>NW_017728910.1:41339499-41352063 GCF_001723895.1 Crocodylus porosus
TGGCCATCCACCAGCCGCTGCTGCCTATGGTCACTGCCACCTGCCGCTACGCGCCACGGCTGCTGCCAGCCACCACCGCCACCACGTGCAAGCTCTCCTCCCCACCCTCTCCATTCCTGGGAGGCAGTGGCAGCAGCGTGGGGTTGAATGGCTGGGGGTGGGGGGGCCCACACCCAAAGCAGTGGGGGTAACCACACCTGAAATGACAGGGGGTGGGGGAGCAGGCCTGGACTCAAAGCAGCGGGGGTGGGAACGAGCCTGGGCTGGAAGCAGCAGGCAGGGAAGGGAGGGAGCAGGCCCAGACCTGAGGCAGTGGGGTAGGGAGAGGGGACCAACACAGGCCTCTGTCCCCAACCCCCACCCCCCATCATGTTTGATGGGCAACTTGCTGGTATTAACATAAAACTCCCTAGGTTTCAAACATGGGAAAACATCGGATGGATGCTCCATCAAGTGGGTACACCCTCTCACAATTTATCCAGGGCAGGATTTGAAAATGTTGCCAACTACAAGGGAGGTAAGATAAAACTGCATTTGCTGCTGTAAGCGCCCTGTGTCCTTTCTAGGCTGTGTCTCAGTTGGTCTCCACCCTGGTGTTTCAAAGAGATGGTGCTTGGAAAAAACTAGCTGCACTCTTCAATCTTTAAATTGAAACCCTTTCATTAAAAAATGAAATCAAGGACTTTTAAAAATAAATACACATTTAGGTTCAGTCTTGGTTTGACTCAAGATTTTCATTTTAACTCAGTTACAGGGAGACTTGGGGGTTGTTCCCCCTCCTTATTCTACCTTTCCTGTTATGGAGCAAAAGATTTCTAAGGGTTCCCCAAACAGGCACTTGTCCTCTTTCTAGCTCTCATTGATCTTTATATTTTTATCTGACATTGTTTGCAGACAGTTGGGTAGGTACTAGCTAGGAGACTTGGGTATTTCAGACAAAATATGACAACTGTCAAACAGCTCCATCCAGTCTGTTAAGAAAAGAAAAGTTCTAGCAGATTTTGCAACTCATATGCAGCTGACTAATACTTTTATATGAATCTAATCTAGATCTTATAAAAAATGGGGGCCAAACTTTTTGGCAGATGTGCCACAAATTATCCCTGCACCCTCCCCAAGTGCTTTCTGTCTCCTACTTTGTTATCCCTCCCTGATCTGCTGCTCTGCTTCCTGCTCCTTGCCCTATCTGCCACTGTGTTGCTTGTCCCCTCCCTAATCTGTTGAATGCTACACAGAGACTACCCGTGGACTTTGTGGCACCTGTTCCACAGGTTGGCCACCCCTGCTATAAAAGATGCAGCATGTGGATAACAGCTGTTCTTAGTTGTTGTATCCCAAATTACAGCTGACTGGAGTGGTAGAGAATGGCAATTCTATTTCACAGCAACTTCTGAGATTTTGACATTTGTTTTTGTGTTGCCCAGGAACAAGAATGGGACTTAATATTTTTAAAGTTTTTGTAAAAAGAAATGGTATCAACATCTCTTGCAGATTGAAACCTGAGCTTTTTCATTCATGGTCTTGTAACTGTAGCACCAGGCTTATGGTGTGGGATGTGATACACCCAGATTCAGCTCCCTGTTCTGCCTTATTTAGAGCAATTTTTCATCCCTAATCACTCTGAACGTGGTAAAGCAGTTCCTGCAAACTGGGTTTTTCACATCACAGGTCAGTGTCCTCACCAGTAGGCTATAGTGTCTCACCTTGACTTGGACAAAACTAAAATATTGCCATTCAGTGATTTAATAAGGTTTCATTTTGTTGTAAATATTCCAAGTGGCTCTAATCTAACTCTAAAATGAATTTACTTAATTTTAACCTTGCATATTGCAAGTAACAGTTGAGAACACCAGGATGCAGAGCAAAGATTTAGTATGTTTCAAGGTAACAGTCATCTTGAATGGTGACACTACTATCCTGTCATCACAAACAAGTTTTGTAAAGGCATGTTTAAAGTAGTTGCATTTGCCTGAGCCTACTTATGCCAGTCCCAGATGCAGATTTGAGATCTGAAGGCAGCTGCATAATTGAGAGGTCTGAGGTTCTTTGTTTATCTTTGGCTGAAGTCTTTCTCAAACTGTTTTCAGAGTTGTGTTTGCATTGCAGGAGGAGACATTGGGGACAAACAGGGAGAGAAAGTAGGATGCAAAAGGAATCCCTGATGATACTGGCCATTACCAGGAGTTAATGGTTGCTTTATTCAGTTAAAAATATACCAGCCCTTCAAATGAAGCAGATTTAAAGAGAATCACTACTGATTATAGAACTGTTACCCACTTAGTTCCATGCATTAGTTGCTATTTACTTGCATTCATTTACTAGATATTTGTTTCCTAGACTAATGGGGTTGTGGAACATTTATTTTCATTTGGTTTATAGATTTCCAGTGTAAGCCAACTAGAAGAAAGCTCCTGGATTTAGGAAAGGTACATTATACTAATCTAATGATTTGAGGCACTTGTCTTTTGTCCAGGACAATTAAAACCAGAATTGCAAAATAAGCGTGCACAAGTAGAACATTGACAAATGGCTTGACTTGAAAGAATATTTTATTATTTCTGTAACTGAATGATGAATCTGGTAGTTCCTGCTCAAGAGAGGTTAAGAAAGAAATACCAGGTGTCACAAATAAGGAATGAAAGATTTTGATCTTTCACACTTCACCTGGATCAGGCACTTGGCTTTAGAAAGTACACATCAAAAGCTAAGATCAAATGAATATAAGAAGAATTAGTCATGTGCTGCTGATAGTTTTTTTGGTTCATTGTCTATCTGTAGGACACCCTGTTAACAGTCACTCCACTCTGATACTATAAGGCACTGGAAAATTATTACTATGATTCCATCCAGTCCTCACTAATTGCCCAAATCCAACAGAAGCCAAACAGGATTAAAACCAAAGGGCTGGTTTGGGATCCTCAAAAGCAATTTTCGCATTGAAAAATAAGGGGAAAAAAATTCAGGTGAAATATGGTGTTAATTTTAATATGTTCTGTGGAATAGTATGGACAAAATGTAAACCCTAGCCTCCCAGGCCTGGGCTTTCCTACACACAGCCTGAGAACCACTTCCAGACTGCTCATGCACTAGGCACCAGGTACTTGAAAGGGTGAGTGGGCAGCCCCAGGAATAACAAGTGGTTCCTTGGTCCTGGGCTGCTCCCATGCCCTTTCAAAGTCTAAAGGCACCAGAACTCATGGTAGAGGTAATATCTTTTATAATTAGACCAATCAGATTTTTGCAAAAAAAAATTTATTATTTTTTCAAAAATATTTGCAATATTATTATTTGTAAGCTTTTGGGCACATTCATCTTTCAGTCACAAGAGAATGCAAAGATTGTAAAATTTTCTCTAGGTGGAAATGAAAATTAATATTTCACAGGAAAGCTGAAGATGTTGTAAGATCTCCTGGTTGGAAAAGTTCATTTTGTGCAAATTAGGCTTAGATAAAAGTTAGGATGGTCTATTTACAGTCCCCCCTGCCTTGTCCCACTGATCAGCAGAGAACTGTTGGATAGTGAAGATATAAATAGCATGCCAAATGCTCAAATTAACATGTGAGGCTTACCTGCCACAAAGAAGTTCCACATTTAATGAATAACTTCTTTAGGGCAGGTTCACTTTTTTTAGCATGCAATAAATTGATTGAACATCTGGCATGTTACCATTTAATAAGCCATACTTGCATTAATCATGCAATAAATGTAAGGTCTGCCAGGGTCATGCTATATTGGCCACATCTATATTGGCTAGCTACAATATTGTCAACCCAGAACACATCATCTCTAGCAGAGACTTAGCAGAGAAGGTTTTGTTCAGTCACACCTTCTGATTGCTGCAGAGACCTCATTATTTGCCCAACATGCAGTATAATTTCATGGAAGTGATATTTACCATGTGACATGCTGATACAATGGCAAGACACATGATGCAATATCTTCCCAGACAAATGGGTGAAAAATCTTACTTCCACATTATTGTTTCAGCATTTCTTCTCCATTAACCTTATAATGCCTCTACCAAGATGGCCAAAATGATGTTTCTTAAACCAAAGCTCTGCTTCTGGTATTTGATTTTACAAGGATCCACATACTTCTATAAGTCTGTTTTTTGAGGGCCAGCTTCTGGACCTGTTACTTCCACTGGAGCAGTTGAGTTCATTGGCACTGATCACAAATGTGAGTAAAGAGATTATAACCTTGCTCTGACTAAATAAGAAAACAATTCTGCCCGCAGGGAAACTTCCTTTTCAGAATAAACATTGAATTCTGTATATTTCAGAGTCTTGCTTATTCATGATGAGATAAGAGGCATGAAAGAATACAAGCTTTTAAAGCAGGTTCAGTGCCTATGGCTGAAACCAGAGCTGAAATTTACTGACAAACACTTGTGAAAGGTCTTGTTATCTTATACTCTGCAAGGTGTTGCTATCAGCACTTCATTCAACTGAAATAGAAACAGCAACAAAAATATAGAATAGCTTAAGGAAGCCTGAAAAACTTCCTAATGGTTACAGTTTTGTTTTGATATGTTTGTAATGTTGGAAGTTAGTGCACAATCTGACATAGGTTCAACTTCCAGATATACTAGTTCCACAGTTAACTCTTCGTCTACCACAGCTTTCTGACTACGAGGATGGTAAAGCGTCCTCTAGGAACCGGCTACCAAGAGAAGGTGTAGAATCTCCATCCCTGGAAATTTTCAAGAACAGGTTGGACAGACACATGAATGGGAAGATTTAGTCAGGGATGATCCTCCCTTGAGCAGGTAGATGGACTAGATGATCTCATGTGGTCCCTTCCTGCCCTACTTTCCTATTATCCTAAATGCTATCATAGGATTTAGAGGCTGAAAGGACCTACTTGGTCATCTTAAGCTAGATCCCAGGAGGATTTACACACCTAAAGTGGGGCCTAGATGCAATCGAAGTCCTAAGTCCAAAGCCCTCAACCCCCCTGCTGTATTGCTGCCTAACCCTAGAGGTACCTAAATTCCATTTGGCCAAAGGTTTTTCAAGTTTTTCAGGCCCTTGAAAGCTGTACATCTTTGCATACTTAAAAGTGCCTCTTTTGATATAAGTGAACACTTCAGCACCCATTTTATACCTTAGCCTGTTCATAATACAAAACCTTTAAGTTCCTGGGTTACTCAGTCTATTAGAGATTCTCAGACCAGGCCTAGCACATAAGTAGGATTGGGCTCCTCCCAAAATTGCAGTGATAGCCACCTTCAACACATGCCCTGTTATAGTGATACCTGTCCTGCTGCCCTTATATGTAACAGCCTACTAGTTAAAGCACTCACCCAAGGAAAAGGGAGACCCAGTTCAAGCCCTACCTCTGCCTCAGGGGTGGAGTTCAATCCCACATCTTTACTGCCCTCACCATTAGAGTATAAGGTGCTTTGGATGTGGTAAGAGAGATATTAGGTGGGTGTTATCAATCTTACTCATTGAAATTATGCCACCTTGAACAGAAATAATTCTAGTACAAAAAGGAGCAAAGGTCAGACCCCTGTAACACCTATCATGGTCTGACTTGGATACCTATTTCCAGGACAGCAACTATATTGAGCCTTAAATATTAGATACATCTTGTCCTTTGATCATTAACTAAATCTGAATCCTCCCTTCTCCCAGAAGACTGCTTTCATCACCAGGCTACAGAGATCAGTATTGATTCACCAAGGGCATTTCATGCCTGACCAACCTGATTGCCTTCTATGATGAGATAACTGGCTCTGTGGACACAGGGAGACCAATGGATGTGATGTACCTTGATTTTAGCAAGGCTTTTGATATGGTCTTCTTGCAGGCAAATAAGGAAGTACAAGCTGGATGAATAGACTGTAAGGTGGATAGAAAACTGGCTGGAGCATCAGGTTCAGAGGGCAGTAACCAATGGCTCAATGTCTAGTTGGCAGCCGGTATCGAATGGAGTGACCCAGGGGTTGGTCATGGGGCCAGTTTTGTTCAAGATCTTCTTCAGTGGCCTGGAAGATAGCATAGAGTGCACCCTCAGCAAGTTTGCAGATGACACAAAGCTGGGAGGAGGAGTAGATATGCTGGAGGGTAGGGCTAGGATTCAGAGACCTGGGGGGTTACAGTGGACAATAAGCTGAATGTGAGCCAACAGTGTGCCATTGTTGCAAAGAAGGCTAACCGCATACTAGGTTGCATTGGTAGGTGTGTTGCCAGCAGGTCAAGGGAAGTGATTTTTCCCATCTATTTGGCACTGGTGAGGCCACTTCTGGAGTATTGTGTTCAGTTTTGAGCCCTCCACTACAGAAAGGATGTGGACAAATTGGGGAGTCCAGCAGAGGGCAACAAAAATGGTGAGGGGACTGGGACACATGACTCATGAGGAGAGGCTGAGGGAACTGGGTTTATTTAGTTTAGAGAATAGCAGACTGAGAGAGAACTGAATAGCAGCCTTCAACTACCTGAAGTGTGGTTCCAAAGAGGATGAAGCTAGACTGTTCTCAGTGGTGACAGATGACAGAACAAGGAGCAATGGTCTCAAGTTGCAATAAGGGGAGTTTAGGTTAGATACCAGGAAGAATTTTTTCACTAGGAGGTTAGAAAAACACTGGAACAGGTTACCCTGAGAGGTTGTGGAATCTCCATCCTTGGAAGTTTTTAAGCTCTGGCTGGGATGATCTAGGTGGGGATGGTCCTGTTTTGAGCAGGGGATTGGACTAGATGACCTCCTGAGGTCCCTTCCAAACCTAATTTTCTATTATTCTATATCTCTGTAACTGTCATTCTCTGCCTATGCCACTAATTCTTGAATTATTTTCTATGTAGTGGCACAGTTTCAGCTGGAACATGGAAAAGATCTTCATTTACAATAGCTGCTAGATTGATGCCTAAGACAAACTCCTGAGAGATGTCCTTTGTCTCTAGTTAGGAAGAAAAGAGCATTGAACCTGGGTGTCTCATTTCCTGAGTGGTTGCTTTAACCATGAAGTTATTGTGGCATGGCAGCTGCTCCTTCTCTGGCTTCAGTCCTTTGGAAGTAAAGGCCTAAAATTTATTTCTATGGTCCCATGTGGATCCAGGTATCACCTAGCAACTTCCAGATTTTAACAGTGACCCCTCTCCTCATCCTGTGCCTATTGACTAGTGCTAGATAGCTCCCTGCTGAGAATGCCAACTTTAGATAGTTTCCTGCTGAGCATGCTGACTATTTTGTATTATATTCTGAGACTTTGTACTCCCCCTGTGCAACCTAAGCAATTTACACAGAGGTCCAGAGTCCATCCCAGGATCTTGGAGCTGAAAAATTGGACACTCCAGTCACCAATATTTAGGCTCTGGGAAGTTTTATTGGCTCTCACTACTGGTGAAATCCCTACTGTCCAATTTGTAATAATTTGTCTAACTGAATTTTAAATATCACCATGACATTATCAAGTTTTACTAAGGAAATGGCAGCACCTTGTTTATTCTTCCTTATATCAAAGACTTAATTATTTCTGGCCTCATGTGTAACATATTTAAATGTAGTCTCACAGAAAAAAAATGTCACAAATGGGGGAGATTAATTCCTGGTACAACTCCATTAAGCTAGATTGTCTACAAACAGATCATAAAAAGGAACCACTGTCCCAAAGAGCTTACGAAGTCTGTACATGAAAGTGGGAGGAAATAAATGGGGAAAGGGAAAACAAACTAATGATAATATGAGTCTATTTTAATGCCTAAGTTAGCCTTATGCACAATTGATTTTACTACTTTCCTAGGCATTACTAACACATAGCATAGGTAATAGCTACATTGGTCAAGGGTTCAGCAGGAACTCTGGCTTACCTCTGTCAGCAGATAGTTATTTGGCATCCACAAAAACCAAGTCCAGGAGTTGCCATGGGACCAATAATTCCTGTTATCAGTTGCCATCTAAGGAAGGGCACAATGTCAAATTGAAATAAATACTCAAAGCTAAGAGCATTTTTGCCACTGGGAGTCTGTTTAAAAGGCTACTAAAGTTAAGGGGCATCTTTCTGTCAGCTTCAATGGATCAAGCCCTAAATAGGTCAAAATTGACAAACTTGTATTAGTTTTTCACAAAACGATTGATGATATGACAGAAGCTATAACTATTTACTGCAGAATGTGAGACGAAAACCACTGGAGTCTTACCATTTACCTCAATGGATTTTGATGAAGATGATGATTTAACATTTGTATTATTGCACTGCCTAGGTGCCCCAATCATCAACCACAACTACATTGTACTAGAGACTGTAGGTTTTTTCTTCTCTTTTTATGTTTAGTACTCAGTATTGGTAGCAGACCATGGTCAAGGCAGAATTCTAAGATTACAAGTCATATACAAAAAATAATTTTCTAATGTTATCAATAAGCAAACATTCAGTTAGGCACTTAGGGAAGGCACCCTGGGTCTTGATTTAGCTTCCACACTACACATTTTAAAAAGTGATGAAATTTAGCAGAAGGAAATGAATTTCTACTTGCAGGATCTGATTTTATTGAACAGTACTGTTATTTGCCTTGTTAATCTGAAGTGTATTTCACAATACAGCTCATTGTGAAAAGGCAGTATAATTCTACAAGACCAAGAGAGACCAGTGAAAAATTACTATTTGGATAAAAGAGCAATATGAACTTTTGACTCTGGGTTTGCTGTTGACCTTGGGATTTTTGTCCTTGAATTGGTGGAGAATGAGAATATTGAAAACAGCCATGTGAAACTACCTGTTTTCACTTCATGGGAAAACCAATCTTTTTTTCTAGGATGTTTAAACTTGATCCAGTGCACAACTTGCTATTTCTGCCAGCCAATACCACTATTCAGGGTGTAAATGACTGAAATTCTATCCCTGGGCAAAATGGTTAACTTGTGCCAGCACAAATACATCCTTTCATGGGGAAACGTTATCCCTCTTATATCAAAAGCAGCTTTTTATACAGAAACATCCCCTTCTGTTTTTCTAGTCATAAGAACTTCAGTGCAAAAGCTGAGGTATGGCATTTTGGGAGTAGGATACCAGCTGTACTACAGGCTGATTGCTAAGCAGTGTTTTTGTATTGCTGCCTGGAGGTGCCAAGTTAGCAGCAAGTCAGTAGGATAGGATTCATTGAGGTAAAATTTCAGTAGAAACTGGCCTGAAATGATCATAGGCAGAAATCCTTCCAAAGTAAAGTAAAAGACTCATTCATCAAAGGCATTTCTGGTCCTTAGCAAAAGGAAAGAATAAAATGCAAATGTACCTTTCTGGTATTGAAAGATGGCACATGTATTTTTGCAATGGGGGTATACACAATGTAAGGCAAATTATACATGGCCTAAAAACAGCAGTCTAGATTTATGTGAACCCTCTATTTTGGGGGAAAGGATATTATTCAAAGAGTTGACTAATATGTGTGTCCTCAGGGACAAAGACATTGGGGTGTTCTCAGGTACAAGAATAAGAAATTACATCTAAGATATTATAGAAAAATTTAAATTGCTGAAGATAGATCCAGTAGTGCCTTATTCATCAAGAAGTCCCATTGATTTGAAGGGACTCACTTGAGTGAGAAAGGCATTACTTAACATGAGTAATTGTCCGGGAATTACCTGGACTAGGGGACTCCGGGAGGCTCCTGCAGCTCGGGTGCAGGGGGCGGAGCAATCACTTCCCTGATCCAGGCCCCCGGATGAAACGGGCAGTTTAAAGAAGAGCACCAGATCTGTCTGGGGACGGCAAGCAGTGGGACCGGAAGTGGAGGGGCGGATCCACACCGCCCAGCGAGGAGCCGCCAGACCGGAGCTGTGAGGGTGGTCCCCAGCCGTCGGGGAGGGAGCGGCGAGGCAGATCCCTGCTGCCCAGCCCCAGGCCATGGAGCCGGAGCTGCGAGAGTGGTCCTCAGCAGCCGCGGAGGAGGCGGAGGGGCGGACCCACGTCGTCCAGCGCAAAGCAGCAAAGCAGAAGCGGTTGACAGGCTTTCCAGCCACCGGTAAGGGGACGGAGGGGCGGATCCACTCCACGCAGCGTGGAGCCACCGAGCCAGAGTTGCCAGCATGGATTCCAGATGACAGCAAGGGCATGGGGGAGCGTAGTCACCCCGCCCAGTGCAGAACCGCAGAGCCAGGTCATACGGCGTGGTCCCCGGCCGCAGGCAAGAGTGAGGAAGGGCGGATCCACGTCACCCAGCGAGGATCCACCGAGCCAGAGTGGTTGGCCAGGACCACGGTTGTGGATGAGGACACAGAGGAGCGAGTAGGCGTCGTCCAACATGGAACCCGGACGTTCTGGCGCAGTGAGCAGGGACAGCCAGTGAGGACACAGGGAGCCAGCGGTGAGTCAGGCCACAATACCCGGTGGGCAGGGGGCGTAATGCTAGCCTGGGGCCGGCTGTAGCTGATAGACCCCAAGGGGTGGCCGTGCCATATGACGAAAGGGAAACTGCGGGACCCCCCTAGATGGAGGACGGAAGCAGCGGGGTTGTACCCCGCAACACCCCCGGTAAAAAGGGGGACTGAGACTTTGCTTAAGGGGAGTGGTGAGGACGCTCATCCCGGAGGACCGGGCGAGGGTGTAGGGGAGGAGGAGCGCTCAGGAGTCTCCATGGATCACCAGTCTCATTTTTGGACACTCTTGCACGCGCCGCACAGGAAGATCCAACTGAACCAGGAATAACAACAAAGTCGTGGCAGGAGAGCGCGGCGGGCGCAGAGACAGCGAGAAGGAGGGAGGAGAGGCTGGTGACCGGAAGAGGGGATACTGGGACCGTGTCACCAGGCGGGCGACTGGCACGTTCACAGTGGTGCATTGGCTGGGAATCCTTATCGGATATTTGTCCGGCAGTGGCCTTCCTGATGCCAGTGGGCGAGAACAATTGAGCACCAGACTAGTTTAACTGGTACGGAAACTCTGCAGCAGGTCATGAGCCTGCTGGTACAAGTATTACAGCAGCAGCAACAGCAGGTCATGCGTCAGACCTCGATGCAAGAGCACATGTTGCAGCAACAGTTATGGGCACACAAGGGGCTCAGCGAATGTTGTATGCCCAAGATGACGAAGGAGGATGACCCGGAGGCTTTCTTGGAAATATTTGAAAGAGCCGCGTTAGCAGCAGGTATCGAGAAGACCAAGTGGGCGGGTCGACTGGGGACATTGTTAATAGGTCCAGCCCAAGCGGCCTATAGAGAAACGTCCCGGACTGACGCACTAGACTATGATAAAGTAAAAACCGAGATATTACACCGTCTGGAAATCACGCCGGAAAGACATCACCAAGCTTTTCGAGCAAGGAAGATGGGGGAGAGAAAGTCCCCTCGTGCCCTGTGGCAGTGCTTGGCAGATCTTTTGAATAAGGGGCTGAGGCCGGAATTGTTGTCCAAGGAGCAAGTATGTGACCTAATCCTACTCGAGCAATTTAGTAATGATCTCGAGGAGGATACCCAAAGATGGGTAAAATGCCACTGTCCCAGGTCATCCAGAGAGGCCCTGCAGCTAGCGGAGCAGTTTGACGCAGTTCAAGGAGGCCGGAGGCCAGGGAAAAATCTGAGAGGGACAGAGGTCCCAGGGAATAGGAATACAGACCTGAGGGTGGGGCATAAGAAGACCCCACTTAATTTGGTTTGCTTCACCTGTGGACAGAAAGGGCATATAGCCAGGAACTGCCCACGAGGGAGTCAGTTCAGTTTGGTCATTGGCCCAGGCTTGGCAGAGGGACACCCGGGACAAGGACTTCCACGGGAGGTCGAATCCATGGACTGTGGGGTTGGAAGTCAGGGGCAAGTCCTGGTACAACCATTACCACAGGTTCAGGCATGGGTAGAGGGGGTGCCGGTTCAAGCCGTAGTTGATACAGGATGTGCCCAGTCTTTGATTAGACCTTCCCTTGTCCCCTGGGACAGGGGTAAACATGATTTGTTTACATAGACAGAAGGGTTATGTAGAATGGAGACTAATGGCAGTAGCAGTACAGGGTGTCCAACGGAGCTTACCCATGGGTCTCAAAGAAGAAATCCTGTACCCGATGATCTTAGGCAGGGACTGGCCGGAAATATTTGACCTGCTGGGCACCCAGCAGAGAACAGGCGGGACCAGAGAGGGGCTGGTGGGCACCGGGGATGGCGGGCCGGAGCAATTGGCTCTAGAAGACGTGGCATCCGCCAGCCCATTCCGAGCCGTGCAAGAGGCAGATCCGGAGCTGTTACCCTTTCTACAGGTAGACGCGGCGAGTTCCCGGGGTCAGGTAAGACACCCCAAGAGTGGGGAGACGTCCCCGAGGGTAGAATTCGGGAATGGCCTGTTATACAGGATCCGGTGGGGCGGGCCGGATGGGAAGGAGATGGCACAACTAATCATTCCCCGGGTCTATTGGGAACAGCTGCTATGGTTAGCGCATAAGAACCCATTGGCAGGGCACTTAAGTAAAAATAAGACCGAGGCGCGTCTAACCCGGTGGTGCTTTTGGCCACATTTGTATGAAGATGTGGAGAGGTATTGCCGGGCTTGCGAGGAGTGCCAGAGGGTGAGCACCCATAAACCGCCTAAGGCTCCCCTGATATCTATGCCTTTGATCAGAGAGCCGTTTGCGAGAATAGCTA
>NW_017728910.1:41352074-41361441 GCF_001723895.1 Crocodylus porosus
GTGACCGGAAGAGGGGATACTGGGACCGTGTCACCAGGCGGGCGACTGGCACGTTCACAGTGGTGCATTGGCTGGGAATCCTTATTGGATATTTGTCCGGCAGTGGCCTTCCTGATGCCAGTGGGCGAGAACAATTGAGCACCAGACTAGTTTAACTGGTACGGAAACTCTGCAGCAGGTCATGAGCCTGCTGGTACAAGTATTACAGCAGCAGCAACAGCAGGTCATGCGTCAGACCTCGATGCAAGAGCACATGTTGCAGCAACAGTTATGGGCACACAAGGGGCTCAGCGAATGTTGTATGCCCAAGATGACGAAGGAGGATGACCCGGAGGCTTTCTTGGAAATATTTGAAAGAGCCGCGTTAGCAGCAGGTATCGAGAAGACCAAGTGGGCGGGTCGACTGGGGACATTGTTAATAGGTCCAGCCCAAGCGGCCTATAGAGAAACGTCCCGGACTGACGCACTAGACTATGATAAAGTAAAAACCGAGATATTACACCGTCTGGAAATCACGCCGGAAAGACATCACCAAGCTTTTCGAGCAAGGAAGATGGGGGAGAGAAAGTCCCCTCGTGCCCTGTGGCAGTGCTTGGCAGATCTTTTGAATAAGGGGCTGAGGCCGGAATTGTTGTCCAAGGAGCAAGTATGTGACCTAATCCTACTCGAGCAATTTAGTAATGATCTCGAGGAGGATACCCAAAGATGGGTAAAATGCCACTGTCCCAGGTCATCCAGAGAGGCCCTGCAGCTAGCGGAGCAGTTTGACGCAGTTCAAGGAGGCCGGAGGCCAGGGAAAAATCTGAGAGGGACAGAGGTCCCAGGGAATAGGAATACAGACCTGAGGGTGGGGCATAAGAAGACCCCACTTAATTTGGTTTGCTTCACCTGTGGACAGAAAGGGCATATAGCCAGGAACTGCCCACGAGGGAGTCAGTTCAGTTTGGTCATTGGCCCAGGCTTGGCAGAGGGACACCCGGGACAAGGACTTCCACGGGAGGTCGAATCCATGGACTGTGGGGTTGGAAGTCAGGGGCAAGTCCTGGTACAACCATTACCACAGGTTCAGGCATGGGTAGAGGGGGTGCCGGTTCAAGCCGTAGTTGATACAGGATGTGCCCAGTCTTTGATTAGACCTTCCCTTGTCCCCTGGGACAGGGGTAAACATGATTTGTTTACATAGACAGAAGGGTTATGTAGAATGGAGACTAATGGCAGTAGCAGTACAGGGTGTCCAACGGAGCTTACCCATGGGTCTCAAAGAAGAAATCCTGTACCCGATGATCTTAGGCAGGGACTGGCCGGAAATATTTGACCTGCTGGGCACCCAGCAGAGAACAGGCGGGACCAGAGAGGGGCTGGTGGGCACCGGGGATGGCGGGCCGGAGCAATTGGCTCTAGAAGACGTGGCATCCGCCAGCCCATTCCGAGCCGTGCAAGAGGCAGATCCGGAGCTGTTACCCTTTCTACAGGTAGACGCGGCGAGTTCCCGGGGTCAGGTAAGACACCCCAAGAGTGGGGAGACGTCCCCGAGGGTAGAATTCGGGAATGGCCTGTTATACAGGATCCGGTGGGGCGGGCCGGATGGGAAGGAGATGGCACAACTAATCATTCCCCGGGTCTATTGGGAACAGCTGCTATGGTTAGCGCATAAGAACCCATTGGCAGGGCACTTAAGTAAAAATAAGACCGAGGCGCGTCTAACCCGGTGGTGCTTTTGGCCACATTTGTATGAAGATGTGGAGAGGTATTGCCGGGCTTGCGAGGAGTGCCAGAGGGTGAGCACCCATAAACCGCCTAAGGCTCCCCTGATATCTATGCCTTTGATCAGAGAGCCGTTTGCGAGAATAGCTATGGACGTGGTGGGACTGCTGCCTCGCGGGGTGGCAGGCCACCAGTATATATTGGTACTGATAAACTATGTGACCCGGTTTCCAGATGCCGTACCCTTGAGGACGGTGACGGCCTCCAAGGTCGTGGAGGTACTTATGCAATGGATATCTAGATTTGGCATTCCCCGGGAGATAGTGACAGACCAGGGGTCCAATTTCATGTCAGCGGTATTGCGGGCCCTGTGTAAGGTCCTTAAGATACGTCACTTAAGAACGGCAGTAAACCATCCACAGACTAATGGTCTTGTTGAACGGTTCAGTGGCACCCTAAAGGACATGTTAAGAAAATGTACTCAAAGGGAGCCTCAGAAATGGAGTTTAATGATTCCCCCACTCTTGTTTGCCGTGAGGGATGCCCCACAGGCCTTGATGGGATATTCAGCCTTTGAATTAATCTTTGGGTATCGGCCCCAGAGTCTATTAGACCTGACGCGGGAAGGCTGGGAGGCAGACCCTAGCCCAGGCCAAAAGGCTCATAAGTGGGTGCGGGATCTCAGGGAACGGCTGCAGGCAGTACGACAAATAGCTCAGGATAGGTTGGAACAGGCCCAAGTTAAGCAAAAGGAGAGATACGATGAGCCCACGCAGGCCAGGGAATTCAGGGCCGGGCAGAAGGTACTTGTGCTGCTACCTGATGCTGCAAGCAAATTTTCAACACAATGGCAGGGTCCATTTACGATCACGAGGCGGGTGGGACCCATACATTATGAGGTGAGACGACCCGGAGCCAGGCGACAGAGACGGATTTACCATGTCAACCTATTGAAAGAATGGCATGAACGGGAAGGGCTTGTCATGTCCCTGGGCACTGAGGGGGAGGAGGGGAATACTGATCTTGAGGACCTCCCGGAGTGCCAGAAGAACAGAAAGGAGGTACAGTTAGGAGAACAGTTAGGGAGGACTCAACGTCAACAGCTGGAGGTTCTAGTGGAAGAATTCCAGGATGTTTTCTCAGAACGGCCAGGGAAGGCACGGGGGGTGGAGCACAGGATCGTCACTAAGGAAGGTCAGATAGTATGTGAGAGATGGTGGCCAACTGATTAAGGAGGAGTTGGAGGAAATGTTGAAGCAGGGCGTTATAACCCCCTCGCGCAGTCCGTGGCGTAGCCCTCTAGTGCCGGTGGAGAAGCCAGATGGTACGTTGAGACTCTGTGTGGATTTTAGAAAACTCAATGCCTTCACGCAGTTTGACGCTTTTCCAATGCCACAACTGAATGATTTAGTGGAGTGTATCGGTCAGGCACAATTCATTTCGACCCTGGATCTATCCAAGGGTTACTGGCAAATCCCACTACGCTGGCAGGATCAACAGAAAACCGCTTTCGGTACCCCTTGGGGCCTATTTGAATTTAAGAGGGTGCCTTTTGGCCTCAATGGAGCGGCGGCGACATTTCAGAGACTAATGGACTGGGTGTTGGCACCGCATCAGGGGTATGTGGCTGCATACATAGATGACATTGTGATTTTCACTGAGACATGGGAGCGACATCTGCAGGCTCTTCGGGCCGTGTTGAGGGAACTAAGGTGAGTAGGCCTAATGGCCAATCCGGGCAAGTGTGCTCTGGCCTGGCAGGAGACCAAGTATTTAGGATTTCTGGTCGGGCAGGGTCAAGTCCGTCCCCTGGCAGACAAGATTGAGGTTATTAAGAACTATAAACCCCTGGTCACCAAGAGACACATGAGGGCGTTCCTGGGCTTAACGCGCTGTTATAGACAGTTTATCCCCAGGTTTGCAGAGTTGTCCAGGCCCCTGGTGGAGGCCACGAAGGGCCAATGAAGAGGGATGGTCGAATGGAATAAGGAACGACAAAGGGCATATGAAGAACTAAAGAAAGCTCTCTCCCAAGAGGTAGTACTGCATACACCCAATTTTTCCGCCCCGTTTACCCTACAGACGGATGCATCCATGTTTGCCTTGGGGGCGGTGTTATCGCAAGAAGTAGAGGGGCTGGAATGGCCCATGGCATATGCCAGCTGGAAGCTGAATCAGCAGGAAATCAGGTATTCCACTATGGAAAGAGAATGTCTGGCAATCCGGTGGGGGGTCAGCTACTTCAAATACTATTTACTGGGGAGGGAGTTCAAATTGGCTACAGACCATGCCCCATTGAAATGGCTCCACACAGCCAAGATGGACAATGCCCGAATAATGTGGTGGGCACTAGCACTCCAACCTTTTCACTTCCACCTGGCCTATAAACCAGGGAAGCTAAATGTGGTGGCAGACTTCCTGTCCAGATGCGGGGAAGAAGGCCACAAGGAGCCGGGGGTGGAAGACCCGGCTGCGAGACCCCTGAGTAATATCTTGAGGGGTGGGAAGTGTCCGGGAGTTACCCAGACTAGGGGACTCCGGGAGGCTCCTGCGGCTTGGGTGCAGGGGGCGGAGCAATCACTTCCCCGATCCAGGCCCCCAGATGAAGCGGGCAGTTTAAAGAAGAGTGCCAGATCTGTCTGGGGACAGCAAGCAGTGGGACCGGAAGCGGGGGGGCGGATCCACACCGCCCAGCGAGGAGCCGCCAGACCGGAGCCGCGAGGGTGGTCCCCAGCCGTTGGGGAGGGAGCGGCGAGGCGGATCCCCGCTGCCCAGCCCCAAGCCGTGGAGCCGGAGCTGCGAGAGTGGTCCTCAGCAGCTGCGGAGGAGGCGGAGGGGCGGACCCACATCGTCCAGCGCAAAGCAGCAAAGCAGGAGCGGTTGACAGGCTTTCCAGCCACCGGTAAGGGGACAGAGGGGCGGATCCACTCCACACAGCGTGGAGCCACCGAGCCAGAGTTGCCGGCATGGATTCCAGACGACAGCAAGGGCGTGGGGGAGCGTAGTCACCCCGCCCAGTGCAGAACCGCAGAGCCAGGTCATACGGTGTGGTCCGCGGCCACAGGCAAGAGTGAGGAAGGGCGGATCCACGTCGCCCAGCGAGGATCCACCGAGCCAGAGTGGTTGGCCAGGACCGCGGTTACGGATGAGGATGCAGAGGAGCGAGTAGGCGTCGTCCGACATGGAACCCGGACGTTCTGGCGCAGTGAGCAGGGACAGCTGGTGAGGACACGGGCAGCCAGCGGTGAGTCAGGCGCCCGGGGACCGCAATACCCGGTGGGCAGGGGGCGTAATGCTAGCCTGGGGCTAGCTGTAGCCGATAGACCCCAAGGGGTGGCCGCACCATACGACGAAGGGGAAACTGCGGGACCCCCCTAGATGGAAGACGGAAGCAGCGGGGTTGTACCCCGCAACACCCCCGGTAAAAAGGGGGACTGAGAGTTTGCTTAAGGGGAGTGGTGAGGACGCTCATCCCGGAGGACCGGGCGAGGGTGTAGGGGAGGAGGAGCCCTCAGGAGTCCCCGCGGATCACCAGTCTCATTTTTGGACACTCTTGCACGCGCCGCACAGGAAGATCCAACTGAACCAGGAATAACAACAAAGTCATGGCAGGAGAGCGCGGCGGGCGCAGAGACAGCGAGAAGGAGGGAGGAGAGGCTGGTGACCGGAAGAGGGGATACTGGGACCGTGTCGCCAGGCAGGCGACTGGCACGTTCACAGTAATACTGTAAAATTGAGCCCCAGCGTGCAATTCCTCTGGAACCCCTCATGAGAAGATGGCTGGCGACAAGAAAATAGCAAGGATACTAGATACACTTTAATCTCTTGAGCCTATTTAAAATTGCTCTTAGTAAATTCATGTTTTATCAGTTCATTGTCTTTTACTTATGTGGCACGGTTTATAATCAATTAAAATTCTTCTCAACTGTAATATAAAAGTGTGTAATGTTAAAGAAAGCTCCAAGTCATTTTCTGTAAAAGCCTCTTGAACTTAATGTTTATATTACTTTCTTAATTGTGTTATTATCGAAGTGTTATGTGCTGCACCAGTGGGGTTACTGAACAATAAATAATAGATGTATCGTAACATTTACAGATTGTGAGTCGTAGACAGTTTTGCATGCATGAACTGAATCCTTCCTGACTTGCAAGACTGAAGGGAGGTTATGTTTCAGTGGTTTCTCATCTTTTTCAGTTGGTTTATAAAACTTTAAATCTTGGGGAGGTATCTGATCCTAGTGATAGAATGAAAAAAAAAATAGGAACATTTTAAAAATATCTAAAGGCTGGATTTTAACTAGCTGTTGAAGATTGTACTGTAGAATACTCCTGAGGCTGTACTTCCTATTTACAGTCCCTGATGGTCAATTCACTGACTAAAATAGACATAAAAGCTCTGCAGTCCAACACTTAAAAAAATCTATGTACGTGACTGACAATAAGCAACAAGATTCAGATTAAGAAATCAAGTATCTGCTCTATTTGCAACAAATTGATTTGCAGAGCTGTCAGTCTGCTACATAAATTTACTGTTGTACTCTACAGAAGAAAGACATCAGACACTACAAAGAGATTGAGTTTAATTTGGATGTAGAAGCATTATCCATACTGGGGAGTTTTGTCTAAAGGCAACCAGCTAGGATTCTTATTTGGGTTCTTGGTGAAGCTGAAATATCAGAATAGGTTTGTGTTACATGCTAATACACTGAAACAAGATCTAATCATAACCTACCTATGGATGAAGATGTCTGATCTCATGCTGAGGTCAGGTACCTATGATCATATTCATTAGGAAGTGCTTAGAAATCAGGATGTTCCTTGAGACCCTGCTCCTTGATTTTTCAAGGAATGAGGTGAGGCTGTAGTTCCCCAGATCCTACATCTTCCCTTTCTTAAAGATGGGCACTATATTTGCCCTTTTCCAGTTGTCTGGGACCACTCCTAATTGCCACGAGTTTTCAAAGATAATGGTCAGTGGTTCTGCAGTCATATCAGCCAACACCCTCAGCACCCTTGAGTGCATCTTGTCTGGCCCCATGGGTTTCTAAATAGCCCCTAACCTGTTGTTTTGTATTTAAAGTTAAATACATATTTAATATTAAGTCTATTTTTAAGTGCCATGCTAAATAGATGCCTTGGATTTACTGTGTTGGGACAGACTAAATACTTGAAAAAGTATGATGAGTGTCACTGAGTGTTTGCATGGCACCACAACTGCAGTAACTGATAGCCTTTCTTACAGCAATAAACTAATCTTTTTGGCACCTCAGCATTGAAGTGCACAAGTATTATGAGAGCTAATTAGAAGAATAAGATATGATGAGAATGAATCCAATGACGTTAAACAGCTTGCACAATTCACACAGAGAAATTATGACCCAGATCTGAATTACCATAACTAAAGTCATTCCTTCCCCTGCTCTACCTGACTAACGTATTCCTTCTGGCATTTCACATCTTGAGTCTCAAAGGAGTTCGAATAAAGTTCCACTGATCAGCGCTTATTAATGGAAAAATTTTGGGTGGAGCTTATAAAACCATTAAAAGTGATATGTTATATCACTTATGATATATAGTAATAACAGGTTTTATAAAAAATACTAAATATCAGTGATTAATAATTATATATGCAAATGGGTCAGCAAGTTGTATGTAATTTTAATCATCTACAGCACCTTTTTCTTATGTTAATAGCAATCTGTTCCACATGCTACTTCTGTCTGTCCAACTTATAATACATGTTTAAAATAATTTATTTACCTTTCTTAAATGGAAACCTAATTTAGAGTGTTGTATTTATGTTGCTAACCAATTAGTGGGATCAATAGTTATTAGCTGGACAATGTTTGTTTTATGAGATATTTTAACGATTTGTCAAAAGCAATGAGAATTTGAGAATTATGTGGTGAGTAGTGACTGCAGCATTGCTCAGCAGGAAGTCTAATTAAGGGCAGTCAACATAAGATTAGTTTATCCAGTCCAGGAAAATCTTTACTCACCTCTCTAGTAAGGGCTTAAGTCTCTGATCAATTACAACGAGTTAGAAGTATTGGTATTTATTCTTTGTACTAAAGTAGCAACTAGAAGTCAGGGCCCCACTGTACAGGGCAGTTTACAAACATACATAAAAAAATGGTCCCTGCTAGCTTCTGAACAAAGGAATAGAAGATGCCTCCTGGGTCACTGAGTTCAGATACCTTCTGTTTCAGGCAAACGTGTCATATAATCCATTCATAAGTTTATCAAGTTCCATTTTAAAACTAGTTAGGTTGTTTGATCCCCATACTGCTATCAGAGGAGAGCCTCCCTCCTCCTGTGGTTAGAAATAGTCTTCTAATTTAAGATCCACAAGAAAAGCGACGCAGGCACACTGGGGTACATAGCAGGAGCAAGTACACAATCAGCCTTTGAAGTTTCTCAGCTACCATGTTCATTCAGGATCCAAGCTATTGCAGATATCTCTATATTTATTTTGCTTTTTGTGTTGACAGGAGAAGTCTTCTACAGATGGAAAAAGAGATAAGGTTAATTTGCTCTTAATGATTTGCATAGTAATAAAGCTGTCTCTTTTTTTTTTTGTTTGTAGAAATGTGATGAATTATTTCAAAACAATTTGAATCAGCCAGCTATTATTGTCCTATAGTTAGCAAATAGCACAGATGGCTACGTTTTTGAGGACTCGTAGCAATTAACTCAGATTGCCTACCTCAAATTGCTTCTGCTGTATGTCTCCTCACAATTGCTGACTGGCAGGGATGATGCACACATTTCTTTATTGACAGCATATCCCCCATTTCCTTTTCCAAACCATTTCAGGATCTTTTGTAGATTGATTCTAGCCCTTTTGACATTTAACTCAGATGCCAAAGAAGCAAGCCTTTTCCTAACCAAATAGGAGTTCTTGGACTATAGGTAGAGGCAGTACCACACATTTGAATTTCACACAGGTTTGGAAAATGCCTCGCTTCCCCTTTCCTGCAACAGTATTAGTTATTCTTATTGAAACAAATATGCCTCTGAACTCTCTAGCAAAAGATATATTTATCTCTTTCTTGATCTTTTTGACTTTTCTAGTTAGTTGGATGCTAACACTACTCTGTAATTGTTCAGGGTTTTTCTTTCTAATACCTAATACCGTTGTTACTAAATGGCTTTGCTATCTGTTGTTGTTTGCCATGTGTTAACTATCTCCTGAGAAGTGTTAGAAAAAAGTAGGTTTTATTTTAATATAATTGCAAATTATCTAAGCTGCAGGGCTGAAGTTTACAAAAAAAATCAGTGGTTGAATTATCTGGCAGCCACATAAAAGCTGTTATCAGCAGGATCTTCTGCTTCTCGTGTTATATATCTGTTGCATATGCCGTAAGCGTGTACGGGTATGTACAGATGTTACATTTAGAACAACCTAACTAGGATTAGGTCTGACTAAATGTCCATCTGGTCAGACTTTCAGGGGATTTAAATCACGCCAAAAATGGTGGCCTGATCCGCCCATCTCCCCTTCATATGGACAACCCCCTACACTGACCCACCAGACCCCCACAGACCCACAAGCTTAGGTGGGTTAGATATCAGGAAGCACTACTTCACGGTCAGGGCGGCTAGGGTCTGGAACCAGCTTCCAAGAGAAGTGGTGCAGGCTCCTACCCTGGGGGTGTTTAAG
>NW_017728910.1:41361666-41374565 GCF_001723895.1 Crocodylus porosus
GTTCCCCACATGGATCCCAGCATCAGCAAATACCTGTACATGTACTTTAGGGCACATGATTATAGACTGCATGCAATGAACGTTTGTACGCTCCCTGTATCGCTAATGTCTGGCTAGTCAATCACTATGCCGTTTTCTTAGGAATTAGATCATTAGTCACAGAAGGTATGAAAACGTGTGTGTGATTAGGTGGGGTCAACTAATATTACAACCTAGTAATAAAAGTATTTACCAGTAATCATTTTGTGTTACAAATACAGTTATATAATTACTTTTTCCCTCCAAAATGGAGTTGGTTATCTAATGTTTTGAATGAAAAAGTTTTTCTAAACCTGTTGTTTTCTACCATAAGCTGTATAAACTGTAGAACAAAATACTGCCTTTTTGAAGAACCAGAATTAATATGTATTGTCTTAAGGCAGTAATGTTGTGAGCAAAGACTATTTTGGGAAAGCAACTCCTTTTCAGCTGGAGGCTCTTGAGAAGTTCTCATTTTCCTAGAAGGTTCAAGCTGTTTGTCTATAGGAGCTATACTTGATACCAAATCTATAGATTTACAGTATATTTTAATATGTTATTTAATAAGCTATCTTTCTGCTTTTGCCCTTGTGCAATTCACAAGAATGAGTTTCATCTAGTTTCTGACCTGGTTTTTTTCCATCAAGTTCAGACTTGATCCCATTGCTTTACTGTACTATTTTCCCTGGATTTATCTTCCTTCTTTGACTGATATTTGCCTAACCCAGGAAGTTAGGATGAGGTAGCTGGTTATGGATTCCTGACTCAGGCTCTGGCTTAAATTAGAGCACCCTAAGTGTACCCTAATTTACACTAGCTGGCTATGTCTCTAACTGAGAACCACTGCCTCTGCTGACTAACCTGTAACATACCCCTGACTGACCTCAGGCATACCCTCCATGACAGTGTGTGAAGGGATGACTGGCTGAGGACCTGGGCAGTTTGACTTTGTGCCATCTGAGACTTCCACCATGCCATGGTCAGTTTGGATTAGTTTCTAGCATCTTTGCTAGAAGGGGGAAGAATTTGGCCTACACAGTGTTTTTGGCTTCTCTTTTATCATGACAGACAAATGATGTTTGTATTAATATGTACTGGCATATCCATAGAAAAGATGGAAGGAGGGCAGAGCTGCACATTACAGCCTAATTCAGAGATGCGTAATTCTTGTAAACAACAGCTCATTTTGTCAGACATCTGACTGAACCTTATCAGAAGCAGCTAAAGTGAGCTGTTGCTTACAAAAGCATATGCACTTCTGAATTAGTTTATATAATACAGCTGTACCCTACCTGCTGCTTGACTTCAGAGTAACATGGCTAACTACCTTTCTCTGCTTATGAAAAAGATAGAGGTAGATAGGTTGTCTATACCTCTCCCAGCTGTACCGTTGGTCCAAGAAAAATATTACCCATGATAAAATCCTTACCTATTGGTATACTTAACCATACTAGTCCATTAGAACTTAGTTTAGATGTTCTTTAAAATTACATAACCCACTTATGTTTTAAATTTTCTCTAGCATAGAAGAATGACTAACCTTTTCTGAAACATGAGAATGGAGGTGCAAAGCATTTACTGTCACTGAAACCTCCATGTGACACGTACAAGTTGTCTTACTTATTTCAGCTTTGCATAACTGAAATCATTAAACTAATGCAATCCAATGGGAAGAATTATTACTGATGCATGGCAGTCAAATTATAGAATTAAATGAGCCAGTTTACACATAATTATCATTTTTATTATTTGAATTTTGTTTGGATTATCTTCTTTGGGATTTAAGGAGTCTCATGAAAGAGAAACAAATCATTTTATAGTTAGTATTTTTACATACTTTATTATTATGAAATCTGATTTTTCTCATTCATAATATATGAACTTTTTCCTTGTGCCTATCAGCTACCTGTTTATCAGTGAAAGTTTTAAAAAACAACCAAAAAAGATTGTACCACTAATTCCAGTGCAAAGCTGTGTTTACTAAGTAATTTCATGGTCTTACCTGCAATAGCAGCTGAAAACATTTTGCATCTCAAGATGTTTGGGTGCAAAAAGTAAAGGTAGACATACACAAAGAAGCATAATTTCTTTCTCTGTGGCAACAAGGGAAATGTGCCGAAAGTATATCATTGTCCTTATTTCTCTGCTTCTAAACTTAAACTGAAAGTTGAATACCTCTTATGAGCCTCTATAAACCTGTCTCATGTACTACTGTATTTTTGAAGTATACATTTTTTTTTACTTTTGTATATGAAAAAAAAGTCTTGCCACAATATTACTTAGTAATTGGGCTTTGGCAGGGCCTCTGGTCAGTCAGACCTAGCTAGGCCGAGCCCTTGAGCTACCACACCTAACCTTGATCCCTGGCTTATATGACTGTCCCAGTTCTCCGTAACTGAACTGATTGCTGAGAGTTCCACTCAGCCCTTTTAAGCAAAGCTGCAGCCTCAGGCTGCAGCCATGCTTTGACAACAGTCTCAGTCTTTTCCAGCAAGCCTCACTGTGACAGGTCCCCGCACAGCTTACCTGTGTGCTGCAGCCCAGTTGGCTGGGCCACAATCAAAATGGCTGGTACCATGTGGCTGGAGAAGGGGTCGCTGGCTGGTCCGGAAGCTGCAGGCTCAATACAGGCTCAGCAGCCGGAGAGGCAACAGGATGCATCTTGGCACTTGAAGCCAGACACCTGCTCTGCTGCCGGCAGATGCCTGGCACTTCTCCTGCTGACTGGTAGCACACCTGGCCCAGTCACTGGATGGGGAAGACCCCTAGTAGAAAGCTGGATGATTCGGAAGTAAATTCAGCCTCAAGAGGGGAGTGCAGTGGGCACCTACCCCGTCACACTCAGGAGTGAGCTTCCCAGCATGGGGGCAATGTTGCCCTGCCCACCTCCTAAGCTGGGCTCATAGTTTCATAGTTTCTAGGGTCAGAAGGGACCTGATAAGATCATCAAGTCCGACCCCCTGACATGGGCAGGAAAGAATACTGGGGTCAAACGACTCCAGCAAGGTGTCTATCTAGCCTCCTTGTAAAGATCCCCAGGGTAGGAGCCAGCACCACTTCCCTTGGAAGTTGGTTCCATATCCTAGCCACCCTAACTGTGAAGTAGCGCCTCCTGATATCTAGTTTAAATCTACTCTTAGTCAACTTATGGCCATTATTTCTCGTTACTTCCGGTAGTACTTGGGGGAACAGGGATGCTCCCATTGCCTGCTGGTCTCCCTTGGCCAGTTTATAGATGGCCACCAGATCCCTTCTAAGCCATCTCTTGTGTGTCACAGGCCGGCTAGGTGCTGTGAGTGTATCAGCCGTTAGGCTGCTGGGTTTGGGATTGAGGAGGCGAGTCAGAAGTGAAGTAAAGGCAAATTTATTTATACCTTAGCATACAACAGTTAACAGAAAGGTTAATGCGACAAACAAATAGTATAATAATAAAGAGGTAATAGTAAATAATAACAACAGAAAGACAAAATGACAAAGAGTTCCCACATGGGGTTGGCAACTTATCGACAGTCCCTCTATGCCAGGTGTGTGCCAAGTTGTTCCAGTGAAGTCAGGTATTCCCGATCAACACTGTCCAAGGGGTCACCAGGAAGAACCCTTCATCAGGACCCGGTCCTTGCTCACACTGGGAGTCTGGGGTCCAGGCTTGGTACAGTGATGGTCCTTCTGTCCTGTCCTTCAAACTTGTCACTTGATATGCGCGTTCCTTTATGCCTTATCCTATTTTAATCTGTTGGATTTAGAGCCACTCACAGTCTTGTCCTATAGCTGTTACCCTATGGGATTAAAAGGTGTTAGAAAGGTCATTAAAAGGTCATTATCATGAAAGGTTACCGCCCGAACTCGGGTTCACCCAATAAGCAAATTACACCACATTACTTTGAGGTTTGAAATTAGCATTACTCTACCCAAGCTCAACCCCTTGGTTTCTTATTCCTTGGATTCCTTGGAATGTGCTAATTATATTAGGTGGTCAGATGTTATTAAAAAACCTGTTAGATCAGCTAATCTTGTAGTTTTGCTTATTTTTGGGGCCCAGTCAGTCCCACAGTCAGTGCAAACAGTTAGATTCAACACTTTGGTTAAACTGTGACACACAAACTCCACTTGCGGGTTGCAAACTTGCAAGTTTTGCATTACCTAATCTTAACTGCTAGACAATTGCCTGGATATATCCAAGAGCATATATTTATTGCTCATGATAGTAGGTGATCATGATAGTAGGCCTCTGATTCTGGCCACCACACTTGTGGAGGCTGGACAGGTTCAGGTCTCATAGCCTCTCCTTGTAGGGCCTGCCCTGCTGTCCCCTGATCATGTGACTGCCCCTCCTCTGGATCCTCTCGATGTTGTCCACTTCCCTCCTGAAGTGCGGCACCCAGAACTGGATGCAGTACTCCAACTGCGGCCTGGCCAATGTCATATAGAGGGGGAGGATCATTTCCTTGGACCTATTCGTGATGCATCTATGGATGCATGACGAGGCGTGGTTAGCCTTCCTGAGCACGTCCTCACACTGGTGGCCCATGTTCATCTTGGAGTCTATAATGACTCCAAGATCCTTTTCTACCTCTGTGCTGACGAGAAGGGAGTTCCCCAGACTGTAGGTATGCTGATGGTTCTTTCTCCCAAGGTGCAGTACCCTGCACTTCTCAGTATTGAATCCCATCTTATTCTCATCCACCCACCACTGTAACCTGTCCAGATACAATTGTGTCCTGTCCCTCCCTTCTAGCGTGCCCACTTCTCTCCGCATCTTAGTGTCATCTGTGAATTTGAACAAGGTGCTTTTCACCCCCTTGTCCAAGTCACTGATGAAGCTGTTGAACAGTGCAGGCCTGAGGACTGAGCCCTGGGGGACCCCACTGCCCACCTCCCTCCAGGTCAAAAATGACCCATTCACTACCACTCTCTGAATGTTGCCCTCCAGCCAATTGGCAACCCATCTGACTGTGCAGGCACTGACACCACAATCTCCTAATTTTTTAATGAGAATGGGGTGAGAAACTGTCAAAGGCCTTCCTAAAGTTCAGAAAGACTACATCCACCACGACACCTGCATCCAAGAATTTTATGACCTTGTCACCAGGTTGGTCTGACAGGATCTACCTCTAATGAACCCATGTTGGTTGCCCCTAAGCATACACTCCCCTGCTTGCCCCTCACATGTGCATCTGGATAATTTTCTCAAAGAGCTTCCCCAGGACCGAGGTAAGACTAACAGGGCTATAATTTCCTGGGTCCTCCTTCCTCCCTTTTTTGAAAATGGGGACCACATTGATCCTTTTCTAGTCCTTTGGCACCTCGCCAGAGCACCACAAGTACTCATAGAGCTGTGCCGGAGTCCTGCAATGACCTCTGCTAATTCCCTCATCACTTTGGGGTGGAGATCATCAGGACTTGCTGATTTGAACATGTCCAGTCCCACCAGAAGTTCCCTGACTAGGTCCTCTCTGACCCTAGGCCTGACTGTGCCTTCTCTGGGACCACTGGGGATTCCGGTGGAGGGGATGACTTGGTCCCTGCTCAGAAAAATGGAGGCAAAGAAATTGTTAAATAGGTTAACTTTGTCATCTGGTGAGACCGGATTTCCTAGCATGTCTTGCAGAGGCCCCACATTACCTGGTACCTTCTTTTTACCCACTATGTATTTAAAAAAGGATTTCTTGCGATCCAGGTTTCTAGTCCCAGTTCCATCTCTGCCTTGGCCTTCCTAATAGCCCCCCTACAATCCCGAGCAATGAAGGTATAGTCCTCCCTGGTGATGGCCCCTCCCTTCCATTTGGTGTATGGCTCTTTTAGGTTGAGTTTCTTCTTTTTTGTTGTTATTTTCAGCAAGCCAAACAGATAGCACAAAGTACCGTTCAGTGCCTCTTTCAATGGCCTCACCACTGAGAAGGAAACAGTGGCCATGCCAAGGCACTGCCAGAATCCATCAGAACACATGAGTGGAAAGGGGTAAGGTGTAGGAAAGGAGGAGCCCCTCAGAAGATGTGCCAACAGAGTCACCCCTGGACATCAAAGGAACCACTGAGCACCACCTCCAGAGGTATAGTAGTAACAACAAGTCACGGCAGGTGATTAGGTCCAGGTGCAATGCAAGGCAGCAGGGGACTTCCCCATTTGGTAGGCATAGGCCTGTCACAGTCAAGTTGACTTTTGTCTCTGGTTCTTCTGGCTCCTGACTCAGCTTTGGCTTTCCTGACAGTGCTCTTGGATTTTTCCTAGAAAACAGCACTTGGCTCTGTGATTATCTTGGCTTCTGATTTCTTCTTGCACCCCAGACTACATCTCTTGGATTTCCCTCTCAGATGTCCTGGAACCTGGTCCCGCATTCTTTACTGTACTGATCCAGACCCAAACCTGATGCCCTCACCTAGCTGATCTCCTGGTTGCCCCTTAGGGACTACCTGCAGGTCCAGTCATCTATGGCCTGACCAAACCCTCACAGTTTTTTTATGAATCACCAGTCTTAAAAACCAATCAAACCAAATGGTTCTATATTCAAAACAAGTAGATTCATAATTCTCGGAAAAAGGTATGCTGATGAGATGTTCAAAAGGGAAAATTTGAATCAGTTGTTATAGCCTTATTAAACCTCATATTAAACCTAGTAAAATATTATACCTCAATTATCTGTTCTTGGAGTTTGTAGCATCTCTTACAATAATGAAGAGGCATTGGATGCTGATGAAATAAGCATAAAGGAAATCATTTTTTTAGGCTGTTTGACTAACAAACTATAAAGTTTCCTAGGTCTTTAATTTGCAGACAGCTTGTGTTCTACAGCCTTTCAATGTCTGACTAAATGTTGGTTTACGGTGGAAGATCATGGCTTGGACTGGCATATTGGTGTGGATGTATACCTGTGAAGATGCTAAAGGATCGTGGCAAAACATCTGCCATGATCTGTGTGTAATTTTTAACCATATTTGATGCTTGTTGCCCCTTTTTGCAGCAGGCTGTGGAGAATGGATGGGATCTCCTATAGTACCTTGTAAAATTTTTGAGTTAAGTATCCAACTACTGTTGAAAGTCACATTGAAAGTCAATGAGAGTTGGATGCTTAACTTACATTCATGTCTGAACATATCTCCTTTTCGATGGCCAGCAAGCAGTAGCATCATTGTAAAGTCCAGTGGGCCATACCCATTTTGAGGCACTTAATATAACAAGCACAGACTTAATGGTGTGGAAATGCTGTTCAGTTTCACAAGCCTGCTTTGCAATGCAAAACACATCCATATGAAAGAACTTGAGTGAAAAACTCACCAGCCCTTAGTGACACCATTATAGTTTAAGGCACCTCAGATTTCTCTGGCATTCTTATTGGCCAAATGTCATGAAGTGAGACCCAGGCTATGCAGATTATGTGACTTTAAAGTTATGTCAGAAAACAGCTCAAAAGAGGAGAGCTGGAAAGCACAAACCAGAATTTGAAAATGGTAGAAGGGGGAATAGCATTAGAAACCTGGATATAACCTGGATGTATCTGACAAATCAGAAGGGAGATATAAATAAGCAGATGCATGTCAGAGATAGAAAGAGAGAGATACAGAAAAACAAGAAAGATACCTGAGTGCAGGCTCCACATCTATACAGGGAGATAGTCTGAAACCTAAGCGCACTGGCAGTCCTTAGTTCACTAAGGACTACCAGACCAGGAGCCAAGTTCAGTCCCAATGGATAAAAATGAGAGTTTCTCCACTGACTTCACTAGGGCTTGCATTTACCTTCATGTGGGTTCATAGGCATGCATCTTGCAGCCCTGTTGGAAGACTCTTTAAGAAAGGGGAGAGGATGCATTCCTGGCTCTACCCTGATAGGGGCCATAATAGCTGGAGGGCAGGAAGTGAGAGTTACTTGCAGTTTGATGGCTGCTAGCTGCAGAGCTGCAAGGCTGGAAAGAGAATGATGGATAGCTCAAATGGGAGTAGAGGAAATGCTGGTGATAGCTTTAGATAACTGTGGCTTGGAAGAGTGAGAAAGTTGAGAGGTTGAACTGGTAAGGCCAAGAGTGCTTGATACCACAGAGAGCCTGTAGTGGCTAAAGTTGAGTGGAAGGAGCCCTGCAGTTGAGACAGCCAGGGAGCTGAAAAAAACAGCAGCTAAGAAAGCTGGAGCTAATAACAGACAACAGCCAAGAGGTACTGTGTTAAGCTAAAGATTGTGAATCTGGCCTATAATGATGAAAATAGCAAGTGGATCCTGGAGGATGATTAGTGCTGATATCTGAGTAGAGAGGGGAATAGCATAACAGCTCCACAAGCAGACTGGTCCTGGACCTGGGACCTAGGATATATGGCAGGGCTGTGACCCCTGCAAACACTACCCAGTGTGACAGATGTTCAACCTACCAGAAAAATGAGATGTTGCCAGGATTGATTGAAGAATACCACAAACTGCAAGGAATAAGAACCATTGAGGCATTTTACACTGAAGAAATAGAATATACCCATAGTGAGAATCACAGTGCAAATAAGACATGGTCTTGAAACACTGGAAAAACTGCCAAGGTAAGAAAATACAGGAATTAATCAAGGCTTGGAACAGCTAGAAGGAGAAGACTGGAAATGGCAGTAAAAGCCCATATACACAGGGAGGCATCAGTACATGGTGATAGGTCACGAAAGTTCAAAGGTTGAGTGCTAGTGACTGCACAGAACTCCACAAGGCATGTGTGTTAAAAACTACTAAGATCGTTGTTAGATATTGTCTGATGGGTATTTAGCAATAGTCTATAAAGGAGCCTAACCCATTATGGGAGTTGAAGGCAGTGCTCTTGGCAGCAGAAACAGTAAGAACAGGCCAAAAAGTTCACAGGCAGACTTAAGTAGAAAACCCAATATTTTGTCCTGTTTTGAGGTCTTCAAAGGAATATATTTACAAACTTGGCCTCTGGGTGTCTCTATTTATAAGATAATTTAAAACGGATATCATTTTCCTGGGAAGGGGGGGAAGGAGGAGAGGGCATACTATTTCACTGAAAATGGAAGTGCTACTGGATTTCTTACAGTTGATACAAAAAACCCCCAGAAGATTATGCATATCTGAATAATGATAATTAGCAGATATGTAGAATTTGAGCTACAAGTATGCACTGTAGCTAGAAATTTGGTGTAAAATGCCTTCTGTAGACACAAAGTAGACTATGAGTTACAACGTTCTGGCTTCAAGTCCCCTTAGCTAACCACATGGAATCATTTGGAGCTATGTGCATGTCTGCAAAGCAGTGGTGTAGTTCTCAAACTGGTGAAAAGGCTAAGGTGGTCTTGGAAAACCTGCAATCCTTACTGCTGCTGGTTTTGTTTTTCCCACCCTTTCACTGGTCCTGGAACTGAGCCCTGATGTGAGGTGCAGATAGGCAAAAGCATCCGTGCTGCTTTTTTGTTCAGTACTGACACAGTGAGATTTTCATTCAGGGGTTGATTCTGAATGGGTCTATGCACCTGTAGACCTTAATGGTGTCAGTGGAAGCTGATGAAACTTATTACCTTGCAGGAACAGGCCCAAACTTGGGAAAAAGTGAGCGCAGCAAGGCAAATAAAGCTCTGCACAGTGCTGATAAGAGCCTTGTTGGCTAGGGAAAATGTAGACATGCTGCAGGAGAGGAGAGTAATTCATGACAGGCTATGGGAAGGCACAATGTTTTATGGGCAGTCCAGTGAATTGCAATTACTAGTCCAAATTCACTTTGGCCCCTTGCAAATCACTAGGTAGACAGCAGATTACAGCTGCCTACTTCCATCTTAACATTACCATGACTGTTTCTTCACTGCAGCAATACAGCTGATTTCCAGCAGCAGCCAGCTTTGCAAGTGGGATCAGTTCCTCCCAGGAGAGGGTATGTACAAATTCTAAGCATTCTGTAAATCTCACTTAAACACAGGTTGGGAGGCTTAAGCAAGACTAAAAATAATGCAGAGACCCTGTAACCAGGGACGAACTGCACCCTGGTGAGCTCAGTTCCATGCGTCATAGCACCTATTTTTGCTCTGCCAAGATTCCCTCCTGCTGTTATCTTGACATTCCACTGTGGCATCCAGTGTGTGGACCAGTTGGGAGGAAATAAAAGTCAAGTCAAGGAGGCTAGTACCTGCCATGGGTATGTTCCCAGTTGGAAAATGTTTAGTGACCTGCTTAGTGCCTCATACATTGGGCATTGTACTCTGATTATGCCACCTGCTGCAGACTGTGCTTTCCTCAGCTTGCTGTTCTTTACTGGAACATACAGGTTTGGTTAGTAACTATTCAAAGGAGGATATGAATTTAACAAAGCATCTCCTATCAGCATTAATGACTCATATAAATGTATCCCCTATAAACCTCTTTGAAAATATTCCCCATCTAGAAGTATGATTTAAATTGACAAGAGACTCTAAATCCATAATGAAGATTGACAATCCATCTCCAGTTCATTTGACTACCTAACTCAGTCCCATCTGTCTGCCTGTCTCTTGATTGCAAAGCCAATACAATACTAAATTGTTTTCATACATACTAATTTTTAAAGGCTGAAAATCACACCATGAAAACAAGCAGCAAACCTACGGACTAGTCAAGCTCCACTAAAGTCCTTGACCTTGGACATATGATGTAGTCTCCAGGCTTTGGGCTGACTCTCTGCAGAGGGATAGAGCACATAACCTGAATAAGAAGTAGGTCAGGGAAGAAATCTGAGTCACTTCATCAAATTAGATTAGGCATGCTTACTTCAAGCCTAAGAACAGTTTGTCATTTTTGCATGTTTACTTTTCCTTTGCAAACACCACCTGGATAATAGAAGTTTATTTGTTTGAAAATATAAGCATACTAAAAATTAAATGTTACTTAAAAAGCCCCTCCACAAAACAGTTGTATAGATCTTTGTACCTTGAACTGATTTTATTTCATGAATTGCATGTTTGTTGCAAAATACAGCCAAATATTGATTATATTTATTTAAAAATACAAGTGAAGGTAGGAGCTTCTGCAGACATATCTCATTATTTTTAAATTAGGGGCAGTTTCTTATTTACAGAGTTGGTCAAGTAAATAGTATGACTTATTTATGTTTTAGTGTTTCATATACAGTGAATCCTAAAAGCATTTATTCAAATATCTTTTCTCTTCTTTTACTGCTTTAGTTTTTTTTGTCTTACATAGTGAGATACATTTTCAAGGCTCTGTAGATGGCATGCACAATGCAGAAATGGGTGTAGGCATTGCAACTAAATCCCTTATTTGCTCAGGGGGAAAAAACACATTAACAACCTTCAGTTATGCTATCAACAAAATATAATAGACCACATCAAAATGACCCTGCCAGGGTGAGTTGCACCTATTGTGGTACCAGTCTCTGGGAAACAGCTTATAATGAAATAGAATGAAAGTCTCAGTCTCTTCTGAGGCAGTGGTTCTCCTACCATTTAACAGTATAGCTCAGTCTTAAGAGTTTGTCCCCTTGAGACCTCCTGTCTAATTTACAGTTGCTCAGATCACTTCCTGTCCATCACAACAGCTTACAGGCAAAAGGATTTAGGGCCGGATTCTGTTCCACTCTACTGTAGTCCCTGAAAAACAATAAAACAAAAGGTGGGTGAAGTCTCTTCTGCCTTGCTGCTTTTTGACTTATTCTTAAAGCTAAAGGCAAGGATTTTTGTGGGTGATATCTTTTATTGGACCACATTTTGGTCCAATAGTCTCCACACTATTTTTAATCATTGCTATTCCTGCTTCTTCCCCCAGACCTGATGAAAAATGACTTGCATTTGAAACTTGTCTAATTTTATCCCAGTCATGCTGCTGGTCCAATAAAAGATATTACCCACAAAAATCCTTGCCTCTCGCATAATTCTTGGACCATCAGAGCTACAACATAATTCCAACACTAAGGCTAATGTGAAGCATGTCAGAAGAGTTGATTCATTCATATTTTTTACCCTGTGATGCAAATAGGGTGGAATAGGATTGCAATTAGGCACCTACACTGCTGCAATGATGGGTCACGGCACCCACTATACACATTGTCCCACCTGTGTTTGGAATGCATAAACAGTCCTGTGAAATTTACTGGGGCAGCCTCTTTGGGCACATCCACATGAGTGTGCACGTGCCTCTTGCCCTGCCCTGGGGGCCTGGGGAGTACAAAATTAGACCCCTGGATATCCAGGGGTCTAAAACAATCAAAGTTTAAAAAAGTGGAACAGGCAACTTGATGCTGGGTCCTCCAAGGAGACACTCTGGCTGCCAAAGCGTCTCTATGGTTGGCCCTTCGCCTTGGTGCTGAAACACATGTCAGGCCCCCCTGACCCCTGCCCTGGCTGGCCCATCCCCCCACCAGACCCCCGAGGCCCCCGAGCCCTGCTGGAACCAGTTCCTCCCTGCCGCTGAGGCCCCCAACCCCTGCCATGGCCAGCCCCTCTCTCTGCCCTGGCTGGCCCCTCCCCCCTGCCAGCCCTCCTGAGGCCTCTGACCTCTGCCCTGGCCTACCCTATCACCACAACCCCCCCCAATCTATGCCCCCCACCCCATACTTAAAAAAAACCCAAAAAACCAGCACTTGGCTGCCATCTGGCTGACTGGAGCCCTGTTTGCACAGTGCGGGACAGGGTGACAGCCCCAGCAGCCCCAGCCTGGGGCCTCCTGCCCCTCTGCTGTCCTGTGCTGCCTGGGGAGGCTCTGCCAGGAGGTCCTGGAGCCCCACCACACCGCTGCTTCTCAGGTAAGCAGAGGCTTTTTTTCCCATTTTTTTTTCTTTTCTTTTTCTGAGTTTTTTTTAAAGTGATGGTGCCTGGAGTTGTGGGGTAGCCAAGTAGCCTTGCGGGTCTGGGGGGTACAAGTTGGGGGTGAGGCTGGGTGGGGCAGCCATTGGGGAGGTCTGGGGGAGCAGAGGGTGGGAC
>NW_017728910.1:41375060-41380927 GCF_001723895.1 Crocodylus porosus
TTTACTGGTGGAGGAACATGGATTTGAGGGTATTTTACAGAGTGACTTTGGGATTTTTTTTATCAGGGATTTTTCATTTTTCCAATAGGGAACACCAGAATTCCTGCTAGGGAGGCAGTGGCAGGCCCCTGCCTGCTCAGAACTGGCACCTTGGACCTATCTGGCAGTAGCTGACATGCTTTGACAGTTCAAAGCAGGTCACCACACCCAGAACATCTTCTGGGTGACAGCTACCCAGATGGCTGGGCAGAGGGCACACATGGCAGTAGTGCCACACAGAGGCGAAACCTGCAACCACAGCCCACTGGCAGCTGGCCCAGAGGGGCAGATGCCTCTACGGGCTGTGCAGTCCCCATCTGGGTCTGGCAGGTGCACAGCAGGTCACAGCTGGGCAGCAGCCCCTAGTGCCAGACTGCTGCAGTGGGTAGACGGTGCAGGAACTCTCAGGGCTGCTTCAGCAGTCCAGTTGGCACAAGGGGTAGTGTCCCCAGGTACCAATTGGCTGAGCCCCAGAATCTCCTGAAAGCTAGTAGCCCTGAGCTACTTGCCAAGGCAGCTTTTTATACTGTTGAGGCCAGGACAGGGCAGCTTTTTATACTGCTGGGGAGAACACGGGTGTCTACCCCAGGCTATAGCTCCCCCTGGCTCCAGATCTGAGAGGAGCCAAGCAGGATTATTTTGCCCCAAGTGGCACAATTTGCTCCACACCAAAGTGCATGTCCGAGCATGTGCACTGAAGCAAAAAGCCCCGGCTCAAATTTGCACTGCTTCTATTTGAGCTGTTGCAAGTGCACGTGATTGCATGTGTGGATGCATCCTTTGGGATTATAGCTGCTCTCAGGCATGTATTGGACTGAGCTCTTGGGAGCTGGAACAGAGGGATGAGCTAGGAACAGCTTCACTGATAAATTCCTGGGTTTAGAGTGTGTCTCTGGGCAGATGTAGGTGAGGTGTGGGCAGGACCTACTTGAGCCCTGTCACAGTAGTGGTATAAACAAACCCTTAGACACATAATAGGTGGAATAGGACTTGCCCCTTTAGTATATTTTCTGCTGTCTTTAGTGTCGCGTAAGTGCTGGGAATCAGGAGGAATGAGAGTGTCATCATAAGACTATCAGTTCTCTGTGGACCCCAAATGGTTTCCAGATGGCAGCTTGTCAACCTCTATATTAATATGCAGCTAACAAGCATCAATCACCAGGCAATGCTGTTATAGAGCATATGTGACTGAATGTCCACTCTTAGGAAGACATGTTTTGTTAGATGAGGTCTTGTACAGAGGCAATGCTCCCTGATGAGGGTGCTGTGTGAGTGATGGGAGAGTTTGTTCTTTACCTTGGTTCTTTAACTTTGCTACAAGTTAGGAATGGTATCACCTAAGTTTTAGCCTCCTGTTCCTAGAATAAATTCCAGAATAAATTTTAGGCTCCTGTATGCAATGCATGTGTCACTAATCTATAGAACAGGAGGCTTGGGTTTTGATCAACTAGTGGAGCTTTTCTTTAGCTCATGTGTTTTAGGAGCCAAAGGTCTTGGAGCCAGATTGTTCTGATACTTGCTTAATGGGATTTTCAAAAGCAGTTAAGAAGATTGGGTACCTACCTCCCATTGGAATCATTGAGAATTAGGGCATCATCTATGAAAACACATTTGAAAACTCCACTGAGAACCTACATACCTTTGTAAATCTGGCCCTCATTCTCTAACTTTAATGTGGCATGGCAACTTTAACACAATCACTTTTGAGTTATGCCTCAAGTTGAGAGCAGTTATAAAATAAGTGCACGTGCGAGAGAGAGAGAGAGAGAGAGTTTGGTTTGTTTATTTTATTTCAAGTGATTGCATTTCAGTTTGTCAAGCAATATCAAATCATTTCCATTCTCTGCTTGCATGATGGGAATTATAACACTTCAGGGCTAAGTGAAGACAGTTAAAAAACCTGGGACAGAATCAATTCAATTAACACTGTTTCCTCTAAGCTGCGTAGATTGAACTGATGGCCACCTGAATTGATGTTCAGTTTTCAATTAGGGAAGGCAGGGGTAGGTTTGCATTGACCCAGGGCAGTAGGTGGGGGGCATGAGAGCATGCCTCCCAGTATTCTGGCTGTTGTGAACCTAGCCAAGTAGGGCCATCCCTGATTGGCTTCCCACCACATGCCCCCAGGCTCCTGCTGTCCCCCCACCGGGGGTTGAGGAGCCCCCTGTCCAGGGACCAACCCATTTTGGGGGATCCTCTGCCTCAGGAGGGTTCCCCAGCCTGAGTTCTCCAGCCTGGGCAGCCCTGGGCATCTGAGGGGAATTCTCCCCCTCCCACTCCCCTGCAGCTGTTTGCCTTGGCTACTACCATGGGAGGAAGGGGGAAGGAATCCCTCTGGCTGGGTGCCTGCCCATGCAGCCCAGCATGGGTGGGGGGCTTCCTCCACCCCAGCCAGTGATCCCCCAGCTCAAGGCAGCCCTAGGGAGTGGAGGGGAATTCTCCCACTCCTGTGTCTGCACACCACTGCTTGCCTCAGATTAGTTCCCCCTCCCTCCTGTGCAATGGCTAAGGTAAGCAGTTGCAGGGGAGTGGAAAGAAAATAATTCCCCTCTACTCCCCAGGGATGCCCTGGGTGAGGACATCTTGTGGGGGAGGTCCCCTGAGGCAGGGACTCCATGGTGCTCCCAGGCTAGACTACATGAACATGCACCCAACCTGAAGGACTCCTTCTCCCTTCCTTCTGTGGCAGCAGCTGAAGAAAGCAGCCATGGGGAAGCAGGAGGGGAAGAATTCCCCTAAACTCCCTGGGGCTGTCTTAGGTTGGGGGATCCTGGGCTGGGGTAGGGAGAAAGGCAGGGGCTCCTGAGTGCCCCTATGCTGGGCTGCATGGGCAGGCACCTGGCCCAGGGTTCTCTTTCCCCTTCTCTCCTGTGGCAGCAGCTGATGCAAGCAGCAGTGGAGGACCCAGTCCCCCTCCCCAAGGGGGAATTCCCCTCAGGCCCCCTGGGCTTCCCTGGGCTGGGGGACCCCAGACTGGAGTAGGGGGAAGCCCCTCCCACAAGACAGGGTCTTCCTGGTGGCCCATACTGGATTGCATGGGCAGGCAACCAGGCTGGAGAACTTCTTCTCCCTCCCTCCTACGGTAGCAGCTGAAGCAAGCAGCAGCTGGAAAGTGGGAGGGAGAGAATTCCTCTGGCTTCCCAGTGCTGCCCTGGGCTAAGGGACCCAGGCCAGGGCAAAAGAAGCCCCTGAGGTGGGGGCTTCCTGGTATCTGAACCCCAGGTGGTCTTGGGAAATCCTCCCCCCTCCCTTCTGTGGCAGTGCTTGAGGCAAGCAGCTGTACCAGGGAGGGGGAGATAGGGAATTCCTGTCCAGCTCCCCAGGCTGCCTCTAGTGTGGGGAGGGCTGCAGAGGGGTGAAAAGCCCCTACTGCAGAGGCTTTCCCTTCCCCTGTGCTCTGTGCAGACCTAGGCTAGGAAAGTCTGGTGGGTCCATTCCCCTGCCCCCTGTCCCTACAAGCTGGCAGGCTAGGGTGGCCATCATAGAGGAAATTCTGGTTTTCTGTCACTCTGTTGTCTATTGGTATGAAACCCAATGCCTTTGTCCTCTAATTCCCTTTCCAAGAGAAAAATAGAGGACATAAAGGTTTCATAACAATAGATGACAGAGGACAACAGACTGTCCTCTATGATGGCCACCCTATGACAGGTACAGGCAGAAAACAAGCTAGGGAACAGAGCTTTAGAACAGACCCTGGTCTACTGGAGCAGACAGCACAGCCTAGGGCTGCAAACCATCCTGGGATGTTGGAGGACTGAGAGTTGACTTTAACTGGGAAGGGGTCTGGGACAGATATTCCATAAAGTGGTTTGACCTAAATCAGTTAAGTCTGATATACTACATTCATCCAGGTTTATGTTAAACTGGTTTCAGCCATTTTAAAAGCCGTTTATGTGCGCTAAACTTCTGTTCTGTTACAGGTTTAAATCAGTTTCCAATCACTTATGCCACTCTATATGTAACTTCTGTCCCTAGCCCAGAAGTTAGAATGGAAGGAACCATCAGTCACTGGAGGCCTCATAAAGTGCAGCAAGTCATTGAAGGCGTCACTTAACTAACCCTGCAGATTATCCTATAATAATCATATATTTTTAGTTGTATAGTTGAATCATATATTAAAAGTATCTGCAGCACATGAATTACACATACCCAGCCCAGGCTCATTTGATATTTGAAATTCTTTCTGTTTTCTCATAATCAGAAAAGGTGCAAAATCAGGCCCAGGAATACTCTGTGCCTGTTAGAGACTAGCTGACATGTATATGTGCCAGAGTTTTCCTTCTATTCTTTTCCATCCTCATCCTCTCTTTCCAACCATCTTGCTCCCACAATAGATGGTGGGACTTGTTCTTAATGTGGAATTGTGATTCTCACATTGAGTAGTGAGGGAATAGAAAGTGCATGATGGCAAGAACGGCTGCTAGCCAGTTCATTACATTTGCAGTTGGGCATATCCAGCAATCAGCTGGAGCTATATAGGGTGTGAAGAATCTACTTGTTAAAATAGGCCTGGGTAACGTCTGTGTCAAGAAAGTGACTTTAAACCCCCAATCAAAACAATGACAGGCAGTATTTTAACCTGAACAATGTACATATTGAAGGTAATTAACATCTAAAATGGAATCTGATCTGTCATAAACCTTAGCACTACTTTACTTATCACTGGTGATTTATGTTGGGATCAGCATATTAATTTTTCTGTAGAAATCAATCTGTCCAGTCACATTCCTGATATTTTTCTGAGAGCAAATTAAAAATAAAAGAAAAAATAATTATTTAATGCTGTCTGTTGTGTTAGATGGAATTCTTGCTTTTTTGTATTGTTATGGCTCTGAATTAAGTTAAATGCTGAACAACCACTGTCCATGTGCATACCCATGGGAATGAACCGTTCCTTCCTCTGTGGGAAGCGAGGTGTGCAAGATGATGGAGTAGGATGATGATCAACAAGAGAAATTCTGGCCTGAAACTTTGTTCTCAAAGTTTATAGCTCACAGACAGTAATGGACACAAACAGTAGGGTTTTTTTTGGGGGGGGGGGGTTTGCAGAAAGAGGAGAAGAAAAGAAAAAAAATCTCAGGTAACATAGTCTTTGGCTATTATAACTAAACTCATACCTCTTTAGGTGACATTCCTGAATTGGGCAGGCTATTCTGTCAAGAAAATTACATTACTCAGTAATTGCAGAGCAGTATTCTTCCCTGTAGCAATATATATGGTTTTTTTAGACCCATTTCCTTTCCACACCAGTTTAACTTTGGAGTAGCTTTCTGAACTTCTCTGGAGAGAATCTTTAGTTAAATTGGGATAAGTGAAAGTCATATCTACACTGCTTTTTTCCTTTATAATAGTAAATAGTATGCAGTTAAAAGGCATTTACATTTTCTACCTGGATTCACCAAAATCATCAGCATACATATTCCTTTGTTTAGTTCTTTCATACAATGAAAAGGTTTATATGAATATAAATCAGTAGTGTATGATGAATATACAAATATTATGTCATGTCAGCAATTTCATCAAGATTTCTATTACCATGCACAAGATTCTGACTTCATTGCAAACTGCATGTGAATCCAGTGAAGCTATGAAAGAGACACTGAATTTGTACTAATGAAACAAAAATCTGAATGTTGTTACCAGATTTGCCCGCTACTTTGGGGTGTGCTCATTTATTAGGGCTAGGGTCTTGGTAATTCTATTAATGTGCTGCTTGTGTTGCTTGTGTTTCTATACGGAGCTGTATCTCTCCCTTCTGCAAGCCCTCACCCCCAATGGAGCTATCTTGCAGGACTCAGTTCAGTGGGGCTGGGTTCCTCCAGTCCCCA
>NW_017728910.1:41381027-41398361 GCF_001723895.1 Crocodylus porosus
GGGGGGGATTCTTTGTGAGTCAGACAGTCTGTGTCCTGTGTCAGGGTTCCCCAAGAACATGGAGCTGACAGGTAACAATGTAGACCCACATCTCCAAATTGAAGTCACAAAATGAAGGTACCCACTGTATGCAGCCCCCCTTCACACACAGATAACAGGTAAGGAAGTAAATATTTGCTTTTATGTATACAAAATGACTCTTTAATACCAAAACAAAAAAAGGAGACAAAAATTACAGGTACATGTGGCAATGGATTTTTTAAAATTATTTGTAATGTCGTAGTAGTTGGACACTGTGGAAACATCTAGAAAGAAAGACTGTACCTTATATAAAAAGCTTAGCCTGCCACAAGTTTTGATTAATCTTCTTCCTTCCTCCTTGAAGGGTTTTAAAATGTAGAAAATAATGAAAGATCCTGACTCATAAATAAAACATGCTCTTTACGGGACTAATATTCATAGTGATCAAGAATGTACATTTCACAAATAGTGTGAATTGTGCATATAAAAATCAGTCCTACTTGAAGACCTGTAGTGCTGCTGGAGGGTTGTAGAAGCTTCTTACTATAGATGAGAATCAAACTAAAATAAAAGTTTAAGGCTAAGACATTTCAAAATAGTCTGAAAGAGTTAATAAGTCAAATCTTATGCACATGCAGTAGGTGTTAGGGTGGACCCTACCTCCTTTAGATTCCTTCAAAAATGCCAGAAAAGATTTGGGGATGAGAAAAGTCTCTTTTCATGTGCGGTAATTCAAATATTCAAGTAGGACATATTGTATGTTGCAGAATTGGATTTTTCCTAGGTTCACAAGCTTGATCTATTTGACAATTACTAAACTTGAGCCACCTGAATTTCTGAAAAAAATATGTTAGTGATGGTGTGCTGGACTACAAAAAAATTAGAGCAAGCACCTGGAAAAAATGAAGCCAAATCTACTCAGCTTTTTTCTTTTAGCCTACAGAAGCAATTGTTATCTTGGAAGATAGTGCTGCCTCTTCCATCAAATAACAGTATTTTGAGTTTTATATTGGAAAGAAGCAGACCAATTGTCTGAACAGGCTGGAAAGACCTAGTTATGTATTATGCCTGTGATTATTGTTTGAAAGTTGGGCTTTCCCAAGTGATTGTAAGTTCCCCTACCATAATTTTCCTATCACTCTGTGTTCTTCTTGCTCACTAGCCTGTCAACCACCTCCCCAGTACAGGATAATAAAATGGAATGATAACAAGGTTTCCTGCATAGAATTTTGATGCTTTCCAAGTTTTTAAAAATCACATTGAGCAGTCTTTTGAACCCCACTGAATTTTTCCTTCATTTCTTCCCTGTTCTACTTTAATTTTATGGGTAACACAAGACATGTTGCAGAATCTGGCTTCTTCTATAAGCTTCTTTGCAAATCTGCACTTTCACAAGAAATATTTAGGAATGGTTTGTACCTGTATGTCAACCTTTCCTAGAGTGGGTTGGGTTTTATTTCTTACTGATTTACAAGAATTTAGATTGCAGCAGCTGGAACGCTGAAGAATACATACAGCAGTGGCAACAGCAGGTTTTTGTTTCAAAACCATGACAACAGCTGCTACATGATAGGAGCTTTCTGTTTACATTTCTCTTTGAGTTCTGTCCTTTTGTTTTGATACAGTGCTTGTAATTGACAATCAAACACACTTTACACATCACAAAAAATTCAAAAAGATTCTCTCTGTGGAAGGTGTGAGATCCACAAATAGAGTCAAATCACTCCATGTTAATAACCAAATGAACTTTCTGGAGCCTTTAAGGGGCCATATGAGCCCCACATGGATTGTAAGTTGGTTGGGTTTTTTATTTGCTTTTAACTACGCTCATTTTTGTAAACATCTCACCTCCAAGAAGTATAACAGACCTCATTACTTTGACTTTTAAACTTATTACTTCTTGTAAGGGTTTTGATTAGGTTGTTTTTATATTGGGGAATTTATTTATGTTAAGAATATAGTTTATCCATGAAATCAGTATAATTTATACACACTAGAAATGGAGCAGCTGACCAAGGTAGATGGCAAAAAATATTGTAAGAGATGTTTTCTTGATTCATAAATTGTTAGGGCCTGGAAGGGACCTTGGAGATCATTGGGTGCCCTGGCTTTAGGCAGGAAGACAACTGGGGTTAGGTGACCCCAGCGAGGTCACTGTGTAGTCTCCTCTTGAAAAACTCCAGGGTAGGTGACTGCACCACCTCTGGAGGTAGTTTATTTCACAGTCTGGACACCCTGACTATGAAAGAGTTTTTCCTGGTATTAAGCTTGAAGCGGCCTTCCAGGAGTTTGTATCCATTGGTCCTGGTCTTCCCCAAGGGTGCCCTAGTGAACAGTTGTTCACTGAGCTCCTGATGCACTCCTCTGATATAGCACTAAACCACTATCAAGTCCCCTCTCAACCTTCTCTTCTTTAGGCTAAAAAGGCCCAGGTCCCTCAGCCTTTCCTTATATGGCTTGCCTTGCAAGTCCCTGATCATATGGGTGGCTCTTTTTTCTAGACTTTCTCAAGTTTTTCCATGTCCTTATTGAAGTGCAGCCCCCAGAATTGGATACGGTACTCCAACTGCAGTCTCACCAGTGCTGAGTACAGCAGGAGCGTCACTTTCTTAGTTTTACATGAGATGCATTGGTTCATGCATGCCACCATGTTATTTGCTCTGCTGAACACCACCTTGCACTGATGGCTGATGTTCATGTGATCGTTAATCATTATCCCTAGGTCCCTTGTGGCCATGATGCAAGGCAAGCTGTCACCACTGAGCCTGTGTGTATGTTGAGGGTTGTTTGTCCCCAGATGGAGGACCTTACACTTGGAAGTGTTAAACTGTATTTGGTTCCTGTCTGCCCAACTCTCCAGCCTGTCCATGTCTGCCTGTATCTGCAACCTATCTTCTGATGTGCCTCATAACTTGGTGTTGTCTGTGAACTTGGCCAGTGAGCTTTTCACTCCGCCTTCCAAATAATTGATAAAGATGTTGAAAACCATCGATCCAAGCACAGACCCCTAAGGGACACCACTGGCCACTTTGTGCCAGGATGACACAGATCCATTCATGAGAACTCTCTGGGTCCTACCGTGTAGCCAGTTTCCCACCCACTGTACTGTTGAGCAGCTGGGCCCACAATCTTCCAGTTTTCCCAAAAGGATATCATGGGATACTAGATCAAAAACCTTTTGGAAGTCTAGGTATATAACGTCTATAACACCTCCCATGTCTAGGTGATGAGAAACCTGGTCGTAGAAGGAGATAAGATTGGTAAGACAAGACCTACCCGTGACAACGCCATGCTGGCTGTCATTCAGAATCTTACTTTCTGTGAACGTATCACACGTAGATTCTTTAATGAACTTTTCTAGGGTTTTCCCTGAGAAGGAGGTTAGGCTGACTGGCCTATAGTTGCCCAGGTCCTCCCTCTTCCTCTTCTTGAAAATGAGCACAGTGTTGGCCCTCTTCCAATCCTCAGGGATCTCCCCTGTGCACCATGAATTCTGAAAGAGCTTTGCCAGAGGTTCTGCGATGAGCTCAGCCAGTTCCTTCAGCAGTCTCAGATGAAGTCCATCCAGTCCTGATGACTTATAAATGTCTAGCTTTTCTAGTTGGTATTGCAGCCACTCAGCATCCACAGTGGGGAGGCTGTCAGTCTCAGCATGTTCCCTATGAGTCTTATCTTGCTTGACTTTCCTCTTGGTCGGTGAAATACTGAAGCAAAGTGGGCATTCAGGAGTTCAGTTTTTTCCTGAATGTTGGTAACCTGCTGTCCCGAGGTGTTAAGCAATGGCCCCAAACTTCCATTAGTTTTCCTTCTGCTCCCTATATAACTAAAGAAGGACTTCTTAATGTCCTTGATTTCTGTAGCTAACCTAAACTCAGTCGCTGCCTTGGCTTTTCTGATCATTTCCCTACAACTGCTGGCCATTGTTGTATAGTTCTCCTTAAGTACCATCCCTGTCCCTGTTTTACTGTTCACTTCTTAGTAAATACTTTCCAGATAACTGATTCAGAGAAATATGCTTCTATGGCAGTGGTCCTTTATTAGGTCTGAGATCACTTTTGGAATTTAAAAGGGACCCAAGATCTAACCCCCACTCCACCCAACAGGTAAGCCTATGGGGAGGGGGGGAAGGGGAAAGAGCCGTGAAGGAAAGGGCCATGCAGGGGTAAGCCTATGGAGGGGAAGGTCAGGGAAGGGCAGATCAAGGCCCCAGCCCTAGCCCACACTCCCTCCCTCCCTCACCACTGGGGTCTTGATCTGCCCCACCAAATAGCAGTGAGGGAGGGAGCACAGTTGGCATGGGGCGGTGAATGGAGCCATGAGCAGCTCATCTGGAGGGCACAGGGAGGGGAGCAAACACCTGGGGAAGGCATGGGGGGCATGTGCCCTTGGATCTGCCTGCGGGGTGGGGTGGGATGGGCTGCAGGATGGGCAGCACTGCGCTGTTTCTGGCTGGGCTATGCTCAGGCCAGGTGGCTGCACCAGTGCTGTGGACGAGGCCATGGAGCAGGGCTGTAGCCTGCCCATCTCCCACTCCTGGAGCTGCAGTCACCCACCCCAAGCACAGCATGGGCCAGGCCCAGCAGAAACAGTCACCTGCCCTGCCCCACACCTGCCAGCTCCCATGTCCTCATGGGAGGGGGAAGGGGTGGAGGGGAGGTGAAGGCTGCACTGGGCTGTTCACACCAGGCCTAGCCCATGCTGCACTTGGAGTGGACAGCTGCAGTGCCAGGAGTGGTGGTTGGGGAGGCTATGACCCCCCCTCTTTGGCCTTGCTCACAGCACCACTGCCACTGCCTGGACCAAACCACAGCCCAGCCAGGAACAGTGTGGTGCCATCCAGCCTGCAGCCCATCCTGCCCTATGGGTAGATCCAGGGGCATGTTCCCTTTGTGCCCTCCTGGGCTGCATGCTCCTCCTCCCTGTAAAGCCATTCGAAGCTCCGTCCCCTGACCTGCACTTGCTGTGCAGGGCCTGCCTCTGCTTCAGCCCCACTGCCTACTTCAGAGCTGCAGCTGCTGGCGTTGCCCTGCATTTGGGGAGGCACATGCCCACCCATCTGTGCACAGCAGAGGTGGCTCCCACTGCAGGCTGGGCTTTGTGTCCCGAGCCTGCTACATGTGCCCCTTGGACCTCCACTCCAACCCTCCCCCACTGACTGACCTGTTGGGTTGGGGGTGGCATGCATGAGCTCAGCCCCCTGAGCACAGGATTAACTTCAAGGGGCTCCAGGATCTACTGGTCAATGGCAATCAACTGATTGGTGACCACTGTTCTGTGGGTTCTAGAAGAAATTCTGTTTCATTAGTGTACATCAATGGGGACAGCTCAGAACCTTAATATTTTGCTGGGAAATGCATTGACCACATTTTCAAGTATTTATACAAATATACATATATGTATTGCCTATCTATATATATATATGAGTGACCAAATTTTGATTTCATTTTCATGAGGTGCAAGCCCATTGATTTCATGTGTAAATCTGAATCTGATCTTGATTGTGCTGCTATATCACCTTGGGTCATTTTTTGGCCCACTTTTCCCATTTGCAGACACTGGAGGCCTTTTAAACTTTTGTCTCTTAAGAGCAACAGCAGTCTAGTGAGCTGTTTAGTAAGTCTTCAAAGTCAAACACTGAAATGTTAGGAAAAAGATGAGGATTAAGGTTTCCTGAATATGCTTAGTAGAGCCACTTAGTATGTAAATTATGATGTAGCCTTTAATTATGTGATCACATATTTTTTTTGTTAGCGGTTTTCCTGCTTCAGTTCAGAGCATGGGTGGTGCTCCCAAGCTTTGTGTTTCTGTGTATGTATGTATGTGCATGCATGTGTGTGTAATAGATATAGCTAAAATCTAGCTAGTGTTCCATTTACAATGGAGATTGCAACTCAGAACATCTGTAATCTTAGAAATGTTTGAGCAGTATCAGTTCTAGTCTTATCCACACCTAAGAGATGAGCAGTCAAACAAGCCTGTAACAGACCTGAGGCAAAAAAAAGCAAGAAGCTGAGTTTGGAAATACTGAGAATGACATGCTTATAGATAAAATTGTGTTCCATATCACTGATAAAGGACTAAAGGAAGGTTGCTGAGGGAGCCTGATTTGGGCTCAGGAGAAGTAATAGATACGTACAGAGCTTCACAATCTGGAAAACACAATTAGGGATCATGTCAGAGCTATACTCTGATAAGTTTGTACAAGCTCTTGCACAAAAACATAGGGCCTAGCTACCTGACTCACAGCTCTGAAAAAACTGGAACAAAATAATATCCAAACTGATTAGACATGCACTAGGCTCTAAACTTGTAATTCTCAACTTTTTCGAACTCAAGGCATCCTTCCATACTTTTGTGAATTGGGTAGCATCGAATATCAGAAATGGATTTCTTTATTATAGTGCCTATTACCTGCTCACACAGAGGCTGGGCAGTAGGGGTGGGGAATTATCCAGGCAGGGTTAAGCCTAAATTGGTTTATCTGCCCTGGCACCCTGGTTGAGAATCACTTATCTAAACCTTTTGGAAAAGCAACTATGAGGCTACACCATGTTACTTCAGTTTAAAAAAAAAGATAATCTCATATACTTCTCATAAAGGAACATTAATTGCTGTCACATGATTCAGACTATAGTATCCTATTCACAAGCAGAGAATAGGGAACAAATCCAATCCAGTGTTAGATTCCTAACAGGGTGACTGAGAGAACCATTTGGACAATAAAAACAATGTTTCATAGGACAACTGAATCACAGTGGGGTGTCTATCATGTTTTTAAAGGTGAGAGAGACACTTCTGGCTGTTCTGCATAGTTGTCGATGTGTAGAATGTTGAGCAACAGGAAAGAGTTGAAATGCTACACATGGACAACCACACCATGCTCTGCATTCCATCGTTGAGATCCAGCATGCAGGGAAACAAAAAGAAAAATTAGCAACCAGCCAGCGTGGCAGCTGTAGGCCCAGGACCTATTGATTTGAGGTAACATCAGAAGAAAGTTATAGAGATGTAACAGCAGTTATCTTTGGCCTGCTTGAACATTGACAATGACATTGGCATCTATGATAGAAGAATCTCAAAAACAGCAAGCAATTCCAGGATCAAATAATCAGAAACACCACAAAATTATTTTCAGACACAAGCATCAGGGCCATCAGGAAAAGTAAATTCATAAGTACTGGCCCATGTTAACATGACATTGAGACCTGTACAATCACTTAATATCGGCACTACAAACTGAAATAGTGGTAAAGGTTTAAGTTCAGTAGGTTAAGCTTTAATCTCTGACTTGCATACATGGAGATTCATACTTTATGTTTCAGCCTAGGTTTCTGGCCATGTTGGGGGTTAGGACTGCTGTGAGCAGTACAGTGGATAATCACAGGAACTCTGTGGTCTTGCAGGGCTACAGTAGTTTAGATAGTGTTGGCACTAGATTTCTGATCCAGTCCTAACACCTTGTTCATTGTACCTTGTTTCAAACCTTCAGACTGACCACAACTTCTTCTGTAAGATAATAGGCAAATTTTATTGATATACAATGACAGTAGATAAGAGTAATGCAGGCAAAGCAAACAAAATAACACCCCAGTCCTACTTATCTACCAGTTCCAGGGTTCTCACAGGGGGATGGCACATCTGGCCAGTACACAAGTACCACTTGCTTTCTTTTTTTTGCTTGAATGTCAGCTTGAATGGGGTGGGTGAGACAGGCTAGTGGTGTGCTTTCTGCACATGGTGGCCTCAGGTTCCCTCCCCTGCTGCTCTGAAAATACCTCTTCTTGTATTCATTTCATCCTGATGACTCTTCATTTCTGGGTGTGGTTGATTGGTTTCCTTGAGGTCGGTGTATTGTCCATGTTCTGTCCTGTCACCATATCCCTTTGTTTCTCAAACGTATCACATGCATACATCTTAATTTGATCATTTACCAGTGTCTTAATTTGGGAAACCTTAGTTTTCTAATTTGGTCTGCCCACAAAAGCGGAAATCCCAGGAGCTTTGCAGCTGGTCACTGTCACCCAGTGCCAATTGTGCAGGTTCTCTTATCTGTGTTATGGAACACTGTGTTGCATGCTTTCAATTTCCCCAGCCTATTTGTCTTCTAGCTACAGACATAGTGTCTGTCTCAGAGGCTAAGCACATAACACTTTGTCGCAAATAGACTTTTAGAAACCAGTTAACCCTTGCTGTTCCTTTGGACCATTGTTATAATGCAATATCTACTCTATCTACAAGCCTAAAAGCAAATTTTTAAATATCATTTTCTGGCCATCAAATAGCACCCCATGGCTGGAGACATCCAGATTTGGAGGAGCAAGCCTCACTCCCAACCTTGCCTTTATTTGCCTTTTAAATTTTTATTTTGTAAAGTTATCCTCTTTTATTTTGCAGAGGGTAGATCTACATAACAGACTTTAGTGAAGTGAAGAAATACCCAAGCCAGCTGTAAATGTTCATAATGGTTTCATCTAATATGATCTAGTGAAGGTGTAGATTAAACTATGGCTCATGAGCCAAATCTGGCCCATGTAGCTATTTGATCTGACCCATGATGCAGGGGCTTTGGCAGTGTTTGACACCTAGGAGCTTCAGTGGCAGTCACAGTAAGACATTGACTGCAGGAGCTCTCTCTATGTTGCTATGGAGAAGAGAAGTGGCAGCGAGGGTGATGGTCTAGGAAAGTCAGTGCAAAGTGCAAAGGAGTGGGGCAGCTGCAGGCTGAATGCCTGTGCTCTCCCAGAAGAATTTCTAGTGGTAGAAATTTTTCCAAAATTTCTGCCACAAGCTGTGTGTCTTACATTCATATCTTACTTAAATTGTGACTCATAACATTTATATAATTAATTTTATCACATCAACCTCTCTACATACCTAAACATATTTAAACCTGTCTCGGGTATCTTTTAGACACTACTGCAGTTTGCAGTGTAAACATACCTTGTTATAGGCCTCTTTGTGTTTGTTGTCCTCAGTAAACTTAACAGTTTGCCTGTAATTCTCTTGTCTAGATCATTTGTCTATGTTTTTCTCTCACTATGATGGGTATGAACTGACTTATGCAGTCTCTGCAGTGAGATGTAAATGAGGTATGAAATGAGAACTCCCCCTACCAGTGCACCAAATGCATACAAACAATGCTGTGCACCAGCTGCAGTGTTGCATCACTTGCTGTAAAATTGTGCTCAAAGTTTATGCTAAACATTCATGAGGCTCTGAAGTCTTAGCAAACCAGATAAAAAGCAGATTTGGACAAATGCCACCAACATATTTTTGCTACAGTCAGTTTTAGCTCTTGAATTAAATCACTGAAATTGGATTGGCATTGCTTTTATAGTCACTTCCTGTCAATATTCAATGCCCCTTCAGTAAGATACTTGGACACACGCCTACTGTTAAGCATGTGAAGAGTCCTTTTGACTTCAGTGGGGCATATGTGCTTTAAGTTAGGCATGCATGTAAGGACATTGCTGAATCTGGAGCCCTGTGAGTGATCTTATTAGTAGAAATGTTTAAGAAAGCACCAAACCTTACTAAATATTCACAGAATCTGAATTTTGAATCTGCAAATATAGGATCTGTGAGAATTTAAATGTAACCATTTCTCAGAGAAAAATGTAATGTGACTTGAACATTTGATTGAAAAACATGTCTGATATAGAATATTTACAATGAGAAAGTTGCAAGAAATGTCTTTCTAATCCTAGAGCCTCAAAATCCCTCCTGTCCTGTAAGGAAGAAACATCTCTTATCTATCGCCAGTAATACAAGCTAGAATTTACCAACCTGGGCCAGAAAGTAAATACTCAAGTTCCAGGAGTATAAAGAGAACTAGTAAAAAAAATCAGTCACAGAATTTGACAATATTAATTGATAAACAAATTGCCAGAAATCATTGGTAAACTCCAAAGCAAATAAATATTGGGGAACAGGGAGGGAGAGAAGCAAAATCAACAGGAGCTTTGTCATTTCTGTCAATGGGATGGGATATCATATAAAGGTTCTAAATAGAGATTTTTTTTCCACGTTCAATTTCTCCTCCTTACCTTTCTGTATCTTCTGTATTCATCCATAGGATACTAAACCCACAAAAATTTAAAATCGGAACAATGAGGAAAACTCTTACCTTCTCACATGTAGTAGAGCTTGTGAGTCCCTAATATTCAGAGGTCATTTGAGGCTTTCAGTAGCCCTTTGTAATACTGACCTCATTTTACATATTCATATGATCATGGCACTTGAGTTATTTACTTCTGTGGAAATACTGGAAATTTCAAATTTTATTATTTGAATCTGGCTTTCCCTCCTTCAATTACTTGTCCATTCCTCCTCACTTGGAAAAATACACAGTTCTTTCAAATTAATATTCATGCTGTAATCTCCAGTGGCTCCTAAATAAACATTGTACTGTTTATTTCATGCAAGGACTCATCTCATAATTGAATGATACCTAGTGTAAAATATGTTGACTACTTTTACAAATGGGCCCCACATCTCAAAAATGATATAGTAGAATTAGAAAAGGCACAGAGAAGGGCAACCAAAATGATTAGGTGGCTGGAGCAGTGCTGTACCAGGAAAGATGAAAAAGGCTAGGATCACTCAAGATGCCAGTTCCACAATTTGGAATGTCACCTCTTGCTTAGTTTGGAAAGGAGAAGGCCAAGGGGGTGTGAGGATGATAAAGGTCTATAAAATCATGAAGGGTGTGGCCCAAGTGAACAGGGAACTGTTGTTCAGCAAGTCCCAGAATACTAGAACTAGGGGGCATCCACTGCACTTAGTAGGTGATAAGTTAAACTTAACAAAAGAAAGTACATTTTTATGCAACATGTAGTTAACTTGTGGAACTCATGGCTACAAGAGGTTGTGGAGGCAGATAACGTAGCCAAAAAGGGACCGGATAAAGTCATGGATGATAAATCCATTAATTTATGTTGAACAGAAGGTTGGAGATGTTTCCTCTAGCATCTCTAAAATAATATTGGTGGATGCCATGTAAGGTACTAAATAGGGCAGGGGTGGGCAATTATATCCATGGGTGACCACCTGGCCTCGAACAACCGTTTGCATGCTGTTTGGACCTGGACTGTCGGTAACGGGCATACTGGTGTCTCTTGTAGACCCTGAGGTAGATACCTATCACCTAGGTGGCCACCCCCAGCCTTCCCTGCCATGACTTTGAATGTAATTTCAGTGAGGGGGCAAACCACCAGGGGTTCCTCAGCAGTAGGTAGTCCGCTAGACAGCCGTCCGTGGGGCTCTACCTCCCCTACACCCCAGCCTCATGCCAACCTTCGGCAGGTCACTGGATCTTGAGTTGGCCATCCCTCTGATGCAGCTGTGCTCTTGACCCCAACACTCTCTTGGGTTATATATTCCTCCACCACAACCCCTCCAAAAGGGAGAAAAAAAAGGAAAACGAAACAAAATTATGAGTTGGAAAGGGTCTGCTCGGTTCCCTCCCTGGCCCTACTGTCAGGACACAGTGGTGCTTCTTCATCAATCTCCCTGAGATTTCTTTGCCTTAGTCCTTGCCATTGAGTCTTCTGCACCCAGTACCTGGAACACTCCAGGCACTGACCCGTTGTCTGGCCTGGGTTAGCTAAGGCTCCTTCTCCTGGGCCGTTGCTCTCCTCACACCACCAAATACAGCTTGCAAAGCTGCTCTCCCTCTTCATTGTCTGTGGCATTCTACTTCCAGTGCCCTGTGGTCCCTCAGGCTCTGGTCTGCCGCTGCCCAGACTGTGAGCTGATGCCATGTTCATTGCTGCCCGCCTTCCAGGCTTTCCTTCTTGCTGCACACACCAGCCTCCACTGATGCAGAGAGCCTCCTCCTGCTGTCTTTCCTCCTGGGCACACCAGCCTCCGCTGGTACAGAGAGCCTCCGCTGACTCTCCATTCTCCTGGGTATACTCGTTGCTGCTGATGCAAAAAGCATCCACTGACTCTCCTTCCTGCATGCCTCAGCCTCTGCTGGCGATCCTTTTTGTTCCTGCTGGCTAGTGATTGCCGATGATATCATTGGCTGGCCTCAGCCGTATAAAGCTATGGCTTATAACGCATGGAGGTTCCCCACTTCGCTCTTGCAGCACCACAGGCCCTATTGCAGGTAAGTGGTCTGGTTGTATTTTTTCCTTTCATGCATGGCCTGCACCCTTGGAGTCCCCAGGGTGCAATTTGGGGCTCTTTCATCTGATCACCCCTGGGACACCATGGCTGCCCCATGACACTCTGCATGGGGCCAGGCACCCATTGCTGCCACCCAGGGCAGCCCACACCCATGGCCTAGCCGCAGCCAGCATGCACAGCTTTTGGCAGGGCTGCTCCTGATACTATTGCAACCACCTGAGTACTGCTCTGCTCCCTCCACCTCCAGCAGTGGCTCCTCCTCCTGCTCCTGGCCAGAAGGGAGCTTCATTCAGGCAACTCCTGCAGGGCTCTGGCACCATCTCCTGGCTGCCTTGTACCCACTCCTCCTCATGCCACATTTTGCCCACTCCTGGAATAGGGGATAGATCACTCTAGAAGTATCTAATCCAATGATCTCTCCCTGTTTAGCATCCACTTCTGTCACTGTTGGAGCCAGGATACTGGGCAAGACAGAACATTTTTTTACCCAGATTGCACTTATGTACTTATGTTCCTAATAATTTATTTTATATTTGCATTAATCAATCAACTTACAGAAAGAAAACAAAAACTCAGGTGAAACAAAGAATGTTAACTACGTTTTTTACGTTTATGACATATATGAGCTAGCTAACACACACACACACACACATACATTCACACACTGTTACATGTTAGCATTTTTCATCTTCTCTAGCTTGCAGTTCCTATACATAAATTTGTAGGATCTCATATGGGGAGCAAGTTGATCCAAAGGTTCTTGTTAAGTGTGTCCATTTAAATACTGACCTCTCTCATATATTTTGGTTTGCCCCACCCACTCTCAGAAAAAAATGCATGTCTTTCAGCATAGTTTAAAATCATTGCTTTCCTGAGTAAGGAAGTGAGAGTGAGTGGGGCAGGGTGAAGTTCGAAGTTCTGGAATATCATTTGGGGAGTTTCTTTAACTCCTTTCACCAGTAATTGGCATAAATGATGAAGCATTTCTAGATGTATTAGAATATTATGATTGTTCACTAGGGAGGTCTAGGGAAGCAACCAGGCCTAGACACATGAAGGTTGATTGATCAGCTGGGACCCTTTTAGACTACAGAAGTAAGGGTGCACAGATACAGATTTCTGGGGCCAATACTGAGAACCAATTTTTAAGGGAGGCATATCAGCTGATACCTATCAGATTTCTGATACCAGCCTGGTGGATTGAAGAGCTGCGTCCAGCTGGTAAGTCTGGTGGGGTGGAAAGGGAGCGAAGAGGGAAGGGGTGTAGAGAGGAGGGAAGGAGTGTGGTGGGGGCTGATCAAGGGCCCCGCAGTGAGGGAGGGCTGGGGCTAGGGTGGGGCAGGGTGGGTGCAGGGTGTGGTGACTTGTCTGGGGGTGCAGGGAGGGGGCAGGGGTGGCCCCTGCCACTGCACACCACTTATGCGGGAGTCGCTGGTCTGGCAGCTTGCTCTGTGCTCACCCACTCATCTGGTGGCTCCCACTGCTGCTCCTGTCACTTGTCCAGGTGGGCATGGGGGGTGTGTGCCCCTGGCAGGGCAGGGCAAGGAAGGGCAGGGCAGGGTGGGCTCTTTCCAGTTGGGCAGGGCTGTGCTTGGGGTGGGGAAGTGGCACTGAGAGGGGTTATGGGGGGAGCTGCAGCCACCATAAAGTTTGCCATAGTCCCCCCAACCCTCCTCCCAGTGCTGCTGCTGCCTGCCTCACATGCAGCCCTACCCTCCCAGGAAGAGCTTGGCACAGCACTGGGATTAGCCTGTCCTGCCCAGATCTGGGGGCACATGCCTACCCCTCCCCATGCCCTCCTGGACAAGAGGCAGGAGCTGCTGGATGAACAGGCAAGTGCCAGATGAGCCACCATACCAGTGGCTCCCACACAAGTGGCACACAGTGATGGGAACTGCACCCCCTCCCTGTGCCCCTTGGACGAGCTGCGGCTCCATCCCATGCCTGCCATACCCCATCTAGGCAGCGCTTGCTCTTCCCTCACCATGGGGGGCCTTGATCTGCCCTCCCACACTTCTCTCTTGCCCCTGCCCCCTCCCATCCACCACACCAGACTTACCAGCTGCACACAGCTGCCTAGCAGTGCTCCTCACTACCTACATGCTGTGCTGTGGCTGTGTGCATGAATGAGCCATTTATTGGCCAAATTATCAGCCATATCAGGCCAATTTCCAATACAGACAATTTTCTTTATATCAGTGCTGATCTGATAGCGGACCGATGTATCTGTGCACCTCTGTACTGAAGGAGGGTGTTCTGAAGCTGAAGAAGCTCCTTTGGAGGACATCTTAGCTGTTCTTCTTCTTTCATCTTATATGAATAAGGTTCCAGCTCAGACACCCTTGATAATAGCAACAGTGGTAGTATGTTGTTAGAGGTATGTAGGTTCTACGCCATATAACACTTTTAAGGTCACTTTTTAGGTCAAAATCAACACACTAAATTGTGCTGCATTCTTAGTAGTTAGTTTAGCTATTACAGTTGGGAAAGTATTGGTGTCACACACTCCCAGAAGAATATATATTGTAACAAATAATTTGCCATATTTTATGCCATCTGCTATAACCATAGATTTAATGTGTAACCATATGTTTTGCAGTATTTTATTTTGGAACTAACAGAGGTTGTTACAAGGTTCACACACTAATGGTACAATCTGATCATATCTGCTACTACTCCTTTCATAGCACCTAGGAGTCCAATTAGACTTTCAAATGGCATATGTATTCCACAGGAAGTCTCTGTTACAAGTTTAAAATAGTTTCTGATCACTTAAACTGGTTTATGTGTAATGTCTGTCCCTACGTGCTGTAGCACATCACTCCAGGCTACCTCTGTCAACCAATGTTGTTTGACAAACTTTAAGTTACTTGATTTGTTTAGTCTGTTGTAATTCAAGTAAACATATCACGTAGTCATGCTAATGTAAGAATTTAATAGGCTTATGTAATTTCCCCAGTTGATATATTGCTGATTAGCAGTGGGTGTTCACATTGGCAAAGAATGTAACAAATGCTTTACTAGAAATTAGTTAAACAAGTGTTTTATCTAGCTGTTCGCAGAGTATCATTTAGATTTAGTGGTTTAGGGACCATTATGCACTTATAAGTGCTCAGCAGAGCTGCTTCTCTGGCAAATATCTGTCAGATGGAAAGCAGTGATCTATTCATCTCTTTCTAGCACAATTCCAAACTCTTTCAGGATTTTCAGAGGATTGTTTTTAACCTACTAAATTTAAGAGAAACACATCTCCCTGAATATCTCAAGATGCTTCCTGTTTTCTCTGGTGTAAATACAACTTTGACCTACTTTGCTGTATACACCAAAAACAGAAGGGTAGAAAATGCACATTTTCACATACGTTATTGACTGTGTAACTATGTAACTGCATAGGATTATATAGAACAACATGTAACTGGGTAGAACAAGGGAAAATGATATTACACACCCAAGAAGATGAAAATAATCCAAGAAATCAGATGAGATATAAAATAGGAAAGTAACCCAAACTAGCCGTCTAGTCTATTCAACAGAGTTTATTTTCAGTTTGAATCTGTGATACTTTGCTAATACATCTTTGGTTCGAGGTACTAAAATGAGGTACATTAAAGACCCTGTATTTTCCTCACCATAATAAGCTGGAAGAACTTTGTTCCAGAACCCTCAGTAGGCTACGAAAAAATTAGTATGATGGAATAACTTATGCTATGTGTATTCAGTGCTTGCTAATATCCAGTGTTATGTATTTTAATATTGCTCATCAAGGATCTGGGCCTGAATGATGCTGAGCATGCTGGAAATCCAATTAATTTCATTCCAAGACCATTAAGTTTTACATATGATTAAAATATAACACCTTGCTCTCTGGCTGAGCTTTTCTTTCTTTACCAATCACATTATCATCTAATATTTAGCTATCAGGCTTTAATTGCCCATAGGATTACTTTTGTCACTTCCCTTGTGACCAAGGCCTCTTATGAAATCAGTTTCTGATTGCCTCCTGTAAACTGAAAGACAGGAGTAGAATTGTTAAGGTACTTGCTGACTAGAATCTACAGGATCTGTCATAGCCATCCAGGAGTTCCACAGCACATCTCCTTATATTAGCACAAATGCAAGAAAAAAATCCAGTTTTTAGACAATGATAAAGCGGATGGAAGCTAATTTTTAAATGATCATCATAATGAATTATAGAGATTCCAGGAGCATTGTTCTCACTTCAGTTTCATTTATCAGTTTTTAAAAATGAAGGGCTTTCCAATAAAAGCTGATGGCTAAGCTGATGGCATAAACAAATTATGCCACCTGGGCAGTCTGGTGTAAAAGCACTCCTCTCTTCTATTGTAGCATTCATACATTTTCACACTGAAATTGGAAAACTGAAAAATAAGAATGATGATAACGCGAATTTGCACTAATATTAATAGGTTTCACATGTATAGCAAACCTCTATTCATTGATCTCTGAGTATTTTATATATATATATTAAACAAGAACTAGTTAAGGGAATTTTTTGGATGGAACAGTTCTGCCAACATTGAAGTGGAACTCAACAACCACTTAATAGTACAGAACAACACTGTATAGCTACTTGGGACTGGGAGTGAGGCATTTTGCAGACATACAAATGGATACATCATTTTCTTTTCTGTAAAGCTGCTTCAGGAATCCCACATAATCATCCTGCTGTGACTTTCCACTAGAGCAAAATAAATTGGAGAGATTAGATGAGTGTGCAGGCAGCTGCTTAGATGGAGAATGAAACAGCAGCCTCCTTTGAAGTCAGACAGGCTTTATAGGCCTATGCCAGGCTCAATGGAATCAAAGGCCCTAAGGAGAAAAGGGACCTATGAAGGGGAAGAGAGCCTTTATTTTGTTCTCTAGGAGGAACAGTATAGAACTACTCTTGCCAAACTCCTTCATGCAGCAGGAGACATTTCCAGCAGTTCTCACTCCTGAAGAATGCCATGTTTGTCTGCCGACAGGCACTCAAACCCCTTGGTTCTACTCCCATCCCTGACACTTACTTCTGTCTATCCTTGAGCAAGTTACAGAACCTATTCATAGATTTCATAGACATCAGGGCTGGAAGGGACCTCGGGAGATCATTGAGTCCAGCCCCCTGCCCAAAGGGCAGGAAGTCAGCTGGGGTCATAGGATCCCAGCAAGATAAGCATCCAA
>NW_017728910.1:41398372-41426458 GCF_001723895.1 Crocodylus porosus
AGCTTTCCTTCACATAGAGAGCTACACCCCCGCCCCTTTTGTCAACACGATCCCTCCTGTACAGGGTATAGCCCTCTATACCCGTGGTTCAGTCATGGGTGGAGTCCCACCAGGTCTCCGTTATCCCACACTCTTTCCACACTTTTTCCCATCTAGAGAACTGAGTTACTAAACTTTACTTTCTTCACAGGGATGCTGTGAAGACTGAAGAACTTTGAAGATGAAAAACATTACAAATGTGCTTTGCTAATATTACGGCAAGAGAGAAAAATTTGTTTAGGCACAAACAATGCCTAACAGATCAAAGGCCTATTGATGTAGGCATTCAATCCTGGTTTATATTAAGAACCTTGTGCATTACACTGATAATTAGGGAGCTCAACGTAGCAATCTAAGTTTATAAATATGAGCTAAAACAGTCATTTTCCTGTCATTAATTCTTGCTAATGTATGAAAGTAATGCCAATCTATGTATAGAAGAGAGGGAAAGAGAGTGAATTATACTTGACAGAAATTTTCAAGTATACAGAAATAGATAATTTATTTTGGGAATTACTCTTTTCCCTAATATGTGGGTCTAAGTTTTGAGTTTTTGCCCTAGTCTGAGAGGAGACTTAGCAGCTGCCTCCAAACTGCACTTTCAGAGGAGTCATTATGTATCCCTAAACACAGCAAAAATGACACATTTCCACAGGGAGGTATTCAAATTGCTTTTCAAATATGGCTGTCATCAGGCCTGGTGTAGAGAAAGGATCATGCTGTAATAACTGAAGGGCTGGTGTGGAGAGGAGTCTCTTGGACCTCTGCAAGAAACAAGGCTGCTAAGAAGCCTTCACAAAGCTCCTTTTGGGTCAGGGGGGTCATGTAGCACTGGCACTATCAATTTTCATCTCCAAAACATGTATCTAAGCATATACTGAAAACTGCAAGACTCTCACATGTGTAATGTTTTATGCTTTACTTAATTTAAACTTGCTTCATGTTCACAATACACATTTTATGAAGAAATGTGTATTGTGATCAGATGATCAGCCTGATTACAATTTACATGGTTTACAATTTCTCTGTTTTAAAACCAGTTAACAAGGCACAATGTAATTGTCACTAATTATTTCAATTTTTATAGTTTACCCAAATATTACTTATTCCTAAAGAATAATAGGGAGTATTTAATAGAATTTGGGAAGATTGATGAGTTTTAGATAGTAGAGCTTTATAGATGCAGATGGAGTTTTATAGAAAGATATGGCAAACTTAATAGAAAGGCTTTGCAGTAATAGCAAAAAGGATGTCTCCATTCCTGCTTTTTAAGGCCAACTTTTCTGTATTTGATCTCTCTAATGGTGCCTGAGAAAGAACTAGTATCTTTAGTTTATTAGTTGGAGTGGGTGATACAATAACAGTTATTTCAATGATTGACTTCTCAGTAAAAAAAGAAATGATGGGCTGGTTATGATGAGGTGGGTTTTTCCCCTCCAGTGAAGAGATTAGAACAGTTTAGAAAAGATGAAGACAGTACCTGGTTGTGAACAGGCCTCAGTAAGGGAGATGTAAAATGAAAATGATATAGCATTTCACTTACTATCCAAGCAACATCTTGCTGTCTGTATTCACTTCCTAATTGACTAACCTCTCTCTGAGGAGCCATTATTAAATTATACTTCTGTACTTGTCAGGATGGTGTGTACTTTCTAAGTTAACACTTATACAGTATGAAAAAATAATTAATGTTAAACTCTCTATTTTCCCTTGGCATCAAGGAAGAAAAAAAAATGATGGGAAAATTCTTATTAGGTCCAAAAATGGGAAATGAATGTTAGGGGCCTATTCACTGATCTGTTCTGGCTGTTTTTTGCCACATCAGCCTGGGCATCTATTGTGTCTAAAGAAAATTGCACCCCAAACATTGGGAAGGTTGTAATATAAAACATTCATTCATTAAAACACTTATTGTCTCCTTGTTCCTGAAAAGACTTATTCATGTTATTTTCAAGGTTTTAGTTTGTGAATACATAATCCAGCAATCAGCCATTTAATTGATCATGCATGAGCCATAAGAGCTTGAGCCAGATCCCACCAAATTTAAAGGACATCTTTAATGAACTCTGGATCAAGCTCTGAGCAAGATCGATTTTTTTTTTATGTACCAGGTTTGCCTGTTGGAGCTTGGGTTGAGTGCCAGACTTGAAATCTTGGTGTTTTGATTGGTGAAGCTCAACCCCAAATCAGGAGGCAGCAAGATGAGCTCAGTCATGCCCCTTTCCTGACAGGATGGGGAGAGGAGTTCGCCTCCCTTTTCCTTTGACCTGATTGAAGACTGCAACACTTCGGTCCAGAAGACTTCAGGGGTGGAGCTCTGAAGCATATAAAAGGAGCTGCGTACCCAGCATGAGGGGTGCACATCTGGGAGAGAGAAGAGCGCGGCTTAGAAGAGCTGCGGAGAGCTGCTCAGCAGGGCAAAGCAGTAGCCCAGAAGCGCCACCAAAGACTTCTATCAGCAGGGAATGCCAGACGGCTTCAGCGGCTAGGCTTTCAGTGTGTAGCACAGCACATGGCGTCCAGACCCTGGGAGCTGCGTGAGACGGCTCAGGTCTGAAACCTCTGGTGTGCAGCCACAGACACAGTGCACAGGGCGATGCACAGGGTAGGACCTTTGGAGTGCCTGGGCAGCTCAGGTCCTCAACATCTGGAATGAGGCTGGGAGCTTGGTGCAGGAGGTGCTGCATGGAGGGTCCAGGAGCAGACCGAGCCTGGTGCTGCACAAAGCATCCCATAGCAAAAAGTTGAGTCCAGAGAGCCAGACAGTGTTTGGGCTACTGAGCCAGCAGACAGGGCCAAGCCAGAGACCGCAGAAGTCCTGCGTAGCAGACCCCTTCCAGGGGACAGCGACCCCTTCACTGAAGCCCACTGCAGGCAAGAGAGCAGCCTGGCACAGAGGACGAGGACCACCCTCCAGGCCTGGGAGCCCTGAGCTGCAGAGAAAAGAGGATTCCTACAGAGGAGGGGAGTCCCCCTGGTTAGTTAAGGACTCCTTAAAGGGGAGGTCCCACTGAGAGGGCCCCCCCTAAAGTTACCAGCTTCTTTGTAGGGCTTGGGAAAAGCCCAAGGGCATTGGAATTTCACCTTAGGATTGAATTTATCTTTGGGGTTTATCTGCTTCAGATCAGATGACTATGACTTACCTGTATCTGGAGCACTGGTATAAGGTTTTATGTCATTTACCCAGAGGGTATTTTTTTATGTTACTGGTTTAGTTATATTATAAATATATATATACATTGTATATATGTTTATATCCATGTTCCTTTCCCTTGTGATAAGTTAATGTAAATAAATTTGTATATAGTTAAGTCCCCTGACTGTCCTGGCCCTGTTTTATAGGGACAGAGGGAAACTGAGTGGTCCACAGTTCCCACCCCACAGCACACCTGCCAGCTAACAACCCTCTTCAATTGGAGAAGGGGAGTATATACCCAAGTTAGCTGGGCTACATTTACATTTTCTTAACAAATGAGTAAGTGCAGAAACCCAGCAGAAACAACCAAACGAAAGCACCCCCTTATAGTTTTGACTGTGTTTTCTTATCAGTGTACCAATAGCTAAAAGCTTTCCATTTAATCTTTGATGAAAGCAAGAATTCAATTTGTATATGAAATAGTTTTAAAACCCTGGAAAAAAAGCATCTGAGCTCACTAAACTCCCCTCTTCCTGTTTGTAATGTGAAAATATCCACAGCAGATTTTTTTTTTCAGAATCAGTAAAACTGGGCACGTACGTCTGAGATTTATTTACAAATCAAATTTCAGCTTGGAATGAGCTTTCATAGTCAAGAATTAAACTTTCAGAAATAGGCAATACTGAAGGAAAGTGTGAACCCTCAAAGGTACAGTGGTTCTAAACTAATTATGCTATATCCTCAGGGACAAATTACTGCTCCATGTGCAGGCTTGGGATTGTGGGCCTACACCTCCAAGGTTCTGAACAATTCAATGAGAAGATAAGCTACCTAAATTCCACAGGATCTCACTAGGACATGAGATGCTAAATCCTTGGCAGGATCAGATTCTATGTTACCAAATACTATATTTACTTACATACCACATGCACATTTATAAATTAACAAGTCTTTATCGAGTTTTCTTGCTTACTTTCCTTAGGTCCCAGCAGGTATCTAAAATTTGGTCTTTAACAGCACATCCACCCTATCTAGCCTGCCACAACTTGATGTAAATGTAAGAAAAAGAGGGAGGCTTGCTGGTCTAAATTACTACTGACCTCTGTCTGGCTGTGGTTCTTTGCACCCAATGACCTGCTTTAGGGTCACAGGCAAGCAAAGGCAATAGGTAACTTGCTGACTTGAGTCTGACTCGATTCATGTAGCTTAATTGCTGTATCCCTATATTAACTTAGTCACTGTTCCTGAGTTAGGACAGCTTAATTGTCCACAGCCATGGGGCCCTTGGCCCTGATATGGCCCCTTTTGATCCAAGAAATATCCTCAGGTAGGTTGCAGGGTACCTGGCCTCGGGATTCTCCCCGATCACCAGCCCTGCAACACCACCATTTACAGTTAGTCGTTGTTTTTGGTTCTGTAGGTCTTCTCAATTGGACCGATGGCTGCCCTCTGAATGCTGGCAAATTTTGTAACTCCTAGATTTAGGTGAGTGGAGATACTCCTCTGAGCCTCAAAAGGAGAGAGTTTCCTACTCTCTTCCTTCACCCCTGCCGGGGAGCAGTTCAAGCATTTTGGCTCGTCAATAACCCCCTCCTTCTCCATGTCTCCCTCTCTCACTGGCAGCTGTTGCTGAGTACATTTTTATGATGTCCTCCATCACATGCCCAGTCAACCAGAGCCAGAGGAGCTGGTAAGTCTTGGTGTGTACGGTCCTGGCGAGTCCCACCCTTTTCCTTCTTGTCTGCATCAAGGTAAGTGTTTGTGCTTGGAGCAACTTCTCTGGCACTCTTTAGGGTCCTCAAGGCCCTTTTTCTCAGGACCCAGACCATCCTTGGAGCTGGCAGTGTGATCTTTGCTGCCATATTTTCTCCCCCAAAAAGTCTTCCAAGATTAGGGTGCATGTCTTAAGCAGGAAAACTGGTTTTCTGTCCACAATAACAGCAGTGGCATTTCTACTCAGGCAGCTGCTAAAGGAATCAATTGTCTTTATGGCTCATTAGAATCTACTTATTTGCTGCTAATTACTCTTCACTAAACAGGTATTAATTGGGAACAGGAGGGTGAGTGAGCTGAAGATTAGGCTCTGTCCCTACTGCATGCAGGCATAGTTCTGGAAAAATTAATTTCCCTTCATTCTGCCTTCCCAAAAACCATGTAGATATATAATTTGGGCGTATGTCATATGCAAGGAAATATGGCATCTATTTAGTGCAGGGGTGTCAAACTTACCTGGGGCCCCAGGCCAGATCTGGATTGTAGTGCTCCTCATAGGCCAGATGTAACCTGGCTCATAAGGGCTACTGCAGTGGCCCCCATGTTGGTGGTGGTATAGAATCCAAAAGGGGCGGCGGCAGTAGAAAAACCATCATCATTTAAATATTGGATAGAAATAAGCATTGAAGGTGATCAGGTGGGGATGGTGGTGGCGTAAGGTCCTGTATGAGCAGCAGGGATGGTGCAGGTGCAGTGGGAGTGGTGCAGGACCAGCAGTGGTAGTGGGGGTGGTACAGTATCTGGGGTGGCACAGGGTCCTGTGGGGGCAGTGCAAGGGCCAGCAGAAGCACAAGGTTTGAAGGTGAGGAAAAGTCTCTACTGGTGGCCATGCCCAATGGGGCCACAGGGCCTAACTCCTGGTACCCTTCAGTAGCCCAGTGGGCCTGGGAGAGAGGCCTCATGGGCCATATGTTCGATTTCCCTGATTTAATGGGTATTCCTTTCTCTGTCTTCAGCTGCAGTTTAAAATAACTGTGATACTTCGGAAGAAAAAACATCTATATTTTCACAAATAACTAGTGATTGTGTGTGCCTCAAGGCTCAAGTTAAGTTGCTTTAGGCGACCTGATTTTTAGACAGTCCAAGTATCTATCCTTTGCAAGTCAGGTCCCTTTTGGGTGTCTCAAGTTGGCACCTAAAATTTCTAGTCACTTTTGAACAGTTGAATGCTGATTCTGTTTTGGGCAGTTCTATGAAGACATCTGTTCAATGTTCAGTAACAGGGAGAAAAAACAATAAGCAAAATGGGATTCATAGGGAATGGTAAATTTATAATGCAACTATATAAACTGAGGGTATATCTACTCCTACTGTATTATCTTAATTTTTTTTAAGTATAAAAAAGAGAAATGTACCAGGGATGAGGGGTGAAAATTATTTAGAGGTGTGGACAAACTTTAATATGGTAGACTAAAAGGATTAGAACTATTTTGTGAACATGGGAGATGAAAAATATGGCAATTATTCAGTTCTGTAGAATGATAAATGGCATTGAAAAAATCAGAAGTTCTTGCCACAAAATATAACTGAATTAAAAATCTTAACAGGATATGTAACGGATTAGATTAGATTAGCAACTGGTCATTATGGCAATTTCTATATTACTAAGTAAAAGTAAAATTAAGCTGTGAACTAGATCAACATTTCTTCTGAAATCTTTCTATATTATTTTTCTCTCCTGAGCATAAAATCCACATATTCCATATAGGTCATGTATAATATAAATTTAGCAGGAATCCAATGATGCATTTAGGTATGGTCCAAGTTGGTTATTTGAGAAGATAAATAAAAAGAGAATCCACAAAAGAGACACATAACACAGTCTCACCTTTTAGATTGTATTAGCACCTTGTCTCTGAAACCTGCTTCTCTCAAAGGTTGGTAATCTAAGAAGAGGCGTACATAATGCTGTGACTCTACTTGCTTATGGAAAGACAGAATTATTGCCCTCTAATCCAGTCTGACAAGCAGGCGTATAATGGCAAAACTTCATAAGCAGGGTAGAAACCAGACGGTGGTTCCAAGAGCTACAATTTTGTTTCCTTTTCTCTTCGCACTGATCATCACATCGATGGCTTGTAGCTTGAGACTCCACTTTCTCCTGACCATGCTCTTTCAGTCTACCTTCATAGGATGAGAGTTAATAGCTACTGGTTCATCTTTCTCCACCCACTTCCCCTCTCTGTAGGCTCCAGTGATGGTGGCAACCCATGTAGGGGAAATATATTCCTTATTCCTATTCATTAAGCTGCTCATGACTAAATTTTAATGTTTTTGTTTCTATTATGAACTAACCTTTACGCAGTCAGGAATCCAAGCTTTTTCCCTAGAAAAAGAAACAACATGGTTTTTTTCCTAGAGAAAACTCTGCTGAGTTAAAGGATTATCTGTCTCTTTGAAGCTGGAGGGAACATGCTTGGGGAAAAAAATCTCTCTTAATTCTAGCTATAGCTTCATGCAGACTTTCTCCAGCTTCTTATCTTGTCTCAGTAATTATGAAGGTCAGTCAACATGGCCTCTTTCCTGCTTAACATTAATTTTTATTTCTGAATAATATGGTAACTGTGGAGTTTTGCATCAATTAAAATGCCCAGGCTAGGAAGAAGGGAGAAGCAGGAACGCAGTTTATAGCTAAACATTCTAATTTAAATGTATTAACAGTGGGTATGGAATTATTCACAGGGTTTCTATAACTTCCATCCCTTTTAGTATTCATTATTTAGATTGCTAGTGAAAAACAGAGTCAAACTGACTTTGTTAAAGTTGTGAAGCACCATCAGGTGCCAGGGCAGGTATTTTTTCAACATTATAGATTAGTAAATTAAACATTCCACAAGATTTGATTTCTTAAGAATGAACAGCTTTGCTGTGGAGAGCCAGTTTGCATTATTGCTCCATAATCCAAGCATTTCCCTGGAGTGCACTTCCTAGCCTCAGGATTTGTCAGTGGAATATTCTGTTCTGCTCCATTATTTTTCCAATTATGTCACATCATTTTCTAAATTCCCTTACCCAGTACAAATGATATTCCTTCTCAAAATGATGGGGCATTGTTTCAATAGTTTATTCTTCAAGTCTGATTACTAGCTTTATTTTTGTGTGCCAAAAAGTTGGTATAAAGTTGGTATAAAGTTGCAGGCACTATTTCTGAACAGTCAATTCTACTTTCACTTGATGTGCATCAGAAACCTATTGTATTTCAGCCACACTCATGTTCACTCCTGAAGTCAAGCATGGTGTTATGGAAATTAAAAACAAATAGTAGTAGGACAAGTGAATTTTCTGCTTATTGCATTAGCACTGGATGCTGCTTTAGAGTTGGACTAGGCTGCTTTCTATTCATCTCTTCCTCACCAGTTGAAGTTTGGCTTTTAAAGCCAATTATGTCTATTACCCTGACTTAAACTGTACTACAATTCACCTAAACAACCATGCTGACTCTTGATTTTCATATATAAAGTAGAAAGCAAACAGATTAAAATGCATACGTATTTAAAAAAGCATAACCATGTTAGGTCTGGAAAGCAGTGAAAAAGAAAGTAGTCTTCTTAAATTTGAAGGCTCAGTGGTTTTCAAAGACAACTGAAAAATGCACAGTGTGATACATAGCCTAATTACCATCCTTCTATTATTGATGTGCAATTTACTACAACCATACTAAGACCATGTCATGGGAAAAACAATTAAAAAGAAAAAGTGTATGCTGCAAAGTTTTCAAATAATTATAATTTCAAGCCATTTCTAGCAATAATTACTGCATAGACTGTTGTTTTTGTTCAAAATGGATCACAGCATGGATTATTAAAAGTGCCTTTTTTGTTTATGAATGATCATATTTTATCAGAATATTGTTACAGTGTCATTACCAGACTTGGCTTGATTTACTGGTCATTATTATATAATGGTAACATCAAAATATTTCTCAGTACTCTTTGAAATCCAGGGTTCTTTGAACCAATTGTATTCACTCTAGGATAGACAGTAATAATACAAAGCAACCTGTTCAGAATGGTAGATGAAGAAATCTGAGCTGAATTACCTCCTTTTTAAATGTTAAACCAGGGGAAAAGTCCATGAAAATCTTTTCAAGGAATTCTCCTAAACACTAGAACACATTTGTGATTCTGCTTCCAAGTGTTATCTTGTGGAGGGGCTGTCTCTACAGAGGGAAAGGTGACAAAACCTAGGAATATACAGTATTATCACATCTCAGGAAAGATAACTGATGAAGTCTAACTTTGAATTTCCAACATTAGTAACTTCCAGTGTTGTCTGAAGGAGACTGACACCACTGAGAACCACTGAGTGTCTCTTGGAAGGGTCTGAGCACCCTTAAATCATATGGAAGTTAGGAGTTCAGCATCTTGCAAGAATGAAGAAATCAGTATATTATTGAAGAAAACCTGCTGACAGAACTTATATCATGCTGCTTCTTGGAAGCATGGGTGAGATGAAGACAAGTAGACAAATATTTGCCACCAGAAAGGGTACTTGGCGTCCTAACCCTAGAAGAGACCCTGCACGTCTGAACGTTCAGATTTGTGACTTGTGTTGTTTTGTTGTTTCATATTACAATACACTGAATTCTGAAGCTTGCCCAGCTTTTTCAGAGTGTAGTATCCATTAAATAAAACATTTCAAGGAAGAGAGAGAGGTGTGAGAAAATATGGAAGAGTTTACCACAGGATTTAAAAGGTATGTTAGTGGATAATCTTTTAATAAGAAATGTGGTGATGGTTTCACTTTCATATAGAACTTAAACACTGATTTTAGCAGATAATAGAAACAAGGCCTCCCCCATCTTACATGTATGCCTTAAATAATAGGCTATAAAGTTGACCATGCAAGAAGGATTAAAGCTAGCTTGGGTGGGTGCATTTACACAAGCACGCACGTGTACTTTGCAGAACCTGAAAGGCTTTTGAGGTTCTGCAGAATGCACCCTGTACATGTGATTTGGTTCTCTGAGCTGTATATTTGCAGCACGGAGCCAAACTTTAGATGCCGGTAAATCCTGGCATCAAAAAAAGTGCACCAAAAAAAAGTGGGGCGATGCACATGCAGCAGTATGCAGGTCTCAAAACCAGAGCCTGGTGGGCCAGAGCCAAGTGCTAACTGTCGTCTAGGCTCTGCACACCTGGATCGCCACTGCTTCAACTCTGGGAGGCCAGGACCCCAAGTAAGGCTTCTGGGGCCAGCCCAGGTGTTGGCCGCAGCCTCCCCTACTCCACCCAGGGGAATTTTCCCTGAACCAGATCATGTGTGTAAGGGTGTTCCCCGGGTACAACTAGCAGTGGCACAGATACGGGGAAATGCATGTAGCCACTTGTCTGGATGCGTGAGGTATGTCTGTCTGTGTATTTGCTTTGTAGGGACATCCTTAAAAAAGGAACATTCCCCTAACTTCTCTAGACATGGCAAACATAATACATACTGGGGTTACTGCCCCAAACTCTGCAGGAGCAATGGGTGCATGATGTATATTGACCACCCCCTCAACATACCCATCTTCCATAGGTTACTCACCTTAGCAGTTTCACTTCAAATGGACCCCTGTACCCATGAAGTGTTTTGTATAAGGAAACTGCACTGCAGCAGAAATAGCTAGCCATTGCTCCATGGATAGTTAGTGCAGGGAGGTGCCCTTCTTTCATTGATATAGTCTTGCCCTGGGTAAGTAGTCTAGGATTTTGCCCAGTATGGTTAATAGTGTGGCATTTTCATCTCTTGCATCCTCATCACTGAGCTACTCCTCCCCACCTTTCTAAGTGAATATACAAGTAGCTGTCTGTTGTCTCTCTGCACAATAAGATGTTCTTTTACTTTAACCAGGGAATGAAAACATTAGTTATCTTCCTGCCTGACATTTGCATATTCATTAAACATTTCATTAAATTATTTCACAATGTTTTTAATGATCTCTCACTGACAACTCAAAATGAACCTATCACATGGCATTCTAAATTGGCAGAGCAGTAGTGCAGTCACTGACTTCAAAGGGAATGATCATTCTTTCTCAGTAGTAAAGTGGAGCAGTGTCACAGGGAGAAAGCTGAGCTTGTAATACACTATTTAACATTGTGAGCTATCTTGCCTTCATTTCAAAATGTCTTTAAAACATTTGCATATTTAGCAGCACCAAAATTATCTCCAGTAGCAAACAGGCATAATAAGGATGTGCACAGGTCTTGACATTCATATTCAGATTTGTATTCATGGCTCTGGCATTTTTGTATTTGTATTCAGAAACAGCATGATAAGAAAATTAGGACAAAGACAAGAAAAATAATGGAAGAAACCAAAAACTCTGGATTAATGTATTTTAAAAACTCTGACATAGAGCTCTCTAGTGAAGTCTCCACATTGGAGATATAGTCCTGTTAAATACACTGAATGGTAATTAACAATCCTAGATTTTTTTAGGGTGGCTATAACACCTAAAAGACTAATCCTTGCAAATTGCAAGCACAGATTCTCCTTAATAAAGAGAAAAGTGTTAGTAATTTAAGAATTTGGCAAATGTAAAGTAATCATCATCATTCAGGTATTGGAAAGAAAGACTTATTGAAGGTGATCAGATCTAGTACAGAGGGAGGTACTGGTAGTTAGTCATGTTAGCATGAAGTCAGGCAGAAGGCAGGGTAGATTTGTATCTAACTACATCAGAGATGCGTAAACTTTCATAAGCACCAACTTACATTATCAGATGAAGGTGCAGATTCTGCCTTCTGTAGATCCAGAATAGCAAGCAAAAGATGAATTTTGTGCTGCCACAGGTAAGTTACTAATTTCTTGGAGAGAGAGAATAATAAAACTTCCTGATTTTGCTCAAGTAACAATTGACCCATTTTGACTTTCTCCATCCAGCTGGATACTGGAATCCTCTGTAATTATTCCAACTTCTATTTACAGGATAGCATACATTGTTTTACAGAAACCTAAGCATTGCTGGTTGCTGCTCAGAAAACAAAAGAAGTACTTCTTGTTTAAGAATCCTTAGGATTTAAAGCTTAGACATGATACTGTGTTGGTGAGAGTCACTCAGAGGAGTTATTAGTAATTTTTTATTCACTTTAGGCCAATCTTTAAAAGATTTCTGGCTTCTTAGCTCCCATGGGAATTTAAAAAGCTTGCCATTTTTATTAAAAGTTCAGGGAAGTTCTATGCAGATGAAAGCAGGAACTCATAAGGGACAGTGGTAGGCAACTTTAATAGGTAGTGTTACCTGCTCCACCTATAAAAACATTCACATAATTAATGAAGTCCACAGACAAATCCTTGATTGTGTGTCTGTAAATAATAATGAACATAAGGTTCTTAGCATAGGTTGGTTAGAGCAAAAGGTTTTCCCTAGTGAGACTTATTAAAATGAGGAGAGAGGACCATGCTAAAAAATGTAAACCAAAAAAAATGATTTGAGGTTATTTCCTGCCTCAATTAAAATCTGTAATTTAATTGTTAGAAATGTATAAAATAATATTTGATGGTAGCCTTTGATCTGCTGGTTCAGCACATTTCTAGTTTTGCCATAAAGCATTAAAGCTACATTGAAATAATTAATTCCATTGTCTGATAAAAATTAAAATTTAGCTTTCATAAGAATCCATCATTAAAATACTGCAAAATCATCATTAACGTTTTTACTTTGCCTGGAAAATGGATCTCAGAAGGTCACAATAGTTAATGGTCACAAGTATAAAGGAGAGAAACACAGTGATTCTCTAATGATAATACTGTCAGTATGAACCAGATCAGAGATAACAGAATGACAAGCACTGGCGGTTACTTTACTGGATTTTCTTCAGGTTTTGTTACTTTACTGGATTTTCTTCAGGTTTTTACCAAGTAAATGAGATCCCTGGCTTGTTGTATCACAAGTGCATTCTACCTGTGGCACTCTAATTTCCTGATACCTAACATACTTAATAACTAATGCATCGAGTAAGGTTTCCTCCTCACAGTCACATAGATATGTGCAGAAACTAACGATCTGTGAGGAAGTTGTAGCAATGCTTTTAAAACTAGGAAGTGTTAATGATAAATCCCAGCTCTGATTCTGGAAAGAATCTCTGTTTAGCAAACACTTAGGCATCAGGTCAAATCCCCTTGAAATCAAAGGAAATGAATTATCTGCTCAAGTGTGTTCCTGAATCAGGACCTATGTTTGTAATTGATGGATAAGTGAGATTCTGTGCTGTGCTCCTCTGAGTGACAGTGTAAAACTTGCAGCTGAAGCAGAAGCAGGAGGCAAAGTAACTTTAAGCTTCATTTGCTCCCTCTTGTCACTGGACTACTATTGGAGCTAGATCAATACCCAGCATAATTTAGACAGCAGTGAGTGTTTTTTCCATATTACAGAAGTCTCCCCAGTCTATCCCCTGCACCACATTGCTGCCTAGCTGTTTGGAAGCTATATGGTAGCAATGCTCCTTACTGTCCCAGGATACCCCCATTGCCATGGCTGAACAAAAGAGTCCTTAAATAGCGGTATTATCATTGTCCTCCAAAGCATCTATGCTGGAAGATTTTCCATATGGCTAAACTAGGGGTCTTATGTTGTTCTTGACTCAGGGGAAAGTGATGGGAGCAGGGTTAAAGTTTTCACTTTAATTTTTTTGTTTGTTTGGTTTTGATTTTGTGCTGGTTCTTACACTGTGCAAATCACTGTGACAGATTTCTGAAGAATAGGATTAATGTCTAAAATTATGAATTGCAGATGGAAGATATTGCTTTTGCTTTAGTAAGAATTTGCTTCACTTGTTTTTTCTGTTTCTTGTCTCCTACCAAGCACAAGTTAATTAAAGAGCACAAACTTCATATATTTAAAATGATATAAAACTTTTCTTCATTCTGAAATTTAAAAAAGATAATTTTGTCAATCTGGATACCAATTCTGATATCAGTTTAAAAAATTCTTCATTAAAGTTTGATGCTGCTGACTCTAAATACTTAGAGATTTATAATGAAACAATTATAATTGAGATATAGGCACTCATTTCTTCTAGTTGTTTGCAAGCTTATCTTTCAATGTTCTGCTGTATGTTGTTATTTTAATGTTTTTTTTTCTTAGTCCTTTGTTAAGAATTAAGGAAAGAATTATTATTAAATAGCTCCTAGAATTGAAACATAGAACAACAACAAGATTTTTCTATATTATCTGCCTGGTTTATGTCTTAATATAACCAAATTCTTTTGCAAAATAGAAAAATACTTACATAGAACTAAACTGACTTTTTAAGTGGCTGGATAAAAAGGTTTTTTCCACTAGTTGTGTTGTAGGAGAGGAAATTAAGAAAGAGTTCAAGTAATTCATATTTTTGTTTGTTAAGATGGTTGGTAGTGAATGTGAGTGTTTTGAATATGTCACTGGCCCCTAAAACGATAATCCTGGAATATGTATGGCAAAAACTGTTTTTAGGGAAAAAAAAGAGGTCTGTGTGGGGTCAGGGAAGCTGTGATATATAGTTGAGATTCTCTGAGGGCTTTGACACAAAGTTACAGCACTGGGTTTTGGAGAGGTTGAGTTAGTGTATCGCCTAAGTGCTATAGACGTATCCTTTCCCCTGTGTTCCAAGCATCACCCATACATTTTGGCCCCAAGAGTAGAGTATGGGTTAGAGGCCTCTCATGTGACTCATGTTAACATAAACGGAGTCTTTATCCCCTACTAGCAACTAATCTATATTGTAGAGATGTGAGTTCACTATATCCAGTAAGTAGATGGCCTTTGGATTTGGGCGAGGTAAATGACCCATCCAGATTTATGTAAATGTAATGTTTCCTTTTGCTGGACCATCTACCACAGAAGGTTGGTCACATGGGTTCTGTCAATAATAAATATATTTAGAAAAGTTTTTACTCTGAGGAATACTCATAATAATATAAACCTGCATGCAGAATTTTTAGGAGAACAGTCTGCTAAGTGCTAGTCACTAGTAGTTAGCCAGTAAGTATTTGACTCGGAAGATTCCATTACTAAACTGCATGAATTAGCTCAATGAAGCACATATATTTGTCCAGCCAAAACATTTAAGTTATGATACAGTGGTAAGAAGGGGTTTTATTTAAAATATACCACTAATAAAATGAGGTCAAAATAAATATTCTGATACATTTAAATAATGTTTGGTCTAATTTGGAATCACAAGTAAGAAAATGCTTAATCATATTAAATAATTAAATAATTATTAAATAATCCCTGCAGGGCAGGGTTATTGTGGTTTAGATGTCCTATATATGCATTTCCATGCCTCAACATGTTGGTTTTTCTTTGAGGTGTACCCGAGACTCTGACTTTCCTGGGTTCATAATGCTTGGGTAAGGGATAATTACAACATCCCTGTAATTTTGTTTTAACCTTAAATTACTGATAAGTACTTTCAATCTTATCTCTAAGGTATTTTGATATCTTGTTAATATTACAGATCTTGCCTTATTTATAACTCGTATGGTATGTATGCTTACAGTAATTCTTTAGAATACAAAACTTTGAGATATAAAGTTATCCAAAAGAACAATAGACTTTCATTATTATTGGGAGTACAGTGCTTACATAGACTTCATGGGTTTGGTGATAAATCGCTTTATGAACACTTGGCCATTTTATCTCTACTCTGCCTTCCAGTCCATCTCTACCAGCGGAACATTAACATTCCAAACTACTGAGAAGCATCAAAAAACAATCATTAAATAATCATAAAAAAATCTGCCTCTGAGTTTCTTTCCCAGATGTGTGAGGCTCTGGATAGGAAATGCTCATCCTGTGATCAGTGAAATGTTTAAGGTCTGACACTTCATGACTCATTGGAATTGGATACAAGAATTTTATTATATACTTTGAAAGCTGAATATCCTCCCACTTTCTAAACATGGGAGGCCCTTTTTCCCCCTAACATTGGTGTTGTTGACTACAAGTTTTTAGAAGTTAAAAGAGCACACCATGATGGTATATAGAAAATGGACTTTTATTAGAAAATACTTTTTGTAATTTTCTAATAAATCAGACTGAATAGAATTTACAGTCATATTGTCACACTCAAAACCCATATCAGGGCCTTGCCACAAAGCCCAGTGCATGATGCACTCAGACAGGCTAACTTTCAGGTGAATTTAGGTGGTTGGCACATGAAAGGGGTGTAGTGGAGGTGGAGCCCCAGGAGCATCTGCTGATAACACCTCCTAAGAAGTCACAACCTGGAAGGAACCTCCTACTCTTAAACAGTATAGCTATATGTGGTGAGCGAGTATTCGGGGCTTTCCTGGGGAGGAGATGATGTGTGAGAGAAAGAATAAGAGTCAGAATAAGAGTAACCGATCCTGAGCTGCTTGGGAAAAGCTACATGAAGTCCGATGAAGCCCCAAAACAGAATGACTAAACATTCCATATTAAAGTGTTACTTTACACTGTAAGGACACTTGTATGTGTGACTGTCATCACAATGTAGAAATGACAAAAATGCCATTTGTGTGGCTTAATGGAGTCACATAGACATGTGCACCAGTTTGGGGGGTTTTAGATGAGTCGGCATTATTGGAAACTAAACTACATTTGGATGCGTAGTTTGCAACTATGCATCGTAGCTGTCAGCTGCAGGAGAGGCAGGAAGGCTCTGCAGAATAAAAGGATTGGGCCCCTCGCTACTTTTGCTTTTAGCAGGTGCCTGCTGAAGGCAGAAGTGGCAAGGGGCCCAATCCTTCTTTTTTCTGGCAGAGCCTGCTTGCCTCTCCTATGGCCAGGGGTGAGCAGTCAGCAAGCTGAGTAGCCCCTGAGCTGTGGGAGGCCCCAGTTCTCCCCCCTGCAGTGGCAGTGCTCCCCAGGGCCACCTGGGTGGGCTGCTAGTGGGCCGGGTGCTGCCCCAGCTCAGAGGCAGCACCTGGCCTGATCTGAGGTTGCCCTCTCAAGTCCCCTGAGCCTCCCATCTGGAAGCCCACTAGGCGCTGCTCCCTGGGCAGCTTGGGTAACAGTTGGATCAGTCCAGGTGATGCCATTGAGCTGGTGCATCCTACTTGGGCAGCCCTGGAGAGCACCGCCACCATTGAGGAAAGGACCAGTGCCCCACCACAGCTCAGGGGCCACTTGACTCACTGGCAGCTTGCTCCCTGGCCACAGGCAGACTCTAGCTCCAAAAAAAAATTAAGTGCTGAAAAATTAAATCCAGGTTCTCACAGAAAAAGGCACTGGTTTTTTTGTATACCTATCACTATATAATCAGATACTGCACTGAAAAGGTCAATATACAAATATGAAGAGAGAAAATAAATCTTATGCTTTAACCACCAGACCATAATTTCAGTATTAAATATCTTGCTACCCAATGGTAAGAGTAAAACAATTGAATTAACTTTTGTACTGAGTATATTTTGAAAAGTTTGTCTGACACTGGCAGACAACCTTAAAATCTTTTAAATCCTGTCTTTAAATCTGTTTATCTGTAAATTAATATATTATGGTATCCTTCACAGGCCTCAGCCAGGAGTAGGACTTCTTTGTACTAGGTGCTGTACACACATGGAGAAAAAGAGCTTGCTTTGAAAAGTTTACAGTCTAGCTTAAGGGATTGCACCATGTGTAGGTGGAACAGAGCGCCAGGCACAAGGGAGGTATGGTTGCTAACTCTGTTTGAATCTGTTCCAGGAGGTTTCCAGAATACCACTGTGCCCACGACACATGACACGAATGTGCCTGTGTATATCAGTTATGGATTACAGCGCGTAGACTTTACGTCAGGAAGGCAGATGCACATTACTATTAAATTTTAAAAACCCACTGGACTACTTTATAAATTGGATTCAACATTTAATATTTATTTTAATGAATGCCCTATTATTTATCTCCCAGATGACTCTCAGCAGTCTCCTAGAGATGTATATGTAATTCCTGGAGACTCCAGGGCAATCCTGGAGGGTTGGCAACCCTAAAGGTAGGGAAAGGGAAAGCTAGGAAGGCTTGCTTAAATAAGTTAGCTGTGTGACAGCTAGGTGTTTTGCACCAGGTAAGTATCATTGTATTTTAAAGTAAACTACAAGATGCAGACAAGGAAGCTTCAAGCACCAGAGCAGTTGTTGTTTGGTGTCCCAGGAGAAGACAGGCTGCCTGAGGCATGTGGGTGAGGGTAGCGCCCTAAGGAGGTTGGTCCCTGTAGTGAGAGACAGGGGGGCAGAACCTGCAAAGGTGCACAGGGCTGGGGGAACTCCAAGATGGAGGATGCGACAGCCACTTCCAGGGGCCCAGTCTCTAATGGCCAGTGACTGACTTCCAGGAGAGGAAGTCCTTGAGGGATGGCTTGCACGTGCTCCTGAGTCTCGCCTGCTTGCAAAACTTGAGGGAAGTACTAGGATCCTGAGGGAAATGCCTGGTGCTGAGCAGCAGCCCTGCACTCCGCAGGCTCGGCTGTGCGCACAGCACTGGGTGGGCCAGGACACTGCGCGGCTACTGGCGGCACATTGTGGAGGGAGCCCCCCTGCCTGGTGGCAGTGAGTGCTGTGCTTCTGGCAGCCCCTACCCTAAGTACCTCACACTGTAAGTAATGCCACGGGGGCTGTCAGTGCCCAGGTCTTGTTCTTAGCTGCTGCTACTTTATCCACCCCTTGCTTCATCCCAGAGGAACCTCATGATGGGGATGCGATGTGGGCGGAGCAGGCGGGCCACCATGGGGCAGAGCTCCGGCTCCTTCTGCTGGATTCTGAATCCTAGTGTCTTCCCGGCCCCCTTCCTGCTTTTTAAATATATGTTGAGTCACATTATGGGCATTGCAAAAGAGCCCATCTGTGCTGGGCTCTAGTGGGTAGGAGGGAAGGCTATGTCCAGCCTTGAGCTCTACTTTTTTGGTGCCAGGGAACTTTCCCCATGGCAGGGTGGGAAGGGGAGTTGGGTGCAGGCTTTGGGAATGGTGGGTACTTCCCCTGCCACCAGCCTGTGGTTAGGGACAGTGCCTTTCCAAGAGGGCTCCTAGGAGGCAGTTCTTCTTGCCGCTGTCCCACAAGTACTGCAAGGTTTTCAAATGACTGGCACACACAGGGAATATGCTCTCAGTGCTGTACGTTGCACCAGTGATGTGACATAAGGGCATTGTCAGATATTTTTGTACCTTGAATTTATTTTAAGGGGGGTGGGGTTTATATCGAAGGTGTTTAACTATGGTGTCTCTTCAAACCAGCTTCATCTTCTGGATAGCACACAGGAATGTGACTTTAGAGACCTGGGTTATATTTCCAGCTCTGCCACTGGCCTGTTGGATAACATTGCTAAGTTGCCTCCATTTCTCTTACAGATGAAGTCATATATCAGGGCTAAGTATTATAAGTTTACATTTTGCTGCACTGCAAACATCTTACTTTTCATGTTGTGAATGAAAACAAACAAACAACGACTCCCATGCCAAAATTTCCTTGTATAATGTCATTAATTAGGTCAGCCGAGCTCAGGGAATATTATTAGCTACTACAGCGTAAGGACCGAAAACAGTTATTGTGGTTCCCACACGTAATATAGCAGCATTAGTAATTTCCTGGTAGTGAAGCAGCATGTTCCTTCCTTCCCACTACCAAAAATTAAAGATTTTATATTCATAGAACAGAGTAGTCAGGTTTTAAGTTAAATTAAAATGTTGGCCTATAATGTTTGGTAGTGCCCAATTAACTTGTTTTTAATTGCACTCATTCAGTAGTGCTTTTAGAGGTATTTCAGTTGCGTTCCCTATGTTACATAACAATGTTTACAGGATCCAAACAGCCACAAGGTTCACAAATGTTTTGTCCTGATGCTAATCAAGACTGAAAATGGTGGAACCAAAGTGGCTAAAGTGAGACGTAAGCTCTCTGCATTAAGCACAGAATTGCCTAAGGAATTCTGTGCTGGGCTGGAGCAGACAGCTGCTACATTACCTATGGGAACAACAATAACTGTTTTTGGTCTCTTTTTCTATGAAAGAGAACTATGGAGTGCAAAAGTGAGTTATTTAAATGATGCTGATGAAGTTGTGTGGCATTGTTTTGTAAGATTATAGGCAACCTGGTTATAGATGGTGGTCAGAAATAACTACTATATAGTAATAGATTTCTCCTTAAAATTAATCAAAGCATTTATCAAAATAATTCTTCCATCCCCTCTGCCAGGCCAGGCCTCTCCTGGTTTATTGCCTGCTACCATGTAAACTAGTACAGCTTGTTCCATGTTCAGGTTGTCGGCAACTAAACTACACTGCCCCACCCCGGGTTAGCCTAGGTGAGGAGGGTGTGTGGATACCTAAAAACAAGACCTGTCAAAAGGCAGAGGAGCTCCCTGTGAGCTGACAGTAATCCATAACTGGAGAGGAGATGGGCACCACCAGGTCACTTTGCCCAATGAATCACCAATCATATAAAGTACCACAATGGTCACAGAAGCCTCAGGACTTACTTGACTTGACTTCTTTCCTCCCACTCCCTTGTTATAGATCAGTAAGGAGGAAACTAAAAGGTTCTCATATTTTTCATGCTTCTGTTAGGGTGTTTATACGCAGTGCACTGTTTAATTCATCGAGTGCTCCTCCCGTCACCTTGAGGTTCTTAGAAAGCTGAAAAACAATTAATGAAGGTGTCATAAAAATGGAAACATAAAAATATTAAAACACAAATAAAATGGCATGATTGGAACAGAGAATTATTGGAATAGAGAACTGTACAAAAAAAGGTAACTAACAATAAAGGGCTTACATTTTTCTTCAGCATACAGGTTATTTCCCAATTGCCAAGAACTTCAGTATCATATGCCAGTGTGTGGGACTGCTGAGTTTTATGAAGATCTTAGAGGATCTACCAGGGGCAAAGACACATAGTCTCAAGTCTCCTGCCTCAGCATAGTTGCCTGAGGTTCATGAATGGCAGTGCTGCCCCTTAATCTTCTTTGTCAAAGAATTTTTATGGTGCAAAGGAGCAAGTCCCATCAAATTTCTTGTACTGTAGACCTCTTAGAAATAATTGGTTCTCAATAGATTTTTCAATATTCTGTCAGTGGTGACATACCAAACCTTATCACTTTTTTAGAAGAAAAAGATTCAATTTTCTCAGCATGAGTGATGATGCAAATCATTTACTTTGGTAAACACTGGTTCTTTATTGAATGTTAAGCATTTTACTTAAATAGACACTAATAGTAGGATGAATAATTTTGAATTTGGGCATCAAATTATCTCTGCCATTAAAGAATCTTCAAGTTAATCTTCTGAATACACCTGCATTTGAGCCAGACAAGTTAAAATCTTTGGATCCTCACTTAATTTTCAAAAGACTTCAGAGAATAAAGGCTTTTAGGGCAGAATTTTCAAAAAAGCGCTTGCTATTTGCCTGATTCTGCTCAGTGGGCTGATCCTGTACTGTTGAAGTCAGCACAGATGTTGCTAATAACTTCTGTGAGCACAGGAGAAAACTCTGATGATGAAGTTCATCTACCAGTAATGTGCATTTAACACAGATTTAGGAAAAACACCCACAACCTCGACTTGTCAGATATTGGCATACCAGGGGCAGATGGTGGGGGAAGCTGTGAGAAGCCTGATCTTTGTTGTGGCAGCACAGCCCTGGCCCCTTCCCGAAGGTGTGAGCACCAAGAAAAATGCCTTTGCATACCATGCTCTGGCATGCATGCCAGAGGCTCCCTGTCCCTGCTTTATGGTATCCTGATCAAATGTTGCCTGAGAATCATTTGCTGAAAAAGGTCTTTCAAGCTGCAGACAGGCAGGAATCAAGATTTACTTCAGGAGTTTTGTTATTTTACAATGTTTCTACTTCAGCAGGCTTATAACTGTATGGTATTTACTAGAAATAAAAGAATAGAGCTGCCGTAGCCTTGTATTTTTTTAGTTTTTGCAACCCTGGGTTTTAGTTTGTCCCTCTAGCTTTGCTTGCTTTCATAAAAGTGTCAGAGCAAAATTTTGAGTATATGCTGGCAACACAGAAGCGCTGGACTGACAGGCGCGGTTTGACTCTGTGAGTGGAAAGTTCCAAAGCTCACCCAGCCCTTGCCCCCTGGGTGACCTGTGGACCTGTCAATCATTGTTGACCTACTTTCCCCACAGGCATGCTCAGATTGTGTCAGCTTCTGACTGAGAGCATGCTCAGTCAGAACCTGCCATAAGGTAAACGGACTAGAAATTTCTCTGCGGAGAGGGTTCTGATTGGCTACCAAATTTATATAAAAGTTCAGTGAAACCCTCCCTCGAGGGGAGATCGCGTTAGCTGGATACAGAGGCTGGTGCTCCAGGGACTGTCGTCCAGTCAGGCTTTAGGGCCTATCGATCTCCTCCTTTGCCTCCGTCATTTGGTATTTTGTATTACTTGCTGTGTTACGGCTTTGACTCCGCTCACCTGACTTCCGACTTACTTTGGCACTGACTACCGACTACGATTCCGGATCATCCATTGGACTTTGTTTGCAACCTCGGCTCGACTCACCTGGTTTTGACTTGGGCTTCCGACATCATCGCTTCTCATCGTTGTCCTACAGGACTGGCGTCATGTGACTTGCCTTGTACAGCATGTTACAGTTTATGTTTCGTTGTTTGTGTTCCCCATTAATGATCTGTTGACCAGCCCTGGGACTAGGTCTTTGGACTGAACCTCGTGGGCCAACAGACCCCTTCGTTGTTCACTGTTGTAAATATTGTAACTGAAGACATCGCTGCCTACGCCTAAAGTGTAAGTTAAATAAATTCATCTTCATTCAAATCCACTCCGGGTCCGTATCTCCTGACTCCACGCCAATAATCCCACCTATCCGTATCTGATTGCCACCCCGGCCCACCGTGACCTTGGGGCCCGATTCATTCTGTTCAGTTTACCCCGACAAAAAGTAGATGTAGAATTTTATTTAGTGAGAACAGAAACATTTTTCTTTCAGATCACTAGTCCAGGACCAACACTGAGGGAGGTTTACTGGTCCTAAAACCATTTATACTTCTCCATCAAAGTGTTTCTAACTTTAGCAAGTTTGGTGACATCACATTTGAAAAATCTCTTGATCCAGTTTGCATCTCCTTCTACACCATTTCTGACAGATATATGAGAACTGAGACCCACTGCCTAAATGAAGAAATCAATTAATATTTGAATCTATTGGAAAGTAAACAAATTCATTGTCATGATGATGCATGTTTTTCTGATGCTGAAAGTCCATGAGTTATCAACCTATGAAATGTCAGTAGTCCATCTTCCTTTTTTGGGGCAGGGGGAGGGGGGAACTTGTTCCATTTAGCTATAGTTAGGGACTTACTTAGTTCATGGAGGCTGCCTCCATATTTCATGGTCCTGGCATAGTGTCAGGTACCATTTTCATGGTGAAGTGTGGCCCCCCCCCCATGTATCTGATTGGCTATGGGGCCCTGGAAGTCCTGCCCCTCCTCAGAGATTAACAGGTCTGTCAATCTCCATGGAGGGGTGGGATTCCAGGACCCCTTCGCCAATCTTCCCTCTTCCCCCTCTCTCCCTTCTTCCGTGCTCCAGGGTGTTAGGGCTTCCTGCCCTATTCTGTCTGTTTCTCTCCTCCCCCACTGCTGGCTTACCACTAGTTTCCTGCTTTTTCATGGTCCCTGTGCTTTTTAATTAGAACCAGGATTTTTCACAGGGCACCTACCAAAGTCTCAATTTTCATGAAAACTGCAAAATCATGAATTTGGTAGGTCCATAGCTACAGTAGATTCCAGATCATAGACTGGTGTACCATATAACCTTTGTGGGTAGGTGTCACGTGTAATTCTCTATAACTGTTCTAGAGGCTGAAACTGGTGAGAAATTCCTGGTAAGTAGCTACTTTTTTTAGCTCAGAGCTTGTATACGCAGGGACAGTAAATGTGATTTAAATTAGCCAAAGGGGTGAATTTGAAGTGGATTCATTTAATTATCCATGCCAAGCTATTTGGATGCTCATTCAGAATTAAAGATGCTTTACGTCCATTTAGCTTTACATTTAAGCATGAAGGTCACTTCAATATCCTGCATCTCTTCCACTCTGATTTAGTGGCCAGCAGTTGCCTCTTTGAAGTTATGGAAGTAAGTCATTCCCTCTTAAAACACTTACAGGCTATTTTCTTTCACTTTTTTCCTAGGAAAAGTGTATGTTGCAAACACTGTCTCCTAGATATAATACTTTTGTCACTGGATAGATCACAAGCTGCTGAGTTTGTGCAGTGTACTTCAGTGATAACTGTGCCAGGAAATCCAGACTTTCAATATTATTTAAATTAGATGCATTATATTTGAGCACAGTTTTTCAGTGGTTTCATTTAAATGTTTGCCATACAGATGTAAAACCTCATTTATGAGTTCAAATATAGGTCTTTTTCAGAACTATCACCACATACTTTTTATAATTTAAATTATATGAGTATTTTTCCCCCTTATAATTGTTCCTGTGTTACTGAGCACTCGCTGAACCTGTACTTTGAATGTTTTGTGGGGACTGATTCTCATTATACCCACCCCTGTTTTGTAATACTGGTTGGCTATATTAACATCCCTGAAGTTATTTTTGATTTCCACTTCTGTGGGAGGAGAATTTGGTCCATTGGTTTCATGTTATGGACTGTGGGCAAGATGCTGTTGTCATATACACAGGTGTAAATTCAAAGTTCCTCTCTTAATTGTCAAAGATCAAAGTCTTTGATTTCGGATGCCGATGGCAAAAGGTCAGAGGCTAACACAACAAACTCTGTAATTGTAGTCTATCCCCCTGTATTAACAGTGCTGCATGCACACACCCTTGCCTGTGCCTCATTTCAAATCACTCAAGCTCCCTACACAATAGAAACTAACCTTGACGACTCAGCACGAAAGATATAATACCTATGGTAATGAGATACCAAATTGGCTGACTTTAATGAAATTGTAAAATTAAATAATGTGCTATGCTTGCCCTCCTGTGACCAAACGGACCAGTACCACCCAAGCAAAAATATAGCCCCCCTTTTCCTGAAACCTGAGCAAACAAAGAAAAACAACTAACAGCTCGTTAATTATTCATGCCTGGCGTGCAATAATCGGCCACCTTGCCGAGTATAACTTTGAAAGAACTTCCACCCAAAGCAGAGAACTCTCCACACAAACCCAGGAGGCGCAGTTTGTAAATTGGCCTCTTACAAACATCTCCCCACCCCCGATCCTTATCTCGGCATAATCGTCCCTTTGCCGGCTCGTTATCTTTCTTATCAAGAGCTCTTGGTAGTCTGCAACTTGTGTGAATCGCTCGGAACCTGTAACAAGCAAGTCTCTTACCCACCCTGTAAATGCTGGGTAACATGATATCTGCATGCTGTAACTGAACAAATCAACTCTTCTGCCTACACTGCAACCATCAGTAGCGTAAGTAAAATAAACTCTTATTATTAACCAGTACGCTTTAAGTCACCTGACTCCTACTCGCCGCTAACACCCACCTGTCCGATCACCAATCCCTTTCGTGCCAAGCCGGTCGTGCTGACCAAGGCTCACAGGTCAAGGGTACACCGGTCTTTGGGGCATGATACTAATATAAGCACACTCACTGTAGGTGCTCAGATCACTAGCCGACAGCAAAATTTACCGCTGTCACAACAAGATTTCCTTTAAACTTTCCTGTGGAACCTTCTTTCCCCCCACCCCTCCACTCCAGTGTATTAAAAACAGCAAAGCCAGGGCAATTTTATTTTCATTTTGACCTCTATCTTTCAAGCTTTTGTTATTTGGTTTGGTTGTTTTTTCAAGCTTTAGCACAGAGCAAACGTTACAGTAGGCATTTTTCTAAAGGACTCAAAACATGCATTATGATGTTCTCTCACAGCCTTTTCATATTAAATGTGCATTTTTGGTTTTTGGCGTGTTCTATTTTTGGAGCCTTAAACCAAAGGTGCAATTTTGTCCTAAGAATCCTTTACTTTCTATTTATAAATTGGCTTTTTAAACCCTGCTGAGCATTGACCTGCTCACTGACTAATAGTGAAAAGTCTGCAAATGTTTCAAACATCTGGAGTACAAAATGAGTATGGAACTTATCAGTTTTATGCCACATATGCCAAAGGTGCATCCTTGTTACCCTCAAAGGAGGCTTACTTTTTGAGTCTGCAGACTTCCCATTTTGAGACAAAGGGCTGGAAACATTTAATTAGTTTTTAGCTGTTTATTCTTATTTCAGCAAATACTGGGACTTTCTCAGAGAACAGAAATACTAACGTGAACCAACTGTACTATATTGTAGTTTAGTCTGTCAGAAACAGGCAGGGTTTTGCTAATGTTTCATAATTAATTCTCACAATGATAATTTGGTAATAAACAATGATTCTTAGATAGCAAAAGACCAAACAGTTCTTAGGAGATGAAGGTCCTGAAAAGGCAAAGGTGATTACCCACAGGCTTGGATAGAGTGCTTAAGTCATATCCTTTAGTAATCCTTTGTAGGCTGGGGAAAATGTCCAACTTGGAACTGCATCCCTGACTCCTGACAAGCAAAGAGCTTCTCAGGAAGGTAGTTAATTCAGCATTAGCATGGTCTCTTATATATAATTACTTCTCCTGAAGTTATCTGCTTTGTCAAGAAGTAAGAAAGATAGGAAAGCTGGAGTGCTCCTTAATTCCACAGAAAAATGAAGATTATTTCAATTTGGTATAAATTGCACTTGTAAAACAAACTCCCTGCTGATTAGAGATTGAATTAATGAGAAATTTTCTGCCAGTGCCTTAATGTGACTGTTAACAACCCCCTTCCTTGTCATCCCTGATCTGCCAATGTGATACAAATTACAGCTATAATTTAGTAATGGGATAATTTCTGTATGATGAGCCACGTGGGGAGTTCTGTTGCATTCACATGCTGCACGTTTAATCCAGGATGACAGTAAGTTTACTTTGAAGATCTTTTGCACACACACACGTGAATTGCTGGTAACTTTGTGGAAATCATTGGTGTTTCATTGGTTTTCTATTAATATAAGTAAGAGCAGAATGGAGTCCATAAGATATTTCCATGCTAGGGCTTTTTCAGAGCTGTCACCACGTTTTCCTATGACAAATTGTCTTTGTGAATTAAACATTCACTAAACCTGTCATCTGAATGTTTTGTGGGGCCTGATTCTCATTTCACTCACAGCAGGACAGAGTGCCATTCAGCCAGTCCTGCTGTGTATTGTTACCCTGCTTTTCAATCGGTGACTAAATACAGACAGTCCAAGACTGAATTGATTCAATCTTCACAGGTTAGTCTAAGCTGTGTAGATTTAACCAATAAGAAAGTGAACAGACATTCATTTTTGATTCCGGAAATACAGCCACATGCCTGCAGTGGCCCAGGCCAGAAGCCAGGAGCTATTAGAGCACAGCTCTCTGCTGGGCTGGAGCACACAGCTTGGGCCAAAGACAGCCTGCCCCCCGGGGGGTGGTGCAGGCTGCACTAGAGAGGTGCAAAGCTTCCCTGGATACTGGGTGACTGTGAATTAACTTGAATCTGGAGGGAATCTGGGATAGAAGTTCAGTAAGCTGATTTAACCTAAATTAGTTAAGTCTGACACTACATTCATTGAGATTTGCTTTAAACTGGTTGCAGCCATTTTGAAAGCAGTTTATATATACTGAACTTCTGCTGTATTACAGAGTTGAACTAGTTTCCAGTTACTTAGGGCACTTACACACAGGCAGGGAGTCTGCTCTGATGTGCTGGAAATTGACTAATCAAGCACATAAATTGCTGTGGTCTGGCAGCCTCAAGCATCATGTGTATCAGTGGTGCAGGGCACCTCTGTGTGGAAAAAATGGTGGTGGTGTGCTTTGTACTAAAATGTGTTTGATATGCTTTAGTTCAAACCACACCACTGCCATTTTCTTAGTGCAGAGCTATGCTGTGCAGCTGATATACGTGACATATGGCCGCTTTTAATTAGTGTTGCTCACCCGGCACCACATCGGAAGCACATGTAAAAATGCCCTTATTCCAATTAATGTGTAATTTCTGTCCCTAACATATAAGATCTTTCCTGTCCTCCAGGCTTCCCTATATAGTCAGATCCACTTTGCCTCTAAGGGTGGCAAGTCTTTCTACCAGGTTTCGGCATCACATTGTTAGAAATATTATTAAAAATGCATTATCAATAGCTGTTAGCTCCCATCAATAGTTGTCCTTTGAATAAGTACGGCTGCCAGCC
>NW_017728910.1:41426863-41435254 GCF_001723895.1 Crocodylus porosus
GTACTCAGGGGCAGAGGGTTTTGATCTTTTGTCTTCTCCCTCTGACCCTATTTGCAAATATATACCTTTTGTCTCACCAACAATGTGTGCCTAAGAATTTGTTATTCAATGAGCCTCCAAAGAAAACGAACCGAGAGAGAGTTTTTTTTACCTCAACATGGCTGGATCTGGTCTGCAGAGCCACTGGATCTGGCCCATGGAGCTGGTAGGCTTTGCTTCTGCCCTGGTCCATGCTGGACTGGGAGGAAAGGAGTGGTATTGGGAGCTAGAATCTGTGCCCATATTGCCCTACTTCTCCCTGAAGAACTGCCAGTTGGTGATGAGCTGAGCCAGGGCTGAACATTTTACAGCTGTGCCCATGCTGCAGTTGTGGTGGGGCAGAGGTAGGCAGGAGTGGTAGCAGCGCAGACACAAAGCTTCCAGCTGCCCAGCCTCGGCACATTTCCCTACTGGCTGGAAGCTGCACCTATGCTGCAGCCAGGAAACAGCGGTCTGGGGAGAAGTGGCAGCAGCAGTGTGAGTGCAGTTCCCAGCTGCCTGTCCCCACTGCAACTTTCCTCCAGCTGGAAGCTGTGCTGACACCACAGCCAGGGACCCAGGGGCTGGGAAACATGGCAGTGGTGCAGGTCCCAGCTGCTTGGCCCCAACACATCCCTCTGCTTGCTGCCATCATGCCACTGGAGCCACTTGGCCTCCACCGGACTGGACCTGGGATGTTCTGGCCCTTGACTTGAAAAGGCTGCCAGCCTCTGCTCTAGACTTCTCAGCCACACCTCCACCATCAGCAGAGACTGTTGACCTTGCATGAGCTGACATCACTGTTTCTCACTGCCTTCCCCACTTCCTGAAATGGTACAGCATGGGGAGAGAAGGGTAGGCCTATGTGCAGGTACTTAGGAGATTTAAGGCAAGCCAACTGCAGATGTAAATAAATTAAAGCATTTTAACAACTGTCTTGTTACTTTGTTTTAGGAAGAAAGCGGCCATAATTCACTGTGACCAAATCCTCCATTTTAACTTGTATGTGTTCACTTTACCCACTTTCAGGTGATTTGCTTTACACTGTCTTGTTGCTTTCTTTTAGGAAGAAAGCAGCCATAATTCACTGTGACCAAATCCTCCATTTTAACTTGTATGTGTTCACTTTACCCACTTTCAGTCGATTTGCTTTAATTTTTCTGAGGTTCCTTGTGAAATCATGCCTTCTATTTATTAGTGAGAAAAGACACCTAAAAGATATTGCTGATATTGTACAGCATTAATTCTCAGGGATATAGGACCAGACCAGCATTAATTTGTGTCAGTTAGACTAATTGTTAGGGACTGGTTTAAATCTCAGGCCCAGCTCGCAGTGCGGTGGGTCCTTTAATCTTGGCATTCCCCGTGCCACTGATTGGTGGTGGGGCCCAGTTTGCTTTGCTGCTTGCTCCTGATGGTCAGGAGGTAAAAACTGGCACTGTCAGAGACAGAATACTGGGCAAGGTGGACCCATGGTCTGGCCCAGTATGGCACTTCTTATGCTCCTGCATTTAGAAGGTGAAAAGGAAATAAAATTCATTTTGCTAAGATTGTCAATATATTGACAGGATAACAGTTAGCTCAGTAGACCTAAATGATGAATACATATGTTAGATACAATTAGTAGGGGCCTCGTTTAAATTGCAGGCCCAGCTTGCAGTGCAGCACCTCCTTTAATCTTGGAGTTCTCCCCTTGTACCCCCTCCCCCCCACCACTGATTGGCGGAGAGGCCCTGTTGGCCCCACCACTTGCCGCTTGCTTCTGATAGTCAGGAGGCAAAAATCACAGTTTTAAATATACGGCAGTTTTTGCCTCCCATCCAGTCAGCAGCAAGCTTACAGGGATGGAAATTTGATTACCTTTTTATAGAGATGCACTGATACATTGGTCTGCTATTGGATTGGCACCAATATAAAGAAAATTGACTATATTGGAAATTGGCCTAATGTGGCCAATAATTTGGCTGATAAATGCCTGTACGTGCGCACAGCTGCAGTGCAACATGTAGGCAACAAGGAGCACAGCCCAGCCGCGTGGAGAGCTGCATGAAGCTGGTAAATCTGTTGTGGTAAAAGGGGAGGGGGGAGTGAAGGGGCATGCGGGTGCAGGTCAATGATCCCCAAGGTGAAGGAGGGAGTGGGGTAGGTTATAATCAGCCAGGGCGGGGCGGGTGCAGGACAGAGCCATGGTTTGCCTGGGGCGGGGCGTGGGGAGAGGGGGGGACGCCTCCTGTTGTTGTATGACACTCACCCAGAGGTTCATCCAGCAGCTCCTGCCACTGTTCCTGCAGCTGGTCCGGGAGGGCATTGGGGGGGCATGTGTGCACCCAGATTTGCATGGGACGAGCCGGGCAGGGTTCATCTGTGGACTGCACTGCACCACACTGCACTGCACTCAGGGCGGGCAGTGGTGGTGCTGGGAGGGGGTTGCGGGGGGGGCTATGGTGAAATTTGGGGTGGTGCAGCCCTCCCCGTTGCCCCACTCCCCGCACTGCCACTGCTGACCCCGAGCATAGTGCTGCAGCCTGCCATGCTTGCCCAGCACAGCTCCAGGGGCACATGCCCTCCCCTGCCCTCCCACATGAGTGGTAAGAGCAGCGGTGGAAGCCACTCCTCCTGTCCCTACACCCCGCCGGATGAGCTGCAGGGAGCAATCCTGAAAGCACAAGCAATGTCTGTCCCATCTTGGAGGAAAGGTAGCAAAAGGGCACAGCAGCCCCTTGGCTCTGCAGGGAACATGTGGATCTCCTATATCTAAAAAGAAAGCTATAAAGAATGGAAGACTCGAACTACCTCAAAGGAGGAGTAATCTGCACTGGTCTTTCACCACAACAGACTTCCCAGCTGCATGCAGCTGTATCGGAAATTGGATCAGTATTGGTTGATATGTCTCCTTTAAAATTGTCTATCTGTATTGGCCCCCAAAATCTCTATCAGTGCATCCCTACCTCTTGCAGTGCTTAACCAATCCCATTGTTAAAAAAGTTTTTCCTAATATCTAACCTATCTACCCTACATCTCCTTTTACAGTTTAAGCCTGTTACTGCTTGTCTTGTCCTCTGTGGACACAGAACAATTGATCATAGCCTTTTTATGACAGCCCTTTTTGTATTTGTATTTAGATATCAAATACATATTAGCTTGTAAAACACAGTCTTTAGAGGTTTCCATGGGGGCTGAATTTCTAGATTTTGTTATTATATAGTATTCAGAAGAGTAATGTGTCAAAAAATAAATGGTACAGAAATAGAGGCACTAGCTCTAAAAAGACATCCCTGTCCTCCCAACATCCACTTCTTGTATATTTCTGTGTTTTCCCCAGACTAAGTATTCTTTTAATTTTCCCTCTTTTTTACATCTTTTCAATCATTAATATTTTTATGGCTGTTCATAATATATTTTATTGGTTGTGCACAAAATCCTACTATCTTCTACCTACTGTGCCATGATTAGTGGTCACAATCATTCTTTCCCTTTTTATTGCATACTGGTATAACAACCATACTGAAATTTCCTTAAAGCACAGCTAAATCTTTACCCTGTGATAGGTGTGTGCAGGACACAAGCAGTTAAGCTGTTGTGTGTGGGTGCAGGCAGTCTGATTAACAGATCAGAAATATGTTTCAGGGGAATGGCGTTAACACTGGGATAAGGATTTCTTTCTACGGTGTTTATGCAAATTAGTATTATCCCAAATGCTTCAGTAATTCAATAAGAGTTTAAATTATATTTACTTTTCCCTGTAATGTACCTTAAGTATGTATCCTGAACCAACATGTTTGTGACTGTTGTTCCTGGGTAATTTTGGAGAGCATTCCCTTCCTTTCTGTCCAGCTGAAACAGGCATTCAACTTTATTTAGCTTTTCCTAAACATGGAGCTTGAGGCATCACTAGAGACCTAACACAAGAGGCTTGCTTGGTTGGAGATATTCATTATAAAGAAATACTGCCATCTCACCTGTTCTGTTTCCACTGTTTTGTGCATCCAAGTTCTCAAGTACTTAAGAAACCTTGCATAAGAAATTAAACATAAAGGTTAAATGTCTATTCTGTTTTTTTTCAGGCATTTGTCTGTTAGCATCCGATTTTAAATATTTTTTCACATAATAAGAGGAGGAAAATTAGCTCTGCCATCTTCCATAGTCTTTAGGAATTGTCAGTTTTCAGTTGCTTTCCTTATACATGGTTCTTCAAACTGTAATATTTCCTGATGGCTGTTAGTGATTGTTGCCTGCTCTTTCTATGTGTGTAATTTTGCGCACACAAATAATTATGCCTAAAATGAGTTGCATATGCACTTTAACTCTGCAGTTTCCTAAATCTCTGTTATTGTGCTTTGCAAGTTGAATGTTCCTTTAATGTACCTTTTATTTTATAGAAATAAAATGTGTCGGTCAGTTTAAAAGTATTAGGCTGTGTATCACCCATCTTTTGCTCCTTCAGGACCTATTTGCACAACCTGTAAGTGCCACTTTATGCAAATTCTGATGCTCTTACTCACTTTCTGGCCTAGATGGTTTGAAAACTTGTACATGTGCTTTACTTTGTCCACTGTGCATATCCTGATGGACTTTGGTGAACCTATTCATAGTGATTCCTCATAATAAATATTGAGCGTGGACATACAATTTGCAGGATCAAGGTCTTAGTAGCATCTTATTCTGTAAGTATCTTTATTGACTGGAATGGTGGTATCTGGGGAGAAACATGCTAGACAATTGGATTAAGCCCAACAATATCTTCTTCACTCTGAATAAGAGTTGCAGAATTGGGGCTTGTACAATTATAAAGAAAACTCACATTTAAAATACGGCCTAAGTGTGAAGTACACTATTGTCCCCCATTGTGGGCTCGGCTGTGGGGTTTAAGGGAATTATCTGCTAATGAATTTGGAGTGCTGCCATATATGTTTATTGTAGCTTTAACTTATGATTCAAATCGTATTCATTGTTAATTACAAAACTATATAGAAACATGTTAATGAAAATAGAACCTTCACTTTTGAAAATAATATGCCATGAAATATTTATAACCATCTCTCTACAGTTTATTTGACTACAGGGGAAATAAAAATGTTTTATTGCAAACTTTGCAGATTCATTGCTGCTGATTAGCATTGGAATCTTTTAATGATTGGATGTGATCAGATGGTGTTGCATGTTGGGTGGAGCGAATACAAGTTTTTTGGCTGGAAAGGAATGCATTAAAATTGATGAGGAGAGCACTCTGGTGTGATCCAAGTAGTGAGATAAAGTATAGTGGTTAGAAAAAATAAGATATGGTTTTATTGGCCTTTTGAGGTATGCTGTCATGACAAACGTTCAGTGCTTACTCTGTCTGCTTAAACTGGGTGTCTTGCCATCAGTAATAGATCTGCTTGTCACTATAAAAATTATAAATACTCAGTCAATAAGAATGGTGAAAAGAAGAGAGGACAGTGTAAAATAAGCCATGATCTGATCAGCTGTTGTAGGACTTGTTTCTCCCTCCTGTCTATCTCCCTAGCTGATGACATAAAGAACATATTTTTGTGAGAAATTCAGAAGATTATTACATGTATTATAGTCCATCCTCTGCACTGTTTTACCTTCCCCACTCAGATTTTTAATGGCAGCTCCATTGTCTTTAATTGGAACAATGTGAGAGCTTGCCGTCTGAAAAATGAGGTCTCAAATGGGCATTTTGTACTAAGAGAGTGCAACTGTGTCCTCTGTACAGTCCTTGTAAAATCAAATGCAGTCCAATAATGGAATAGAAATAAAGAGAACCAAAACTGTTAGGAAAGCTATGTATATCTCCTCCCTGCTTTTGTTTCATTTCTTTTAATCCAGCAGATTTATGTGGTCCTTCTCTCTCTTACTTTCTTGTTTTCTTTGTATGCTTACTATCCTTTCCTTTTCATGTCTTATGTTGAAAACCAGCTCCTCCTTGGATTGGCAGAAGTATTATTCCATTGATTAACTTATCCTTTTTGGATGTTTCCTATCCTTAATCCGGGATCACTTTTTTAAGTAAATAAAACCAATGTAATTGTCGTAATTTGGTCTGGGAAGTGTGCCCAACTGCAGATGGAAGTGCTACAAAGACCACTATTGAATAAGAGAATTAGCCTTACCTGACTTCTTTCTCCATTATTTGGCAGCAAAATTACAGGTTGTCACTGCTGGAGAACACCCCCTTGTCACTGCCCAGATATAGGAAAATGTTGGCACTTGCTCTCAGCAGAGATTTTGACTTCTCATTACAACAGCACAATACTATTTGGGTTTAACGAAGGAGACGTTCCATATTTAAAATCTATCTTACTCTTGTTCTTTTCACTCCAGTTGAAGACATAATGGGCTATTTTATTACTTCAAGCAGGCAAATAAGATGAATAATTAGCTCTTCAAACACCCTCTACTGTGTGGTCTTTTGTATCACATGAGATGATACCGTAATGCAGTATTCACTCATAATTTCTCCAGTTTATCTATATTTCAAATTACTTTGTTTCATTGCTCTAGAGGGAATTAAACAATTGTGAATTTGCAAGTGAATGTATTTTGATTCTTTTATTTCAGGCCTGTATATCACAAATAGATCCCAACTAAAGGATTTTTTAAAAGTCTATAGACTGATGAGGGAAAGGGTCTTGGGTATTCTTTCAGAAAACATAATATCAGTACATCATGCAAAACTGAATATTTTTTGGGTAACACTTTCCAAATGCCCCTGTAACTGAACATAAATCAATCAAGTGCCAATGCCACTTCTGAAAATGGGACTTGAGAGCCTAGGTCACTTCTGCAGAGCTTTCTGTCCACCCACTCCTGCTCTACCCTTGCCAAACCTAGGAATGAAGCCGTGAAGCTGACCTAGGGGGTCACTCCTATTCTGTTTTATCTAGCGTTCATGAGAACTTTAAATCAAGGAATACTTTTTCACTGGGGATAGTCTTCGTGTCTCTGTACTACATGGCTGGTTCAGGTTCATATCTACAGGCAAAACACAGACTCTTTCTTTTTGATTTCAGTAGGATTGTTTGACAAGTAAACACTATATAACTTGAATTAGATTGCAGAATAAAGGCCTAAGTAATTCACATATTCTTAGCAGGCTGTTCCCAAACACTGGAAAAAGACTGGTCCACTGTCTGTTTTAAAATAAATGTATTGATTTTATTGCACAGAACAAGCATTTAGGTCAAGTAGCTACTATATGCTGGGACTATGTATGCTTTCCTTTCTGTCCTAGAAAAACAAATCCTGGTTTATGGAGAATAAGTAGGTGAATGAACCCAAAACAGGCTTTAGGATTGTTAACATGAGATATATATTAGCAAGGAGATATGTTTAGTAGACTTATGGAGCAGTGAAGTAGAAAAGTGCTTCATCTTGTGGTACACTTTTAATGTGTTGGGTATTCTCATATAGCTGTGAAATATTATAACAAATCTGTAGTTGATCATTTATTTTTAATGAAGCAGATGTGCTTTAAACACGTTGACACGAGATATGTTGATGATAGGGCAGTAATAGTAAATATGATAATTTAGTGAGATTCACAGTGGTAGAAAATGGACAGGGACATATACATCAATAGTGCAAGAAAGGAAACTTTGTATTTAGGCTAAGTATATCTTCAGTGCCTGTATTCAGATATCTCTCTGGAAGACAGGTTGTGAACCTCGACAGACACCTACTAACCAAATTTGGTTCCATTTTTTATCTAACTGCTAAGTGATGAAGATGCTAAAATCCCTTTGAAAGTGCTATTTCTGGACCCTGCTTAAGGGACTCATTTTTGCTGTTCTGCCCTTCCCGCAAGCCATTATTGGATCCTTTTTCCCCACAAATAGCTTTTATGTTACACTCTGCTTTCCCAAGAAGTAGATCAAACTGGGAGAGTGGTTCCTCCTATGTATTGAGTTTGTGAGTCCTCAGTTTCAAAAGTTATTTAATCTACACTGTAAAGTGGCAGGTTAACTTAGTTGACCATTCTGGTTTTCAAATCACTTAAATTTCTAATTCTTGGCTGTATTTGTCATCTTGGGATACCATAAAGGAACTGTCATTTGGTTGATGAGGATTTGTATTGTGACATCTCTTGCTCATTAGGGATTTCACCATATCATACCTGGTCAGGGGATTGTGTTTTCGTTCTGGTCATTTGTAGGGTGCAGAACTTCTTGCTGGTTGGTTATCTTCCTCTGCTCATCTCTTAAAACCACTGTCGCGGGGCACTCCCGCGCCCCGCTCCTAAGGAGATGCCCCGGGAAGGGGAGAGGTGTAGCAGGGCACCAGGGTGCCTGCTACTAGCAGGAGGAATAGGGCTGCTGAAGCACCCTGGAGCAACACAGATGGGGGTTGCTAGGGCAACCAGGCAGGTCA
>NW_017728910.1:41436464-41451860 GCF_001723895.1 Crocodylus porosus
GCACGGCAAAGGGGCGCTCGCGAGTTCACGGCCACTCGCGGGGCCCATCCGTGACAACCACACTTTTAGACCCTTACGCCAAAGTTATATTTAGTGTGACGTTTATCATGCAGAAAGATGTCTTTGTTTTTCAAGTCAAGGAAGGCAGATCAGACCATGCTGCTATCTGAATCCCTCATTCATGTTCATGTGTAAGACCTCCTGGGTTTCCCATAAACTTTGTTACAGTATGGTTCATATAACTGATGAATCCAAAACCTCTGTTACATACCTCTCCTTCACTCTTCTTATTTTGCTGAGCTCCATTCACATGCCATGAACATGTGGAGAGCAAGTAGTGGCACAGTGAGTTTGAGTTCCTAATGAAACAAATTTGGGGTCAGTAATTTTAAAAAGTGGAATTTCTTCCACCTTTTGTAAAATGTTATGATGATCATGATTGTTGGGCCAACAGATATTAGGTCCAATTTCTAGAAATATCTCAATTTGGTCTCTGATTTTTGAGAATACAAAATTGCATTTGCAATTAGTTGCAGGTGCAAATGAAAGCAATGACAGCATTTTTTTGTCTGCAGCTGCACTCTGGTATATAAACCTGGTACAGAGCATTTCTTTTGACTTCAGTAAGCATTGGATTAGACCTATAATTTACACTTACAACTAATTGTGGGCACAAAATTACATCTGCAGAAATGGAGGCCATTTCTCAAAACCAGACCAATTGTGTTTGACTGTCAACTTTTTCAGACAAATTCAATAACTGGCTATGTCTTTGTTTTATATTTTGGGGGTTGTCAGTAATACTACCATATTAAAACACTGCAATCTGAAATGATATATGGTTGACTTATGAAAGAAGGTTTTTCTATGATGCTCTTGTTCAGAAAGTCTCTCGCCAAAAATGAAGATACTGTACCTATTATTTGGCAATGGAGCTGGTAATAATTCATCTCCTTCTGTTTTTGCTCTTACATATTTACAAATCTACTACGCTCTTGATTCACAAAAGTACAATTGTGGCATGAACTACTTGGGAAAGATTAAAAACATTTCTGCATGTATAAAATGTATGTAGCATATTTGGATATATTGAGATTTTTCTTTACGCTCACAGTCTTTATTTTAAAAGAATTTTTTTTCCCTTCTCCAACTCAAGTCATGGTGAATAACATTACTATTGCCAGTAGCAGTATTTTAACAAGAGCTGACAGAAGCCCCGGTTTCTGCAAAAACAAACTCCACAGCACTTCACATATTAATAAGCTCAATAAATGGATTATTGTTCTGTTCAATGCTTTATTCACCTGTTTTGAAATGGAAACCGTGTTTAAATTTAAAAGATGTCTTTTTAAAGTTTTTATGTTTGCTACTGTAAGAACTCTATGTTCTTTTTTAAAATACTATGTAGTAAGACCTGTTAATTCAAAGTCAGTAATTCTCTAATGATCCCTACTGTGGCTAGAATATGAGCGCAGTAGGGGAAGACTTGCATTCTTCTATTTCTCCAGGAATAAGAAAGAGTCCTCAGATGTATCAAAATGTCCTACAGGCCTATTCACGTTCTCTCTTTACGAATGCTAACAGGTCTTAAGGTACAAATGAAAAGACATTTCTGTGTAATGAGTCAGGCATTCTGAGGTACACATGTATATGTTTGGAGTGAAATCCTGGCCTTGCTAAAGTCAGAACTACTCTTTACTCGCAGTGTGACCAGCATTCACCCAAATAAGATCTTTATTTCTTTTATCTCACAAAACATTGTGGTTTATGAAACTGCAGAGTGAATCCTAATGCTTTTCTTAGCTGACTGCAAACAGAGGAAATTATGTAGCGGTATAAACCAACCTATTTTAGGAGTCCTATAAAAACCACTTATTCTGAGTTGCTCAAAAGTGGAAAAAAGAAGTTGGAACAAATACTTCCATTTGAATTTCAGAATGTTGTCATTGAGTCAGCATAAGCTTCATGTGAGACAAGTTCAATGGTTTCAGTAAAGCCATCTAGAGTGTCAGCCACTTTTCTCTCCACACGCATTAAGAAAGTGTAATCATATGGCTAGCCTGGCCTCAAAATGACAGTTCTTGAGGTAAACAGGAGTTGGCTTGGCCAGGACCTGGTGCAGAACTTGGCCTCATAAACCCCAGTAGACTGTGTATGCTGGCTGTATACCAGGCCAGGCTGTTCCAGCAAAGAATGGCCAAGCATATAAAGACAATAAGCGCTTCTGTGGGCAAAAGCAAAACTGCTTCAGGGGTCGGCATTGCATGTGACTGAATTCCCTGTGCAAGAAAGCTCTCTTCCTTTTAGTTCAGAGATGCAGCTGCCCTGTGGTCCCTCAGTACTCTAATCGAGGGCCAGTGGCTGAGACAATCTCTATATAATTACTATATTATATGTCACTATATAAAACCAGAACAGGGTATCATCCTTTCCTATCCATAAGAACAACAGACTCCTTCACCATTCTGTTTAAATTTGGGTTTCTCAAACCCCTTCCCCTTGCCATCTCTATTAAATAATGATGTGCATTTTAGTGCAGTGTATGGGAATTAGTAGAGAAGAGGCTGCTACCCATTGTCTCCCAGGTCCTGCTGTTGTTCCACCTAATGGTAGGCTCATAGTCCTGTAAATAGTCCCACCGATCCCTGGTTTTTCCTGCTGATTCCATTTTCCCAATCAATGGGGAGATAGGGGCTATGCTTCCCCCAGTTGAGAGAGGAGGCTGGAGATTGCTCCCTCTTCCTGTAGCTGAATAAGAAAAAACTGTCCTTTGGTTACAGAAGGTGTGCAGGCCATTGCAATGTAATGGTCATGGGGAAATGCAACAGTTACACCACTTTAAAGGGTGTTACTTACTGTGGGGCAGCTGAATGTTTCATTTAGGGGTACACTATTGTGATTCTGCTCTTTTAACATGGGATAGAAGCAACAGATATAACAGTTACACTGGATCAGCTGATGTGTGTGCTTCAGCAGCAAGTTGCTTTGAGTCTATAATACTGTTTTGTGTCTCCCCACTAAGAGGAGGGTTGGTAACTCCTTTTTTGGGAAGCCTCTTCCTTGCTGTCTTCTGTTTTATTTTGTATTGGTATCTACTTTGGGACCTTAAAAGACTTTACGGTATTTCCCCCTAATATTGAACATTTCAAGATGGATTTTCAAGCGAATTCAGGGATGACCTAACTCAGTTCTTAGTGTTAGAATTCCTGTTGATTTCTGTAGGAGCACAGTGCTCCCACCAACACTGGGGGGATTTTAAAATCTCACCCCTAAAAACTGCATAAATAAAAATATAGGGGTTCATCCTAGAGTCCTTAAGTTTCACAGGCTTGTGTAACTTTATTGCTTACACTCTCCACATGACCTGGAAACCTACCTGACCAGGAAGGGGAAGGCAGTGGTGACTCAGCAAGGCATAAGTGGCATCCTCTCCTCTCATGGGAAGGAATTGTTTGTTCTTCATTTTGCCAGACTTGAGAACAATTGCATTAACAAAGCCTTAGAAAAAACACATGAGAGACTGACAATCCATATGAACTCCCAGAGCCATGCCCTGGGCAGATTAATGGTTTTGGAAAGTGGGGTGCGGGATCAACTACCTGTGCTGCAGGGAAAACTTTACCTTCTGTTCCCAGGCTCAACTTGAGACAGCAGCAGCAGTAGATGGGTTTCTTTCCACCACTCCTGCTCCTGAGCTTGCAAGGAACACCTGGAGGGACTAGCTAGGAAGGAGGAACCTGCTCGCTGTTGCTGCTCTCCTGGGCTGAGTCCAGCTTTGTGCAGAGGCCACATAGAGCAGGCAGGTTCCCTCCCACCGCCACTCCTGGGACAGCTGGACACTGTGGTGGTGATACGTGAAGGAGGATGAGAGGGAAAAAGAGCTGATGTGCTACTGAGCACAGAGCGGAAGAGGGGGATTTTTACTTGCTTCATAAACTTCAAAAATAAAAAAGTCCCCTGCTGCTGCTCCCTGGGCATATTTTATTTAAAGGTGGGGTGGGTCCATGCCATTGCACCTTCCTGGATGTACACATGGCTATACCATGGGTAGGATGAGGGAGGCAGCTGCACAGGGACTAAGGCCAGAAGAAGTACTATGCTGCTAACTCCCCAGCTGGAAGCAGTGAAGCCATGCTTGTTATGCTGGGATAGGCTACTGTCAGAGATAGGACCCTGCCCTACCTGTTCCAGTTTAGTAGAATCAAAGAAATTGCTAATCTACTTTGTCAGAATACAGCAACAAACCATGTACATGAATTAAATTGCTGGGGATATTTTATTCTTCCATATCCTGAATTAAGATATCTTTTTGCTTTCTTGGTCTTGCTTTTCTTTCTTTGAGTAAAAAAAAAAAAAGAAATAATTGCACTTAGCCTCAAAAGTCAAGAGCTGGTTTCTCTTGCACTATTGATTTGCTTGCTCCAGAGCTGGCTTAAGGCACTTAAACTGTTGGATATTGAGGTATAAAGATGACAACTGTAGACTTCATTTTGTAAAGAAGCAGGGCAGCTTTTCAGAAATTACAGGAAGTTGAAATGATCTTCAAACTGTTCATTGAAGGAATATATTTATTGGGAGACACTAGATGAAGATATTTCTTGACAGGTCAAAAATAATACCTGATCTGCCTCTGCAGTTTGTATGAAAGTGTATTAGAAAGATAAGTGAGGGACCCTTAATCAGAAATGTGCAGATATTTTTTGGATGGATTTACATGTTGAAAAATGTTGTTTTGTACTATATTCTGTCTTGGATCCTTCAATAGAGGAAAGCTTTATTCATCTGAGCAATATGTTTGCAAAAGTTTGTTCAGATAATGAAAAATGAGATCCTCTAGTAAGAATAGGAGTCTGCACTCCTTTTGTGTAGCTGTAGGAATTGACAGTTTAGAAATGTAGATGGTTAATTTTAGTATAATATAGAAGAATCTGAAAGCAGTTGCTAGGACAGGGTGCGTGCATGGCCAGTTATTCAGATTTGTTTCCTTATGCAAATTGCAGAACAATTTACATTGACAACAGTAAGTAAGTGTTCCCTATGGAATGTCAGGTGTGTTATTTGATATTTAATACAGACTCACTATATCTAACTATGCTAGCCATTGATACAGTAAAATTCCTTTTGTCAAGCAGATACTTATGAGTTGCTTAATATCACATTTTTGCTTAAATTTCTAGGTAGATAATCACTTGGGGGAAGGAAGTAAGAGAAGGAGCAAAGATGCAGACTTTTGTGTGACAAGTTTTAATTTGATGGACCCAGAATAAATATTTGTGCAACTTGGACTGCAAATTAATAGAACTTTCATTGTGAAATGTAGGTAGGCTTTACATTCCAAATGATCTGAGCAATATTTCTTATTAATAAGCTAATTAGCTGAGTGACCACTTTCCAGAAGCAAATTTTAAATAAAATTCATGCCTTTTAACACAGAAATGTTAAAATCTTTGAACCTTTCTGTGGCGTCTCTAGTGGATGCTGTGAGTACCACACCGCCCCTTTGGTCAGGGTCCCCCAATTTGCCTGCCAGGACTTCTTGTTACCTGAAGAAAGGAGGATTCAGTGGTGGTCTTCCTGAGCCACCCGACACCGGGGGTACTCACAGCAGTGCTGTGGTGTTCCTCAGGGCTTTGTCTCCCCTATACCCTGGCCACTTGTCAATTGCTCTGGTGTTATGCTCATGGTTCTGCCGTTCCCAGCAAGCCCCTCTCTTAAAGGGGTCTGGCATCAGCTTCAGCGCCGATCAGTTGCCTGTATGTTAAGGTGCCTGGAGCCTCAGACCCTGATCCCAGAGGGCTGAGTTCCATTCTCTGGCATCCTTCTCCCACCCAGGGAGAGGAACGCTCCTGTGAGCTTTGAAATTAAGGTGGCTGGGGAAAGACTGTCCCAAGCCTGAAGCAGGATGCTGCTTCCCCTGTCCTGGGGACAGTGCCTGCAACACTGCTATTGCCAGCTTCCGGAGCAACTGTCTGCATGGCGAGCTCCCCACTGGCTCTCTCTCTCTCTCTCTCTCTTCCTGCTGGTTTCCAGTGGGGTTTTCAAATTTCCTGTGGTGGCGGCATCAGCTGCCGCAATTAGCCGGGCGCTGCCTCACCCGGGAAGCAGCTGTTTGAAAAGCCAGCATAATGCCGGCTCGCATGGCTCTGGCTGCATCTGTGTCTGCAGCTCCACTCCCGGAGGTAAGTTTACTGGGGCACCGGGGGCCTGCTTGTTCACCCTGGGGATGCCCAGAGCTGCCCCCAGCACCCTTAGTGCCTGTGGAGACTTCTCGCCACCACACTTTCAAATGTCAACTTGTTTTTGGCAGCTCCATATTATTTGCTTCAGCAGAATTAGTTTATGACATCAATGCCCTGTTGGCATTAAGGTCTTAAATCTATTCTAAAGTATCTAATCAGCAAAGTTGAATTGAATGTACAGCAGACTCACAAATTTGTAAGGGAGTATAAATTGAACATGGAATGTTCATTGTCATTTCAATGATTATTCTGGGGTTTTTTGTTTGTTTGTTTTGTAGTTTAGGCCAAAAAATGGCCTTTACATAGAATCAAACAAGACTTTGCTTTATGCCCTGAGTCAGGGGTGTGCAAAATATGATTCGGGGTCTGCATCCACCAAAGGACTAAGTCTAATTCCTCAGCCCTACCAGACCTAGGCACAGAGGTTGCCCAGGCCATGGCGTGTTGGGGGTGGGGATGGGAGTGCAGTAGTGGGGGTGGGCCAGAGGCCAGACTTCCATTCTCAGCAGCACCTCACTGTGCCTGGCTGCTGCTGCCAGTGCTTCCGCTGGCCAAGCCCTTGGCCTATCTCCCCTGCACCCACCATCACAGCTTTGGTGAACTGTTGCAGATTGGGGGTATGGTGCTAATCCAACACAGTGGGGTGATGGGCGGGGGGTGGAACCTGCCCTGCACCCAGCACTGGGGGGCACTGGATGGAGTAGGTGCAGAAGCAGGGTTTCCATGGAGAGACCCACCTGGGACCCCCTGAAGTCAGTGTGCACTTGGCCAGGCAGATAGAATGGGGCCAGGAGTGGGCAGAAAGTGACGTCCTGGAGCAGGACAGGTGGGTAGGAGCTGGGGTGGGATCATGGGGCAGCGAGAGCAGAGTCGTGATCCACTCCCTGCACATCTCTGCCTATAGAACTGGCAGCCGTTGCAGGGAAGTGTGGGGAGTGGATCACAGCTCTGCCATGGGCCCCAGCCCTACACTGTCATTGCTCTGCCATTCCATCCCTAGCCTCACCCTGTGCCGAGCCAGATCAACATCCTCTCCCCCCACAGCCCACAACAGCTCACCAAAACTCTTTAAGTGGCCCTCCAGCCCAAATAATTGCCAACCCCTGCTTTAAATGCTCATTAGATTTTTTGTTTATTGCTTCTGTTTCAGATACCTGATGCATAGAAACTGCTGCTGTTATTGTGCCCCAGGTAAAGGATGTTGCATGAATGGAGTTTGTTAATATTCCAAATTGTGACTTGGATGGATAGCTGTGTAGTAGTAAAGGTTGTTGGACTGTAACTGCAGACATCAAAAAAATTAACTCAGCCTGTGAAGGAAAGCTGTCAGAGTGAAATATACATGATAAAAAGTTAGTTTCTGGTTCATTCAAACTTGTATTTAAAACCTTCAAGCTATACTGCAGCAGTATTAAAAGGCAGTTGAAAATAGCTGCTGATTTTCATAATGTCAAATAACAATTACTTTAATCAGCAGAAAGTAAAATAGATTACTTAGCCTCCCTCAGGAAAGTTTGAATACCTCAGTTCAGTTTCCAGTATGTATAAGTGCCCATATAAAAACATTGCACCATCATTATAACAAAAAATATCATTATCAAGTCTATAATAATTTGGTAATAAAATAATAATAATAGCAATATGTATTTTGCAATTGTATAGATTTTTATGTTTTACTAGAACTATGCAATCATTAATTCTCACTACTACTTTATGAAGCAGGTAAGTGGAATATCATAGTTAATGTCCCAAAGGAAATACTATTCATTGTTTCTTGGCTGTTGGCAGTGAAAAGAATTACTGAAAAAAGTGCAGAATTGACATCTAGTAAAATTACCAGATGCACTCATGTAGCTTAGGAGGCCCCTGGGACCAGCACCAAAATTTGACTCCACCTCCTTGCTTTCACCCAGTACTCACCAAATTTCAGAAAGGAGACAGTGTAGTTGGTTTTAGAGTGGCCCTAACTGTACGCCTACTACTGGTCTCCATCTGTCCTGAATATGTTTCTTTTAAAAACCAACTTAGGTATTTTGTTTTATGTCCTGAAATGTATTTAGGTACCTAACTCTGTTTGAGTCTCAATAAGAATTAGACTCCAGAGTTTCTTAATCATTTTTGTATATGGAATGAAGTCTTCTAATAGCTGCTCTACAGGGAATGACGATGTGGAAAAAGTAGAGAAATTTAAATATCTAGAAACAATAATCACAAAGGACAATCAAATAAGTGAAGAAAGCAATGCAAGAATTTACAGTGCTAATTGATGCTTGTTAAGCCTGAATAAAAATCTCAAGAAACCTTAAAATCCAGCTTTACAGCACAATTGTTCAACTTGTGCTTTTACAGAGATGTAAATCCAGCATGCTGTCAAAGGCAAATGTTAAAAGGCTGCAAGCGTTTAAAAACAAAGTGGTAAGGAAAATATTTGGTGCAATACAGGAAAATGGAGTATGGAGGAAAAGACAATATAGAGTTTGTGGACCTTTACAAAAGACCTGATATCCTGAGCAAGGTAAGAGTGTAGAGAATGAAAGGTGCAGGAAGTACCATGAGGACCAAGGAGAAAAGACATGTTTGGGAGCTAAGGGTATCGGACCTCAAGATAGACCAAGGCAACAATGGGAAGATAACATTAAAACTGGTCTGGAAAGGATAGGTGAAGGTGTGACAAGATAGGAGGCAATGGAAGGCTGTAGTCAAGGTGGTTGAGGTGGTCCTGAGGCTTGTGAGTTGAGATGAGAGAGAGAGAGAGAGAAAAGCTGCTCTATACCATAATGGTTGCATGTTGCAGGGCTGAGCCTACCCAGACCCAAGCTCATTCCCAGCACCTATCCTCAGGGCCAAAGATCAGGGGCTTCAGAGTGGGTGGTGGAGACAAGCTTAGAGCACTCTCACTCCGGTGGGACATTCTTTGCCTTCTGCATCTTGAGACATGCTATAGCCAAGCCTTAACTCACGTAGGCCTAGTCTACGTTGCAGTGTTCTGCTAGCAAAACTTTGAGCATCTCACTTAAATCTTCCTTATAGCTGCAAGAAATCTTCTTTCTGCCGTAGCTAGTTATGCCAATTCTCTGAAGCCAAAGGAGGCTGCTTCTGTCATTCAACAGCTGGCAAAAGGCATGTATAGCTAGTCCTGTGCCATTTGTTTTCTTTAGCTGTCCCTTTATCAGCTGCTGCCTTCCCAGGGTGTTTATTGCACGCCACTGCCAGAAGGTTATGGTTACATATGTTCTCTGCTGGTTTGGCACTTGCAGGTGTTGTCTGCCACCAGCACTGCTCGCATAAACAGGTCAATATAAACAAGGCCTTAATCCTTTGAAATCTTATTCTGCAGTCCCTGTCTCAGAGTGCTCAGTGTTTAAATAGACAGACAACAGAACGGAGATGCCTAAAGTACTGGGGTGATCAGTTTGGGACTTATTTACACAGTGGTACATTTTTTTTAAAGGTGGTAAATTAATGCCATGCAGAAAAAGAGGGATTTCAAGAGGAGAGGTCATGAGGTGGTGCACAGGCCGTTTCAGGTATCATGGGCAGCATGAAAGATGAGCAGACAAAGGATGGGATGAAAAGATAGGGAGTGGGTGAATTTAGAGGTGAGTTACAGCCCACAGCACAACTGGATAAAGTTCTGAAGTTGGAAATGAAGACCTTCATGATCTTAATACTGTTTGTCAATAAATAGAAGGACACTGATTGTTCATATGAACATACAAACACCTGAAAACAAGCAAGAGTAAAATTGCCCTAACAACAGCAAGGAACCTACATCAAAACCTAGATTGGAACATCCCTCAATCTCACTTGGACAAGAAATAAAATCTGTTTCAGAAACTAGTCAGATCTACATCTGATTGCTAGTCTTTAAGGGGATTTTTCTCCAAAGCTCTGAAGTGACTTTCAGTGGGGTTTGAGCTCTTAAGGCAATGGGTATTTTTGAATATTTACTCTATATCTATAAAGTCTGACCCATCCATCCTTAAAAATTAAATGACATAAGTCTCCCTCCTTCTGGAAGAAATCTGGCTCTGAAATTTGCATCTGGAGCTTGTCTTTATTCTTCATATAGAAAACTACTATTTCCATGCTGAATACCCATAAATAGGAATATGTCAAAGGAAAAAAAGAATGATCATCCAGGATTTGATTTGCATAAACCTCTGAATCATGCAGAGAGGAAGTTAAGTTATGAAACCTCAAGAAGGCTTAACACATTATTTTCAGCTGCAGCTCCTTGTAAATAAATAATTCTGTCCTTGGATATCTCTACAATAGGCCTAGTTTTATAAATAGCCATGAAACAATCCTTGACTACAAAAATTAGATGAATGTTTTTTAATTTTTATTCATAGAAGCAAACTGTCAGTGACAGATTGCACTTTAAATCTGTATTATGACTTAGCTGTAGTCAAATTTGTAATAACATTGAGTTAGGTGAATATGAGGACCAAATTTTTCATCTTAAAATTGCTTGATGTGCTGCTGTAAAATTGCTTTGGTTTACCACCTGACATTTAGAACTGAACTTCGTTTTCCATAAGAACGTGTCCTATAGATGTACTGGACAGTGTAAACTGGGAGAACTCCTGGCTTTAGGAATCTATATTGTTCCTGAGTTTGTGGCCATGTTATGATCTATAAAGGTGACACAAAATTAGAGCTATTCAGTAGTTTTTAGACAAGCTACTTTATAGGTTCTTGAAACACTGAGGGGCAGATTATGGCCTGCTTCTTTGCCTCTACATGAGAGGGAAGCATGAAGCCTTTCTTGTATAATGACTGGGAGATTCCAGTTACTTGCATATAAGGAGGGCAGGGAATCCCTAGGACTAGTACCACTGTGGCATAAAAATCTCCAGAGGAGAGCAGAGGGAGACTGGGCAGAAGGGGACTTTACCTTCAGTATCTTTTCTGTATGAGGTACCAAAGGAGAAGACATTTAATTCTCTCCCAAGAGTGTGTATAGCAACTGCCCCCTTATGAATATTGGCCTACTACCCCACCAAAAACTACCAATAGAATAAGATATTATTTTATATACAGGTGTATGGCTGTATGCTACAGTGCACCTGTTGAGTGCAGTGTACGGGGTTTTCTTGAGTGGAAAACTTGTACACAAAGAGTTGTTATACAATAACATTGTCTAACATTTGTCTAAGTGTTATACCTATAACAATAACTCTTTAAGGACCATCATCACATAATTATAGAACAATATATGTCTACTGAGAATTCAGTAAGATGCAGAAAATCTTTGATTGACAGTGCATGTGCTGCCCAAAGACCTGCTTCTGTTCAGTGCTATAAATCCTTTTTTTACAACATTACATTTGTAATTTAAAGAGGATTCACATTGATGCTGATCTTCTAGGAAGGACTATGAAAGACTTTCAAAAAGCATTTCATATTCTAAGTTAGGGAAAAGATTTTAAAATGCATTGCTTTGAGGAGGAATGGAGAAATACTGAAGTTCCCTTTGTGCTGTTATTCACCCATGCTAATCCACCAATGGGTAAGAAAAACAGAAGTGCTGATAGCAGACAACTTGTCAAAGCTATGATTTTCTGAAGACTAATTTTTCCTCAGTGAAAAGACAGCATTCTTGAGTGAATTTTTGATTGGAATGACTTTCATAATACTCAATAGCTGTAAGCTGCTTTGTATAATAATTATAAACTGGCCTCAAGAAAATGTTCTTTCATGGTTTGCTTAATACAGGCCAAATTCTTCTTTTCTATACTCTTTTTCTGTTTTAGTATTGTTCTTTGTCTTGAATCTGTTTGTAGCTGTGAAGGGTACGGCTTTGGACATACTCCAGTGAGAATTAAATTTTTGATTGATATGATCATTGTCAGCAAATATAGATTCATAGAGAAGTCGGGCAGGGAAGACCTGTAGTCCAACCCTCTGCCTGAGGCAGGATCATTATCTAAATTCTGTACAGGACTAATGTCAACCCTGACTGTTGCAGGGCACTGAAGTGCCTGCTCCTAGGGAAAGGTACAGGTGCCAGTTGCCAGGGTAACCACAGTTCGGTCAGCTGACCGGAAGGGGGCAGGGCCTGGCCTATATAAACAGCCAGGCTGAGGCCAAGCAGGCAGTTCGCTGCTTACATCAAAGTGTGAAGGAACTCTGCTGGAGCATTACAGCCTAAACAAGCTAGATGGCCTGAACAGCTTTGGTTGAGGACTCGGTGGAGCAAGCCCTGGTAGGGTTTTGAACAATGGCTAGTCAGAGGGCTTAGAAATTGTGTTTTAGCCAGATGGCTTGGAGTTTGTTGTAGCCCAGGGGGTTGAGTTTTCTGTTGGTAGTTTTATAAGACCGGAGGACCGGGTGAGGCTAATAGGGGTTGAAGGAGGCCTCATTAGGGGCTCCACAATGGTGTGGGGACCCCAGTGCCAGAGAGGGCACTGCATCTAGGGGTACACTGACCCCAGAGCCCTGAGAAGGGGCACAGTGCATTGGGGGCCAGGTAAGGCCGAGGCTGCCTGAGCTGTAAAGGAATCATAGACCTGAGGAGGGGATTTAGGGGCCAGGCATGGCTATGGCCACCTGAGCCCCAATTGTGAGGAGCACCAGAGTGGGCAATGGTGAGAAGCCCAGAGGGTGCTTGCACTAAGCCCCAGGGAGGGCGCACTGGAATAGAAGCCCCAGAGAGGGCGAGGGTGTGGAGAAGGGCCCCAGTGAGGGCCATGAGTAGAAGACAAGCCCGGAGAGCGTCTGCGACGGCACGGGCAATAGTAACTGACTCAACAATGTCCGGTACATCTGAGAGGCTTGGGGCGTGGTATTAGGGGTGGTAGGAGCCACGCATAGCCCATAAGGCTGGGTGCACCTAATCAATTTACACGGAACAGGGGCCAGGATAAATAAGAGCACTGTGTCCAAGGGGGACAAAAAAGGCAGCCTCCCTTATAATACTTTGGTCATCAAAGACGTGGTGGGAGAGACTGAGGGTACTTGATAGACAACTTGGCATGGTAGGGAGCACCAGGAGAGATCACGGCCACTCCTGGGTCCCTGCCCAGTGACACTGACAAAACACAGAGCTAGTACCCTAACCTGCCGCAGATAAAGTGGGCAAACATAGCAGCCAATGTCCTGTTATATGAAATGTTGTCAGTATATGCTGAAGAGATCCCAGGTAGAGGGTCATGCCCCCTGCTACAGAGGAAGGAAAAACCCTCCATAGTCCATACCAATCTGATTATGAGGTAAAACTCCTTCCTAGCCCCAAAAATGGCAGGTAATCTGACCCTGAGCAGAGGGGAAAGACACTTTAGCCAGGAACCTCTTGCTTTGGTCCCAGCAAAGTATATGCACACCACAGTCAAAATACCCAGCCTTCTGAGGAAGACTTAAAAGCACCCAAAACCATGTAGCAAAAAGCAGGGTGGGAGGGAGGGAGATGGACAACCAGCAAAGCCCAGAATCATAAGCGTAGCTACGCTTAGCTCATCCCTGACCAGTGGCTGTCCAGCTTCTTTGTGAACACCTCCAGTAATGGAAAGTGCACAACTTCCCTAGACAGTCTCCACTGCCTTACTATTCTAACTGTGAAGAAGGTTGTCCGGATATCCAATATAAACTTCTTTTGTTGCAGCTTCAAGCCACTGATGTGCATCTTCCTCCCTGCAGCAAGAGAGAAAAGGTGCTTTCCCTCTTCTTCATGGCAGCTCTCCAAGTATTTGAAGACTGCTATCAAGGTCCCTTTGACCTTGACTGCTATCAAGATCTCTCATAGATGCCTTTTCCACAAGCCGAATGTTTCTTTCAGCCTTTCCTCATCTGACCTCCTTTTCAAGCCCCTTATCATCTTTGTTACACCTCTCTGGACTCTATCTAACTTCTCCAAATCCTTTTTAAAATATGGCACCCAGAACTGTACACGATATTGCAAATGAGGCCTAACCAGTGCCAAGTACAGTGGTAGTATCACCTCTTGTACCTAATGTTTCTATTGATGCCTCCCAAAAGTGCATTCACCTTTTGTGCAGCTGCATCACACTGCAGACTCATACTGAGTTGGTGATCTACCAAGATTCCCAAATCCTTTTCCATAATGCTGCCATCCAGCCAAGTATCACACATTTTGTATTTGTGTTTTTGATTATTTCTCCTGAGGTGTAGCATCTTGCATTTGTCTGCATTGACCTTCATTTTGTCAATTCTAGCTCAACTTTCTAATCTGTTGAGATCCTTGTGAATTGCACTTGTATCTTCTGTGTTCACATGTTTCATGTTCTCTGCAAACTTGTTCAAGAAGCTTTCTGTGCTGGCTTCCAAATAATTAATGAACATGTTGAATAGTGCCAACCTCAGGACAGACTCGTTTTGGACTCCACTCAAAACCTCTTGCCATTCTGACATGGACCTGTTAATAATTATCCTTTGGTTGTGGCTGTTGAGCCAGTTACATGTCCATCTTGTAGTTGTTTTAGCTGGCCCACATTTCTCCAGTTTGTTTAAGAAAAAGTCATGTAGGACATTGTCAGAAGCCTTGCTGAAGTACAGATACACAATATTCACATCGTTCCCTTCATCCATCCAAATAGTTACTTTGTCAAAGAAGGAGATCAGGTTTGTTTGACATGATTTGTTTTTCATTAATCCACGCTGGCTTTTTGTGATCAGCCTTTTCTCCTCCAGATGCTTCCAGATGGTCTTCCTTAATATGCACCAGTAACTTCCATATGTTCCAGTAACTTCCCAGGTACTCAGGTGAGGTTAACTGGTTTGTAGTTCTCCAGGTCCTCCTTTTTTGACTCTGTTAAAGAGGGGCACTACATTGCCCCTTTCCCAGTCCTCTGGTACCTGGCTCATCTCCCACAGTTTCATGAAGATTATTACTGAAGTCTTCAAGATCTTCTCTGCTAGTTCCTTCAGTGCCCTGGGATGAACTTGATCCAGCCCTGGTGACTTGAATTCATTCAGACCCAACAAAAGCTCTCTGACCAGCTCTCTTGTTATCTCCTACCTCTGCTTGCCCCTTTCCTTATCCAGATGATCCTTATTACATGCTCTACAGGAACAACACTTGACCTATCTTATGCTTCTGTAAATGATAGCCAGCACGGGTTTGTTGCGGGTAGGTCTTGTTTGACCAATCTCATTTCCTTCTATGACCAGGTGACCTATCACCTGGACAAGGGAG
>NW_017728910.1:41451871-41459499 GCF_001723895.1 Crocodylus porosus
TTCCTGCCCTTTGGGCAGGGGGCTGGACTCGATGATCTCCCGAGGTCCCTTCCAGCCCTAATGTCTATGAAATCTATGAAATGATGTGAAAAACCTCCAGCCTTTGAAAATACATGTATCATGTTTAAAAATCACTGTGTTTTAGTTTGTTTTTTTTCTGTAACCCAGAATCCTCAAAATAAGTTAACTAGAACAAGTTTCAGAATTGCTAAGGCTTTTAATCAATTGCTTCCATATCAGTGAAGTAGGTCACATTGGATTTAGCAAGAATTAAGGTAGAATTTTTTTTTTATTGTCCTGGGAAACCAAAGTCAGTAAAGTACCAGTGTACCAGACATGAGGTTCTCAGTACCTCAACAAGCATTAGACTAGTCAGGGTGAGAAGGCTGGTCCAGAGGAGATGAAGTAGCAAGCAGGATATCTTGTGCTGGAGTTTGAAAGCAGAAGGATGGTCCATTATTAAGGTTAGTTGAGTTTTCCAGAAAAAATAATTTTAATCACTGTTAGAGTTAATTGGAGAGGCTCAGTTGAAGTGGCTGTAGAACATGGAGTAAAGAATTTATGTATGAGGAGGCGTGTCTTATTGCATAAAATGTTGCTAAATAAAGAATGAAATAATCGTGTGAATTTTAGCTACAAACATAACAAATACCAGTTAGTATTGTTTATCTATCTACTACAATTTCAAATGTGCACATGTTCTCAGGCAGCTGGATGTGGGGGGAGACAAAATCATTCAAAAAGAAAAGAGGACATTTAAATTCTATGAGAAAACTGCATGGTTTAATAGTCCATTCAGCACAAACTACAAGTTCATTTTAGACTGGAGTTAGTGATGTGCTATACAAGAAAGGAGATAACATGGGGTTGCCTGGGTCACGAATGAAAAGAGAATGTGTATTACTAAGCACTTAAGATGAATTAAATAAGACAAGGGTTTTCAACCTTTTTTCATAAGTGTACCCCTGGTGGCCCCCTACTTAGTAAGTGTACCTGGGGGGGGGGATGGGGATGGTGAGTGCCTGGATGCTGAGTTGGGGTTGGGGGGGAGCAAGCAGCCTGATGCTAAACGGACACGGTGAGCAGTGGCAGTGCAGCATCTGTGTGGCCTTGCTCTTGCCCCACCCTGGCCCTGCTCCTGTGAGGCAGTGGCACCGGGTGGTGGTGGTGCTCCATCCCTGCCTGCCCCCGCATACCCCCCTGGTACCTTTCAAAGTACGTACCCCTGGTTGACAACCCCCGAAATGAGAGATCAATCAAAATGTAGATTGATGACCCATGTTTCTGCTTAAAATAACAGCAGAAGTAGAGAGTAAAAAGAAGAATGCATACCTTTTGTGGCTAACCCACTTAAGGACTGATTTGGTAATGCTTCTCTTGCTACAGAAATGATCAACAACGAAACAACTGTTTTCCCATATTCAAACCCAGAATTTTCTTTGTTGAATTTATGCATCTTTAGATATACTTACTCTCATTGTTGAATAATTTGACATTAAACTTAATCCGAAGCCTTACAACTGGTAATATAAGCACCAAAACAGTGAGATTTAATCTGAATTTTAGGAAAAAATCTGACACAAGTTTCTCATCTCGGTTGCAAAGCAGCTTTTATATGCTTGGGTTACTTGGATGCTTTTTGAAAATTATATAGCGTCTACTGAAATCTTTATACAACTCTCATCAGCAAAACTGCACTGTCTCAACTACAGAATAAGAAAAAAATCCAGGTAAGTCTACACTGTGAGGGTGCCAGATGTGGAGCATGTGCTGAATTTCCTACATGCACATCTCAGTCATTTTCATTTTGCACTGGTTTTAGTGTCTGTAACGTGTGCCAGTTCTCAGCCCTTGTGTTCCCTAGAAACGAAGATTTTTTTCAAAGCTCCAAGTGAAACTTAAGCAGTTTTGAGTTTTGCCACTCCCTGTCTTCCTCCAGAAATACTATTTTCATACTGCCTTGAAGAATTTAACAGGGAAACCCCCACAAGTGTCTTTTTGTCATTCCAATGTATCTTAGCTCTTGAGTGAAAAACCAAAAAGAAGGGGAATGGGTTACCCAGAGAGGTGGTAGAATCTCTGTCCTTGGAGGTTTTTAAGATCTGACTAAGACAAAGCCTTGGCTGGGATGATCTAGTTGGGGACAGTCTTGCTATGAACAGGGGATTAGACTAGATGGCCTCCTGAGGTCCTTTCTAACCCTGATTTTCTATGATTCTATGGCTAGTTACTTCAATATGACATTAGGAAAAATACCTTTAAGCCTTCTGGAGCTTTAGGATCAGGAAGCAGGACAACTGGTTGCCTTCTGGTAGAAGGGGGCCCTGGTCTGCTCTGCAATGACTTACAAGGAGGAGAGGAGGAGTAGAAAAAATACACTAGTATGTAAGGGATAGGATATTTAAAATGAGCTGGTAAGATCTTAAATCAACACAGTCAAAAGAAATTTTAAAAAATCACAAATTTGAGGTTGAAGTGTGTGAAAATACATCCTTATGACTTGCCCCTTTAACTGGTTCAAAGTACTATGGCTTGTTTAATTGCACAGACCAGCAGTCTGGTTTGCAGAAACACTGCACCTAGCAGTTCAGCATATTTTTTCTTTTTTTCAATGTAAATGAATTCAGCCCTACTTTTGCCATTTCTTACTGAGCACAGTTAAGATTATCCACAGAGTATACTGTACACCAAGCTTGCTTCTGATGCAGAACTAATCAAATAATTTATGAGTGTAACAGATGTTTCTGCTTTCCAGGCCAGGTGTAATCTTATGAACCTTTCTCCCCCTTGTTCTTCCCAGGAGTAGATAATGACTGGGCTGCTAGCCAAAAGTAGGATTAAATATTATATATTTAAATAAAATATATATTTTATTTTAGATCCACGTAGTGTCATCTTGCATCATGTGTTTCTCTTTATAATTAATCATCAAAAGTATGTTACATTCTTTTTTAGTAGAAAGTGATTACTGATACATTTATTTTTAGATGTTGTGTGCTGTGTTGGACAGACAGCAGCAGATAAACTTTCCCATGAAGAATTTGCAGCAGAAACCACAATCCTCAGATGAACTGATCTCTTGTCAAAGGGAAGGATTTGTGAGAGAGATTAATCTTTGGATTTATTTACGTCATGCCAGTCCAACTGGCAGCTGGTGGGCTGTACCCAGCTCATGCGAACCCTGGGCTCCTGCCCACCTCCCTGGGCCTCTCGTTCAAGCCAGCATTGTGTATGTGTAGCTGAGGTTCCCCCCCACCCCAGTTTCCTTATCTTGCAACTTGTCAAACTTTTACACTACATTAATTCTGTTGAAGTAGGTGCAATTATTTTAGCTAAATACTGGGATAGAAAAGAAAATCAGACTGTTATCTTTAAGGGTCACTTTTTAGCTATTTTATGAGAGCTGAGAGAGATTTTTTTTCAGGTCTGCATTCCTTTTAGAGCCATTCACTTACGCTAATTCAGATTATTTTAACCATGGTACTGGTGGTGAGTGATTGCCCTGGCTGTTTGAAGGGCTGTAAAAAGAGTAATGATAAATACTAAAGTATTGAGTTGCAGGGAGGCATGAATGGTACCATAGGGATTGTCAGGCTTGGATTTATATAAAGTCATTTGGCTTTATCTAGAAGACAGAGAGAACAGCACACTGTGGAATTTATGGAAGAACATTTGGGATTGACAGTATAGTTTAGGACTTGTCTGTATTGCTTCTGATCTGTGTCTCTGCAGTACAGACTAAGTAACAACCTAAAGAAAGTACAGCAATACCATAATATAATAGCCAACCAGGAGTCTCACCAGCTTCTGCTCAAAAGTAAAGCTTCAAACATTCAGCCTAAAATACAGGTTATACAGCAAACTGATCTGGAGGTAAATCATTTCAGCGCACCATACACAATGAATGAACGTGGCACTGCACTACGTCACATGAAGAATGGCAAAGCAGCTGGACTTTATGACATATGCACAGAGCAGCTCAAACACTTTGGTCCCACAGCCGAGTTATGGCTGTTACACTCCTGTGTTTGTAAACCTATCAGCAGCATACAACAGAGTCAACCACCGAAACCTGCTTGCCAAAATTTGTGTTATAATGCATGACTACCACCTTGTAAAGCTCATCCCATCTCTTTTGGAGGATAGATATTTTGAAGTAGAACTGTGCAAAAAATGGAGCTACTGGAGACAACAACAAAATGGCCTCCTAAAGCATAGTATGTTAGCACTGATCCTTTTTAAGTTATACACCAATGACCAATACATACAGAGTAGTATGAGGAGCTTCATATAAGCTGATTATCAGTGATCTGCGTTTTCTGTTTCCCATGGGAAAACAGAGAAAAACATGGATTTCCCCCTTTACCCAGGGGAAAATGCAGATTTCTCATTTTAACAGAGAAAAAAGTGGATTTTGCCTTCTTGCAAAGAGCACCAGCAGAGTGCTGTGATGGGTCAGGAGGTTGTAGGGGGGAAGTGAGAGGCCTGGACCTGCATTCTGTGAGCTAAGGGGGCAGGGGAAGCTCTGACTTTCCATGGTAAAAAACCCAAAATCAAATACAAACATTTTTAGGTATTTAGAATTTATTTTATTATAGCGATTGAGGCATTGGTCAGCTTCCTAATTGCATATTAGAATAAAACATTGTGTTCAACTGATACCTCTGTATACCATGATCTTTCATTTTAACCACAGATCTTGGGGTGATAATCAGAGAAATTTCCTTTTTTTTTAATTTAATTTTTTTAATCAGGGAAAACCAAGATCCCTACTGATGATCTACACATCACATCACAAGAGAAGGATTTCATCACTGTCGAGAACAGACTGATGTGTACTGAGCAACCTCTTGGATTACTACTATAAGAACCAGCTTTGCACCAACCCAACCAAGATGCAGGTCACAGCTTTTCACCTACCCCACAGAGAAGCCAAGTGGATTAAACATCACCTGGGATAGAATCCCACTGATTAACCAACCAAAACCGGTGTATTTGGGGGTTATAATGGGCCTAACACTTGCCTTCAAAACACATGTAGAGAAGACAGAAGGGAAAGTCAGTGCCTGCAAAAGTTGGTCACCTCAAAATGGGAAGTGAATTGTGTAATGACCCAGTGCTATTGCCTTGTATTACTCCACCTCATGGTATCCAGTATGACCAGTATGGGAATGATTAGTTTATGCCAAGAAACTAGACCCAGCTCTAAATGACAGCTGTCATAAAATAATGGGATGTCTAAAGCCAACATCAAAGGATAGCCTGTACTTACTGGTTGGCATTGCATTACCTGATATCAAAAGAAAGGTAGCAAGCCGAAAGGAAAGATCACAGCAGATGGAAGACCCCAGACATCCACTCTGGTAACTAAGCAGCTTAAAATGTGAGTTTTCTGATCAGTGTTTCACCATTGGACACGATGGCTGACAGGGCACAACTGAGGTTATGGAAAAAAAGATTATGTGCAATCAGGTGCTCTGAAATGGACCTGGAACCTCAGGAGGACCTTCCCAGGCTGATCTAGACTGGTCAAGATGGAAATGCCTGAATTGCCTGTGCATGGAAACTGGAATATCAAAACCAAACATGATCAAATGGGGCTACTCTAATGACATAAATATGCCAGTGTGGTGAAGTGTGGACAATGGAACACCTGGTCATTTGCCGATTACTTGGTGAAATGTATACAAAGGGGGACTGGCTGCTGCAATGGAAAGAGCCATGACTTGTGTACAATTCTGGCAAAACATCTATTTTATGACAAGGACATGAGAAGAAGCAGTGTGTGCCCTGCCCACATGCTCCAAATCCTGGGAATGAGACAGTGAAACTACCTTCGCACAGATCTGAGCCCACATCCACAGCCAATCCTGGACTTGCTGTCTCAGGCATGCATTTTCATGTGTATTTGAGGCCATTCTTATTCTTAAGAGTTTGGAATGATGAAGAAATCCCAAATGACCACAGGGGTGCCATGATTGTAACAATTGACTTCAAGAAAAAAGACAAGTCGGACAGGAAATTACAGAGGGGTTGCCTTGCTGTCAGCATGGGTTTAGGGCATCAAGAGGCACAACTGACATGATCTTTGCAGCTGGCCAACTGCAGAAAAAATGCTGGGAACAACATAAATCTCTCTACATGGCCTTTTTGACCTCACGAAAGCCTTCAACTCTGTCAACTAAGAAGCACTGTGGAGGATCCTTCTGAAGTATGGACGCTCACCGAAATACATCACCATTCTTTGCCAGCTCCATGATGTTATGTGACTGGTGGCTCTCAGTAATGTATCTATCACAGATCCCTTAGAAGTTAAGACAGGAGTTTAACAAGGTGACATCATTGCTCCAACAATCTTTTCGATATTCCTTACTGTGATGCTGTACCTGACCCCTAAGAAGCTTCCAGTCGGAGTGGAGCTAAATTACCAAATGGATGGTAAACTGTTTAAACTCAGCTGACCCCAAGCCAAAACCAAGACCACCCCAACTCAATCACTGAGCTCCACTATGCTGATGATGCTGTAGTGTGTGCTCACTTGGAAGCAGACCATCAGGCAATTGTTGATATCTTTATTAAAACATACAAGAAAATGGGACTACTGTTTAACATTCAGAAGATTAAAGTCCTCCATCAATAAGCTCTTAAGGAGCAGTCCTCAACTCTGGTAATCCAGATTCATGGTGAATCTCTGGAGAAAGTTGGGTATTTCCCAGACCTTGGAAGCCATCTCTTGCAGAAGACTGACATCAGTGAAGAAATTCAACATCACCTCAAATGTGCAAGTTCAGCCTTCAGACGCCTAAGGAAATGGGTGTTCAAAGATTGTGACATCAGATCTGAAACTGAGCTAATGGTTGATCAAGCACTTGTGGATCCCTACTTTGCTGTACAGAGCTGAGACATGGACAACATACAGGAGACATCTAAAGTTGATGGTGAAGTGCCATCGGTGCTGCCTTTGAATCCAGTGGGAAGACAGATGCACCAATATTAGTGTCATCTCGCAAGCAAACACTACAACCACTGAGGTGATGTTCATTTGATATCAACCTGGCTGAGCCAGCCACATCATCCAGTGTTCAACTCTGGACTCCCGAAGCAAGGTATATTCTTCCAGCTCAGTCAGGTAAACACACACTCAAGAGAAGGGCAGAGAAAGCACTTGAAGGACACCCTCAAAGTCAACTTGAAAAAAATACAACATCAACATCACCTTGTGGGAGTCTATCACCCAGGACCACCCCAAACTGAGGAAGAGTCTGTTGCAAGGACCTCAATACTTTGAAACCTTATGACGGGGATACTGCTTTTCTTTGTTTAAAAAGTCCAAAGTTCTGTTATAAAAAATCCAAATTTATCTGACTAACAGATCCCAAATCTGCGTTATTCTGTAATTAAAATGAAACACCACTATATATATAGGTATCAGTTGAACACAATCTTTTATTGATATATTTACAATTTTAAAGCAATTTGGAAGCCAGCAGTGCCTCAACCATTATAATAAAATAAATTTTAAATTTTAAACTCCTATATATTTTGGATTTTGTTTTTTTATCATGGAAAATCAGAGTCCTACCCCCCCACCCCCTTCACTCACCAAGATATGGGTCAAATGTGGGCTG
>NW_017728910.1:41459599-41478919 GCF_001723895.1 Crocodylus porosus
CCCTTCACTCACCAAGATATGGGTCAAATGTGGGCTGTTCCCCCCCACCCCTCCCATGCTACTTTGTGGCACTGAGCAGCCCTGATATGCTCGGGCCCTGCGCATCCCATTTCTTCTTCTCCCAAGCCACAACTCCCCTAGCCCTGCCAGTGTCCCTCACTCCCAACCCACAGTCTCCTGCCCTCTTGTTCCTGCTGGTGCCACTCACTTCTGATCCACAGCCCCCTGTCCTGCCAAAGCGAAATACAGGTTTTTCTGCAGGTAACAGAAAACCCATATCCCTGCTTATAATTGATAGCAACAGGAGATGGAATAGTGGGAGTGACTGAACATATATATCATGGACAAAATCAAGAATCTGGAGCCACCCACCCATCAGAGAAACATGTGCCTGAGTTGCAGCAGAGTCTGTTGATCCTGGATCAGCCATGCCTGCCATCTTCGGACCCACACATAAGGCCATCCCGGAAGACAGGGATCCTAGACTGTGAGGGATTGCTGAAGAAGAAGGTATACAAACATGATTTATAAGATATACCCAGAGATTTCAAGTAGGAATCCACAGTGTTAAAAACATTCTGACCAGTTGTGATCTTTTTGAGTTCTTTGCTCTATTATTTTTACATAGTCAAAAGCTGAGTGAAAATTACAAGTTGACTTTTTCTGAGGGAAAAATGTATCAAAGATTGCCTTGAGCCCAACAAGGTTTAGAACCACCATGTTAATGTGTTCCCCTGCTCTGTGGGCTCAAATGTGCTTGTTTGAGCAGGGACTAGATAATGTGGAGACACCAAGTTACAGAAGGGGGTTGGAAATTATCGTACATGTGTTGAATCAATTTTTTTATTTCACATCTTTGTGTTAAGTTTGTTAGTAACAAATTTACTGACCATCTTTGTGGTATTTATTGATCTGAATCTTAGCAAATGTATTTGCTAAAAAATACTTAATACATTTCTAAAGCCTTTTAGCCATTTCAAGAGGTTTTTGGCTGTCAAAATATCATTGTCCTGATAGTGTTTTATGTAGAAGAAAATTCAGTGCCCATATGGAAATAAATTTACAGAATATCTGACATTTTAAAATGTCAATAAGATAAGTCAGTCCTGTAAACATTTTCTGAGTAGATTTTAACTTCCTGGCATGTTATATTCTTCCTACTGGAGCATTTAAAATAGAAATGTCTGTGGCATTTTATTATACTGAAACTTGACTGATTACAGCCTCTTACAAACTGAATTACAAATATCAAGTCATTTAAAGAGGCTGGGTTTTTTTTCTTAAAGAATTCTGAACATAGATGCATTTAAATAGATGTTGCATTCTCAGGTTAACTTGGTTATATAATGAACCTGAAGCTGCAGGGTATTCATAATTATTTTCCATTTGTTCTAAACATAGGAAATGAGTTACATAAATCAGATTAATCTCTAAGATAATTTACATGACAGCATGTATCTACCTTTTAGGCTTATGCCTGCTCTTCTGTTGGTGGTTGACCAGAACAATGAAATATGTAGTTGGAACTAAATGCTTTTTGACCAGCAATGTGGTCAAACTAGGACAATATGTAATGGTTGCAAGTGTGTTTCAGGTAATTCCAGCTTATTCCCAGACAATATTACATTATCTTTACAGAGAATCTAAATTTAATCCCCCCCCACCATAAAACAATAAAGAAGAAAAAGACTGAGAGGCTTATGACTTTGTATAATAGTGAAAACACAAAAAGGAATAGATATGCCCCTTTCTATGTGAGGCATATGCCTCTTTAGGCATTTACACACATACATTTTGGTCTTACAATGTGCCAGAGATCCACCGCTTCAGCATAGACTCGATTAATCGAGTGGCATGCAGTTTCCTTAAGTGGTGAAATGCACATCAGTGCATAAAAAATGACAGCGGTGCACGTTTGAACTAAAGCACCTTCTATGCATTTTAGTTCAAAAGCATGCCACTGCCATTTTCTCATTGCTGACTTGCATTTTGCTGCTTATAGAAATGCAAGTGTAGCAGCATCAGGTGCTTTTCAAAGTGCCTGGCACTGTGGCGCTTACACGTGTAAAAATGCCCTCTGTGAGGAACTCATTTACACTAGCCCAGTTCTCTCAAGGCCCTGACTCAGAACAAAAAGAAGATGCTATAGGAATACATTTTTGCTTCAGGTACAGGCAGAGAAGGAGAGAAGAATAAAACCAATGCTGTCTTCAACTGTCTGGTAGGTTGTACTGGCATCTTGGGTAACATGACTGTTGATTTCCCACATTTGGGAAATGTGGGAAATTAATCTTGTTTCCGAATCATGATCCTCAGAGAGCAAAAAAGGTCCATTCCTGTATGCAGGAAAGGTGGTAAGGGGGCCAGGAAGCCCTCTTGGCTTATTAGGAGAGTCAAGGAGTGCATAAAAAAGAAAAAGGAGGCTTTCTGACATGGAATACAAGGGGTAGTTACCAATGAGGAATACACAAGCATAGGCCATATTTGTAGGGTGAGGATATAAGGAAGGCAGGGGTGGTGACTGAGATCAGGCTGGTGATTGAAAGAAGTCCTTCTTTAAGTATATAGGGAGCAGGAGGAAGACCAAGGGAAATATGGGGCCCTTGCAGACTGGGATGGGAAAGCTGGTAACAGACAGTCAAGAAAAAGCTGAACTCTTTCATGAATATTTTGTGTTGGTGTTCCTGCATACAAATGGTGGTCACTCGCTTGGTTGGATACTGGATGGATGTGGGGGTGGGCGGTGATGGCTAACCAATGGTCAGTGTCAAACTGGTGAGGGAGCACTTAGAATGTCTGAATGTCTTCAAGTGGGCAGGATTGGATGGGCTATATACCTGAGAGTGCTGAGGGAATTGGCTGGAGTCATTGCAGGACTGTTGGCAAAGGTATTTGAAGATTTGTGGTGCTTGGGAGAGGTTCCAGAAGACTGGACAAAGGCCAATGCGGTGCCAATCTTTAAGAAAGGGAGGAGAGAGGATCCAGGAAACCATAGACTGGTCAGTTTGACCTTGATACTGGATATTTTGGAAACATTATCAAGAAATTCATTTGTGAGAGACTGGTATAAGGCACAATGCTGAGAGATAGCCATAATGGTTTAATTGCAGGCAGGTTGTGTCTGACCCACCTCATCTCCTTCTATGATCAAGTAGTAGAACCACTTAGGGAGAAGCAGTTGATGTCATATACTTCGATTTTAAAAAGGCCTTTGAATATGGTCTCTCATGACACTCTTATAAAAAAACCTGGGGGATTGTAAGCTGGCAAAGTCCACATTCGGGTGGGTTGGGAACTGGCTAAGGGGTTGAACCCAAAGAGTGTTAGGGAATGGGTTTCTATTGTGTTGGAGGGAGGTGGCCTGTGGTATCCCACAGGGTTCAGTTCTTGGCCCTGTGCTGTTCAACATCTTTATCAATGATTTAGATGAGGATGTGGAAAGCACACTGGCCAAGCTTGAAGCCAATACTAAGTTATGGGGAAAAGTGGTCATGCTAGGAGATAGGATGCAGATCTGGACAAGCTGGAAAGGTGGGTGAAGCAGAATCAGATTTGGTTGAATAAGGATAAATGCAGAGTGCTTCATCTGGGGAGAAGTAACCAATGACATGAATATAGGTTAGGAGGAGATGTCCTGGCCAGCATGATGGTTGAAAGGGACCTTGTGGTTATGGTTGATCACAGGATGAACTTGAGCCACCAATGCAGTACTGTAGTCAATAGAACTAATAGCATACTGGGATGTGTTAGCCAATGCATCACAAGCAGGACTAAGGAAGCTTCCTCTCGGCATTGGTGAGACCCCAGCTGGAATACTGTGTCCAGTTCTGTGTGCTGCACTTCAAGAAAGATGTGGAGAATCTTGAAAGGGTGCAGAGAAAAGCCACAAGAACGATTAATAGCCTGGAGGACAAACCTTATGAGGAAAGACTAAGGGAGCTGAGATTGTTCAGCCTGGGGAAGAGAAGGCTGAGGAGGGGCTTGGTGGTCATCTACAAGTATGTAAAGGGTGAATATTGGGAGCTGGGAGAAAAACTGTTTACTAGGGTGCCACAGGACAAGGACAAGGAGCCAATGATCATAAACCAGAGGTGGGTGAAATAAAGCCAACAGGCTGAATCCAGCCCATGGAGGGGCATTGTCCAGCCTGTGGTGGGTCCGCTGGTCCCAGCTGGCTGAGGCGCTGCCTGGCTGTGGTGAGCCCTGTTGTCCTCTGGACACAGCGGGGCTGGGGTGGCTCCACAGCTGGACTGCCTTTCTAGGCGGCCCCAGTGGAAGCAGCTCCTTCTGGCTTCCACCACTGCTGCTTCCAGCCCTGTGGTAATGGCAGGAACCAGTGTGCACAGGCTTGACCCCATATGCCTCATACCAGCTCCAGGCTGACCCATCTGAGCTGATCACCAGCAACACAGGACAGAAATTGCTGCTTAGCCAGGGGCAAAAGCGGTCCCTCCCCCTTGCCACCACCAGCACTTCCAGATGTAACCACCCAGAGCCCATGCAGGCTGCCCTGAGTCTAAGCTGTGTTACTGCTTCCTCTGGGCTGCCCAACGGGGCAGTGGTGTCAGCACAGAGCAGATTTGGGGCAGCCCTGTGTGGGCTCCGGGTAGCTACACTAGGAAGCACCAGCAGTGGCAAGGGGGAGGGGCCACTTTTACCCCACACTGAGCAGCAGTTTCTCTCCCCTGCTGCCACTGCTGGGCCATGCACACTCGCAGTCCCCCACAAACCCCATACCCACCCCTGCACCCCACATAATACACAAGAGTAAGACTTCATTATGTGCTATTATGCAATCACTTCTATGTATACAGCACAAACACACACAAATCAGGACAAAAATATTAAAAAAAAAAAATTTAAATTATATTATTACAGATATTTGACTTTTAGTATATAATTTTTGTTTTTTCTGGTTCCAAGATGGAGTACTTCCAGGGGGAAGGGGAGGGACTTCCTGTGGCAAAGATTAGGGGTGAGACTTCTGGTCCCAAGATGGTGACCAGGGGGTGGGATGCTAGTCAAGGGGTGGGGCCAACCTTGTGGCCGTTTAACAGCTCACCAAAACTTGTTAAGCAGACCTCCAGTCAAAATAATTGCCTGCTCCTTTCCTAAACTGTTAGGGGATGATTTCAGGTTGGATTTAAGAAAGAACTTATTTATGGTAAGGGTGACCAGAATCTGGAATAGACTTCCCAAGGAGGTGGTGCAGTCTCCAACCTTGGAAGACTTCAAGGAAGACACCTTGCTGGGATCATTTGGTCTTAGCAGTATTCTTGCCCAGAGCAGGGGGGGTGGATGATCTTCTGAGGTACCTTCCAGCCCTTAATTTCTATGATTCTATGATCTAGATTTGGTACAGGGTATCAATGATGAGCTTTCCTTTCTGAAGGGGGCAGAACAAGTCTTTTTTCCCCTATGATCTCCTCCCTGGTCTACTTTTGTCATTGTGTCTTTTGCAAAATCAACCCAGCAGGGCTTGCCAACAAGCATATTAAATTCTCCTTTAGGCAAGTGTTCTGGTTCCCCATGCACACCAGCACAGAAACTCAGTTTGTCCTTCATCTCCTCATGGCTTATTATCAACCTCTCTGACAACATGCACACAAGCTTGCTCCCTTAAATTGTTCTGTAATGGAGATTATAAAACAACTGGAAATACATATATTGTATGTATAGTGTTTAATATTATTTTATGTATACTATGTATGCAATATATGCTGCTGATACATACATGTGCTTCTGTCGAATACCTATTGCTAATTTACTACACATTTTATAAACAGCATGTATAAGATTCTGAAACTAATATAGTCCCAAGAATATCCCTCCTTTTAACTTTCACCGGTCCTTTGTAACTCTGCATACCCATCCATCCTGCCAGTCTCCTGCACTACTCCAACAATGTTTCCCATTCCTAACTCCAAAGGTCTTATACTTGAAAACTATTGAAGCATGCTGTAAACTCCTGAAAAATGGGCATCTTCACTTCCCAGAGGTCTATAAAATAGCAGCATTCTGCTTACTTAATCCTCCCTCCACATCCAGTTCAACATGTTTTAGCAGCTGCTATCTTGGGAACTGCAAGGGGTAAAAAAAAAATCAGTACTGTGGTTATATGCTCTCTGAAGCCTGGAATGCATCTTTCAAGAGACATAACACATTAATCTCTAACTTTACCAGCTTGTGGGATAGTGCCTGCCAAAATCACATCAGAATTAAAATATAGAGTTCTGGGGAAAACTAGATGATAATACAGATAAGTTATTTGAACTTTAAATATCATGTTATCACAGCTTTGAACACACTGATGGACCAGTATCAATGCTTTCATGCCCAGCAAATATTCTTAAGCACTAACGCTTGATTTAGTGATTCAAAAGTAAAAATAATGCTTGTCCTACAACTACTAAAAAAAGTATTCAGCCTGCTACTGACGTGTTCAACCAGTCTGGTCTGGAATTTCTCAAGGAATAAAGTTATGTTTTTAATGTCAGACAAACAAAAAAGCTTTGAAGATTAAGAAATGCATTGAAATATTAAAAATCTAAAATATATGCATGAAAATAAATCTTACAAATATGCTTCAAGAAAATCTTTGGAAAGCCATTCTTCTGGGTACTTGTCAAGAGATTTTAGGGCCATGTCTCTATTGTAGGTGATACTGTAACAGCAAAAAAGCCTCCCTCCATAGACAGAGGAGAAAAAAACCCTTACCCTTCCTTCTTTTTGTCTTCTTCACATGAACCCTACAATACTCATGACTGTAGAGGGAAAAAGAGGTTATGTGGGACACCTCCTCTCCATTATATTCACCAAGGCAGAAGGGATAAGTTATAGGAGACTTAACCAAATAAACAGCTGTCTAGCAGTGTCTGGTTCTTGTGTATGGAGAGATCTCTGCTCTGTAGTGATGGCTTCCCTACAAGGAACTTCTGTTTCACCCCAATCTCCTTGTACGCCTCAGGTAAAGACACCTACCACCTGCTTTTGTTTTCCTGTATGTGCAGCAGCCAACTAATTAAATCACATGTCTAATGAGGAAGGCAGTTCTTTCCTTTGTGAATAAATTAAGTCTTTTGGGTGAAGAGTAGAGAGGGATCCTCCATTTTTATATGAGAGCACAAACTGGAGCCCATATCCTCCATTTTGATAAGGGGCTATGGCTCACCTTTTAAGATGCCATCTCTAAGGGCCCTTCTACATGTGCAGGTAAAGCTGAGGATTGGATGTAATGTGTGATGCACACAATTGCACCTCCTGCCATGCCATGTATTCATGGCAGGAAGTATGATTGTGTGGGTTGTGCATTAGATCCCATCGCGCCCTATGATCAGTGCAGCTGGGAGCTCCCTTATTTAACAGGGCTCCCAGCCCTTGCACCCCTGCAACTGGGAGATCAGCTGCTGCAATGTTTACCTCCTGTGGGGTCCCCCATGACTGGGAGCCTTGTCATCTGGGAGCTCCTAGGCTCAGGCATGTACATGGGTGTTGTGTCTTTCTGTGTTTTCCTTGTACTGTCCATTTAAGGCCAAAGCCCTCATTGTCAGCATTGCGGGGTTCAGTTGCTTTGTAGCAGTTTTGCAGCACTGGGGAATCCCTGTTCTCTGCCATGTGAAGCCAGAGGCATTTCTTGGTTCCTCTCCCTCCACAGGACTGGACTGCATCAGGCCAGAGGCAGATCAAGTATAAGTTCTGCAGACATCTACTGAGGCAACTATTAAGAGGCCCTCTGGATATGATCCCAGAGAATTATAATAATAGAATTATAATAATACATAACTGTAGTTCAACACAGGTGTCCAGAGCGTTGTTGCTGAACATATCAACATATCAATGGGCACCTCCCATTGGGATCTTCAATTAGCTGATGGGGCTCCCAGCCACAAGGGCCCCTGGCCATGTGTCCTGTTAATGGAGTGACTGGAAGCAGCTACAAATTTATTATACATATTTTGTGGAATAACGTTGTATCTTATTTCTCTTTTTATCATGATATTAATTGATTGAATGTATGACCTGGTGACCACTTTACGTGTGATTAATCTGGTTAATCAACTAGTTAATTGTGCTGTAAATGTAATGTTTAGATGGGGCCAAAGTCCCACCATCTCTTTACAGAATAGTCTTTTCTCTAAACATTGGTCAGTGTCATTTACTAATGTTGTGCATGTAAAGAAAATCATTGTTTTCTACCACCATAGCTTTGTAAAATGGTGTTTAATTATATGTAAGTTTTTCTGGAGAATTAGCTTCCTTCCTTTAAGTATATATACAAAGGAAATTGCCTCAATTATGTACATAAGGTTCATTGTAAGAAACGCAGTATTCCAGAAGGAAGAGAAAAGGAGAAATAAAAGGCAAGGTACATATGTACTTTGCAGACTAAGTAAGATATATAGAGAGCATAAGCTTTCATGAATTTAAGATCACTTAGCTGTTGTGAAATGACAAGCAGAAGTCAGTGTATAAAGCGGAGTGAATGATTTAAATACAAAAGATGAGAAGGGAGGAGAGAGAGGAAAAGGGGACAGTGTCTGTAAGACAAACCAGCAAAAGACCCATAGGAACAGCAGTCACAAAAACTAATCCAGGTAATGGGATGAGAATCTGTAGTCCCTGTTTAACCATGCTTAACACAGCCCAGTATACAGATGATTTCTTGTTCTGCAATTTTCCATTCTGTTTTTTACAATTATGCTGCCTGAGGAGAGTAATCCTGAGGTCAAGGTTAAAGTAAGACTGCTGTGTCCCACTGCTCTCGGAGCTGCACTCCCCTACCCCCTGGGAACCTGGTATTGTTTTCAAATTTGCTTCTCACTTCCATGTGCTCAGAGAGAGCAGGGTCTGACAGTAAGGAGAGGAGAAAGGGGCTGCCAGGGGAAAAAGTTGGGGGAAGCAGAGAGCAAAAGGCTACCTGAACCCTCAGATTTATTTTTCCTGCTGTAGTAGCGGGAGGGGGACAAACTCAAGGCAAACATCCAATAATTAGATTCTATACCTGGAAAATTATAACAAATTTATAAAATTTCCATATATAGAATGTAATTATTAGGGGATCATCTTATAATCAGGATCATCTTCTAGTTGAGTAAATATAATACTTTCCTAAAATGATCATGTTATTTATTAAATTAGTTTTGCTAATAAATATTGCTTTAAACTAAATCCTATTTTTAAAATTGCTTGTTTAATTAGTACTTCTAATTAGCACACCTTTAGAATAGTTCCTTTTTTGGTCCTGTTCTCTTGTTTCCTCTTTAATTTTTAGCTTTTATTACCAGTTAGAGCAAAACATTCTGGGCCAGATTCTCATCTTGCATCTCCATTGCACTAAGTGAATCATTGATTATTTAGACACTGAATCTAATTTCATGCCTCTGTTCTTTAAGGCTCCAGTCTTGCAAAAAATTACACAAGTTCTTACCTTTAGTCTCATTGACATCAGTGAAACACACTTATGTTTTTGCATGATCAGGACCTAAGTTTGTTTTTACATGATATTAAGCAAAACAGCTTGAAACTCAAGTCTTTTAGCTTTTCTAGAGCTGATATGGTTCAGTGCTTTATGTTAGCTTATTGTCTTTCAGGAAGCATTCGTGTATCAGTTCTGTTTTGCTGACAGTTTTGACAGCTGAAAATCAATTAGTTGTCTAGTAAAAAGATGCTTTGCATTTAAAGATGTTATGGGAAGTGTGCATGTGTGTGTGTGTACATGTACTTAATAACTTTCTATGCAGCAGAGATCAGAAGGAATTTCTTAGTAGGACATGGGAGAATAATGTCAAATATGTTTTCTTTAGATACTAGTCCCATTTTGATGAAGTCAGTATTTAGAGTAGCCAATCTAAATGTGATGCATTCTGAGCCAAGAACGGTAGCTGTGGTGCATCCATCTGATCTGACCCCATAGTAGTGAGATCTGCTTCTCACTGGGAGCATGCCACTCCTTGGGGACTGCCCAGACTGTGAGAATGTCTCCTAGTCCCAAAGGAGTGACATGCTCACAGTGAGAAGCAACCATCAGCCCCTGCCTGCTGGTGGATGGCAGGTGGATCTGGACTGAAAGCAGGTGCCTCTTCAGGCTCTGAGGAGTCCAAGTGACACATGCTGCATTCCAGAAATCCTTAATTCCAGGAGGCTAGAGGGAAAGGGCTAAATGCACAGCTGTGAGTGAGCTCCTTCATGAGCTGCTGGCTTGCCCAACCTGAATTGAATTGGAGGCATGCATAGGAACCTCCCCACCCCATCTCATGGGCCCAGCCTGGCTCCTCCCAGTATCCCAGCCAGGGGGTTGGGGCAGGGGGCCAGCGAGGCGGAGGGCCCTGATCCACCCTCCCCTCCAGCTCCGGCCAGGCAAAGCACAACCAGCAGCTTGCTGCTGTTGGCTTCCTCCTCCCACCTTTCCCCTCCCTTCCTGCAACACAAGTTCTAAGGTGCTCTAAAGCAGTGTAGCTTCATCTGATATTCTATATGAGGAGTTTTCATTTTTTGTTCAATCGGCCACTTTAAAAGTGTTCTCCAGCCATGCACGTGTCACAGCACAGCTGTAGGATGTTTTCAGGGGGCCGATTGCACAAAAAATGTAACTTCTGTCTGTGTCCTTCATTTTATTAGTTTCCAGGAAGGGCAAGACAAGAAATCTCCCATTTACTCCCTTTTCTAAGCATATGCAAGAATAGTGAAGACCAAATGTTAGCATTTTCTAATACCTTTCTTTTTTCTTCCAGTGGTGCCCACTCTGCTGCTGTTACTTTGAATGTTCTCCCTACTAATTCACCTAGAGCCAGCAGCCATGGGGCCTGGATCCTCCACTGCCAGTCCTTTCAGCTCAGGTAGCATGGCCCCCTTTCCAGCAGTCACCTGCAGGCACCGGGTGAAAACCAACTGCCCAATCAGGAGAACATGCATATTGAGACCTGGGTGCAAGCCCTGGCTCAGGTACTAGGGGCTCCCAAGATTGTGCAAGCCTCTTGCTTTCATGGCAAAGGGTTCTTTTTCCTTGCCTCAGAGGCTGCCGCATAAAGGGTGGTAGAGAAGGGGCTCGTGGTGGAGGGCAAGTATGCCATCCTCAAGCCCCTGGAACCTGGGGACCAGAGTGGTCCTCAGCTCTGTCCGACCTTATATCCCCAATTGGGCCCCTGCTCCCACATCTCCAAACCCTGGGGAGAGTTATCTCCCCAGTGGTGACCCTCTCGCTGGGGTGCCAAGACCCTGGCCTCCACCACACGTGCTCATTCTGTCATCAGGTCATGATCCAGGTGGTGCCAGAAGCGCAGCTGGGGGCTACCTCATGATTCTTTTTCAGGCAGCCCTAGTGAGGATTTTCTATATGCTAGGGGACCTGCAATACTTCTGGTGCTGTGCCCCGGGGCACTTGGATCAGGAGTGCCCCATGGGCCAGGCAGGGAAGGCATCCACGGGTCCCAATGGCAAAAGTGGTGCCCCTACCACCAGCACCCCCCCCCTTAGGCCCCCCTGGCATCCCTGCCACAACTACCCCCCCCAGGAGCTCAGGGGACCCCACCCCCCAACCAAGTTTGGTGGGGGCCTGGGGAGGGCAGTAGCAACAAAAGGGAGAGAGGGAGCAGGGCCCTCATGCCCTTAGTTATGCCCCTGCTGTAGCTGCCCCACTCCCCCAATGCTCACTTTCTCCTACCAGAGCCTGTCCACCAGAGGACCACCCCATGGCTGAGTGGGTGCAGGTCCCCTTTGAGCACAAAGGCATGAGGAAGGCCTGGGCACAGCGGGAGCCCTCTGATGTGGAGGACTTCCTCCTTCCCAAGACCATCACACAGGGAAGGAGCAGCCCAGCCTCTGGGGGCCTCCCCAGCTGTGCCTGACACCCCACCCCTAGGAAAGACCAAAAGGGTGAGCTCCATAGAGGAGGTTATGGGGCTGCTGACACTCCTGAGCAAGAGCCCATGGAGGAAGTCCCTGACTTAGGCCAGGGCCTACCCCCATGAGACCATGGGCACTGAGGCTGAGGCCAACCCAAAGGAAGGTCTGGCAGCAGAGCCCCCCCCCCACAATGATCTGGGGGAGACAGGGGCCTTGGGGCTTACCTTAGTGAGTCCTGAGGAGGGAGGTCCCCTTTCCCAGGACCCTGAGGCAGACACCAAAACCATCCCAGTGCCTGATGGGTTTCTTCCATCCCCCTGAAAAAACTCACTTCCAGCCTGCCCCATGGTCCTGCACAAGAGGGCGTCAGGGTGGAGTCCCCTAATCAACAGGCTGATCTTGTTGGGAACCCTGTGCAGACCTCCTGGGGCTCCAGCTCTAACATACCATCTTGTGAAGGAGCCCCACCCCTGTTCCAAGGTGCTGCAGAGCTCTCCCAATCCCAACCAGGTCTGGGGTCTTAGTGGACCAGGGGGTTCAGATAGTGCCTAAGGAGCCCACTGAGACTCAGGAGCAGTAGAAGGATGCCTGAGAACCAGCAGGCTCCATGGAGCCTGCAGACCTCTCGGTTCTGGCCATCCCTAGGGGTGAGCTACATGAATTTCCTGAATGCCACTAAGGCTGCTGTGGAGGTCCTGAGCCTCCCCTTGCAGGAGAGTGGCCAGGGCTTGGTTTGCCTCTACAGCAAGGTCCTGATATTCCGCCTTCAGGCCCTGCAGCGACTGCTATATGGTGTCAGTAGTCATGCGGCATGAGGCTACCTGGGGTGCCCCTACTGCTGCCATTTCCAGGGGCTCCGATATGACTGGCAGCTCCTTAGCCTGTGGGGCTTCTCCCTGCAGGCCTGCGAGGGCTGCCAGAATTCTACCAGGACCTTCTCTGGGCCTGGAGGCTGGTCTCTGCCTCCAGGTCCCCTGCAACACTCACCCAGGGTGACGACCTGCTTGTTGAGCTCCTCCTCTGGAACCCACAGCTGGAAGTTCTGGCAGCAGAGGTGTCCTGGTTGTGACAGATGCTGACCCTAGCTGGTGTCATCCATATTGGAAATCTCTTGGACTACAGTAGGAAGGAGTGGCTGGATCCTACTGCAGTGGCCCAGTGCATGGGTCTAGTCATGACATGTGTGACCTGCCATCTGGTCCAGGAGGTAAAATCTGCCCTACCTTGCCCTTGGCCTCACCTGGCCTCACAGTGCTCCCCGATTCACCACCTAAGTGGGCTGTATGACACCAGGCAGGTCTGCTTTTCCACTGCCCATTGCCTTCACCTCTACATTCTCGTGTGCCACACGATCTATTATGTTGCCCTCATGTCCCACCCAGACACTAAGTGTCTGTACTCCACCCTCACCCCATGAACCACTGGAGATCTCAGCTGGTAGCTCCTCTGTGAAGCCATCACCACAGGCATGTATGTGGCAAGCTTCACAGACACCCTGGACTCCTGCCCTTTTTGCAGGCAAAGGGAGACCCTGGTGCACATAACTCTCAAGTATGCCAAGCTGCAGCCCCTCCAGAAGCTCCTTCTGAGGTTCTGGTTGAATTTCACCCCCCACCTTTTTGTTTTTGGTCACTCCATCCACAGATCCACCAAGCCCCATCCATGGATCCTGGTCAGCTTCCTTCTGTCCCTGGCCAAGTGGGCCCTGTACTTGATCAGGAAGGAAGCTCTGCCTGGGAAGGTGCCCAGAGACTGCAGGGCTGCTTTCCTCTCACTTGTCCATGTACGTTTCCAGGCAGAGCACTAGTGGGCGGTATCCACTGGCTCCTTGAATGCGTTTGAGTGAGTGCAGCCCAGGGGGCTCTGCTCAGTGTCCCCCTCAAGCACACTCATTTTCACGTTTTGACCCTTTGACTCTCACATCACTCCTGTCCTGTTTTTTTTCCTTTGTTGTCCCAAGTATTTTGTTGTAGCATTCACCCATTAGCTGACATACAATAGGGGCTACTAGTTAGCTGGGTGGGCCTTCGGGTCCATGGCATTTGAATATTATAAATAGTGCTTCTGAGGCCCGGCTACTTGGTATCTGGGGACACTACCTCTTGTGCCAGCTGGACTCCTGAAGTAGCCCTAACCTGGAGTAGCCCCTGCACCCTCTACCCACTGCAGCAGTCTGGCAGTGGGGCCTTCTGCCTGGTTGTGACCTGCTGCCACTTGTGACAACATCCACCCCCTTGAACCTGCAGCACCGTAGCTGTACCCTTGCCAGACCTGGATGGGGCGCCTCCACTCTGCCATCTGAAGAACTATTGCACAGAAGATGTGCTCCTTGTGGTGGCCTGATATGAACTGTCACAGCGTGTCCTCTTGGCCCCAAATGGCTAAGAGGTCAGCTACCTTGTTTGCCCTCCAGCTGGGTCCACAGTGCTGGCCCTGGACAGGCTCTTCTGCATGGGTCTTGCCACTTGTCTCACTAGCAGAGATCCTGGTGTTCCCTGTTTAAGAACTGCAAATACTCTGATAAGAAATCCAGATTCTCTTATTAAAATACTCAAAATAGTGTCCTTCCGCTATTAAAATGAAATGCCACTATATAGAAAGAGATCAGTTGGGCAATGTTTTATTAATATATCTACAAGTGTAAAGCAATTTGAAGTGGGGGTTGGTGGAATTTGTGGGTTCATGTACAGCTTGTGGCAGTGAGGTTTGGGGGGTTATTGGGCTTGTGTGGGGGTTTGAGGTTTGTGGCTGGGTATTTGGGTGAGGGGCTTGTAGGGGTGGCTTGGTGATGTGGGTGTTGTGTGTGGATTGTGTGGAGGCTGCTTGGGAGGGGTGAGTCTCCTGCCCCCCCACAGGGTGCAGCCCCCTTACACAGTACACAGACTGCAGGGCCCACAGCTTCCCCACACAAGGCCACAGCTCTCCACCTACAGGATCACAGCTTCTTTCCACAGGGCCCACAGCTCTCCCACAGGGCACATGCCCCCACTGAATAGCACACATGCCTCTCACAGGCCCTCTTTCACCCCCACAGGGCCCACAGCTCATCCCTGCAGCAGCAGTGGCAATGGGGCACTCAAGGCCTGCTGCAGCTAGAACCCCCAGCAGTGCAGTGCGGCCCTGATCACCTCAGAGCCAGTGCCACTTGTGGGAATGGCTCAGCTCAGGGCTGTGCAGCTTCAGGCAGCACTGGGGCCGCTCAGGCTGTCACCCAGGGCCTGGGTCAACTTGCGAGGACTGTGTGTTGTGCTGGGAGCAGCAGCAGCCTCCACCAGGGTGCTTGTGGCCTCCTGGCACAGCCCCCTCACACTGCACAAGGCAGCGCAGCTTGGCCTCAGCTGCCTGGCACCTGGCACTGCCTGTGTCATATCATATGGGCCTGGCCTGGCCTGGCTTGGTGTGGTGCCGTGTACCTTTGGGCTGCTCTGAGCTGCTCAGGCTGTCACTAGGGGCCCCACACCACTCGCAGGGATTACCTGTTGTGCAGGGCTTGGTCCTGCATGCATGGGACCAGCCCAGCCCAATGGTATGTGGGGCCTGGGTGACAGCCCAAATGATCCAGAGCTTCCCAAAGCCACACTGCACTGGGCCGGGCCCGTGCAAATTGCTCCATTTTTTTTCTGTAGTGAAGAAATGAGTGAAAGATAAGAGCTGGCATTTTCCAAAGGGTGCCTTGAGTCTAAAAAGGTTGAGAACCACTGTGGTAAGTGCTCCGTGTAAAGGGCTGTAAAGAGGAAGCTTTTTACAACACATGACCATATATGCATACACAAAACAACCCTACAGTTGTGCTATTTATTCCTGAATACCCTTTGCTGGTGCCTTACCTATTGCTTGACAAGGTTCTTTGCGTGAATCTGATATCTTTTATTAGACCAACTTAAATAGTTGGAAAACAATTATTAAGCAAGCTTTCAGGTTCAAAAACCCTTCGTCAGGCTAAGGAAGTTTCAGCAGTTCCTGGATGGAATGAAAAGTAAAGAAGCCAGAGGCTTGCCTGGTATGCATACAAGGCAGGCAGTCAGTGAAAATGTAGATTGAGGAGTAAAAGGGTGAGAGACAGGCTGTGGGGGTGGGCAAAGGAAGAGAGAGAAGGGGGATGAATAGTGGAGAGATACCTAGGGAGTCAGCTGTCAGGCAGGTTATAAAGTGTCATAAATCCAATGTCTATATTTAGTTCATGATTTTTAGTATCCAGGAGGTTGATGAAGTGGAGTTCATAGGTTCGTCTCTGGAAAGTGTTTTGTAAGTTTCCTTTGAGGATCAGGACTAAGAGATGGGAGACAGAGTGGTTTTCTTGTGAGAAATGTGCCCCTACAAGTAATTGGGTATTTTGTCTTTGATAGATTTCCAGTGTGCGTTCATTCTGGTGCGCAGTTCTTGTTTGGTCTTGTTTGTCTCCTACATATTTTCCATCAGGGCATTTGGTGCATTGGATGAGTTGTATCACATTTCTGGAGGAGCAGCTGTAAGATCCAGGAATGCTGATGGCTCTGTTGTGGGGTGTAGTAATTGTGGGGAGGGTGGAGATGTGTTGGCAGGTTTTGCATTTCTTGTCATGGCCTTGTCTGGATCCTTTTTGTGTGTTCTGGGTTTGAGGAAGTTTGCTTCTGGTGATGAGGTTAGTGAGGTTCAGTGCTTGTTTGAAGGCTAGGATGGGTGGCTCTGGGAAGATCTTTTTAAGAGTAGGGTCTCTTTTTAGTATGGGTTGCAATTGTTTGGGGATTTTCCATACAGGTTCAAGGGAGGGGTGATATGTCATAACCAGTGGTGTGCGATTTGTGGGGTTTTTTCTTTTGTGCTGCAGCAGTTCTTTATGTGGTATCCGGGTGGCTCTTTCAAACGTGCGATCAGTCTCTCTGAAGAAGTGTCCTTGTTGAGTGAAAGCCTTTTTAAGATTGGTGAGGTGGCAATCCCGGGTGTTCTCTTCAGTGCAAATTCGGTGGTATCTGAGGGCTTGGCTGTATATCATAGCTTTCTTGGTGTGTTTAAGGTGATTGCTGTTCTGTGCAGATATGTATGTTGGTCTGTGGGTTTCTCGTATAACGTGGTCTGTATTTTATCGTTCTGGATACTGATCATCATGTCTAAAAAAGAGATGTTGGTGCTGGAGTATTCTAGAGAAAGTTGGATGGAGGGATGGTGATTGTTGAATTTCTGATGGAACTCAATCAGAAATTGTAGGTTTTCAGTCCAAATGCTGAAGATGTCATCAAAATACCTTAAGTATAACAAGGGTTTGATGGTGCAGTTCTTGAGGAAGTCTTCTTCCATGTGGCTCATAAAAAGGTTGGCATACTGTGCGGCCATTTCGGTGCCCATAGCTTTTCCCATCATCTGGAGGAAGTGTTGATTATTAAAAGTGAAATTGTTGTATGGGAGGATGAAGTGTATAAGATCAGTAATATCTTTGGGTCTGTATTCTCAGTTGTAATCTTGTTCCTGTAGATATGCAAGGCAGGCTTGGATGCCATCCTGGTGTGGGATGTTGGTATATAGGCTGGTAATATCCATGGTGGCTAGGAGGGTGTTGCTGGGAAGGTGGTCTATGATTTTAAGTTTCTGTAAAAAGTCTTGTACAAAACTTGCTCTGTGGGTGATGAGCCGTTTTAGGATTGATTCAACGAAACCCGATATTTCTTCAGTTAGGGTCCCATGGTTGGACATGACAGGTCTGCAGGGTTCCCTTGTTTGTGAATTTTAGGGAGCATGTAAAAAGTCCCTGGGTTAGGTAGTGGGGGGATCAAGGTCTGCAGTTTTTCTTGTAGTCTTGCTGGAAACGATTTGTTGGTAGTGTTGAGCTTCTTGGTGAAAAGGGGAATAGGATTTTTTTTGTAGTTCTTTGTAGTAGGTGGTGTCAGACAGCTGTCTGTTGGCTTCCTTTATGTAGTCTTCATGGTTTAGGATGACAATGGCTCCCCCTTTATCTGCTGGTTTTATTACTATTTGGTGATTAGATCTTAGAGTTTCTATGGCCTTTTTCTCTGGTAGAGAGAGGTTGTTATGGTGGCGTGTGTTGCTGATTATTTCATTGTTCTTTCTTTCCCTGAAGGAGTCAATGTAGCGGTCGAGGTTAGGGTTTCGTCCACTGTGAGGTGTCCAATCTGATGGTTTTTTGATTTTTTTGGCATTGATCTTTTCCTGGATGTTGTCAGAGGATGAGTTGTTGTTGGGAGTGTAAGATTAACCTATTTTTTATTGCTTATTACATATTGCATATGTTATTATGAAATGTGTTCCTGTGTTTCCCATTTTCATCCCAATTCTTTTTCTCAGTGTGTAAGAAAGACTTTAGTTTTGGTGAAGAGACCCATAGGTTTGCCTGTGTTTGGTATACAAAGTTTGGAGGAAGTGTGCAACTAGTAAAATATTTTGTTGTCTGCTTTGGTATACAATAGGTCTTGAGGCAGAATTGCTCCCAGGGGACTGATTGCTGGCAGTCAGCTGAGGTTTCTGAAAGAAGGGATTGCCTGCCTCTCTTTATATGGGTAAATAAAGCAAATTACACTTAAAATGTATCCAGACTCTGTGTCACTGATCACTTCTCCACTGGGAAACTGGCAGGCAAGGCCTGACATCTGCTCAGCAAAAGAATGATATTAGTGTCAAACAGTGTAAGAAAAAGGGGCAACAACAGAGACAGAGTGCTCTTGTAAGGTATTGGAGCAACAGCAGGACGGTCACTGGTGGAGCTTCTAACCTCTGGGCTTAGAAACCCCAGAGGACACTAGACTTAATTTTCCCATCTTCAGATACAATCTCCTATGTCTGTGAAAGTGGGAGAGCTATCAAATGAGATGCTTGTGCTGAATTAGATTAGGCAGTTTAGAAATGTGGACTGAAGGCAAAGAAATAGTGAAGCCTTTTGGTGAAAATTACTGAAAGATTTAGTACCTAGTGTTACAAATGGTAATTGCTGTATACCATTTACATTACGGAACAGAGCTACGGAATGTGGCAGTCCTTTGCTGGAGGGAAGAAACATGCATGTCCCTAAAGGTTGGATAGGAGTCTAATCTGTTTCCAAACTGCTGCCCTCAGATGGGAAAGAAAGTCTAAAGGAAAACACAGGATTATCTTAAATGTAATGAAAAAGTCTAGAAACAACTTTTTCTCTTTCCTTTCCCCCTGCTTCTTATGTCATAAGTTCTTTCCAGTGCAAAACCAAGAATGAATTAGGACTGGATGGGAAAAGCTGATACAATTTTGTGATTCAGTGCCAAAAAAAAGAACTGTTCTAATGTTTATTTGTGGATTACGAAGGCACATTATTAGTTAAACTAGAGTACAAAAGTTGGTCACCTTTTTTTTAGATGAAAGAAACATTTTTATCTTGCTTATATTTAAAAACAGCAGGAACGTGGACTTTTAACCAAGATATATTATTTCATTCCTCCATGTTTCTTGGCTTCTCTCTCTAAGTAGCTTCATCACAGGAGAGCCACGCGCATGATCAGAGGTCAGGAAAACAGATCTTAC
>NW_017728910.1:41479154-41481662 GCF_001723895.1 Crocodylus porosus
TGAACACCTTCAAGAGTAAATTGGATGCTTCTCTTGCTGGGATCCTATGACCCCAGCTGACTTCCTGCCCTTTGGGCAGGAGGCTGGACTCGATGATCTCCCGAGGTCCCTTGCAGCCCTAATGTCTATGAAATCTATGAAATCTTAAGAATCAAGCTGGTAATTTTTCCTAGCCATGCTTTTGGGTAGGTGCACTGAACTTCCAGCATATTTTTTATGATTTAAGGACTGGCTCATTTCTTTTTTGTGCCGTGGCTCCTGAATTTAAGGCCAGCTCAGTCATGCTCTTTTGATTTCCATTATTTGTCCAATATTCTGACTGCATTTGTTCTTTCCATGGTGCATTAAAGGCATAGTCATTCTTTCTCTCCTACTCTTTGCTTAAAAATCTGGCTGGATTCCCATTATGAATGTTCACTCTGAGAGGAATATAGACTTAATCAAATATCTTTGCTTTAACTGCTGCTCAGATTAAACTTGTAGGGAGTTTCACATCTCAAAATTAAGTCTCAAATCACCTGACGTATATGACTAGAGACATATACCTTACAAAGAAAGGGAATCAGAAACCTGCTTTTACCACTTCATGGGCTTCCCTCCCAGGTGGAGGGAAGATCTGGAAATGAACCTTGGCTATTCCTTCAACAAAGCACAAGAAGTGTTGGAATTTGGTATAGGCCAGCAGCAAATCAACACCCCTTTTCTGAAACCCGGGGAAAGCAAGTCCTCAGAAGTACAGATTTTCTGATAGGTTATTCCTAATGTGGTACAGTTTATGCACCATGACTTGCTCATGGTTGTACTTCAGAGGCACAAGGTAGTTTTTAGATTGTGAAGCTATTTTTTTTCCCAAGTGAAGAAAAATGTTAGTTGGACTCATTTCTCCCCCTAACACCTGTTGCCCCCCTCCCCCCCAATCCGTAATGTGTTACAGAACTTCTTGCAATCTTGGCAATGATAAATGGACGCTCCAGGCTGGAAATAAATGTTGGTCCTGCTTTTGGAGTCAGTGCACTGTGCCATAAATGTGGGGTCCACTTTATTCCCAGGTCTGTGGCTTTGTCATTACTCTTGTCACTTTAGCTGATAATGAATATTTCATTGGCCAGAACAGATGGTGGCCTCCACTAATTTGGAATGCTATCAATGGGAACATTTTGAACATTAAAGCAGCAGAGCAGAATTTTGGACTTGCTGAAGAAATAGATAAGCTGCACTCAGTCATGTCAGTGAGTTCAGTTCTAGAAAAGTAGATAAAATATTAACATGATATTGGAAATATGGCAGTGTATTTGTGTTTAAGAAAGTATGACTAATAGAGAATTTTAACAAAGAGTATTGAATGGGAAGAATTGGGGCTGGGATCAGGGAAAACTGGTCCAAATTTGGTTCTTAAAGCTGCTAGTTTTCCCACCATTTGGTTGTTATAATATTTTGGTCTAATTATAACTAGCAGTTTGTCATTTACATTTTTATTGGTCAGGGACCTGAATAATCATTAACTGAACGTGGCCAGATTCACCAACTGGGATACAAGCTGTCCTGTCTGTTTCTCTAGCCTCCATCAAAATACTGCTATGTTTGCATGAATGTTTTGGCATCAGCCAAAGTCTTGAGTCTTTCTTTTCTCTTCTGCATCCAGCACTAACATATGGGACATTTTGCCTTTCTTCTGTGAGAGAGGTAGTTGGACAATTAAAATGTTTTTGTAATCAGTGAAACCTGTAGGATAAAATCACACAAACATTTGAATATAATTCATTCTGGGGAAAGGGCAGGAAAATGCTTGTTGAAAAGCTATTACTTTAAGACAGGCAAGCTTTTTTGAGTAGATGTGATATCTTTTATTAGACCAACTGAGTAGTTGGAAAAAAGTTCTTTGCAAGCTTTCAGGCACAAACACCCTTCTTCAGGCATAAGGAGTCTCTGTTATCATGAGACCTCCAAGGAATAAAAGAAATTAAAAGTGTAACAGGATGTCAGTGAGAATGTAAATAGGTAGAAATTAGGAAAACAAAGGGTAGAGAAGGGATTGATGGGGTGGGGGGAGATGAGAGAGAAAGAATGGGAAAGGTAAGTAAGGGACACTCTACTGTAGTTGAGTTCTCCAGTCAGTGAAAAAGTAAATAGGTGGAAATTAGGAAAACAAAGGGTAGAAAAGGAGGGGATGTGTCATAAATCCATCGTCTATATTTGTAACTTGTTACAAATCCAATGTCTATATTGAGGCCAGTAGATTTATGAAGTGAAGTTTGAAGGCTTGTGGCCTGTGGTTGCATACTTCTCACAAGCCGATCACTCCCTCTCTGATCTCTCAGTTCTAATCCTCAAAGAGAACTTACAAAACTCTTTCGTAGATGAGCTTACAAACTTCACTTCACTTCATAAATCATGAACTCGATATAGACAATGGATTTATGACATATTACAACCTGCCTGACATCTGATTCACCAGGTACCTGCTTGACCTTACCTTTTACACTTTTCTTTCCCCCCCTCTTCCTCCCC
>NW_017728910.1:41481762-41501467 GCF_001723895.1 Crocodylus porosus
TACCTTTGTTTTCCTAATTTCCAGCTATTTACTTTTTCATTGACTGGAGAACTCAATTACAGTAGTCTCCCTTACTCACGTTTTGCATTTTTTCCCCTTGTCTTCCCCCCTCCCCCTCCCTTTCTCTTCCCTTTGTTTTCCAAATTTTCACCTACTTACATTCTCAATGACATCTTACCACACTTTTAGCTTCTTTCATTCCTTGGAGATCTCAGAACAGCCGAGAATCCCTATGCCTGAAGAAGGTGATTGTACCTGAAAGCTTGCAAAGAAATTTTTCCCAACTACTCAGTTGGTCTAATAAAAGATATCACGTCTAGATATCACCTGACAAATCAAACAAAGTTCCAAAAGGAAATTTCAGCCTTACTGAAGTCAATGTAGTAAAAACCCTTCTGAACTTCAGTAGAGCCATCATGTCATCCAAAGACTTTCAGTTTGGGACAAACCTTTAATTCCAGGATCAGCAAGGCATCTGCAGTTACAACTGGTAGACTCTAAGAACTATGTAGTTCCTCTGGACAAACTTTCCATTTGAGTTACTACTGAAAGATAAGCCAGTTGACAACTTCATCTGACAACTGTGATCTCACCTGAGCAACTTTCCTTTACACTGAAGTATGATTTGGAGACGTGGGGCCAGAAGCATGCTGATTAGCAAGCATTGGAGCAGACTTGATTAGCATCCTCCAGCAGCTTCAGCATTACATGTATTCAGCATCCCCGTGCTTAAAAATGGTGGAGGGGGTGCTTTAAGTAAAGCTCATCAAATGAGCTTTAGTTAAAGTGGCCCCACTGCTATTTTGAAGCACAGGACGCTGAATACATGAGATGTTGTGGGTGCTTTAATTAAAGCGGTTCCTGAGTGCTGCACTAATTAAAGTGCCCCCCAACCCCAGAGCATATGTAAAGATGCCCTTGAACATCATATACACTTATGTCACAAACATTACAACTTCCCCTAGTGACATGAATGTGACCACACTGATAATATCTCAGTCCTGCAAAATTATCAGTAATCATGAACCTGTTTACCTGTGCAAAGCTTCAGAGATTAAATGTAAATAGTAGTAATGTATTATTGCTGCCCTAGGAACTATTTAAAATGTATTTTTGAACACATTTAGTAAAAGAAAGCTTAAGGAAGTCTACTAATAAGTTTTCCATCTTCCTTCTGACACAAATATTTTATGGAGCATAGCATTTGACAGGAATAATTTATCACTCATTTTTAAAAGAGAGGAGACAGTTTAATGTGGAGACTAATTTCACCCTAAAAGGCTTATTTAAAAAAATTATTAAGTTGAAGCATTGGCAATTGATTTGACTTCAATAAGATACAATATAAATGAAGTTACATAGTTTTTTATTACTCAACTGTCAGATCTCGGTGTGATGTCTGGAAATTAGATATTGAAAATGAGATTTCATGCATTAGCAAAAGCAAGAGAATGATGCTTAAAATGTCTGGTCAGAATTTTATTTTCTCTTGAGTTACCCAACTGATTGGAGCTAAACAAAATCTTCATGTTTTTGATAATCAGTTCTTTGAACTAAGACTTGAATTCAACAATTGGTCAATAAGAAAATATGCACAAGGCTCACATGGAACTCATTTTTAAATTGTTTGTAAATTTTAGCATCATCCTATTAAGTTTCGCTGAGTCAAGGCCTGATTCAAAGCCCAGAGTAGTCAGTTGACAAACCCAGTTAACTTTAGCGTGTTTTGGATTAAGCCCATAATACATTTTTCCTAGTGGGGTCTTTGCTGTAACAAGCTGGAGTTCACTTTAAAAGAGTAGCAAGTAGATTATGGTGAGCAGAAAACAGGAACTTGCAATTGTTTAGCAGCAAAGTAATGGGACTTCATGTAACACTTGTATTCGTGAGCAGCTCTTTTTAGCAGTGGGCCCTTTCTTTGTAATATGTAGGCAATTAGATAAACATCCACATTTCACTAATTAAATATTCTGTTTACTCTTTTAAATCAAATTTGGGCTGTATTTCAAAGGACAAGGCTCCTTTGTCTGGCATCTGGATATTTAGTTTAGCTAAGCTGTGGGTTGGTTATGTAAATTGAGTGTCTCTGTAGTAAAGCTCTACTTTTGATGGCTAAGTGCATCCATGCAAATACTACATGTACCTGTGGTTTAAGTGCTTTGTCAGGTTCTTTGGAAGGGAGAGACAGCAGAGGACCTAGTGCTGGGGTGTGAAATGTGTGTCCTATGGTGCTAATATCTATATATGTGGGATATGTCACATGAAAGTCAGCAGACTAATTTTTGTTACCTGTGCAACAAAGTAATTACAGTATTATTTTTATAATAGCTGAGTTTGTGCCAGTGTTTCCATTATTAATTCCTATATTCAAGGATTTATAATTCAGGGCATCACACAATGAACACTGAAACTTGGCAGAATCTGTAACTGAGTCATTTTATTATACCACTTTTCAACAAGCCGTTTGGCTGTTTATAGCATAGAAAGAGTATTAAAGACCAAACTAAAAGGCAGGCTCCAAGCCTTGTAAACTCAGTGTTTTGACATTTTTTTTTCATTATCATTTCCAATACATTGTATGCAATGTGTTTACTTATTGCATGCCAGACTGGTCTTTCCCATTAGCAGCACAGTTAACCCTGAGAATTCTAAAATCAAGGCTTCAGCTTAAAATCATGACGTATAAAATAATAGATCTGTAGGTCTTTCTATTTACCTCCTTGTTCAGCTCATGTATTTAATCTTTTCCCCCTAACCTTGAGGGCTAGAAATATATTCCTTTATTAAGGAATAAACACTGTGCTTCATAGATTCATAGACTGTAAGGCCATAAGGGACCTTGGAAGATCATTGGGAAAAGCCCCCTGCACCAAGAAGGAAAGATAACTAGGGGTCAGGTGACCCCAGCAAGGTGGCTGTTTCTAGTCTCCTTTTGAAGATTTCCAGGGTAGGTGATTGCATCACCTCTGGAGGGAGCTTATTCCATAGTATGGACATCCTGACTGTGAAGAAGTTTTTCCTAATGTTGAGCCTCAATCGATCTTCCAGGAGTTTGTGGCCATTACTTCTGGTTTTCCCCTTGGGTGCCCTGGTGAACTGTTCCCATTGAATCCTCAACATACTCCTCAGTTGTAGCAGTAAGCTGCTACCAGGTCCCCTCTCAGCCTTCTTTTCCTTAGGCTGAAGTGTCCCAGATCCCTCAGCCTTTCCTCATATGGCTTGCCATGTAAGACTCTGATCATATGGGTGGCACTTTGGACTCTCTCAAGCTTGTCCATGTCCTTGTTAAAGTGTGGTGCCCAGAACTGTGCCCTGAACTCCAGCAGTGGTCTCACCAGTGCTGAGTACAGCAGAAGAATCACCTCCTTGGTTTTGCTGGAGATACACTGATTGATACATGCCAGAGTATCATTTTTCCTACTGTCTACAGCATTGCATTGCCAGCTCATATTCATACTGTGGTCTATTGTTACCCCCCAGGTCCCTTTCATTTGTGGTGCTGGTCAGTTTGGTGCCTCCAAGCCTGTAGGTGTGTTGGGGGTTGCTCGTCCCCAGGTGGAGCACTTTACATTTCTCAATGTTGAACTTCATCAGGTTCTGATCCGCCCAACTTGCCAGCCTGTCTAGGTCCACCTGTATCTGTAGCCTATCTTCAAGCATGACCGCGTTTCCCCATAACTTGGTGTTATCCACAAACTTGACCACTGAGCTCTTTACCCCCACATCCAAATTGTTAATAAAGATGTTGAAAAGTACTGGACCAAGCACCAACCCCTGCAGGACACTGCTGCCTGCTTCTCTCCAGGATGACACAGATCCATTCACTATGACTCTCTGGGTCCTATCCTGCAGCCAGTTTCTCACCCACCTGACTGTCTCAGAGTTAAACCCCTACAATTCTCCAATTTTCTTATGAGGCCATTGTGGGATACTAGATCAAAGGCCTTTTGGAAGCCAAGGTATACAATGTCAACCTGCTCTCTTGTGTCCAGGTGGTGACTTACCTCATCATAGAAAGGGATGAGGTTGGTAAGGCAAGACCTGCCCGCAACAAAGCCATGCTGGCTGTCATTCAGAATCTTACCTTATTCAAGCTTATCACGGGGGTCTGGGAAAGCATGGGAGCAGGCGTGTGCCCCTGGATCTGCAGTTACATCTCTCTTACTGTGCCCCCACTTCCCCCCACCGCAACTTAACCCAGAGGGTTTCAAGCTGTCCATTTTTGGAGCTGATGTTGGCTTCCAAGGAGTGTACTGCTCTTTCACATAGAGAGCAATGCTTCCACCTTTCTTCCCCACCTGGTCCCATCTATGAGGGTGTATCCCTCTATAGCTATGCAGTCATGTGAGGTGTTCCACCAAGTCTCTGTAATCCCTACTAGATCACAATGCACACTGGAGAGTAGAAGGGCTAGCTCCTTCTGGTTGTTCCCTGTGCTCCTGGCATTAGTATATAGGCACCTGAGTCCTCCTACTGAGGCCCCCTGTATTCCTGTCCCACTGATGGAGAACTATTCCCTCAGCTCCTGCAGAAGTGGCTCTCCCAGTGTCCTTATCTACAAGGCTTACTTGTATGGTCCCAGGACATGCTTGAATTTGTGTAACCCCACCCCCTAACAATCTTAGTTTAAAGCTCTGTCCAGAAAAAAGTCCAGTTTAAAGCCCTGTTGTATGTGATAAAGGATAGTTACAGTTATATGCATATACTCCAACTTGCAAAGGACCATAAGGAAATAACAGAAAGGCTGCATACGGCTACAACGTGATATGGAATGGAAATTAGTGTGGAAAAGAGCAAAGTAATGATAACGTCATAAATAGCAAAGATGATTCATCAGTAAAAATTGGTAATGAGAAGTGAGAAAAAGTAACACACTTTAAATACCTTGGAGCAATCATCGCAGAAGATGCTACATCAGAAAAAGAAGTAAAACCAAGAATAGCCACTGCCATTGAACAACTAGCAAAGCTGAAGAAAATCTGGACTAGTAGCAACATCGCAATGAAAACGAAACTCAACCTACTATATGATGTTGTTATTTCAACAACTGGCTCAGGACAGAAGTTACAGATAAACTGGTACAACTAATTGGAAACTGGAAACAGAAGTTCAGTGCACATAAACCACTTTCAAAATGGCTGAAACAGCTTTAAGATAAACCTGGATGGATGTAATATCAGACTTAAGTGATTTAGGTTAAATCAGTTCATTGAACTTCTACCCCAGATCCCCTCCATATGCAAGTTAACTCATAGTTCCCCAGCATCCCAGGATGCTTTGCACCTCCCCTGCAAACTCCCCCTGACAGGGTGGGCAGGTTAGCCTTGGCCCAAACTATCTGCTCCAACCAAGCAGGGAGGTGTACTCTAGTGGCCCCCAGCTTCTGGCCTGGGCTACCGCAGGCATATGGTTGCATTTAAGAAATCTAAAGCGAATGTCTCTTCACTTGCTTATGGGTTTAATTTATGCGGCTTAGACTAACCTGTGAAGACTGAATTGATTCAGTCTCAGGCTTTTTGACTATCTGTACTTAGTCACAGGCTTTGAGATATGGACACTCATCAGGGCATTGGAAAAAGCAAATTGAGACCTTTAAAATGAGGTGCTTCAAAAGACTTCTATACATACCCTACACTGCACATAGAACAAATGATTCTGTTAAAGATCATATCAGACAAGAAGTCAGCAGATACAAACCCTTACTTGACAATCATAAGAAAAAGAAAGATACAGTTTGGAAATGGAACAAGAAGGCCCAGCACCCTTGCCAACACCACCCTGCAGGGTCTTGTGGGTAGAAGAAGAAGAACAAGAAGACTTAGAACAAGCTGGACCACACATTAAAGACTGGATGGGATTAAAACTGATTGTACAAGGACTTCTAATGACCAGGAAGACTGGAGGAAAGTTATTGCTACATCAAAGGTGCTGCAACGTTCGGTGCAGCCTTAGGACTAACTGACTAGCTTCATCTGTGCTGGCTGACCAATTGTTGTAGAGGCTGCATCACTATGTTGAAAAGGATGGGAAAGAAAACTTGGCTTTGTGGAACTCTAAAAAGGAGGGACCTAATGATGCTACAGTTTTTATGTGTGGGTCCATCCAGGAAGGACTCAAATCATTTTAGATAACTACCCTGGGCCCTACCATGTCTCTTCAGTGATATGACAATATCTCATGGTCATCAGGCAATACTACAAAGAAATCCAGGAGGATAAGAATAATCTACTCTCTGTTTACTGATAGGAGCCGATCATCCATTAGCGCCAATCCAATTTCATGTTCTTGTGTGAATCTAGATTATGCTGGATTTGGAATATTAGCTCATTTAAAGGAATTTATAGTTGTTTTCCAACAGTTACATTCTCTTCAAGCTTGCTTAGGTTGAGAGATTTAATGCTGTGTGGTAGTTGACTAGAACCAATGTATACAGGGTCAATTTCTTCACTGTTAGCTGGACTATTGTTTGAAGAAGGCAGAGTCCTTCATTTAGGGTGTGGGTGCATAACAAGATTACCATAAAGAAAATTATGGTAATTGTAAAGTACCAGATTTATGGTAAATTATGGTTATGGTAAAGTAGCCAGATATTATTCCTTGGTAAATTTGTTGTATAGTAAGAAGTAGATACATGATGACCTCCCTTAGTCTAGCTGCCCACAGAAGTACCATTACAGTAGCTGGCTACTTAGTGGTGGAAAACCAGGATTGTATTAAGTAATTTCATTTTGGAATTAAGTTACTGAAGTCACAGATGCATGAGTAGTATCCACTGTAACTTTCATGGGTTTTCACTTCGCTTTCTAAAAGTTATTGTATACCAGAGTGGAGTGACTTTCACTGGTGGAAACCTGCACACTGTGTGCTCTTTTACCTTGGAATATAGTCATATTACTTTGAACTAATGTGTTTATGTATCTGTACCTTTAATGATGGTGTTTGACTGGCAGGTACAAGACTTAAATGACTGCCATGCACTATATGGACATCAATTAGTGCACCATCATCTCTCCTTGAGAAATAGCTTTTTGTCTTTTACAGCACTAACGCAATCAGCAGAACAGGAAAAAGTATGTGACAAAGCTCTTGAATGGAGACAGAGAGGAATTACCCCCAGTGAGGAGTTAGCATCCGGCTCCAACTACAAATGGAATAGAGTCTCAACAGATTCAGAGTAGGTCTTGGAAGATACAACTTTGTCATGACATCATGGGGCCTCTATGCAACTGACCAATGTGTTTGTCAGGAGAAGCGAACCACCGATCATCTCCTGAGATGCTCCGTAGCATAACAATGCACCCCACAAGATCTGGCAACACCAACACCAGAAGCAGTGGCCTGTGCACAACACTGGAAGAAGACCATATAGAAAGTTTGGATTGGACATGATGAAGACAACATTTTAATAATGGATTTTTTCAATGAGTGGCATCAGTTGCTCATGAGTATTTTTTGCAGACAGGAATTGAGTGGATCAAATTCACAGTTTTTTTGGTTGAGGTTCTAATTTAGGATTCCAGAACCTCTTGATGTATGAATGTACTGGATTTTGGGAACATTGTTGCACAGCAGATCCATGTGTTTTCACAATACTTGCCAAGCATACATAATCTTTTCTGTGAAATATGGTAGTTCTTTCATTGCTTCGTTCTGATGCTGTTTGTAGGTACTCAGGACTAGTGAAGTTTTACTGCTCTTTTTGGAGCAGTTCTGATTGTTTCAGGGGAGTCTATTAAGAAGGCCTCTTGGCTTCTAATGTAGTCTCCACTTGTGCTTTGAGACATTCATTATGTTTCATCCTGTCTGTATTGACTTCTATTTTCTGCTTTTGCCAAAGGTTCCACCACTCCTGTGGTGCAGGGTTTCAGAAAACCAAAGAGGTCTGTATGGTTGATAAAAAGAGGGGGAGGTATCTGTGGGTGAATCTAGTATATCAAGATAATGGATACAAAAAATTTACCAGGTCCTCAACTGCTTGTCTTACAAGTGGAGTATTATATTTTTTTAGCAGGCTTTGGAATTTGTTGTCATGGACAAGTCTTAAGGTTGACTCATTGATCTGTCTAATTGCCTGCCTCTGACCACTGTCTTAATGAGGCAATGCTCTGTCCAACAGAGTGGCTTGGTTGGATTGTCCTCAGTCTTGGCATCTAAGCCAAAGATCACGTCCAGTGACTGCCTGGCTTTGAGCAAGGATGACCTGTGAACATCTCATGGAGGCAGGTGAGGAGAAGAGGTTCCCTGGGCTTTTGTATATGTCCTTATTAATATATATGGTTAATCTCTCAGAACAGCAAGTCAGAGGTATTTTAACACTATGACTGCAAGCTACAAGTGAGCTTTTCTTATGAATCCTTTAGTATGCATTGGTTTCTAAATGTTAGTTTTGATTCTGGTGTCTACTGTGAAATGAATGGATTTGAATTAAGTTATCTTGAGGCACCTTTCTTGGGTTTGCTGTTTGAGAAGATGAATGAAGTGCTAAGAACCTTCTTGTTTTGGGTGCACTGGACCAAGACACTTGAGGAGATAAGTTGATCTAGCCCAAGGCTTCAGTGCATCAACTTCTGCACTTGTGCACTACTTTGTCTGCTGTTGACCTTTGCCCAAATAGTGATAATATATTGTCTAGAGCTATAAGATACCTGGAATCTGATTTCTTGAGTTCCCTTTTCCTTGGGCAGTTCTCCCAATAATTTTACCATAGGATATTCTGCATGCAGAAACAGGAATGAGTTCCTAAGAACTGTATCACAGTATCATGATATGTAAATGCAACACTTCGCTCCTCCAAGTAAAAAGCTAATTTTTATTTACCCTGTGTATTTACATATTACTGCCTAAGAGCTGCAATGGTGGGGGGGGAAGGAGGGCATTTTACAGATAGCAGAATAGCAGAAAAGGGTGGTGTTGGAAGGGGTATGCAACTAACAGCTGTTATTTGTAAAACACTTTAAGAACTAAATCAAGACCACATGCAATAAAGGAGGCAGTTTTTATCTTTTTTCTGTTTAAAAAATAATGTAATCTCTGTATATCTCTGTGTAATCTCTGTATATTTTAAGAAATAGAAGAACTTGAAAAGAGAGAGTGAAAATTAATCATTACATTTAGTAAAACTGGATCCCATATGTGTGGTATGAATGATTGTTCATCTGTGCTTGTGGAATCAGCAGAAAGCTGCCACTACATCAGGAAATCAGAGATTACTTGAAGGACTCCCTCTCTTGAAAAGCTATTCTGTTTTAAAATGCATGTCTAGCACAGGAAACTGGACATGTGAGCCAAAGCTTTAATCATGCAAGCATGCCATCTTCCCAGCAATGTATCTCTCAGTGAGTATTTTTTTTATGTTTCCAATTACTTTATATTAGAATTTAATTAAGTAGGTCTTCCCATTCTAAAGAAATTTAAGTATATGTAAAATACTGTTTACATAGTATTGTTAGCTCCGTCCAAAAACTTATAATTTAACAAAAAGTACACTAGGACTTCAAAGCTGCTTCTTTTTCAAATGGAAGCTGGTAACACTTATCAGGAAAATTTGACCTAGCTAGAAAACTACAGTATTGTGATGGTGCTAATTTGTTAAAAGCTATCTTTAAAATATTAAATAGATATTTGTTCAGGTCAGATTCTTGACTGGTATGAACAGGGATTGTTCCTTCGGTGAGTTGTTGATTTGTTCTTGTTGAAAATCTGACGTAAACATTTACTTTGATACAGTAGTTATTATGTATACTACTCAGCAGGCTTGAACTAAATTCTGCAGCAAACATCTGGCTTCTGTAACACTCAAGTGAGGCATATTGGAGATCTGCAAGTTTCCGGAACACTTATTTTTTAAATACAGTTTCTATTAAATTGAAATGTGAAATTAGAAATAAAACCGTTAAGGATGTATTGGTCTTAATGAAATGTATTAGTAAAGTAAATAATACAATCAAATCAAAGTGTTGATCAAATGCTGTCCTGATTTTTTTTAAAAAAAACATCTTTTAAGACATGTACCACGACCATCCTTACCTCTGAAGTTTACCTTCATTTTATATAATACTTCATATTATGGACATTCATAAGTGTGAAAATATTCATTGTACAGTTTAAAGTTCAAGTTATTCTCTAGGGAAAGATTGTTCCCATTAGGCAAGAAGGGTGTATTCACAGCCATGTGTGGCAGCTGTTTCAGCAGGGATTTTACCTAGGGGATGTTCATTTGGTGCTAATGCCACTGGTCTTCACATGAAGATGCTCTCTAGCAAAGATGCCATTGTCTTCCAGCTGTGACTCCCCCTTCAGCACGTTACAGGTATTGTGCAAATAACTGTTTTAGCTAATTTCACCTATTTAGAACTTATTTATTATTTATTCAACAGCAATTGCCTCAAATAGTATTAAAAATTTTGGTGTTTGAGGGATTACTGATCATAGTTTTATAGTAACAGAATATTTTCTGAAGTTTGGCAGGAATTACTACTTTCATTTCTCTCTTTAGAGATTCTCATTATGGCTTCAGTCTTTTTTCCTTATTCCTTTTCTGGAGGCACTCCCATGCCTTTTAGAGGCAGGGATCACTCTGAGAGTATAGCTCCTGGTTCCAAGTTTCTATCCTCCTTTTCTGGCACACTGGCCAGGACACTAATTTTGGAGATACAAAGCTTTTTCTCCGTCTGGGAGGAGATTACATCTAGGACGTGCCTCTCATGGTAACTAATAACTCCTTTATATTGTCTTGTTTCCTTGCCTCTAGCTGAGGGTTTTTTCCAACAGTCCATATTGTTCACTTCTCCTGCTGTACTTTTAAACTGATTTTGAAGGAAGCAAACTGCCATTTTTTTTTTTTGTCCTTCATATCCAGGTTTAGTCTTGCATTGGATCTCCTTATATAAGATACAAGGTAGATATAATAATCCTGGTGGCTTTGGAACTCCTCAGTCTCTTTCTCAGCTAGCTTTTGCAACTTCCTCTCTGGGGAGAGCTGTTCTTCTGCAGCATGCAAAAGTACTAAATTCTTTTGGTTTGCCTCTTCAGCTGCAATACCTTAAAAAGTTTCAGGGATCTGGTGAGCTCATTATAACTATGATACTGCCTGTGTGTAAGACCCCTGGCAGACATGATTAACCAGTCAGTAGTAACCCAGCCAGCCAGCCATAGGTTAATACAATGAATGACATGATAAAGCAAGGAATAATCCACAAAGTTATTACACAAAATATGGTTCCTGTCATGCATTAAATTGCATATGCCCAAGAATCAGCTGATAGGGGCTTCTTTTACTTATGTCTTGTTTGGCTTGTCTCAATGGTGCCCTGCATTATTTTCCATAATCAAAACAATGAAGAGTTATCACAGATTAATATCAGCAATAATAGAACTTTCTGTTGAATGCCTGACATTTAAGTGTTGCCACATTAAACATCTGAGATTTGTTGGTTTTCTCTAACTTTCACCTCAGTAAATCTTGCAGATGAGTCTTTCATTTCTTGCATTTTAAGCTTTTGTATTTCTACAAATACAGAAGTTGTACAATAGATCCTGAGCTTCATAGTCATTCTTCTTTCATCTGTAAACAGCGTGGAAAAAACACAAGGTTTCATCACTAGCAGGAGGCTGATGGAGAACTATTTTGAATGAAAATGCAATGCCCTTTATAATTTGCGTATGTAAGTTTAAGTATGCTCTCCTGTGCAACAAAATGGAAAATTAAAATACAAATGATGGTGTGATGTATTATTTAAGAGCTATCTTACTATGGAGTTAGGAATGCAGATTGTATCTATGTAACTTCCATTGTATTCAGTAGGACTACTTGTAGAGTCAAGGACTATACTAGAGCTGAAGTAGTAGAATAAGACTGAAAAGCTAGGATGTAACCTCTTTTTTTACAAAAAAGAAAAAAGATGTTTTTTAAACTGCAATGAAACATTTGTGAAATCTAGTCCTCCAGTTACAGATATCTTCATACAGTGAAACAAACACTGGATTACTGGTACTTCAGAACTGCAAAATAAACAGATTCTTCCTTTGCCTCCTTTGGCAGTGAGGCTTCAGCCAAAGAATAGATGTGAACACTTGTGCAGTGAAAGTGGAAGTTGTGGACTCTTTGGCTATACAGGCAACCAACTGCCTCAGCTGTCTTAGCTTCAATGTGTGAGATTTTTATTGCTTTGAGCTATACACTCATTGCAGAGCTCTCTGGGCAGATTTCTGTGCTGAAAAACACTACGTATGTGTTCATTAATTTGGAATTATAACAAACAGGCAGTCAAGCAGATGGCTACTATCTGCTTTTTTTGCAGCAAATCCCAGTGCTGTAGGTTAGCCATATATTAATAACCCAGCACAGGGGTATCGGTACTGTTCTCCACTGCTTCTCTTTAGGCAGAGTCCAGGCACTGTTGATTCCATAGCTAGTCTCAGTCCCTCCAGTCCATGTTCTTTCTCACTTGTTCTTTGTAACAATTCCATATCCACATTTACATGGGCATTCCCTTCTTTATGGGGTGGGGGGCAGGTAGTTGAGTAGCTCTGAGGAGAAAAGAGACTTTACCACGCAAATATCTTGCCTAAACTCTTCTAATTCACAACAAAGTCCTTCTCCATTTGAAAATGCTGCTGCTCAAAAGGCACACATGGTTTTCGTTTTGGCAACTGTCGATCCTTCTGGATCATGGTGTACATGAAGGAGGTCACCCAGACCTTTAGTGCATATGTCTAGGAGGCATTTGGAGGAGTGGAGACTGCCCAGACAAAAGGTACACATCAGCAGAATAAATTAGCCCATGTTCCACGTTGCTGCCAGCATCCAAGTTAGCTACTGTAAAGTTCACACAAGTATCTCTACATCACACTGCAGTCAGTTCTGTGACAGTTAAAAAATCTTGACCCCAACCCAGCTACGAAAGGCTACATTCCCTATAGCCAGGTACACCGTTAATATCTACTTCCACATAATTTGTGTAGCAAAAGGCAAGATGGTGAAGTGAGAATTTTGCATTTGAATGCATGTATTGTGGAGAAGGCAGGAAGATCATGCTGCACCTTTAAGGTCTGTATGGCTTTATGAAAAGCAGAGCAATCTGGGTGGCGCTAATGCTGGCGGGGCGTTTTGTGTAATAGAAAAGTAGCTTCTGATAATTGAACTGATAAAGAATTTAGTAGAAAATCTTTAAATTATAGTTAACAGAGTTAACTGACACAAGTGTCTGCAAGCTGACTTGGTGTTAGCTGTTGTTTGTCTTTTGAGGAAGCTTTGAGAACAATCAGCAGGTTGGTGTTCAGAGGAAGTATAACAACATGTAAGTGAAAAAAATTAAAGAGAGATGTGTGTGTTGTAACAGAGCCCAATTTCTGTCATCTGTTCTAAACAGCATTGTAAAAGCTTTGCCCAGATTAACCAAGTTTCCCCACCCCCCCGCAGTGAGCAGAGACAGGGCCCATCACAAATCCTATTGTATCTCCATTATTCTAAAGCTCAGATTTAGAGCAGCTGCTTCCTGAAGGATACAAAAGAGCCATAATGGAACAGAAGATTTTCCCCGTTTTTGCAGTATTTCCTATGAGCTCACCAGTGGGAATAGTGTTTCTGTAAATGAGCTACCTTGTGCATGTGGATGAACTTGTGTGTGCAGACTTCTCAAAGCATGGCCTACAATAATTGGTGGATGCATTGATTGTTAGCAGAAATGCCAACAAGTGTTTCCTTTCTAGAAGGTGATAATCTGATGGGTTTGCAACATTCAGGTAGATATCCTGTATGTCTGGTCTGTCTGTGAAGGTACATCCACACATGCAGGCATGTGCACTTGCAGCAGCTCAAATAACAGCGGTACAAATTTGTGTGGGAGATTTGTGCCTCATCACACATGCCTGAATGTGTACTTTGGTGTGGCGTAAATTGTGCCACTTGGGGAGAGCTGACTCTGCTCAGCTCCTTCCAGATTTTCTGCCAGGGGGAGCTAGAGGCTGGGGCCAGCACATGTACTGGCTTCAGCAGTATAAAAAGCTGCCCTGGTGAGCAACTCAGGGCTACTTGCCCTCAAGAGTTTCTGAGGCCCACCTAGTTGGTATCTGAGGACACTAGCCCCTTGTGCCCGCTGGACAGCTGAAGCAGTCCTAACCTGGAGTGGCCCTGCACCCTCTACCCACTGCAGCAGTCTGGCAGTGGGGGCGGCTGTCTGGCTGTGACCTGCTGCCACCTGCAACAGCATCTGCCACCTTGGAACAGCGACCCCATGGCAGCGCTTCTCTCAGACCCAGACGGGGACCACACGGCCACCTGGGCTCTGGTATGGGCACTGAAGCAAAGCTGCTTGTACCTCTGGACGAGCTGCCAGTGGGCTGTGGCTGCACAGTTCGCCTTCAGGGGCACTTCTGTCATGTCTCCTCGTGTCCCTGCTCTGCCATCTGGGCAGCTGTTGCTAAGAAGATTTGCTCATTGTGGCGGCCTGCTTTGAACTGTCAAAGCTTGTCCTCCTGGTCCCAAATGGCCAGAAAGTCAGTCACCTCATCTGCCCTCCAGCTGAGTCCCTGGTGCTGGCCCTGGGCAGGCTCCTCTTCCCAGGTCCTGGTTCTTCTTCCCACCACTTGCTTCCCAGCAGGGATCCTAGTGTTTCCTGTTTAAAAATTGCAAATTCTCTGATAACTGCCCCCCCCCAAGTTCTCTCATTAAAATATCCAAAATCCGCATTCTTCTGTGATTAAAATGAAACACCACTATATAGAGAGAGATCATTTGGACAGTGTTTTATTGATATATTTATGATTTTAATACAAGTTGGAAGCCTGCTGGTGCTTCTATCGTTATAGAATTCATTTTAATATACTTTGGCATTTGCTTTTTTTTTTCTTATCTTAGAAAATCAGAGCTGCCCCTGCCCCCTTCACTAACCAGGATTTTGGGACAGCTACAGCTGGACCTGCAGCTGCTTTGTAGTGTTAGATTTTACAGTAGCACTGATATGACAGTGCCCTGCCCCTGCCCATGCCCTTTCAACTCACTCCAAACCCACAGCCCCACCAGTGCCCCTCATTCCTGACCCACAGCCCCTACCTGCCCTCCACTAGCTCCCTCGAGCAGTAGCTCCATTCCAGCACCAGGATGTGATCCACCTGCAGCTGTCCCACCTGTTGCTTTGTGGCTCTGAGCAATGCCAGCCCTTACTGTGCTGCTCTCTTTGCCAGTGCCCAGGTCCCAGCAATCCTCATGCCATTCTTGGGAAGCCCTCAACTGGGGTCCAGGGACTGGCTGGGTAAACCCTTTCCCTTCCAGGCCAGCTGCCCCTGCACAGGCTGCTCTGGAGGGGCAGGGGAACTCTAAGCCTACCTGGAGCACTCCCCCATCTCTCTCTCTCTCTCTCTCACACACACACACACACACACACCTGCTGCCACCTTCACCCCTCCCCACAGCCCATCACACCCCTGCAAGTGGTTCCTGGGACCAGAAGCCCCCCCCCAGGCTGAGGCCACATGTCTCAGCACCAGTGTGAGCAGAGATGCAGCGTGGCAGTTACCCCTGCAGTTGTGGCTTCTGCCAGCAGGTCCTGTCCCATCTAGTTTCTGGGTGCTCAGAGTGTAAGATTTGTGGCAGGGAGGGAGGTGGGGTTTGTGGGGGGCTGCATGTAGGGGTGGTGAGGGGTGTTTGGGAGGGTTTGTACATGGGTGTAGGGGTGGGTGTAGGGTTTGTGGGGGGTTTTGGGCTTGTACAGGGTGGGTGTGGATTTTGTGCTTGGACTGTGGGTGGGTATGTGGGGGTAGTTTGTGGATGCAGGTGTGGGTTTTGTGGGTGGATTGTGGGGGACTGTTTGGGGGTAGGGGAAACTGTGGGGATGAAGGAGACTGTTTGAGATAGGTGGGTCCCCCACCCATCCTTCTGCACAGCACACAGCTACCCCCGCCCAACCACAGCAGTAGCAACAGTAGCTAGCAGCAGGCCATCCGTGTGCCCATGGCCCACTGCTGGCAGGGCGCTCCAGTGGCACATGGCATTGCCTGAGACCCAGGAGCTTTATGTGGTGCATGGCACTATCCCAGCCCTCTGGCATGCACCTTTAGGCATGACCAGACTGGGTCTTGCCACCACCTGGGGCTCCTGGTACCACAAGCAGGAGCCATGCACCGTCAGCTCAGGCCTCCCTACTTCTTTCTGGGTCCTTGGGGGCCTCCTGCACCAAATGAACTTTCCCTGGCCTCTTGATTTTCTGTTAAGGTATGCTCCCTTAGTCTTTCCCACAAGGCAGTGGGGGTTGAGGCTTTCTGGCACCCCATCCTTCCCTTTCATTAGAAAGGCACAGGTATGGCATTTCCTTGGGGCTTCCCTGACACTGGTAGTTGCATGACACCAACCAACTCCAGCAGGGTGCAGTTTTTGGTCTTGCCCAGGACCACTCCATCTCATTCAACTTCCCTAGGCCTCCCTTGATGATGTTACTCTTCTCTGCTAAACCAGAGTTCTCTGCTCTCAAACCCTAGCTCTGTTTCATACTGTTATTGGCCCAAATCCTATCTCAGACCCTTTCGCCTCAGCCCCACTCTTCAGGTGACTCCCCAGCTCACCATCATGCAGAATCCAATGGCCCTGGCCTCCACCTCTCTGCAGTGGTCCCACTACATCAGGACCTTTTGACCTCCCTGAGGCTCTAGCCCCATTAACGGGCCAGTCAGGGTGCCAGGCCTTAAACAGCTTACCTTCCATTCAGTAGTTTAGTTCCACTCTGACTGGAAGCTTGCAGGTGTCATATGTAGCATCACAACAAGGAATATTGAGAGGAGTATTGGAACAATGATGCAGCCTTGCTTAACTCCAAAGTTTTAACCTCAAAGGGATCTGTGATAGATCAATTACTGAAAACCACTGCTCACATAACATCATGGAGCATGCAGAGATTGGTGACAAATTTTGGTGGGCATCCATATTTCAGAGGTATGGAGACAGAGAGATTTGTGGGTGGACCCTGCAGCTCTCTCTATGTGTGTGTGTGTGTGTGTATTATATATGTATGTATGTATGTCTCTCTCTCCTCATAATGAGTGGTATACTTCAGAGATTCAAAGGAGGACTCACAATGGTAGGAAGACAAGGCTCAGGAGATTCAACATCTCATTGACATCTGTGAGGGGGCCAGGACCCTGGGGGGCCCGGCCCGAGCGGGGAGCCCCGGAGTTCCGCCCCGCTTCCGGGTCCGGGCCCGGAAGCACGGCCGGGAACTTAAGGTTTCCCGGAACTTGAACCACGCCGACGCGGGACCGGCGTGGGAAGATAAAAAGGAACCACCTACCCTGAGCAGAGGAGGACGGAGGCTCCAGCAGGAGCCTGCCCCTGGAGCTGCGGAGCCAGGAGCTGCGAGGCCGGGAGCCCCGGAGCCGGGAGCGGCGGAGCCAGGTGCTGCAGAGCCGGGAGCTGCGGGGCCGAGAGCGGCGGAGACAGGTACGGCCGCGCCGGGTGCCACGCAGCGGGAGCCGCCGGTGGCGAGGCTGGGAGCCGGGGAACCGGCGGCGGCGAAGCCGAGAGCCGGGGGTCCAGAGGCAGCTGGGCCGGGACTGGTAGAGCCGGAAGCCGGGCGGCAGGGACCGGCGGCAGCGAGGCCGGCCGCCAAGAAGCCCGGAGCGGCGCAGCAGCAGCCGGCAAGGCGGGAAGTGGCGGAGCCAGGGGGCGCCGCGGACCCCGACGGGACGAAGGTAGCAAAGGGACCGGTGGCCATTGCACCGGAGGAAGCCGGGAAGGGAGGCTTGGTGGGAGGGGCCCTCCTCCGGCGGCTGCGGGCCGCTTGGCCGCGGGGGAAGACCCGCGGGCAGGGAGGCAGAGCTTGTAGCTCCCTCCCGGTCTAGACAGTGAGCCACAGGAGGTAAAAGACACCTCAGGACTAGTGGAGCGATCAGCACCAGGGAGACTAGGTGCTGGTAGGACTCCTGGTAAGGGTCCAGCAGTGTGAGGGTACCCCCCCACTACTGCGGGGCTAGCACGAAGACAAAGGGAGCCCTAACAGAGGCTCCCCACCCGGAGGACCGGGCGAGGGTGTAGGGGAGGAGGAGCCCTCAGGACCCCTGGACCTTGGACGTACGGTACCGCACGTGGACCGCCAGGTTCCCGGCACGGGTGAACCCCATATTTCCATCAAGTCATGGCAGGCGAGAGCGGCGAAGCGGGACGGTCCAATGCGTATCCCCTCCTCCCCAGGGGACATCCGGGGATCGGGGTCTCACGGTAAGTGACGCACCCCCATCCCCTTACAACTGGTGCATTGGCCGGGAATCGAACCCGGCCTAGCTCGGAGAGCAACACAGCACCATGGAGCTCCCTACGAGCTCGGATGTGATGCAGCAGACGCTGCATCTGATGGCCCAGCTGCTACAGCAGCACCAGCAGTCGGCCTTAAGGCAAGCGAGTGTGCAGGAGCATCTGCTCCAACAGCAGCAGGCAAGGGCTGGCCCGTATAGCGGGGAAATGAACATGCCCCGCATGAATCGGGAGGACGATGTGGAGGCCTTCATAGAAATCTTTGAGAGAGCGGCCCTCACCACGGGCATAGACCGAACGAAATGGGCCAGTAGGCTGGGAGTCCTGTTAACAGGCCCTGCCCCACGCCAAGGCCAGTGACTACGAGCGTGTAAAGGCCGAGATTCTACAACGCCTAGACATCACCCCGGAAAAGCACTGACAGGCATTCCGAGGAAACAAGACCAAGGGAGAGAAAAGCCCCAAGATGTTGTGGCACAGCCTTAGAGATGAAATGATGAAGTGGCTGAGGCCGACGGAGACCACAAAAGAAGAAATATGTGATCAGGTTCTGCTAGAACAGTTCCTGACGGACCTGGAGGACGACACCCAACAGTGGGTAAGGTGTCACGGCCCCACAACTTCCCTACAGGCTCTCCAGTTGGCGGAGCAATATACAGCAGCCCAGGTGGGGCGACGCCCGGGTCGGGGAAAACCGAGGGCGGAAGGCTCCCCCCGAAAGGGCAGGGGAAGTAAGGCTGAGAAGACCCCGGGGAACTCGGGTGTTAGTTGCTTCCGGTGTGGCGGCAGGGGGCACCTTGCCTGGTCCTGCCCGACCGAAGCTGAGTACCCCCCCGGTAAGGGGACCCCGATCCCCAGAGGTAGCAGCAGAGCAGGGGAATACACCCGGGAGGAACCTATGGACTGTGGGGTTGGCGGCAGGGAAGACACCTTCCCCAGGCCCCTGGCGCGAGTAAAGGCCTGGGTGGGACAGCGACCACTCATGGCCGTAATTGACACCAGATGCTCACAGACCCTAGTCAGACCATCACTGGTAGAATGGAGGCGCGCCCCGCGTTGCACAGGGATCCACTTAGTCTGCCTGCACAATCAGAGGACGCACTTCGAGCGGCGGATCCTAGAGGTCCAGCTGCAGGGAGTTTCGAGACGCCTGCCCGTGGGGTTGAAGGAAGATATCTTGCACCCCATGTTCGTGGGGAGGGACTGGCCGGAGATATACGAGGTGCTGGCCGCCCTCCAGCCTCGGAAAGGATCCCCACAAGGCTTAGCAGGGGAAGAACCCGAACCGCCCTGGCCGGCCGAGCTGGACGGCCTGGCGAACAGTTACCAGTTCCGGGAGGCGCAGGAGAAGGACGCGGAGCTGAGACCCTTCCGTGAAGAGGCACTCCAACAGGAGCGGCAATCGGTAAGCCCCACGGCGGATCGGGGACAGGGCCCCCGGGTCGAGTTAAGACAGGGTCTGCTATA
>NW_017728910.1:41501478-41515980 GCF_001723895.1 Crocodylus porosus
GAGGCTCCCCACCCGGAGGACCGGGCGAGGGTGTAGGGGAGGAGGAGCCCTCAGGACCCCTGGACCTTGGACGTACGGTACCGCACGTGGACCGCCAGGTTCCCGGCACGGGTGAACCCCATATTTCCATCAAGTCGTGGCAGGCGAGAGTGGTGAAGCGGGACGGTCCAACGCGTATCCCCTCCTCCCCAGGGGACATCCGGGGATCGGGGTCTCACGGTAAGTGACGCACCCCCATCCCCTTACAACATCCATGATACACATGGTTTCTTCAGTGCCACTAAAGCCTTCTATGGTTCAAGTGCTCAGGGACCAACCCCCTTGAGACCTAAGGATGGAGCAGACCTGATCAAGGAAAGGGGAGCCATCAATGCCCATTGGAAGGAACATTTTTGAATCAAGAGTGTTGTTGATGAGCCTATTCTCAATTTCATCCCACAACACCCAGTCAGAGATGATTTTGGAATTCCTCCAACCCATGACGAGGTGAGGAAAGCCATCAAGCAGATGAAGAAGCAGGGCATGTGGGCTAGATGGAATTCCATGGAAATCTTCAAGCAGAGGGGAGAGGTGTTTAGATCACAGTGTCATGCTCTCATCTTAAGGATCTGGAATGATAAGGAAATCCCAGATGACCTCAGGGACACCATGACTGTGTCAATCTTCAAGAAACAAGACAATTCCAACTTTGGTAAATAAAAAGGGATTGCTTTGCTGTCAATTATGGCTAAAAAATGATATTTAGAGGTTTGCTTTTGGGAATTGGCTTGGTATTACAGTAGAGCAATGGTCCAGGGCAATGGCAAGGGTTAATTGATTTCTAAAAGCCTGTTTATGACAATGTTTCTTTCAAGGCCTACTGTGTCTAACACAGGCAAGCAGACACACAAATTGAAGAGGTGTACCACATTGTTCCATAACAGAGATAAGGGACTCTGCTGCATTGGCCAGGTCACAGTGACCAATTGCAGAGCCCTTGGGATTTTTGTTTTTGGAAGATGGACCAAACTAGGAGAAACTGGTAAATAACCAACTTAGGATGTGTGCATGTGATGAGGTTGTGAAACAAAAGAATATAATGTGGACAGTATGACAACCACAGGGAAACCAATCAGTGGTGCTCAGAGATGAAGAATCATCATCAGAGGAGAGAAAGAATATAAAAGGAAGGATTTCAGAATAGAAAAGGGTCCCCAAGAGGGGAACCCAAGGCCACCATGGACAGAGGGCATACCACCAGACAGTCTCACCCACTCCACTGTGACGGGTGAGGGGAGGAGGTGGGGATTCTTTGACCTCCAGGTTGCTGACATCTGACATTCAAGAAAGAACCTCAGGGTGAAACTTGCATATTGGCCAGGCAAACCTTCCCTCTGATGATAGCTCTAGGACTGGTAGATACAGAATAGTTTACATTATTCTTATCTGATATCACTGTGTATCAATAAAATTCACCTATTATCAAATGGAGAGCTTGTGGTCAGTCTGAGGGTTTGGGTCCTCCTGGAACAAGGTATCTGGGTCATAAACATAGTGCCAACATCCACTGCAGGAAAGATCTGACAACCCTCCTGTACTGTCTCTTTCCACATGCTGAAGAGCTCCTACTGGAATCTCAGTGTGGGCTTAGGGCATCAAGAAGCATAACTGACCTGAACTTTGCAGCTTGCCAGCTGCAGGAAAAATGCTGAGAAGAACATAAACCTTGCTACATGACATTCTTTGATCTCATGAAAGCTTTCAACTCTGCCAGCTGAAAAGTGTTGTGGATAATCCTCCTGACGATCCTCGCATATCCACGGAGACTTATTTTTTCCATTAGCAGTTTTGGCATGAGAACTAGTTATGTCCTTATGAGACTAGTGGATGGCATGAAGCTGGGTGCCATTGCCAATATGGAAGAAGAATGAATTATTATACAAAAAGGATTAGATCTTCTTGCAGGGTACAGTATCAGAAATCATGACATTTAATAACACAAAGTAAAACCTAATGCCAAGACTTATGCTAGATGCAACAGAACACCCTTTAGGGTGTCAGTCACTTTAAGGGCTGGAGCAGGGTGGCTAATGAGAGTGGCCATTTTGGAGAGTGGCCATTTTGGGAGAGCTCTAAGAGCAGAACACTTTGAGATCAGCAACTGGGAGTAACATCTTCCAGCAGAGCTCCTGCTCCAGGAATATCTCAGAGGTAAGGGTGAGGCTATAGGGATGGAGGAGGCCTCATTGGTCCTGGGCATGATCAAAAATTGCATCCTGCAGAGATAGGGAGGCCTGGTGGTCCTGCCTGTGGCGGTGTGAGGGCGTGGGGCCTAGGAGTGGCCGTGTACTCCCTAGCGACCCCTACCATCACTCAAGGTGATTCAGCACCCTCTGGTTCTCGTCCGCCATGTCTTTGATGACAATTAGTTCAGATGGGAGGCTGCCTTTATCCCCTGGTGAACGGTGTGTGTGTTACTACCCCTACTCCATATGGGGTGCCTCAGCACACCCCTGCCTTAAGGGCAATGCGTGTCTCCTACCTCCCCTTTAGCACACCCCAAGCCTCGCAGCTGTTCTCTGGACGTTGTTTGGGTCCCTTGCCCTTTGGCGCCCTCTCCAGCGCCCCTCGGGCTCATCCTGCCCTGGTGCCCCGCTCTGGCACCCCCAGGCTTGTCACCCACCTGGTGTCCCTGGGGCTTGTTACTCCCCGGCACCCCTCTCCAATCTACCTGGGCCTCCCACGCCACTGGCACCCCTCAACTGGTGCCCCTGGGTTGGTCACATGCCTGTTGGCCCTTTACCGGTGTCCCTGGGCTGGTTAGGCAACCTGCACCCGGATACCAGCACCCCTGGGCTTGCCGTGCCCAGGCCTCGCCCCACAGGGCCTGTCTCTCAGGTTTATCCCGCTCCTCACCCTCTGTGGAGCTTTTGCCGCACTTCACGTGCTTCTCGCCCCCTCTGGGGCCTATGCCGCACCTCTCGCGCCCGCTGCCCCACTCTGGGGCTTGTGCCGCACCTCTCGCAGCTGGGGCTACAACCCCCACACCCCGAGCGCCTCTCCGGCACTCCTCGTGCTGTGCCCACTGTGGCACTGCTCACCATGCCTCCGCTGGGCACCGGGAACCCCCAAGCTACTGGGGAGTCCCCATGAGGCCTCCTCACACCCCTACAGCCTCACCCAGTCCTCCGGTCTAACCATAAGTAAAAGAGTCAGCCAGCCAGCTACAACATAACATAAGCACCCGAGCTCATAATGCCAACTCCACTCAATGCTGGACTCTCACCCATACGTCTGTCTGGGCTCTCTCTCCCTCCCCTTGCATCATTGCAGCCAGTCAAGCCACCACCATTGACTCTGCTGCGCAGCTCTCCCGCAGAGCTGCGGCTCCTGCGGCTGCCAGAGGGGAACTGTTGGTCAGGCTCTGGCCTGGGCTGTTTATAAAGGCCTGGCCCTGCCCTCTTCTGGCCACCTGACCCGCCTGGTTGCCCTGGAAACCGGCACCTGAGCTGCCCTGGTGATTGGCAGCTCTGACAATTTCAATCCCAGTCACGGGGCACCTACGTGACCCCGTGACAGGCAGGGCAGGGCCACTTAAATACCAAGACCGAGAACCTTCCCAGTATAAGGTGGGTTGAGGCACCTAAACCCCTGCCCCCACCTTTGGGTGGGTTACTAGGAGAGTTTCTGGGGGGCAGGTAAACTTATTGAAAAGCACCTGAGTCCTATGGGGTGTTAGACCCTGGAGGTGGGCCAGGCATGCTGAAGGAGCAGCACCTGAGTCTGGGCCTGGAGAGTTGGAGGGCAGAGTTGTGGGGACCAGTTAAGCTCAGAAAGGAGCAGCTGAGTCCTATGGGATGGAAGACCCCAAGCCCTAGTGTAAAGGGGCAGAGTTGTGGCCCAAGAGGGGGGTGCAGTGGTCCAATGAGGAGTCAGGGGCAAAGCAGGCCCATAGTTGAGGAATCATTCAGTCCCATTCAGGTGAGGGTCATGGGAGAGGCCAAAAGACCACATCAGAGCTGACTGAGGAGTGAAGAGCAAAGCCTGAGGTTCTCTGAGTAGGTCAAAGTGAGTGTGGCCTGGATAGGCAGTATGCAAGAGACCATGTGAGAGCCGATGGATTGCAAGAGGCCCGATGAGAGGGGGGATGGAGTGTGTATGACCCTGAAGGGGGCAGTATGGTAAAGATTCAACTGTGTGCCCAGTTTGGCACAGCCTTGGGCTAGAGTATCATCACATGGTATGACATCAGCAAGGCATGGGACATGTGTGGGGGTGGTAGGGGTGTGTACACATCATCCATGGTCATTTGGGTGCACGAAGGGCAGCCTCCCCCCTATTTGACATCATAACCATTTATTAACAAGGCATGGCAGGTGAGCAAGACGGGAGGTTTGCCCGGAGACAAGGGCAGGGCCATACTTATACCAGGCCTGAAAGGTGCCTTTGTCACACTCTCGGAGGGAGGTTCCTAGTTTGAAGATGATGGAGGAAGAGAGTGACCTGGGTGTGGTCACATAGTGGTTGACTGTACCATGTTGGTGGTGGAAGCTCGTATTATGGGCAGTCAGACTGTGTACCTTGTTCCTCTGCTACATTAGACGTTGGACACAGGTAGAACTAGGAAGTTGTTGTTCTTGCAATGGTACTGAGCAATTTCTATTTCCCTGCATTGTCATATTTCCCTAACCAATTCTGCACTGGTGGCATCCTTGACGGTAGTCTTGTCTCTCCTGTTCTCTTCTAGTGGCACATTAGAGATTCCTATGTCTCAGATGCCTTGTGGCTGTGATATTCCAGAACTGGAATGGATGTTCTTGTGTATCCTTTAGAACAAAGTGCTGCCTTCAAATTCAGGTAACTGAATTCATTGAGCCATGAAATCCCTTCCAGTCCAATGTTCCTACATTATTTTTCTATTACTTTAATCAGGCATATTCTAATCTTTTTCGCTTCTTATCTGACTGCTTCAAATCTTTATACAGCCATATAAAATAAAAACGCGTTATTATACATCTCCTATAGAAAGGGAACTGAAATACAGATGTATTAAGAGTCTTGACCAAGATTATAGGAAGTCTGTGGCAGCATTAGAAACTGAGAAAGCTAGAGTACTCTGTGTTGTAATGTAGTTCATTTCCCCATACTGTAGGGGACAGTGAGGAGTCATAAGTGATTAACAATGTCTGCATTTATAAAATAATCATTGATTATTTTCAAACTTGAAAACTCATATCCACATATTAGGGGAGCCAGTTGTGCACCTTAGTTGCACTCTTACTGTACTGATGAATGTATGCATGTGGACAATATTATGATAGAATAAAACTGAATCTCATATATTTAACATTTCCCTTTTATGTATTTTGATCATCATTCTTTTATATATACTCAATTTTTTTGCATGTCCATTGTTGGTCACATTCTAATTTTATTCGAAATACATGGAAAACTGTTGGTACCTTTAGTTTAATCTTGTTATATAGATATACCTCAAATTCTGAGTGTTAAGTGAACTGTATTTCAAAAAGTGATGAATGTAAAAAAATAATGGTTTCTATAGAGAGTACTTAACTTGACCATCTTAGCTGTGAAATGTGGGAAGGTGGTAATTAAGTCATGGGACAAAACAATTTGCATTTAGGTTAGCAAGTGAAGTTTTTAAGTGACATCTATTAATACATTCTGTTAATTTGAAGATTTGGCACCCTATTATTTGGGGCATAGAAATTTTTATAATGAACCAGTAATGTGATTTGTATACTTTTTATCTTCAGTAAACTGTGATTATCAATCCAAACAATGTCAAGCAACCTGCTGTGCCAAACAGTGTACATTATGTGGATGACAATTGTTGTGTCTCTGAAGAAGAACACATCTCACTCTAGATATTTGGGGAACAGAAATTTGATTTCCTGCAGAAGTTTGGGGGTTCAATATTTGTCTTCATTCCAATTGGAAACAAAACTTGTAAATTACCAAATTCTCCACCAAAGACAATTCTGAAAAAAAATTATTGGGTTATCACATATTTTCCTTTTATTTTTGTATTTGAAATTATATCAAAATGTAATTCAGAGTTTTTAAAAATTAAAACCAGCATTGCTTCAAATGAAAAATGGAAAACATTTTATTCAGGAAATGTAGTGGGATGTTTTGACATTGTCAGAACTTTTTTCTAGATTTTTCTCAAAAGCAACATTTTGGCAAAGATAACATAATTTTCGAAGTGCTTTGATGAGGCTGCATTCTCTCATAGAAAATGCTGCCATTGATTTTTTTTTTTTTTTACTGGCTCCACATCTTGCGTTATTTGTAGAAACTGACCTTTGGGTGAACTGCATATGACTTGCTTTTTATACTTGTTAATGATTTGAATCTTCATAGATAATTTGTGTGGAAGAACAGGAGACGAACAATATGTATGTTCTCATTAACTTTTCAGTATGCTTTTTCATTTAACTGCTCATTGAACAGAAAGAATTAAGCTATTATAGAATGATTTTTTTAAGATCAATATGGTCATTCTTAAGCTGAGCTGATACATTTTGTATTTCATAATTTTGTAGTTAGAGGATTAATTAATAAAATTCTTTAATGTTTACCATGGTAGCAAATGAGCATATAAATGTGTTTATTCATTTTCCATGCTACACATTTTTTAACCTTCCAGGGCATTTATTCACATCTTTTTGTCCCGCAAATGCTGGAGATCCGATTAATCGAGTCTGCTCTGCACGTGAGCTGATGCAAACCATGTTGCACTGCATGCAGTTGGATAAGCAGCAAAATGCGCTTCAGCACACAGAAAATTATGGCAGTGCACTATTGAATTAAAACACCTTCTACGTATTTTAGTTCAAAAGTGCACTGCTGCCATTTTCTCAGTGCTGACACTCATTTTGCCACTTATACAACTGCAAGAAACTCAATGTTGCAGTGCTTGTGTGTGTAAAAATGCCCCTACGTTCTACCAGTTGAAGACTGCTAGGTTGTACTCTGCTCAGTCTATACGGCGCACATCTACCCTACAATAGTAGCACCCAATCAGATATGATTTATGGTCCATTCATTCCTTTGCTCCTTCTCACCAAATATGACTTAGTTATAATACTGTTTCCCTGAAACAACATTGATAAAAAGGAGTTGAAGAGCCATGAAAGCTGCAGATGGAAGCTAGTACTGTGGGAAGTTAGGCTGTTCACACTGTTTCTGGCTAATCTACTACTATTTCTTTTGCTTTTCCTTGCTCTTTTGAAGTTTCTTTTGTTTAGATTTTGTAGTGATTTTAGCTGTTGTTTTCTTTTTACCCTGCCTTATCTCTGTTTTCTTTCTTTTCTCTTCTCTTTTATCTGTAATAGACTCAAAGTCTTATATTATTTCATGCTTCTATTGATTTATTCCTTCTATTGTTCTTATTTTGCTATACTCATTTAAACCAATAAACCATAAATCACAAAGAAATGGATTTAAATGTACGTCTGGAACTCTGTGATGAATATTAGAAGTACAAGGGCTTTCTTTTTGCCTTGCAATTTACTTCAGTAGTTCATTAAACTATACCAATGTTTCACACCAAAGAGGCATACATAAATGGAGCCATTCTCCTGAGCTGAATTACTTGTGGGTTGTTCGTAAAAATTTAGAAGTTGAAATGATAGGTTTAGAAGAACCGGCTATTGTAGCAAGCCTGTTTTGTGCTTTTAAAAAAGCACTTAACATATGCAGTAGATTTTCTTTCTCTTGTTTGTGGCCAAATACATTTTAGTCTTGATTCCCTATTCACTGACACCTGTACTCACTTTGTTGGGTGCCCTTAAAAATAAGTCTTAGGGTTAATGTGCTAACAAAAAGGAAAATAATGGGTGATGTAACGAGGAGTATGTACAGCTTAGGGGAGTTCACTGCTTTACAGAGCTCTAGTCTTTGGTTATCAATAATGTCCCAGCAGGTGGCAGCTGGAAAGAGGATTGAAATGGAAATGCAGAACTCCTTTACCATGGGCTTGGAATAGTCCATTTCCTGTAGCAAATCTGTAACAGTGATTTCATATTTTTCTTCAAGACTGAATGAAATGCTGCTATAGATAGCTTGTATACATGTACTAAAGGATGTTTCCATTGTGTCTGGTTGTCCCACTACTCGCATTATAGTTTCATAGTTGTGCTTACCACACAGTTTGCTAGGGGTGTGCAAAATGGGCCCTATTTGACTCAGCTTCGGCCTAAATAGAGGATCTCAAGATACCAGGAATGGCTTGTGAATGCTGCAATGTTGGGGTGGATGGAGCAACCCCCAGGAGCACGGGGTTGGGGGGCCTGCACACTAGGTGGCAAACCCAGAAGTGGACCGGATATACTTCCAGTCCATTTCTGGGTCCACTGGGGAGTGTGTAGGGGGGTCCCCCTGTGCCCCCCTGGATCAGCAAGCAGCTGCAGGGGGACCCCGGGTGGCCCCCCAGACTCAGGAGGCACCAGTAGCTAGGGTGGGAGGACTGGAGTGGAGGGGGGCATGTGCTTCCCAGCAAACCTGGAAGTGGACTGGAAGTGCTTCTGTCCGCTTCTGGGTCTGCTGCCAGGTGCACTAGGGAGCCCCCTGCCCTCCTGTGGGATGCTCCATTAGCCCCAACATTGCAGCATTGATGAGCTGCCTGGTACCTTGAGGTATGTAGAAAAAACATTTAAAGCTGTGTCTATGTCCGAATTACCGAATCTTTTCAAATCAATTCAGGGGGTTCCAATTTGATTCAGAGAGATTAAAGGGTCCCCTGATTTAATTCAGATTCGAAGATTCAGCCACTGAATTGGACTAAATCTCCACCAAATCAAATCAAGGACCAAAGCTTTGCACAGCCCTACTGTTTGCATATGAAATTTCATTCATCATTGATCATAATGGCATTGCAATTAATGTGAATATACCAGTTTTGTTTATGAAGCTTAACATTGTATTTTTCTCTCTCTTTTATATTAACACCAAAGAAAAAAAAAGGGGTTAATTATTTCAAAATATCAGGATAACTAACCCCTTCCATTTCATATTACAGTACTCTGAGGTGCACTGTACAGCTTTGTAAAAGTGACCTGCCATGATTTCTCTTTAACAGCTGTACACTACTCTGTAAAAGACACATATAAAACTCCAGTTTTGACACATGTACACCTTTATTTCCCTGCCTAGTGAAGTTTTAAAAATGGTCCTTTCTCATTTTAAAAGGGAACAGATCACCCCACCAGCCTTCCAAAACAAGAACTAAGCCAGTCTGATAATATAAGGAGCTATAGTGGGAAATGTAAATCTTTCAGCAGTCCTCTCTCCACAGTTCTTGTAACCTGGCGGAATATTGAATTAAGCAAGGTAATCTCTCTGAAGTACTTGGAGAGGAGCATCCTTGTCACTTAAGGTGTTTTTACATGTGCTCTATGGTGGAGGGGAGCACTTTAATTAGAGTGGCTCTGGAGCTGTTCTAATTAAAGCACTCACAGCATCTCATGTATCAGCATCCCTGTGTTTCAAAATGGTGGTGGGTGTAGTTTAACTAAAGCTCACTGAAAAAGCTTCACTTAAAGTGCCCCCACCACCATTTTGAAGCACAGGGGTACTGATACATGATGTGTGGAGGCTGGTTGGAGTGCACTAATCAGCCTGCTCCAGCAGACTTGATTAATCGGTAATTATAGCACATCGGAGCAGCCTCCCCACACCTGTACAGGGACAGAAATTAGACATAAACTAGTAGAAGTGATTGAAAACCAGTTCAAATCTGTAACACAACGGAAGTGTTCCACATAAACTGCTTTCAAAACAGCCACAATTGATTTAAGATAAATCTGGATGTATGTAGTATCAGACTTAACTGATTTAGGTTAAATTGGTTTACTGAACTTTTGTCCCAGATCCCCTGCAGATTCAAGTTAGCTCACAGTCCCCCAGCATCCCAGGTTGCTTTGCACCTCCCCTGCAATGCCCCACCCCCTTCACAGGGTGGGTGAGCTAGCCTTTGCCCAAGCTGTCTGCTCTAGCTGAGAAGGGCAGTGTGCTCTATTGCCCCCCGGATTCTGGCCTGGGCCACTGCAGGGATGCAGCTGCATTTCTGGAATCAAAAGTGAATGTCTATTCTCTTGTTTCTCAGTTCTGTCTATGCAGTTTAGACTGACCTTCAACGATTGAATTGATTCACACTCAGGCTTTTTGACTGTCTATACTTAATCTTTCTCTTCCCTGCTAGCTAAGAACAGAGCCAGTAGGGTGAGCAGTGAAGTGCACACTGGATGTGAACAGCAGTAGTATAATAATGTGTGGCTGAGCAGAGCACAAGGCCTAGGCTCTGGAGTGGAGCGTGGGGCGGAGGGCAGATGTCTCCTCCTTCCTACCCCCACCCCACTCCTTCTGCTACCCCACACTCTGCATCTTTTCTGCAACAGCTCTGACTTGGGCAGCACAGTAGCAGTGTATACATTGCAGGGTCAGTTGGAGGTTCGCTGCTGTGGTGGGAAGATGTCACCTTTTTTCTTCTGAGATTGCTGGTTTTATGGCCACATGACCTATGTTGGCAGCAAAAAATGGAGGTGACATCTCTCCCTGCAGCAGCAAACCTTTGGCTGCTGCCCCTCTGCACACTGTACTGTCACTGTCCTGGTGTGGTACTGGCCAGTTATGCCTCTGGTGAACAGTGTGCTTGAAATTTGTTTTTCTTCCACTTTTAGAATGGAAGGTGTAAAAGAGGTTTAAGAATTAGTTTTGGAGGAGAGCAGAAATTAACCCTGTGTTGGTTATAATTCACTTTTTAAAAGCAAGGAGGGGAAAAAAGCCTTATTGGGAGGTATTTGAAGACTTGCTTGTTGAGGAGCACCAGATGCAGCTTTGGAGCCCATTATAAATGTACCAGTTTCAGTATTGACAATCCCCAGAACTCAAATGAATTAAGCAGTTTTTCAATCAGTGAGACCTTTAAAAGCTTTTTGGATTTTTTTTATTTTCTCTTTTATGGCCTTTTAGGGTTCATGTTTTTGAGTTTTTCTCTGTCAATAAAAATAAGTTATGAGTCTCCTATAAATAAATTTGAAAGACACCTAATATAACATGCAGATTGTTAAGGCTGGCAACACTACAATTTTAAAATGATGGTATATTTCAATATCACATCACCTAAAATAGCTTTATTAATAGGATAATACTCCTCTGGTCAAACAAATGGCTATTTTGAATCCTATTACTAAATATTGTTGCCCCTGTCCTTGCATGTTAAGGAATGAATTAGGTCTAGGGTACTTTTACCTGCTGCCAGTGTACCCATGGTGCTGAAGATCTGTGATTGCAAAAGCAGAGATTGTGCAACCAAGGGGCATAAACTGGAAGCCTGTGAACAAAACTTATACATTTGTTGGTACTTAGGGGCCAGTGCCAAAAGAAGCCATGCAGCACTTTTTTGATGGTATAATATGTGCTTCAGCTTGGCACGCTACCTCCCTGATGGAGGAGTGCATAAGGGGGTGCTTCTAATATTGAGGTAAATTTTTCCACCACATGTACTAAAAAGTATACTGTCTAGAAGCAACACATGGTAGGCCAAGTCCTAATAGCTAGTCCTTCCACTGTTAATTTGTGGATGGGAATCACATTGCTTTAGTCAGAAGGAATATGTTAGCATGCCTTAATGATCACCATTACAGAAGACAAAACAATAAAAGAATTTACTGTGACTTTTATTATTAAATTTAAAAAAATTAGACATTTTTAAAAGCAATAGTAATATATCGGTCCATATAGTATCAGCACCAATAAATGGAAAATTGACATTATTGGCAATTGGCTTTTTTTGCCTTATGTTGCTGATAATGTCACCGATAAATGCTATTTTTTTAAGTGTTGGCAAATTCTCTTGGTTTATTATGAACAATCTAAAGCAGGTGCCAGCACCCTGTGGCCCGTGGGCAAGCTCCAGCCTGCACAATGGGGGCTTTGGCAGTGTTTGGTAGCAGAAGGTTTCATCTGGGCCACACTGCACTGCAAAGAAATGCAAACCAATCAAGCAGCCAGGGGCTTCGACAGTGTTGCATCACAGCTAGGTGGCAACAGGCACACCCACATGAGATGCTATTGTGCAGTAGCATTGGTGGGCACTGTGATGTGATGCTATGTCACAGTAGTAACAACCTACTGTTCAGTAGTAGCTCATTGCGGTAAAAACTGCGGAGTCTGCTACTTGTATAGACACAGCCAGAGAAAAGCAGTGGTGGGGAGAAATGGTGACAGCAGAGGCCAGATCCTGTTAGATGGAGCATCTTTCCTGATCGTTATGCTGCCTTTCTGTTTGTGGCAGGAAATTCTCAGAACAGCATAACATTTAGTGTTTTAACATTCTTTTCATCCAGCACATTTTCTGAGCTTTCCTTTCAGTTCCATCAGGGTTTAATAAAAGTTGAAATCCTGTTTTATATTAATTTAAATACACTTATGTTTCATATAAAGTCTTTCAACTCTCATAAGGGTATCCTATAAGCTTTTAGGGGATGTCTGTTTGGCTCAGGGCAAGGCTGGCATATCAGAGATAGTGTAATAGACATGTTTTAATTGAAATGAGCTTATATGTGCATCCCCAGTGCGGCATTAGTGCAACTGGTCTGCTCCCAGTTCAAGAGCAGGATCACTGTGTCTCAGCCCAGTGACAGCATGTCTTAGCACAGTGCTCCCTTGCATGATACAGACATGCCCAGGGTGGATCTAGGGAAGCTGCACTGGTGCATTTGCATCCTCCTTTGACTCCTGCTCTACCCAAAGTTTAAAACCAACTGCCTTGCAGTTCTGCCTTTCCCTTCAAGACAGGCAGTGCTGAGGGAGTCATTTGACTTCATGGCTCATTATAATCTACCTGGTACCATCTAACCTCTTCATTCCACTGGTGTTAAGGACCCTTTCTTCTTTTAATGCTGTCGATGTTTTACCAATAAAGCTATTCTTTGTTCTGCAATTCTGCTACTGAAACTCCAATTTCAGAGCCCTGCAGATTGTTTTTAACTCATTTCAATGACACTATATTTGTTTTTGCTTCTATCTTAAACAGACCTGGGCCCCTAGCATATTAATAAATCTTCTAGCTTATTTTTACCTGGAGAAAAAAAATGTGTTGTTTTATATGTGATGATGCACTGCACCATCTGCACCCTCCTTTTCACAATTCTAGAACTGCCCATGGATATACCTAATTATCTTCCACCAAGGACAACTACGCAATGACCGCTGTTACTTTATCTTTGTGAAAGAGTTGCTTTTCTACATTTGTCAATGAGATTGCTTAAGCATTCCCAGACAACTAATTAGCTGGACAATTAATATAAGTATTTAATATTTAAATTGATTCCTAATTACTACCCAGTTGTAGTGTTAAATGACCTTGCTATTTGTGCAGTGAACATTCTATCATTTACCTTGCAATGAAGTTACTGTATTAAATACCTAAATCCAACATTTGCAAATGTACATACTGAGAGAGAGACATGCAATTTCAAGCAGTTAGGGAATCATAAAATTATGCATAATCAAAAGGAAACACGAGTTAAGATGAAGGAGCTAGCATTTTCTCTGAGACATTTTCAAAGCTTTTCTTAAAGTTTGAAGGAAAAAGATGGAAAGATTGTTTAAGAAAAAAAAATTGCTGTCAACAAGAAATTCTCTAGGACATTCTAAGGAGGCTTAAACTGAAGTTATTTCTTGCAAAAGGGGGAGGTAAAGGAATAAGTCACTTTTATAGTTTTGTTTTATGGCTCTGACAACACATTCATACATTTCTCTTCACTTCTAACTGTAACATCAGCATGTCATTTAAATAAACAACTGAAAATACAAGGCTATTATCATGGTTGACTGGCTCTACCTTAGGGGTGGCACGTTTCTCCCCGCTCCCCCCCAGCAACCAGCCAGTGACCAGGGGGAAGGTCTGTCCTCAGCTAACCCAAATCCCGGGCAGGGCCCCCCCTGGCCTGAGAAATCAGCTTTCCCCGACGGCAGGCCCACTGCGCATGCATGCAGTTTAAAAGGGCCCGCCAAACATGGAAAAAAAGCTCAGTTAGGCTCCGGAGCAGTGAGAGATGCGCGGGTGAAGCCTGCTGTGCCCCTGCTCCCCTGAAGCCCCCCAGACACCCCCTCAGCAGCCACAGAGCCCCCTGCCAACCCCCAGCACAGCCGGGTGGGGGTCGTGGTGGGAAGGGGTTAACTCCTCGCTCCCTGGGAGGAGGCGGCTGCGTGGAGCCGGGCCGGGTCAAGCCCCCGCCCAGGCCCCTACTTGGCCCAGCCCCGCCGGGAGTCACGCGACCGGAGCCATGCGAACAGGCTGCGTAAACAGGTGCTCGAGTTAGCGCGGAGTTCGCGCAGGAGAGGGTGTGGGAGGGCACGAGACCCTGCCTGCGAACCCCCCAGAGTAGTCAGTCCCAGCCCTGGCCAGCCTATTAGAGGCATGACATGGATGGGCATGCGCCGCACCCCGAGGGTCCCCTCGGGCTCTGCGGCCCCCCCATTGGGCACCTT
>NW_017728910.1:41515991-41520866 GCF_001723895.1 Crocodylus porosus
CTTTACTGTCCAAGCCTCCAAGGTCTGGAACAGTCTGCCAGCGGAGGTGGTTCAAGCACCTACATTGAACACCTTCAAGAGTAAATTGGATACTTATCTTGCTGGGATCCTATGACCCCAGCTGACTTCCTGCCCTTTGGGCAGGGGGCTGGACTCTATCTCCCGAGGTCCCTTCCAGCCCTGATGTCTATGAAATCTATGAAACCTCACTGACCTGGGGGTGGATACCGCCCCCCGTGGCCGATTGCAAGACAGCTGATTGCTGTAGCCAGTTCCGTGAATAACTGTAGCTGCTTCTAGGAGTGTAGTAGTGCTCCGCTCCCCAGCTGGTGCTTGCAGTGGGGGCAACGGTGCTCCTGCCTGCCCCCACCAGCCATCAGCTAAGTGGCAAGCTCGGTCAGTCAGGGGCTGCACCAGCGCTCTCAGGTTGTGCACATGCACCCCTGTAAACCCCCTTACACTCCCTACACGTTGCCACTGACTGTGGTGTTGTTTCTCTAAGTATTCTGCATATAAATTATTTTTTAAAATTAAATTCAGTAAATATACAGGCAATATACAGGTTTGTAATAATCTAATTCTTCTTTGGCCTATGAACACACACACACACACACACATACCCCTCTTCCAAGTGTGTGTGTTTTTTTGCACTGATGATAAACTCCAACACCCTCGTCTGTGAACCTGTGGCTCTACACACCAAAATGGTCTTTGAGATTTTTGACACTTCATAAAGAGAATATGCCATTTGAACAGCTCCATTGTAAATTGTTTATAGTCTTTTGCAGAAGATATACTGATTTCAAGATACAAGTATACATGAAAGAACAGTGGTCTGGTACAAAATTTTATATTGTGACTGCTGTCTTGAATTTAAACAGATGACTTTGGGTGACCAACATTAATACAAGATATTTCTACCAGGACAAAACTCAGACACCTAGTTTATTCAAAAGAGTCTAAGGGATGACTTGTCCCTAATAAACAAGAAAGAGATAAGATACTGGAGATAGAATTGCATCGAGAGCAGTAGTTTTATTTCATAGAGCATCTCAAGATTTCAGACTTTATTTTCTTCAAGATTTAGAATAAAACAAAATCACTTCAAATTCTCTGCAAAAGAATAATCTGGAAACTGTTATGTATCAAAATATCTTGTTTCAATTTTCACTTTTTATTTCATAATAAAGTATGCCATATGAAATAGAAAAAAACCCCAAACCAAAAAAGTAATTTCAAAATGGAAAATAAAATTATTTTTAGAACTTTTGTCCTTCACAATGAAATGTTTTTAAAATTCACAGGATTTTCTGAAGCATTTTAGTTCTGAAATAAATTTATATTCCAATGGCAAAGGCATCAGTCATAATGTTTCTAGCCAGCTGGGACTAGAATGCTGTTAATATAAAAAAAAGTGACAAGATTCAGAAGCTATATATATATATTTTTTTAACTGTAACGGTAATTAACCATCCAAGCAGTTTATCACAGGATGCAGTAATTTCTTCATCATATGGCGTCTTTACATTAAGACTGATATCTCTACATGGCTTTCTTTAACCTCATGAAAGCCTCTGACTCTGTCAACTGAGAAGTGCTGTAGTCCAAGAAGTGCACGTCTCAGTTTGACTCTGTCAACCGAGAAGTGCCGAGATCCTTCTGAAGTACAGTTGCTCACCAAAATTCATCACCATTCTTTGCCTGCTCTATGATGGTAGACAAGTGGCAGTTCTAGGTAATAGATCTATCACAGATCCCTTTGATGTTAAGATGGGAATTAAGCAAGGCTGCGTCTTTGCTCCGACATTCTTCTCAATAGTCCTTCCTCTGATGCTACATCAGATCACCAACAAGCTTCCAGTCAGAGTGGAGCTAAACTATGGGATGGATGATAAGCTATTTAATCTCAGCTGACTCCAAGCCAAAACCAAGACCACCCCAACCTCAACCACTGAGCTCCACTATGCTGATGATACTGTAGCATGTGCTCACTTGGAAGCAGACCTTCAGGAAATCATTGATGTCTTTACTGAGGCATACAAGAAAATGGGACTATACTGTTTAACATTCAACAAGTTCTTAAGGAGTAGTCCCAACTCCAACAATTCAGATCTATTATAACACTCTGGAGAACTGAGTATTTCCTGTACCTTGGAAGCCATTGCTTGCAGAAGGCTGGCATCAACAAAGGAATCCAACATCACCTCAAGTGTGCAAGTGCAGCCTTTGGATACCTGAGAAAATTGGTGTTCGAAGATCATGACATCAAATCAGAAATCAAGCTCATGGTTTATCAAGCAATTGTAATCCCCACCTTCCTATAAGGAGATGAGACATGGACAATGTACAGGAGACACTTTGAGTCACTGGAGAAGTACCATCAACACTGCCTGCAGAAGATCCTTTGAATTCAGTAGGAAGGCAGATGCACCAATATTAGAATCTTCTCACAAGCAAACACCATGAGCATTAAGACAGCAATCATTTTGCATCAACTTTGCCTGGCTAGTCATGTCATCCAGACTCATAAAGCAAGTTTTATTTTCCCAGTTCAGCCAAAGCATACATGGAAAAGGAGGGCAGAGAAAGCTCTTGCAGCAGAGTCTGTCAATCCCAGATCCATCTTCAGACCCACAGATAAAACAATCATGAAAAACAATCATCCATGAATACGAGGGATTGCCGAAGATATTATATGTCAGCCACAAGTTACAAAATTGGACAAAGGACTCGCAGACTGAAATTCTGTCAGGATGTCCAAGATCATTTGCTTGACCTTACAGTTCATGATTAATCTATCACTGTCAGAAACTTGCTGAATCTGGAAATCATTGTCATTAACATCAGCTTTTTCCAGTTTAAAACTGCTTCACTCAGGTTCCACTGAGATTCCCCCTGCCCCTTCCAGTCCTGGTTTCTTTGTATTGCTCATTAGGGAGAGAACAGAACACCCCTAGTTTCTGTGCTATGAACTTCTGGCCCCTGGCAGACTTTAATATAATGGCACAATTGGGTTCTGAAGAATTTTATGACTCATCTCAAAAATCACATGTCCTGTCATGCCAGGTTATGCTATTTGTGTGATAGATCCCAATTGTATGACTGCAGGGGCTAAACCAGGATGTGGGATTGCTCTTGGCTTGATCCTCAAGAATGTGGGACTTCTTTGTGGCCTGTTTGCAATTTTACTGGTTGTGCCTACATGAGACACTTACCGTGGTGTAGCTCATTACTACTGCACAGTAGCATCACTGGGCACGAACTGTGACATTGTGTTACTGTGCAGTAGTAACAAACCACTGTGCCCTAAGCATCACTAGGCAACTGTGCCAGGAAGCTACTATGCAGTAATGCTGGTTATGCAAGTACTAAATGACTGCACAGGTGGGTGTCTTATGTAGATATGCCCACTGTGCCATAAACTGGCTGAATGTGTGGCATGTTACAGTTTACTGAATGATTAACACAATCACATGATAAATGGAATGTCTGCCAGGCCCTCTGTCTATTCTGATTGGGTGACATGAAATCCTGCTAGTTTATCCTCTTGCTGTTGAAAGCAGGAGCAACTTCTTGAGGCCTAGAATATCTGTGTAATGACATAACGATTGTCCTTGCTCTTTCATTCTTAACTCTGTTGAAAATGTGTTGTATGGAATTGTTTAGAGAAATGCTGTCTAGTGTGTTTGGTGCTGTCCTGTCCTCTGTTAAAACTTGTACTTGTCTCCTTATCTATAGCTTTTCTTGTCAGCTGCAAAAAATATTATTTCCAGTAAATCATGTTACAGAACCCCATTGGGCAGTTACCAGAAAAAACACAAGCCCTGTTAGGCTCATTTAGAGCAGAAGATGTTCTTATGTGACAGCCTATAGGAAAAGATAACTGAGAGGGGCCAGACATTTCAGCACAGTGTTACTTGTTAAACATGTCCATGCTTTTGGTAGTAAATCCAGGAAATTAAAGTTATGATAACTGGTTTTACTCATACCCTTATTGTTAGAAAAGAAGTGTCTTTTCAGAAAGGTTTAAGTGGAATTATCTGCTCACTCCTATTTAGAAAGTACATGGAGTTAAGTATATGCTTAAATACTCCAAAAAATTGCAATGGACTTTAGTACAGGCTGAAATGATTTTCAATATTGAACGAGCACAACAGTCCCAGCTAGAAAGTGTGCGCTCTCTCTCTCACACATATACACACATGCACACATATGCAGACCCTTACTGCACAGTAATTTGCTCTACTCGGCAGTTAATTTGCTACCTGCAAATGCAACTAGTAAATTAGCTGCTGAGTAATTACTGTGCTGTAAGGCACATGTAGACAGCTGACTGGGAGCAAATTTGCTCCTGGGCATCCAGGAGCAGTAGATTGCTCTTTGCCCTAGGGAGTTGCCTGTTCCTGGGGCAGGCTTCACCACTGGAGCCCAGGTGGAGACAAGATCACCCTACCCTGTCAGCAGGGAGCAAATTTTGTGGAGTGGGAGTGGGCAGGGGGACATTGTCCCCACCCGGACTCCAGTAACTGAACCTGCCCTGGCAGCAGGCAGCTCCCAGGGGCAAGGAGTAATCTTGCTGGGGCTGGCTGGAAACTATCCTGGTTTGGGGCAGGTCTCAACCCTGCAGCTTTTTCCCAGCCTCATGCCCCAATGGGGTAATCCAGGCATGGGGCTTGGGAAGAGCTCCAGGGTGTGGCGGAATGCTGGGCTAGCGGTTCCGGCTCCGCTTAGGGGAGCCACGGGCTTTGTGGAGCTGTGCGAGCACGTGGCTTGTGGGGCGGGATTGGAGGTAGCTTTATAGCCGCCCTCGAGGTTCGCCAAGTTGGCACAAGTAGACGACTTAGAGTAAGTTGTTAATGTTTCTTAATTTATAGG
>NW_017728910.1:41521621-41525814 GCF_001723895.1 Crocodylus porosus
AAACAGTTACACAGGGGAGGGCCAGGTCTCAGCCCTTGCCTTGATCCACTGGTGGGGTGACTAGCAGGGGGAGTCCCACTCAGCCAGGGGCTCACTGCTAGCTGCCCCATTGGCAGATCAAGATAGAGGGCTGGGACCTGGCCCTCCCTCACATCTCTTTCCCTGCCCCTGACTGGGGAGCCAGAGCTGGGAGCTCTCTGCTGCCAGAGTGGAGGAGCATTGTTCCCACCCAGGCTATGCAACTGGAGCCCACTCCAGCAGCTGGCAGCTTCTGTGGGCAGGGAGCAATCTCCCAGCCCCTGCCAGGAGACAGTTGTTTCCTGGCCATGTGCTCTCTGCCAACCCATGGGCTAGCATCCAGAGTGAGCTAGAGCTCCCCCTGACAGAGTAGGGTGGGAGCAAATCTGCTTCCAAACTGGTGCATGTGTAGATACCTTCCAGGGTGGGTAAATTACTCTAGAGTAAACCCATCCAGCAGCATTTGCACATATAGATGTGCCCGCTTGTTACTGTATATTGAATTTTTTGAACTATTTCCAGATTAACCTGTCCTTTTCAACTACTTGCTGAATCCCTTCATTCTGATCTGAGACAGAGGCACTAAAAACAAAACTATTGGTAAACAGAGTCAGAGAATCTGTTGCCTGTTTGCGGCGAGGAAGTGGTATGTAAGGAGAAGGAGGAACAGTTGGGGAGGCTATTGAGTTTGCTGACTTTACTCTTATTTTAGAACTCTGCTTAGAAGAAAGTACATGCATTAAATATTTGGTCAGTCAAAGTTAATATGGTCCAGTTCATTTTAGAATGATTTTATTTTCTTCCTGGATTCAGTAATACAAAAATTAAGGCCTTACAGTGTTATGAAATTTACTTCCACTTCCCTTTGCATACCCTACTACTGTTAAGCCTTGTAAGCTTATGATTTGTATTCCCTTTAGGTCTATACAAACATAAATGCTGGTTTTGATATTTTAAGCAGACTGAGAGAGGATTTATAAACTCTGGAATCACTATAGTTGATATTAATGGACCAGATTTAGTTTGGTGCATTTTGTATCTTTACTGTATGTACTTGATTATGATAGCATTAATGTAAAGGGCAGAGACCTGAGTTTCAGCTTCATGGCTTTAAAATGATTGATTTAAAGATGAAATGCCTTTTGAAGTTTTTAAAATTGTCAATAAAATGGACTGACAAAGCCACTGTTTCTGTAGCTGTGTCTATAAATAACAGGCCACAATTTTTGTTTTTAAAACTTGATCAAGTTTGATCTGAACCGGTTGAAGTGTCTGCTTTTAGTAGCTACTAATGAAATGGTTTTAATATTTAAGCAGCTGTTTTATTAGAGTTTGTTAGGCATTAACAGTTGTTCCTGGGGTGCAGTTGCCTTTCCCTTTATTGGATACCTGAGAAAAAAACTTGTATTCTCTTCCAGCAGAACCCCCCTGGGCCTCATTCAATACCCAAGGGCAAAGCACTGAGCATAACTCAATGACAATGAATAAGGCAAGGGTTGAGGAGCATTTAACAGGTTAGGTCTCAAGAGGGATCTGTATTTTCTAGAGGTTTAAAATGTAATCAACTGCTGTTTCTTGCTGGTTATCTTTGGAATACCTTTATGGACTCAAAGGAGATTGAGTTGCTGCTCTAAAATGAACTAAAATTTGCATTTGGAAATAATGTTCATGAATTTTACTTGCTTTTCCATAAAGCCAAAAATAAATCTCAGCTGTATTCACAGATAAAATCAGGCACATGAAAATGTATGCCCTATTTGAACATTACAGATTGCACAATAAGGTATTAACTGCTTTGATTTGGTGTTGGGGCATCATCTTCAGAAGCGAGAGATTTCATGTTTCATTTTTGCCTGTGTAATGTTAATTTATACTGACAGTAGTATTACATGAGTAAGTACCATTTCCAACAATGCTCTCTGAGTTCTCCTGATAGGCAGAGGAAAGAATATGATTTTTTTCCCCTGTAAAAACTTGACATTTCCTGTTAAACCCAACAAGCTAGGCATTTCAATTTTCTGCCGGGCCATCTGATTTCAGGGAAGCTGAGAGAGAGAAAGAGAGGGAGAGAGAGAGAGAGAGAAGAGAGAGAGACTTGGTCTAAAATCATAGGATACCAATTTCCAGGATAAATATTGTGTGGCATTTATGAATGCTAAAATATTTCTTTTTCCTATTAGAGGTCAGTCACAATCCAGAACACAGGAATTGGAACCCAGTCAGAGCTTGGGTGGAAGGATGACTTCTTTATCTTTAGCTATGTGGTGGCCTATGCAGTAAATTAAAGCAACCCAAGGTTGGAATGCATAATTCTCCTTATCTGCACATTTGATAGTTGAGGTAATTATGAGCCCATTAACTTTTAACTTTCAGCCTAGTATTTCATTTTCTCCTATTTTGTGTTCAAGAAGGGACTTTTTAATATTATTTTGCCTCATCTTTAAGGGAAAATATGGAAATCAGTGTCCTTATTCTATAAATGTTTGCCCCTAATTAGGCATTAATTTCTCTTCTTTTATCATAATAATCAACAAGGCATGGGGGCCATGTACAAGGCAGATGGATAGCCAGCCAAATTGTTCACAAATATTTGGTGGCTTATGAATGGAATCTCACTTTGACTATGTTCATCTCTCTCTCTCCACTTTTCATGAACATTTGCACAAATGAAGTTGGGTTACATAATGTTCACTGACAGTGGACCCTGGACCAACAGCTGAAATTCTTGTATTGTTTCTGTCATTGAGAAAATAATTGATTGCAGGGAAAAGCAGTAAGACATTGATCCAGTATCATGTCTCCTTCGGTAGTTAATGACAATTGTGTAAGAACCCTGCACCACTTCTGACTCCTCCATTAAGCCCCGGCTTCATCCCAAATGGCTACACATTGTTTTATGCATAGCATTTACTGTCTCCTTCAAACTATGGAAGGTAATTAGCAGTGATCCAGGTTTTCTGTATCCTACATGAAAACAGAAAAAAAATGTGAATTTTCCCTTTTAAACAAGAAAAATGCAGATTTTTTATTTTACTGGAAAAGCACACACATTTCCCACTTTTGCAAAGAGCTCTCTGAAGGTTGCAGAGTTCCAACCTGAAAGGGGCTGTGGGAAGTGGGAGAAGGGCAGTCAGGCAGGGGGTGCTATGTGCATGTGCCTACTCACACATGCACATGGCCACCAGGCAGCCAAGACAGCAGCTCCTGCAGTTAAGTCTGGTGGGGGGAGAAGGGGGATTGAGGCCTCCATAGGGAGGGAGTGATGGAGTGAGGGATGGAGTTGAATGGGGCTGGGGCTGGGGCTGGGGCTGCTGCCTGGCTGGGGTGGTGCATGGGACTTTGGTGATGGGCTAGAATGAATGGCTGCAGGGCTCCAGAGGAGAGTGAGATGGGGCTGTGGGTGGCTCATCCAAGGCTGGCTCCCTGCCACTGTGCACACACCCAGGAAGAGGGCAGGGGGGTTATGTGTCCCTCAGATCTGTTCATGGGACAGGGGTGGGGGAAGGATGCTTGCTGCAGGCTTGGGCTCCCAGTCCTGCTGTCTTCCCCCTGGGGCCTCTGAGGCCCAGTGGGCAGAACCCATTGTGGCAGGGCAGAGCAAGGCCAGGCATTGAAACTCCTTGCTGCTGTGAGCCCTGTGCTGCCATGGCAAAGTGCCCCCTGCCCACCCAGCAGCAGGGTTCACAGCACAGAGTTGTGTCTCCTGCTGTTGCTGGGTGGGCAAGGGGAGCTTTGCTAGGGTGGCATGGAGTGTTCAGCAGCAAGGAGTTTCCTTGCCCAGCCCCACTCTGCCCACTCTTCCCTGCCATGCTGGGTCCCACCAACTAGGCTGCAGAGGCCTCAGAGGAGGGCAGCAGGGCAGAGAGCCTGAGCTCACACCCACCTGCTGCCCACAGGCTCCGCTTTCTCCATGCTGCCTGTGGGTGAGGGGGAGCTGGGCTCTGTGCTCCGCTACACAGTTGGCAGCTGGGGCTCAGGCACTGCAGGGGGCAGGGGGTTGTGGACCTAGGTCCCTGGCCCCATAGCCCTGGAAGTTGGGGACCCCCCCTGGCAGAGCTTGGGAGGATTGGGGGCTGTGGGTAGGCAGTAAAGGGCACCAGCAGAGCCATAGGGCCTGTGGGTAGGGACTGATAGGCATGAGCAGTTGTGGTGGGCCTGTGGCTTGGGAGTGAGGG
>NW_017728910.1:41525914-41561628 GCF_001723895.1 Crocodylus porosus
GGGCTCAGGCACTGCAGGGGGCAGGGGGTTGTGGACCTAGGTTGCTGGGACCATGGCCCCGGAGCTTGGGGGCGCCCCCTCTGGCAGGTTGGGATGGGTGGAAGCTGTGGGTAGGGAATGAGGGGCACCAGAAGGGGTGGAGGGGCTGTGGTTGGGGAGTGAGGGACAACAGCAGTTGTGGTGGGCCTGTGGCTTGGGAGTGAGGGGCAGAGGGAGCTCTGATAAGAAACAAAAATTATAGCTCCAATGCTGCAACCAGTTTATAGTTCTCCTCAAGGAGGACTAATGGTTGGGAAAATATCAGATCATAAGTTTCAGACACTTTTCTCTTCTGCAAGTAAAATATATATCTCACACTTTTGTTTACAATATGATATTTCTTTTTTACTTTTCTCTGAATGTGCTAGCAGATTTTGAGGTAATTATTAGGAAAACAAAGTATGTTAGGGCTCAGAGGGGTGCTGTAAAATTTCATATGTATGCAGGTGTTCAGAAAGTACCAGCAATTTTGAAATAAAAGCATTTTGTGAGAAATTAATGGGAAACTACAGAGCAACTGGGAACATAGATGGTGGCGCTGTCAAATGTACCCGTCATTTATGACTGTAGAGAAGTGATGTGATCCAGTAAATCAATGCATGAAAAATGGTTTTATTTCAAAATTATTGGTACTTTCTGAAATACCATTGTAAAAGGAATTTTTTTAGAAAGCACATAAACCCAGAAAATTATATATATATATAGAGAGAGAGAGACACACACACACACACAAAATTACAAAGATTACAAAAAGTACAAAAAAAGTAATTTTAAATTGTGGCATTTGCTACCAATAAACGCTCTGTCACAAAGTCAGGAAGTTTACAATTTAGGATGTAGATGTATATATTTTCATTTTAGAATTTGCACTTCTGTTTTCTCTACTATTCCTTGTAGCGTTTGCTATTGGCTCCTGGATTGCTTAATACATTTCTTGTCCCAAACTTCTTTTTTCCCCCCACAAGTAGCAACTGGTTATAAGGTTAGGCTTAACTTTTAGAAGTATTATAGTGATCTTTAGTTATTTTTATAAGTTACTAGAGAAGAGTAAAACTGATTTAAAAAATATGAGCTCCTTGAGCTGTTAGGAATGGAGTGGTGGACTCAGTATAAAATAATGAAATTGAAACAATTTAATATAATTAAATTGAGAATCTCATCAAGTCAAAAATAGAATCCACATAACTTACAGTATTAGTGTTTGCAGAAGTACCTGTGAATTTGACTAATAGAATCCAGTCACACATGGGAACAGATTCTATTTTAGGATAAAAGGTTCATAGAAGGAGACAATAATCTCTTACAATCTCCTGAGATTTTGGCATATAATTTTGTGTGTGTGTGACGAGGGGGGGAGGTAGTCCCATGGAATGAGTAACCACAGTTCCTACTTTTAAATACTTTGGGATTTCAGGAAACTTGTGGAATGCCAGGGTCATCTGTCAGGAAAGTCTTTTTCTCCTGCCTTGTGTCCTTCTTTCTTTCCTGGCTCCACTAATGAAGCTTTTTTTCAAAAGCAGTTGCTTCTGGGAACCATAGGTTTCTCAGTTGCCAACAGAGGAAGTAATAGTTTCTGTTGTAATAACTCCATCAGCTTCTTATTGGGACATAGGCAAAACAAGCTGGAAAATAGGCATTTTCCTGCCTCTACAATAGACCCTCATCTTTCAGTCTCTTCCCTGTGTCTTTCCCAGCCACACATTCCTATGCCTCTGGAACCATGGAAGCTAATAGCCAGTGAAGGCAAGGTGGAGAGCAATGGCTTATCTTGGTGGTGAGGTTTCCCATCTGTTAAAATCCCAATGGATATGCCAACAGGGATTTAGGAAAGAGCCTAATTAGTGTGACTTCATTTATGCATTTGAAATTTACTTTGTACTTCTGGGTGGTCCTGGACACAAAATGTTGAGGGGATCACTCTGAAGAAGGTGGAGAGGGGTACTCTTATAAGAGTTGACCTGTTTGAACATAATAGGGAACAAGAAAAGGCTACCCAGTCTTTATTTTTATTTGTCTTCATTCATGCCTTCTTCCTTTTTCATTCAACATATCAATTCCTCTTCTACAAAAATCACATTACATAAATCCTTCTTAAGAGAGAATTTTAGTACAAAGTAAATTTATAATGTCACTTAACCATTTATATCTTTAAGATATAACAAACATATCCATTTTTGGCTAGATCACCTGAAGTACTGCAAGTTTTTAATCAGTAACTGATTAATGGGAATTTGTTTGTGCATTACCCTCTTCCATATAACCAAAGAAACAGTAGGGAAAAGAAAGAGATGCCCTACCAGTTTGCAAAATAAGTGAATAGATTGTTCACACAAGAAGGGACAGGGAGGAGATGTAAACTGGCTCTTAATCCATCCCACAGTCTCATTTAATGGCAACATGTGTCCTTTATCTTTGCATAAATGATCATGTAGGTTAAAAGACCAGACAGAACTGAAAGAAAGTACAGTTTTTATTGGTGGGGTTGGTAAGTTATACTGTGTAAAATCTATGGGCAGCATATTCAGAGATAATTGGAAAAAATAATCTGTGGTTTTCTGCATCAGCTACTTAGGACATCTCCTAGAGAACTATAGGAATATGACCTAAATGTCAGCTTGTTCAAATTTGCGTGAATGAAAACAGTTGAAGAGCCAAGTTTCTAACCTTATTACTGTAATAAATGAACAAATGATGACAGAAATTAAGTAATGTAAGATACTAGGCTCTTCATCTTTGAAAAAGTATTGTTACCTTTCAGTAATCCCTTAGGGCTAAATGGAGTTGGTTGTAGCTATGTTGGTCTTAGGAAATAGGCAGACAAGGTTGTTTGGGTAGAGTTGATATCTTTTATTAGACCAACTAAATAGTTGGAAAAAATGTTCTTTGCAAGGTTGTTTGTGCCTGAAAGCTTACACAGATTTTTTTCCAACTATTTAGTTGGTCTAATAAAAGATATCACATCTACCCAAACAACCTTGTCTGCCTTTGGGATAAATGCAAACTCCCATTAAGTCACAACCTGCAGTGAGTTCAACAGGCATTGGATCAAGATACTTAGGAAACTAAGCAAAATTTTACTTCTGTATTTGGGGACTAAAGCTTTTGCTTTAGTATTGTCACATGGCTGCCTACCCAATTTGGATGCAAGATAGTTTTCCCTTCCTCATGGAAGAGTGGATTTTTCCCACTCTTCTAGGAAGGATTCTTTATCACACCCAAGTTTCCTTCCAGGCACAAATTAATTCTTGAAACTTAGGCAAACCATCAAAACAGAAAGTAATTTTTTTGGCCCACTCTGGGCTACAGCTGTAAGTTGTTTTCCCCTTGCTTTTTCTAAGGGTAAATCCACACTTGCACCATAGTATACAGACCCAATCTAGCTTGCTGTCAGGCACAGTTTAGCTGTGGTAATACAATGCTTCAGGTGGGCTAAATTACCCTACTAGGAAGGATTTCTCTGCCTTCCTATGCAGTGTGCAGTATAGACATGCTCAGGGGAGGATCCAGCGGTGGGATGCACTGGTGCACTTTCATAGTTTCATGGTTGTTAGGAGTTGGAAGGGAACTTACAGATCATTGATTTGTGGGCAGGAAAGACTGCTGGTATCAAATGATCCCAGCAAGATGGGCATCAAGCAGGGAAAAATTGCCAGGGTAGATGACGATACCACTTCTGGGGGGAGCCTGGTCCAAAGCCTTGGGACTTGGCATGTAAAGAAGGTTTTCCTTATGTCTAGCCTGAAATGTTCAATCAGCTTGTGCCCATTATTTCTTGTCCTCCCCTGGAGGCCTTGATGAATAGATGCTCCCCCAAACTCTGATGTATGCCCCTGATATACTTATAGGCTGCAACCAAGTCCCCTCTGAGTCTTCTCTTCTCCAGGCTGAACAATACCAAGTCCTTCAGCCTCTCATCATACGTCTTGGTCTCCGGGCCTTTAACCATGTGAGTGGCCCTCCTCGGGACTCCCTCGAGTTTACCCACAACCTTCTTGAATTGCAACACCCAGAACTGGATGCAGCACTCCAGTTGTGCTCTCACCAAGGCTGAGTAAAGTGAGAAGATGACATCCTTTGCTTTGCTCGAGATGCCTTGGTGGATGTTCAAAAGTGTTTGGTTAGCTCTGCCAGTGATGCCATCACATTGGTGCCTCATGTTCATTTTGCTGTCAATCATGATACCCAGATCTCATTCAATTGTGGTGCTGGCAAGCAAAGCCCTGCTGAGCCTGTAAGTGTCTTGTGAATTATTTCTCCCCAGATGGAGCACTTTACATTTCTCTGTTTTAATTGACATTAGGTTGAGGTCTTCCCACTTCATGAGCTTGTCCAGGTCGGCCTGTATTGCCAGCTTGTCTTCGAGTATGACAACTCTCCAGTCCAAGTACCGATCCTTGAGGGATGCCACTGGTCACCCTCTGCCATGATGACTCAGTTCCATCAATCAGTACCCTTTGGGTCCTACCACAGAGCCAGTTAGCTAGTCACTAGATTGTGAAGTAGCCAAGGCCACATTTTTCCAATTTGACCATGAGGACATTGTGGGAGACCAGGTCAAATGCCTGGTCCAAGTATATGACATCGACCTCATTTCCTCTATCCAGGTGGTGAGTGACCTGGTTGTACAATGAAATGAGGTTGGTCTGCATGACCTGCCTGTCACACAGCCATTTGGCTATCCTTCAGAATACTGCTTTCAGTTAGCCTGTGTGTGATGGTTTCTTTAATGATTTTCTCCAGGATTTTACCTGGGGCTGAAGTCAAACTGCTTGGCCTGTAGTTTTCTGGGTCCTCCCTTCTCTCTTTCTTAAAGATAGATACCACATTGCCTTTTTTCCAGTTTTCTGAGGCCTCTCCCAAATGCCATGAGTCTTCAAATAACTTTGCCATCAGTCACCCGATGGCATTGGCTAGTTTTTCTAGCACTCTTGGGTGTAGTTCATCCGGTCCAGCTGACTTATAGATATTTAGCCTTTGTAGGTGCTCCCACACAAGATCTACATCAACTATGGGAGGGCGCTCACCCCCACCATGTTCATCTTGTATCCTGTCAAGCAGGCTAATACCCTTGGACTGGTGGAATACCAATGTGAAATATTCATTCAGGAGTTCAGTTTTGCCCTGAGTGTCAGTTAATAGATGTCCTATTTCATTTATCAGGAGACTAATGCTTCCCTTGTTCCTTTTGTGACTTCCTACATATCTAAAGAAGGACTTTTTGTTGTCCTTGATTCTGGTTGCCATTTTATGTTCAGTTAGTGCCTTTACTGTTCTTATCTGCTCCTTACAGGTGCAGGTGGCTTTTGGATACTCCTCTTTGGTAGTTGTTCTTTACTTCCATCCTGTGTAGTCTTCTTGTTTTAATTTCAGGAGGTCCATGAATTCCCTGTTTAGCCAAGGTGGGGGTCTCCTGCTCTTTTGCTGCCTTTTTTTTGTGAGAGGGAATAGAATTTTGAGCCTTTAGGATTGCTTCCTTGAGGAAAGACCAGTCTTCTTGTATTCCCTTCCTCATCAACCAATCTCCTCAGTTTGTGGAAATCAGCTTTCCTAAAATCAGGGATTTCTACCCTACTGGATGATTTCTCTGGCTTGTGGTGGATAGAGAAAGTGGTCATCTCATGGTTGTTGTCTCCCAGTTTCCCTTCAATCCACAGGTTGCTCACTAGATTAGATCATCCCCTTTGGCCAGAACCAAGTCTAGGAGCGCCTTGCCCCTGGCCAGGTCGTAGACCTCCTAAATCAGATATAGATCCATGACGCAAGTGAGAAAGCTTGATCGGATCTAGCTGAGTGCTCATCCCACAAATGTCTGGGTAGTTGAAGTTACCCATGATGACTGTGCAGTTCTCTAGAGAATTCTTCATCAAGCTGTTCCTCTTTGACTGCCCCCTCTTTGATTCCTTCTCCACCCAAAGTTTAAAACCAGCTGTCTGGCAGTGGCAGCAGCATTTCTAGTCAGGCAGTGCTTGAGGGAATCACTTGACTTCATGGCTGATTATAATCTACCCGATCCCTTCTAAATTCCTCATTCCATAGGTGTTAACAACCCCTTCTCTTTTTTAATGGTCTTGATGTTCCACCAGTCATGCTATCCTTGTTCTGCAGTTCTCTGCCCTGGTAATGAAGCTGCTCCTGGTAATGAAGCTCTTATTTCATAGCCCTTCAGATATTTTTCAACTAATTCCAATGAAGTTATTTTTGGTTTTGCTTCAATCTTAAACTGAATAATTCAGCCCTAGGCCCTTAGTGTTTTAGTAAGGCATCTATTTTAACTTGAGAAAAATGCATTGTTTTATATGGGATGATCACTATCTGCACTCCCTTTTTCAAAATTCTAGATTTGCCCATGGACATAGTCACCCTTTCTTCGCATAGGTCCCCTGTATTCCCCTTCTACTGCTCTTTGACATTTAAAGTACCATGATCACTGCTCTATAAAGGTTAAGTATGTTAAAAAGATGCATTGGCACATGAAAGGAAATACTGTAGACATCAAGATATACATTACCTATTTATTACCTGAAATAAAATTAGAGACACTTTAGTGTGACCACTGTAAATGTAATATATAGTTTAATCTAAAATCTTCAGTGCCCTGAGGCTACCATTCCTAATGCTGAGAGCTTATACTTATACTTTTAAGTCAGTGTGGTGTATAAACACCATTTTTATGTCATTTTCAATTTATATTTTTAGCTTTTCCATAGTGGAATTTGATGGAAAAAAATAGTATCACAGATTTAACATATAATTTAGTTTTAAAAAAATAGTACAGAAAGGCATGCTATTGTGTTTGGCTTTAAACTAGAATAAACATGACAAGTTAAACATCCTAATCTAGGCAATTTGGCTCAGCTGTGACATTTTTGCCTTAGGCAGTGATTGGAAAATTGTGGTTTATGTCACAACTATACAGCTAAATTGCCTAATTTTGATCTTAAAATTTCCATATACACAGTTCAATCAACATATCTTGCTTCACCTAATCTTTGAAATGTGAAACATTTCCAGCTTTTTAACTAATTAAAGGTTTCCTCACTTTAAAAATCTTTACAGTTACTTTCAAAGGCTGAAATGTAGTTGAACTGATGTCTAATGTCAGCAAATGGCAAATACGATTCACAGTGCATTTGCTGGGGCCATTGCTTTTCAAAATACTATAGCTTTTACCTGTGGTTCTTCCTTTTGGCTGATGAGTTTCCCAGAAAGCTCATTGTTACCACAGTCTCTGAGGGTATTTGTCACATCTTGGAAAAGAAGCAGAAGATTTTCCCTTAGGAATCCATCAGCACCACTGGGAATTTGTAATGGTTGCTAAAAGCAACAAAATGTGTTCCTTAGGCTGATTTGTCTCCACATTATGTGTATAAAGCAATTAAGTTTGGGCTAATATAAAACACTTGAAGTAACTATTGCAGAATATTGATGCATTAAAAATAAGGCATGATATATCAATATAAATTGACCAATATTGTAAGATTCTGGAACCTATATCTAGAATTCTACTTAATTTTTACCCTTACAGAAAAACTTAGAAAAATGAAAATATTAGGGCTGTCAAACAATTAAAAAAATTAATCACAATTAATTGCAAGATTTAAAAAAAGTTGTGATTAAACACAATTCTAATTGTACAGTTACACAATAATAGAATCCCAATTTATCCTATTATTTAATTCCATTATTTATTTATAATTGCTGGTGCCCCACACTCCTGACCTCCAGTTCCTCGGCCTTGCTGGTGCCCCTAAGTCCTGACCTGCAGTCCCCTGATCTTTCCAAAGTCCCCCCAACAGCATCTCCTGGGTCTGCCAGACCCCTGTAAGCATGGGCACCAGCCCCTGTGCCATCGACTGGGCCAGAGAGTTCCCCTCCACCCACAAAGTGTCCCCACCGACCCATTCCCCTGTTGGAGGGGCATGCGCCTCACCGTGCCCTGCCACAGCCCCAGTACCCAGATAGCTTCCCCCAGCACAGACACCCCCCCCACACACACATGCACACATCCTCTAGATAATCCCTAAGACCTTGCCCTCCAACCCTACCCCACTATACACTTACCTACATCCAGCTGCCAAGTCTGCTCCCAGGACCCTGCCTTGCTGGCCGTGTGTATGTGCGTGTGTGTGTGCGCGCGTGCGTGTGCATGTGCGTGCGTGTGTGTGTGTGCAGCCTAGCAGCAACAGGGGGGAGGGGCCACTCTTCCCCCAGTACCAGCAGTGATTAATGCTCATTAAAAAAATGAATGCAAAAACAAATTGATGCATTAATTTCCAGCACTAGAAAATACTGATTTCTCATTAGTTTGAATTCAATATCATACAGTAGTACCATGTTATACCTAACAGTGAGATGGCCATTGAATTCTTAAGAGTTTATTCTGATTTCATATTTGCATAATAGGTAGTAATTTAAAATTAGCGGAGGACAAATTTTCATACTGTGATCCAGCAGAACACTTAAACATATGCATAAGAAATATTGCCAAACTCAAGCATTTGACAAGTAGAAGTCAAGGCTCCTCACCCCAAATCATGAGATTGGCTTAAAACCAATACATTTTGGATCCTTTATATTTGCCTCATTGTTGGTTCATATATTGCAATCTGGAGGGCTAAGAACATACTTTGTTGAAGAGAATAATTAAAGTTGTCATGTAAACACATCGCTTCTGGAACTTCAGCTTTAGGAATAACACTGAAGAATTTCCATTGGAATGCTGAGAATTGAAATGTCTGGATAGCTGGACATGTTCTACTGAATTTACTGGTTTAGGGCCTGATTTCACAAAGCATGCTTTAAGCAGGTGCCTGTGTCCCACAGATGCTTACCTGCTTGACTTAACAAGAATAGATGTGATCTTGTGCTGAATTGAGGTTCCAAGGATATACAAAACTGATCTGAAATCTGAAAACTGAACTCAAATCTTAATGTTTCCAATGTGGTTGTTGGATAATTTTTCCTATGTATTATACAAGCAAAATAAGCAAACAATAGAACAACCTAAAATAACATTAATCATGCTGTAAATATACCATGGGATGCAGGGGCTGGGGTCATTTGAATTGGAAAAGGTAATAATTTGGTTCCTGGGAAATTTATGATCTTATAGGTCTGGAAAGGCCTATTCTTTATTTTCAAAGCTAAAGAATCCTGCCTGGATATGGAATCTATAGAATACAAATTATTATTATTATTATTGCTTCTCCAACTATAGATGCTTTTGCCATGGCAGCTGTAATTCTGGTTGAACTCCTTCCCCTCACCCAATGCAATGTCCCAGTACATAATTATATATATATATATATTTGAGGATACTTAAAGGAAAGAAGGACAAGGTTGACATTTTTCATTATGTAACTAAAGTCTATACAGCTCCAACTCAGCTTTAGAAGTTAAATGAAATAAAGGAAACCTATTTGTACTGTGTGCTGTTTCATAATGTTAATATACCATTAAATTTTTAAAGAAAACATTTTTCTTCTGGTCTTCCCCCCTTGCCACATGCTGAGATTGTTGGGGTCTACACAACTCTATCAGTTGAGTACCCACTGGTCTTTCATTAAGTTAAGCTGCTGTGTCTGCTGGATGAATATACACACTCCATTGAAATTACTTCCAGTGAATTAGGTTTTGACTACTTGCAGTTTTACATTCTTTCCACAGAACATGTGTTGTGTAATTTGAGTCATGCTTTCTATTACTTTGGGTTTTTTGTACACATAAAAATAAGACCACAGAAATGTGAAAAAGATTTTTTTTGTATTTGATTTTAAGATGACTCAGAAGTCAAGGGACTTCTTAAGTGCTTCAGTTTTGCACAATTGTCAGAGCAGTAATTTTACAAGAAACAGTCATGTCAGAAAAGTTGACAGACGACTTTATAAAATGAAAAAAATGATGATGTTAACTTCAGGGGAAAAAATCTACCAGATTTTTAAGGGTTCTTGGAAGGGAAATCTCTTCTCTGTGTAGACTGCATTAAAAGTTTGATAAGAGATAAAAATGCACACATGTAAAATGGAGCATATGTATAAGGTTGTCCCCTTTGAGCTAATCACAAATGACCCTGATTAGAACAGAACTGAAGCCAGGTTTTCCATTTTCAATTCTGCTGGAAGTATAGTTCTGCCTCTAATGTGGAATGTACCTCAAAGTAACGATTAAAATATTAGAATAGAATCAAGTCTAATATCCTAAGCAAACAGGCCTGGAGAGAAAAGTAGAACTGACAGTTAAAGAATGTCTGCTTCAGTACATCTTCTCCAGAGAGACTCTCTTCATGACCCTGGACCAAGGCAGTAATGATTTTTTTAGAAGTTTTCAGTGCCCACTTTGGAATACATCAGGGGTTGGAACTGACTGGGAAGATATTTAGTAGTATTCCAGTTGACAAAGTTTTTTAGTTGATCTTTGATTGACAATACCAGAAAGGAATAATACTGAAAAATTCATGAGTGCATTCCTCAGGTGGTTTAGAATGAACATACATTAGTTTAGATGATGCCAATTTAATTTCTAATGATATAACTGGGTGTTAAAGGAAAGGATAAAAAACATATTAATCCCTTGATAAGGCTCCCTAAACTTATTTAAGTTGCCACAAACATGTGAAAAATATTGTGAAGAAGAGAGATCAGAGTTTCCCAGATGGCTGCCCAGTGCTGGCAGCTGGCTCTGGCTTCATTATGGCTGCCAAGTGCTGGTAGCCATGTGGCTGGAGGCTGGAGCCAACCCCCTCCCCACCTGGTGGCCACAGGGACACATGGCAGGGATGCAGGGTCTTGGGACTAACTTTAGTGCCAAGTCCAAGGTCTTGAGACTAACTTTATTCCCAAGTCTGCACGTGTAGACACCTGTCAAAAAATTGCTTAATGTGCATTAGCTTAATGCACATTAAAGTTAGTTGTGCTTAAATGCACATGTAGACACACCCTATATGAATAAAGATGAAAGGATCTAGCCCTAAGTGATTAATGTAGTACTGATGTGTTTCCACTTTACACTTATTAATAAGAAGTCCCACTTCTTATTCCCACTGGCAAAGTCATCAATTATTGCCTTGTCTTTTAATTTCTCTTTTTAGGAAAAGTTGTTATAAAGGTGTTGAAAAGGAAATATAAAAATGCTATGTAGTGATGGAAGACCTGTGGCCTGAAATTCCATTAGAGGAGGGTGAGGGATGTAATACAGCTACAAGAGATTTTATCTGCCTTTGCTTTCTACTCATATTTCCTTCAATAACACATAGGGATAGTCATAATTATTATATAGAAAATCAGAATTGGTTGGGTTTGAACTGAGGGTATAAAAGCTTTCTACCTTATAGGTGGTGTTCTGTGCAAAGGACATTTACTACTGGACATTGATACTAGCATGAGGGGAAACAAGGAAGTGGATCAATATTGTTACTTTATCCACATTGATATCCTGTAGTTGTGGTTTTCTCAAATTGATGCTAAGTTCCATTTTTCTTCTCAGGAAGTTTTCGTTGTTTCATGCACAGATTTAGTGTTTGTAAGTAGGGAATTACTATCAATTACAATATTTACTGATCCTCTGGAAAGGTGTATAGTGATCCCATAAATACTGAGTGAGGGTTCTAGTTTGCTGGGATTGGTTTAATAAGGGACAGCCTTTAGGGACAGTCACAGCCCATATCAACCTGGCCCTAGTTGTCAATGGCTTTATCTACCAAAATATCCTTGATCTTTGACTGTGTTGACCTAAACCTTTTTCAGTCTTCTTTTAGTCTTGAGTGTATAACTGAAATTACAATCTTAGTTTTATAATCTCCTTTTAGTGAAAGATTAAGATTAGATGACAATATTGATTTTTTTAAATCTTTCAGTCTTTGGTACCACTGACTTGCATGCAGTGTCTAAAGAGTAGGTAATATCATCTTTTAAATGGTGTTTCTTTTCTCTGAGAGATCTCAAGAGGTTTGTCTTGTAACAGCTCTGTAAATGGGTGTAAGTAGCAGCCTTCTGGTACTGCTGAACACCCTCACTTTCACAGCATGATATGGAATAAATTCATCCCTTTCCTGGGGTTTGCCTTTATTTTTAATTTGTTTAACAAGCCCTGAGGCAAGGTTGTACTGACGGTATAATTCAGAGCCTCAGCTTTCTTTAATCCCTGCTGTTATCTCTCTCTTGGATCAGAAAGTCAGTGTTATGTACATCTGAGACTCTCCTGCACCTAGCTGTCAATGTGATGCTCTGGACCACTGCACAGGGTTCTAAAGCTCACCAAATTCATTTATGAAATGGACATTTCCTTCTAAAAGATGTTCCATTTAAGGATCTCTCCTGTCACTTCTTTTCAAGGACAAATTAATTTCCCAAGGTTCTATGTTCATTAGTTTTAAATTCTAACATACTACGTATTTGAGCAAAGAAAACACCATAGAATATAGCAACGCTGTAGTTGCCACATTTTTATCATACCAGATGTCATGCACATGTACATACCTAGAAGAGCTGTCCCTGGATGGACTGTCATCAGACTGCTATGGTTGGAGCCCACCTGAGTCTGAATGATCTGTGCACCACAGTCCCTGCATTGGTCCTGGCTTGCTTTCCTTGGGCACATATACAAGGTGCAGATCCTCTGTCACTGCCTTCCAGGAGCTGAAGACCCATAGTATAACTCTTGGGACTGGTACTGACCTTTCAGAGTCCCGGTGGCTTACACCTGGTCTCCCTGAACTTCAATAGTACAGTTTAAACTTACAAGTCTAATTCATCGTGGGTACTTGATAGACTTAGTGTAAAACACAACCAGACTTTGCAAAGTTTCCAAAAACTGTTCTTCACTTGGATGATAAATGAATTGTGTGGATGCAGATAATATAATAAAAACAACAAACATGTCTTTGTCTCATTTTTTTAATTTTATCATTTGAGAGCATTCTCTTGGGCTGGGGTCAGATGCCTCTGATGTAGCGTTTCTTGTAGTTACTTTCTGTTTTCCAAGTTATAAAGTCCTTCTGTGCTTCAGGCCTTGATTGATCCCTCTGTTAAAATATCCCATCATAATGGCATTCTTCACCTGCCATCTACTCCAACACTTCTTGTTTGCCTCTGTGAATCTCTCCTGACCTTCACAGCCTCTTTGATTTTTAAAAGCCACCATCAACGCATGCTTCCTTTGTTCTGCACTTGGGAATTTTCCACACTTTAAACTCTAGTGCTGTTCAAGGAAGGTTGAACAAAATCTCTTTTGTAACTCGAGCCAACTTGTTTACCAAGGTATATCTACCTGAATACCCTGTCACTAAAGGGCTAATGACCAATCATTGTACTTGGTTTGGGTGGAACGTAAGACAGCCCATTTCAGCAAATGATAAATTCCATGTATACTGAAGCCTTTCTTGGTTCCGCAAGTTCAAAATAACAAGAACTCGGAAGTGATACACAGACTGATTCCTCAAAGCCTTGTATTTGACTCATGTGCTGTATTTGTCTTCTAAAATTGAGTTAAGAACTTGATTAAAATTGATCTGTCTGGACCTTTATTTAGGCAAGGTAGAGGTGATGCTTGCAATTCTGGGGAATGATCTGGAACACATGGTAGTGTCTTGCTTTACTGTTGAACAGTTTTCCAAAATATATGCCCAAGAGTGGGCTGCAGTTTAGGGAGGAAGGGAGCATTGAGGGCTAAAAGTGTTCTTTTATCTACCCAAACCTCTAATCATCTGTCAACCTCTAATCTCTTTCTCATTTGGGTAAGTGTAGCCCTTGCTGCTGAGGCTACTCCTGCAGAGTCTTAAACACCAGTGACCATCCCCTTGGCCCCTCCTTCTGGCCCAAGATTTTGGAATGAGTGGAGAGAACAAGACAGACTGCGAAGTTTGGCTCTGTCTGTCCATCTGCCTGCCCATCTGCTTGCAGTTGAGCACATTGGTGGGCAGGGGCGGCATCAGCTCTTCCTGGTGCAGGGGGGCTGAGTGTGGGCTGCAGCTGGCTGCAGGTGGGAGTGGGGTGGGCTCAGCTGCATGGGGTGGGGAGCTAAGGTAAACTTTAAGGTGGCTATTGCCCCCTGCAGGCCCCCAGCACTACTCCTGTTGGTAGGAGTGTTGTAGGGGCTGGCACAGGGGCTCCTTGGGAGCAGGAAAGGGCCAGGGAATGCAGAAGCAGTGGCAGCAGTCTTCAAAGGGCAGCCACAGGCACCACTAGAGTAACTGGGGCAGGTTCAGGGTGCCAGACAGGGGAGATCATTTACCTCCTCACTCAGGGAGATCTTATACCACGCTTCCATCACTCTTGCAACACATTAGTGTGTCATTGCACACCATTTGGGAGTGACTGGGCACATTTACACACGTATTTTACTGCTCACTAAAGTAGCAGTGTTACATAGTGTTACAGAAAATAGTATTACAGAAAAAAAGTGCTATTACACTAATGCATAGTAAAATAGGCTACTGTGCATTAAGCGTCACCTAAAAGCCATGCTCATTCGTTACTGTGTATTAAGGCAACCTAACGCACATTTGTTTAGTACCTCACATTAGAGGTACTAAATTTAACACGTTAGGAAAAGCACTTTAATGCATGTGTAGACATGCTCATTGATTTATAGGAAAGCTTATGTCAGTAGCACCAGAGAAGATGAGTCAGCTTTAGCAAGAGAAAAATTTGAACAATTTCTCTACTGAGAACAGGACCAGAGAATAACCATTTTCAATTCTCTCCATTCATACTAACAACTCATTTCATTTACACATTTCGTTTTCACATATAGGGGCAAATCAGCCCAATTGTAAACAGCAGGACTGAATTTGGCCTACAAGTTATCCAGTCTTTTGTGGGAAAAGTGAAATTCTAATCACTAGCCTGAATAGTTCATTAACATGCAAATAGAAGTAGATCCTTTGCCAACTTCCATCCTCAAAAGAGAGTAGTAATATCTGTATGGAACATATATAGAGCATCAGTTATTTAAAATCTTATTATTTATACCATATTCGTACTGGATGGCTGGATACAGCATCACAGTAGCTATCAAAGGCTAATCCTTTCTTCTTCATGTTCATTTGCTTCATTTCACTTCTACAATGAACAACATAAGAAATTGTAATATCTGAGTTTTTAAAATAAAAAAGTCTATTCCTGTGGAAATAGACAAAAATGTTTTATTTTCAGATAGAAAAGGTGCAATGTCAAGAAATCAATCTGCTTATCACCCCACAATCATCTCTTCTCCTTCAGATTGGTGTTTTGGTCCTGCAGAGTTTGCCTCTTTCAAATAAATGGTTTATAAAATATAGAATGAACTCACTGCTTTAATTTGATTTGAGAAAACTTCTTGTAATGCATTGAAAAATGTGGTTCCAAAAATTCCCAGCTGGTATTATTGGAGTGGCAGCACTCCCACCTGCTATTAGTGGAGTAGTGCTCCCACCTGGTATTATTAGTATTAATGACACTAATTGTTGCCATTGTCTCTTTTAAAATTAGATATAAATATAGTATATTTAAAAAGGAATCTCATTTCATGATTAGCTTATGATGCTGAGGTATTATCTGAATGTTTTCCTTGACAGACTCAGTGTTGGCATTTCGTCTCTGTGTTCCTTAGCTAGGTATTTAATCCAGGCTGCTGTAAGGCACTTGACTTCCCATTGATGCCAGACAAGCATACTGAGAGTACTCAGTAGCAGGGTGGGGTCCCAAAAGAGTGGACAGTTTCCTTCAGAAGTTTCATGTAGATGTTGAAAACGCTTTGTGAGTTATTAGAGTTCTGAAGGTATTCATGAATGAGTGGATGGAAAACAAATGCCCATCATGATTCTGACAGTAATTGGAAAGGAAGGAGTTTGATTACGGCTGGTTGGAGAGTAAGAATTCTGTGTTATGAAAAAAATTGAGGTTTTGAAATTTGTTTGTATTTCTTTTCAGAATGAAACTGAGACCTTTAAAAAAATAGGGGAAAGCACATGAGCAAAAGAGATGCGAAGAGACAAACCCCTGTGTAGTTCAGGAACCAGTGGTTAGGGCACTCTGCCTGGCTCAGGGGGTCTTCAGAATTCCAGATGGATCCACTAACCCCAGGCTTTGGCTATTCTGGGCAGACATTCCAATCTTCATCTGAGAAACTTTTCCCAATAAAGTTTTTTACTGAAACCAATGTGTTTAAACAAAAGTATCTTTAAACAAATCAGCATTTTCTGACAAAGAACTTTTAGGTGAAAAGTTTCTCACTAGCTTTAATTGCAGTCTGTTCAATGCTTTCTTTTCAACCCTGCTACATCTCTAAGGAAGGATAATATAAATATAAATACTATAATAGTAATTGTTCTGCATAATCTATAGTAAGGGTGCTCACCCCCCCAACCTGTGGGCCAGTTCTAGCTTGCAGAGCTGTCATGCAGCCCATGAGGCTCCCCAAAGGTGTGAAAATTTGGTGCCGGGGAGTGGTGGCAGCTAATGGTGGCTTAGGGCAGCATAGGGCTACGCAGATCACATGAGTCCAATCAGGGTGGTATGGAACAGAGTGGGGTAGCATCGAGTCTGATCCTGGCATGCAGGGCCCAGTCTGGCCCATGAGCTGGCTCTGCTCCACTTAGCCAGCCTGTGAGGCCAAAATATTGAGCAGCACTGGTCCCTGGATAAGAGCAAATCATTCATCACTGCGATGAAGGATGGTTTCATATGATCTTGACCTGATATATGATTTGAGGTCAGGATAAAATCTAGAATGTTTGCAGTGAGTTGCTGCTATTGTAGAAAGGAAGCTTTGGATTCTGAGGAGCCATTTGCTAGAAACAGAGACTAATAGTGGCTTCTTGAAAGTTATTCTAGAATTTGGAAGAAGCTTTCCTCTTCAACAGTGTAATTTTCTTTGAGACTTTCCGTAGTTAACTTTCCTGTCCCCTTAATAAGGCTTTATATCATCTTAGATTTTGCAAATAATGATCATACAAATATATTTAATTAAGTTCTATTGGTTGTTTATGTTTGTTATATAATCAGTAAAACTTTTTAAAATGTTAGTTTCTTAATTCTACTTCTCAAGCCAGAATGTCTTGCAGCAGGGCTGCATAATTTGGGGGTTTTATCCCTTAACTTATTGAATATTTATCTGGATTAAAAAATAGAACATAACAATATCACTCACAGCTACATGAATCATAGAATGGGAACAGTATTTGACCTTGTGGTATGATGTCTTCCCTTCATTGGCTATGTCTGTTTCACTGGCAAGAGTGCAGATGAATTATCTATGACTTCTGTTAAGTCCAAGTTGCAGATAATGACTTTTCAGAAAAGAAAATGCTTGAATACTTCATATTGACTATTACTGAAAGGAGTGTACAAAAAGTCTAAGAATAAATCATTAGTCTTCTTTGGGGTCCATCCCTACAGCTCCTATTGAGGCACATATTTCCTATTTGTATCCACATGTGTATTGATTTAGCACAATATTGTGCAAATAGGATTCTGCATGGGAATGCATCCATGCGGATGAATCTGTGGGATACAGACCTTAATCAGAGCAGGTCTCAGGGCCAGACCCTTAGAGATTTACTTGGATATTATATAGTCTAAACTGAACTAGTGCTTCTGCTTATCTTGATTTATTTTGGCCCAGATGCATTTGCAAGAGAAAGAGTTGGAATGAAACTAAGTTAGAAAATAGTTTTGCGTACAGCTCAGTATTTCATTGCTCTCACTGTGATTGGGATGCTCCACATTTATTTCCAATTGCATAAGAATAACAGGAAAATTGAATGATCTTCACAGGTAAATGGACTGAAATATTTGAAGGGTGTTCGCCCCAAGTCAGTCCACACACAGTGGCAGTGACCCTGCCGCCTCTGCCGACTTAGTCCCAAGTCAGAACGCTGACGGACTGCTGGTGCTGGAATGGCCACTCCAGCTCCAGGGTCTGCACCTTGCAGAATAGCACCTGCCGCATTTTCTTTTTGCAACGCAGGGCCCTGCAGGCTCGTCTCCAACCCACTCTTATCCAACACTGGGGAGGCAGGAACATGGGGAATGGTTTAGAGCTGGGGCTGAGGCTGGGGTTGGGCCAATCGTGTTGGGAGGACTGAGGGCTCCCACCCCCTCGGCCAGCTACGCTGCTGTGAGTTTCCGTGGACTGTCCAGGGTACTTCCCAGGGCAGGCTGTCAACATGTTCACCCAGTGATCCGTGTTAAGGAGCCTTAAGGTGTACACGTATAGATGAGCACCTAAATTGCCTTAATGTACCTTAGGTTAGGTTAAGGTACATTAAGTTTAGACATGCATAAATTCATGTATAGAAACACCTAGTATTTATCAAAATTATTGAATTGTGATAACTGACATTGCAGTTTTTGCAATTATTTCTTATTCTAACATTGTACCATTAGGGAAGTCTTGATAAGCCAAGTTAATACATTAAAATCTCTGTCTGGTGTATATATGGAAGTTGAGCTCTCAGAAACTGTTTTGCTCACAAGAAATTTAGCTACCTTATTGTATCTCTTCATGTTTCATTTTGTACAGGCACATTATTAAATATCTTTCTTTTGCCATGTCCTCTAGTTTCATGTGAGTTTGTCGTCATTTACTTCATTTATTTAAACCATAACCCTGACTAATGCAATAAATGTGTTTCTTTAAAAATAATACCATATTTATCTGAATCCAAAATGACCTTGAATTTAAGATGACCACCCAGTTAAATTCTATGTATGGAAAATTTGTTATACTTTTCCAGGTATAGAATCAAATTCATGCTTCCTACTGCTACAGTGGAGAAAGCAGTGGCAGGAGGTCAGGTGGCTGGAGGGTCAGGAGTCCACCTTGCCCTCTGCTCTCTCCATCACTTCTTTCCCCTGCAGCCTGCCCTCTCCCTGCCACCCCAGTGCCTGGCACCCCACAGTGCCTGCCCCCTCATTCTGTACCCTCCACTGCTCTCCATAGCTTCTGTCCCTTCCCTCAACTTTACTGCCCAATGTGGCTGTGGCTTAATTTCCTCCTGGGTCACAGAGCACATAGAATTGTGGCCCCTGCCCAGCCATGCAGCAGTGTCCCCAGGGCTAGAGCTGCACCACTGCTGATTGGCTGGGCAAGTGCCCAAGTTTCCATGTGCTCCGTGTCCTGGGAGGAAATCTAGCTGGTGCATGAGTTAGAGCCATGCCTGACAGTAAGGCAGGAGAGGGGCAGAGACTGGTAGCAGGGACAGAAGCTGCTCTGGGTTTGGCTCTGACTCTGGCCCTGACCCTGTCTCAGAGCCAGTTAGTACTGTAGCAGCAGCCTGAGCCTCCTCCCCCAACTTTGTACTCAAATTCAAGACAAGAAGCACCCCACCCCCATGCTGAATGGGAAAAGAAACCTCATACTGGATTTGAGTAGATGTAGTATATGTGCCATTGAGAAAACTGAACTATTACTCAATGTAAGGATACTTCTACAAATTCACAATACTTCATCCATATTTGGAACTGGATAATATTATCACTTCCCAACTATACTAGCACCGGATCCCTTACATCAGCGCCAAAACTCACATTACTTTTGACAGAGTGCGGATTTCACCCTCGGAATATAGCAAACAAGTCCAGGTGTCTGTGATAAGACAGGGAAACATACAGTCTTTTATGTAAACTCTAGTCATCAACATGTTAACAGTGGAGTGGGATATAAAATATTAAGCCTATTTTTTGAATGATTAGTGAGAGAGGCTAGGGCCAGTTGATTTTATTAGCGGGCTTACCAATGCACTTATCCCTTAGTCACTCCTTAACATTAATTGTGTCCTTACTTGAGACATATTGGTATGGGTTGGGTGTTTTTTCTTTGTGTTGGTCAAACATTCCTTGGATATCTGAGTAAGCCTATATAATAGTGGGGCTCATTTTGTTGTAGCTGTTGTTTCTTTGGTGCGGAGGGGTGTTTTTGTTTTTTTTTTAACATTCTTCAGCTAAATTTGATTGTCTGTTTCAGGGGGGGAAAAAAGAAAAGAAAAAAGTGGTTGTCACAAAGAAATTAAGGGTTGTGTCACACATTACACTTAGAACATCTTTTATTTAGATCATAGTAAGCGTTACTATGAGTTACTGTAATGCTTACTATGATCTAAATAAAACATGCCCTAAGCCCCAGAGCTCTTGAAGGTGTTTGTTGGTCTCAGTCCCCACAGTGCACTAGAGCCAGTTGAAGACTCCTATGCCTTATCACAGGTATGATAAATAATTGTTTGTCAGTCCCTGACCGCTTACCATGCTGGTGTCTTAAACTCACTCTGGTGTCTTGAGGGCTGGGACTGACAATCAACTGTTTTTCTGTCTCACCCCCTCATACTGGAGCTGGTTCAAGATAGCTGTTTGTCAGTCCCATCCTCGGTACCACACCAGTCTCCTGATCATATTACCTCTGTGAAGCAGTTGGGCATTAGCTCAACATGTGTTAGATAATGTGTTCTGGAGATATGCCTTGTTGGAAAAATCCTAACTTTGTTATCCTATGATGACACTTAGCATGCGTTTTACTGCTTGAATGCCAGATGCTAAAATGTTAAGTGTGGTTAACATGTGCAAAGTGTAACGTGTGACAAGGCCATTAGTTTCCTGAGTATTTTTGCATGTACAAATATCATATTTCATTAAAGAAAAAAAAAAGAAGTAAATTTCCAACCTTCTTGGTTGTAGATCCCAAAGGATTAAAAACCAGGAAAGAAATTAAAAGACCCTCAATTTTATTCTTTTAAAAATAAAATCTCATAATATTACAGTTAATGTTATGATTTTTGAATGCTTAGACTTCGCAATATTACAGATCAACAAAGGTTTAAAAAAAAAAAAAAGACAACTATGAGATTTTACAGTTCAATTGTTTGACTTTCACTTGTGCTGTTAAGGCTGTCTCTAAGAAGGTGTGATGGTTTTGGAACAGACTGAAAGGATGTTGGAACTAGCATTAGTTTATTTTTTTGAATATTCTACAAATACCGTGTTCATCTAAAATAACCACTAGTATTTTGAGGTTATGAAGACTGCCCTACTAATTTTCCCTTTTACAACATTGATTATTATCTATTAGGGCTGTGCAAAATTTTGCCAGCTGTTTCGTCAACACTGTTTCAACTCATTTTGAGCTCAAAACAGTGAAATCAAAATGAAACGAAGTGCTTCAAAACAGCCTGAAAATGAACTGAGGACAGTCAAAATGTTTTGAAAGTTTTGAGTTTCAAAGCTGAAGCTGGGCTTGCCTGCAGGGAAACAGAAAGTAAGGAGAGGGAGGGAGAGGAGGGGAGGAGGGACTGCTCTGATATTGACTGTAACTATTTGGCTGCCTGAGATGCTCCTGGTGCTACTGTGCTGCTTACCAAGTTATTTCCTGTTGCCATTTAAAGTGGTGGACCGGGATGATGCTCAAGGGGAGGAGGAGACCTCATTGGGGCACACTACCATGCTGTGTAGAGGCAGTAATGGCGCGCCTTAATACACACAAAGTCAAATATCGCAAGTTTTGCTTGTCAGCAGCTTGAGATGCAGTTTCCCAGAAACTCCTGCACCTGTCTCCTTGGAGCTCTTCAGCCTAGAAAAGCGCAGGCTCAGGGGTGATCTGATGGCCACCTATAAGTTTATCAGAGGTGCTCATCAGGATCTGGGGGAACGTCTGTTCACCGGAGCACCCCAAGGGATGACAAGATCAAACAATCACAAACTCCACCACGACCGATTCAGGCTGGACGTAAGAAAGAACTTCATCACTGTCTGAGCCCCCAAGGTTTGGAATAAACTGCCACCAGAGGTGGTTCAAGCACCCACTTTGGACGCCTTCAAGACACATTTGGATGCTTATCTTGCTGGGATCCTATGACCCCTACAGACTTCCTGCCCCTGGGGCAGGGGGCTGGACTCAATGATCCTCCGGGGTCTCTTCCAGCCCAAATGTCTATGAAACCTATGAAAGCTGGCAGGCTTCATAGCCTCGGCAGGGGCTACCATGCACAGTTTTCACCCTGCTGTGCCTTAACACACATACGTGACACAAGTTTTTCTTGTCAGCAGCTGGAGGTATAGTTTCCTAGAAGCCCCTGCACCTATCTCCTTGAAACTTGGCAGAGTTCATGCCCTCAGAAAGGGCTACCATTCTTACTTTTTTCATCCAGATCTGTGAAAAAATGACAAAGTTATAGGCAGTTTCATACTTCCCCATTATAGCCTATGGGTGAAACGTTGAAACAGCAAAACAGTTTCAATGAAATGAAATAGAACAGTGCTTTTGAAATGAAATGAAACAGTCCCATCAAAACAGTGAAACAGAAGTCGAAACAAAATGGTTCCGTTTTGCGTAGCCCTATTATCTATCAGTGCTTATTGCCATTCAGTGGAACTCCCCCAGCAATGTTCATATTAATAAATAGTTTAATAAATTATGAGCACTCTTTCCCATTGGAAAAAAATCTACGAGTATTAGAAATGAAACTAATGGCAAATTTCTTGTAAACTGACATCCATTTATTAAGTACATGAGACAGACAGGCAAAAAATGTATAAGTCATTAAATCTTCCCCCCCCACCTTTTCTAGGGTAATTTACATATGTTTTATGCACTGATAAATATATTTCACCTTTTCCCCCTTGATTTTATACCTCCATCCACTGTACTCCAAAAAAAAAAAAAAAGAGACAAACTACGAGAGACAAGTGGTTTGTGATGTATTTTCCAGAATATTCCGACACAACTCTCCAGTGATTAAGCCACATCAATTAGACTTTCTGTGAATATTCATTGGATTGTGATATAATCAAGAAATGGACTTCTGTAAACTATAGATTATTTTTTATTGACTTCAATGCTTTGGGAGACTCCAAAGAGTTATTATGAGCCTGATGCTGCAACATCAGTATAGGTATGGTATGGAGTATAGGTATGAGTACCTTGACTCCCCTGAACTGTCCTATTGTAATCATTGAGACTGAGTGAATGTGAAGTCACTAACTTTCATCAAAGCATTTGTTTGATTGGGCTATAGCAACAATCTAAAAAGAGAGCTTAGATGAAAATCAAGATATATAATTAAGATCAAGATGGGATCTCTGTAGAGAGAACTTTGCAGCTTGTTCTGCCTAAAAGCATCTGGTACCAAGACAACTTATTTTGAATGTTTTATGGGTGTAAGACAACATCAACCAAGAGCTAAGATAATTTCATAGCTTACTGTAGAAACCTATGCAATTAGCATGACAAGGCATTGCCATAGAAAGTCTTGAGGCACTTTGCCCACTTTTGGGTCAATGACACTCATTTTACTTCTACATTAGTGAATTGCATCCTATTGACATTTTCTTTCTCTAAATGTTTCATCTGGCTAGGGACAAGTTTTATTTTTTTTTTTGTGAAGCTAGTACTGCAAATCACAGCAAAGCTTTGAAAGGAGTTTCAGGAAGGGCTTAAAAGAATATCTTTTAGTTTATTCTTTTGCACACCTGAAGAAGGGCACTTTATGCCTGAAGCTTGTCCAACATTCTTCCCAACTACGTAGTTGCTTCAGTGAGTGATATCACAAAGAATCATTGTGTCTTGTACATTTTCTGGACCATCACAGTTACAACAGTCCAACCCTACTACTTTCATGGAAATGTAAGGTACTGCTGAATTTTAAAGTATTAACAATTGGTAGCAAAATATAAGCAATATTTGAAGGTACAAATCCCCAGCCTAGCTTGGTTACCTTGGTTGATTCTGTTAAGTAAATCCACAAAATCATATATAGTGTATATGCTTTTTGATAGAATGGCAAAAGTAGGTTCCCCTCTAATGATTTTTCTTCCCAGAGTGCCATGGAAATTTAATGGAACTGTAGGTGCTATTCCAGGAAAAAAAAAAATGTATCTTTTGGAGAGAATAATATTTGTTTTATAGGTTTTGAGCCACCCTATAGGATTCTGAAGTAAAGATAAATCTTTCTAATATATGACTGGTTCAACAAATGCTCTTTGACGTTTCTGTAAATAAATTAATAATATTCACAAAATATTTAAATTTCTGATTTTTAAAGGGATGCTAAACTTAAATCAGAAATTATAAACAAACCTTATATATTCTTTTAATAAATGCCTTCAGCTATTTCCACATGCCACAGGGATTTAATTTGATTTAGTTCTCCCTAAATTGAGAAGGTGATTTTTAAAAACATTGCTTCAATTTAGGGAGAATTAAACACAACTAAACCCCTGTGGCATGTACAGGTGTCCTGATCCTTACCTGCCTCTTTGGTGGCCAGGGGGGAGTGAGCTGCCGGCAGACTGAGTGATCTCTGAGCTGCATGGGGGCCCCCCAGGCAGCACCTGCTTGCCGACACTCGACCCAGGCACTCCCGGGGGGTGCTGCAGCCGTGAAGGGAAGCACTGTGTGCCCCCCATCCCACCCCACAAGCATGGAGGGAAGCACAGGGCCCCCACACAACTCAGGCAGGCAGGCTCTGGGGAGAGAAAAAAAAAAGAAAAAAGATCAGGCTCACTGCTTTTGTTTTGTTTTTTTCTTCAGTGGAGCCTGCCTGCATGGGCTACCGCTGGGTCCCACAGCCCTCAAGCATGTTGGCTTCCAGTGCCCTGTGCACTGTTGCAGTTTGTTAGGTAGCAAACTAAAACACCTCAAAGGCGTTTTGTCTTGCTATGTACCAAAGTCACTTAAAGCAGAATACACCGCCAAGTGTGCAAACAGCAACGCTATTAAAGTGGTGCAGAATGGCATTTAAGCTGTTTTAAAGGCTAATTTTGTGATGCGAATAAAGGCCCTTAGATTATTATATTTCTTTTTACTTGTCACTATTTAAACATTTTTTGTTCTTGTTGTTAAAAGTCTTTGAAAGAACAAAGGCATAGAGTCTTATTCTCATAATTTTAAGGCTACTTTGCACTGCCCTGGTAGTATAAAGAAGTCTCAGTTGTTAATGTAATTTATATTTGCTTTACATATTCTTTGCAGAGTTAGAGTGCTATGAAACAAATTTAGTAAATGAGAAATAGGCCTTTAGTGAATAATGTATGTAGTTTCTTTTGTTTTACTAGCTTATGTTTTTGTGATGTCTCCTGAACATCTCCATCAAAGGTTTTCCATCTCTTGGCTTGTCTGTCCTGGGTTTTTAAGTATGTAGTATTTTCATAACAGTTTTATAGTAGTTCCATGAATGCTCTGTAGACATGCTCTGGCAGACAAGTCAATGGAGTGAAAACTTTACCCCTCCGAACAATAATTTTATCAAGTTTTACAATGGAATAGTGATCAACTTTAAAGCACAGGTTATGTTTTTTGTTAAAATCCTATAGGTAAAATCCAGGTTCGGTTGCAGACAGACAATAGCAAAAATTCCATTGATTTCAGTGTAGGCAGGATTTTATCCTAAATGCTTATTAAACAAGCATAAAAATCAAAGGAAAACAAAAGGATCATAATTAGTTCAGGCACAACAGATTTTGGAAATCTCAGGTTGCCTCTAGCTCTCAGAGATAGAAGCATCAGTTCCTGCCTTAAGAATGACTTGCATCATTCTTAAGGAATCAAGGGCTAGATCGTAAAGGACCTAGGGTTCACAGATCTGAGCACTGCAGCTCCTAACTTTAAGGAACCCTCTGCTTTTGCAGGTAAAGGCACAATGGGATCCAGTGTATGCATGGTAGTGAAGAGGAGCATAGGAGGCATGAGGAGAGCCCAGAGGGGCAGGAGCAGGTAATGCTTACCTCCAGTCCAGGAAGAAGCAGACCTAGGAAGAAAGACCACCTGCCAAGGTCTTGTAGCAGCTGCTCTATCAGGATTGGCAGGAAGAACCCAGGTGCTGGCATTTCAGGCTCAGAAGAAAGGTCAAATGGGGGAGAGAAACTGCAGAGGATGGTGACAGAAACTGGAAGTAGCTGGAGCCAGCAATCTCCTGTGGAGGGCAGTGGAGAAGGGCCAGGACTCCAGATCTGAAGGGGTCAGAAGAGCCCTAACCAGATCCAGGACTCAGCCAGTGATGGGGAAGCAGACTGGCTGAGATAGTGAGATGGAGGGAGAAAGGGGAAGTAAGTAAGCAGCTGTTGCTCAAACTGTGAGTCTTAAAGAGGCCATACCTCAGGGGGGGGTTTCTTTTCTGAGTTGATTTTTTCTTTATCCCTCTCCATTCTGGACTGTATTAAAAGGAGAAGGAACAAAGGAGAAATATGTGATTTATTCACATGATTGAGAAAAGGGCTGTTTATGAATTGGATGACTAAATCCAGGAGGAAAATAATTTGAGTTACTTCATACTACTGTTATTTGTGAGAACCCATTAGTAGAAACTGATAAGCCCATGTGGAAGGGTGGATTGATTTTGTGTTCACTATTTTCTGAGTTTCAGGATGGATTGTTTGGTTTATACTCAAGCAGTAGATTGATTCAAGTTTGCTGCTGATGTGGCTTTGGCTGGGCTGATTAAAAGTTAAGCGACACCTCCTACAAAGAGCCAGAGACAAGCTATCTGTGGCCCAGCTTTGACTGGATTCCAGACTGAAGGTGGCTCAGCTCAGCTATAATCACAAAGGACCACTAATAGACTTCAGTGATCATCAGGATGAAGACAAAATTAATCTGCTTGAATGTGGTAAGGTTGGGTATGAGGGAAGGAGGAGCCCCATGAAGACCTATCAGGGTGAGCAGAGAGAGTTAATAGCTGGCCTATGTTAACCTCTTGGTACATGTCCAGAAACATCAAGGTGTGGCAGGAGCAAGGCAGGCATCACCAGCTGGGTATTTGTGGAACCCTCTCCCTTATAGCTCACACCTCAAAGACCTCAGGCCACCAGGGACCACAGCCATACAGAATCCCTACTCCACAAAGGTCCACACAGTCATGCCTTTTGCCATGCCACATGTGCATGACAGGATGGGCAATTGTGAGATCATGCATTAGATCCAGTTGTGCCTTACTTCCAGAACAGGGGGAGCCTGATCTCAGGCTCCCCCTGCACCATCAGTCTCCCATGGCTACTTGCCCCTTCCCCATGGCTAGGAGATGCACCGGCTGCAATCTTCCATCCCTGGGGGTGTATGAAGCCCCAAGAATGTGCAAAATCTGTGTGGCATGGCGGGAGGTGCCATTGTGTGGATCATGCATTATCCATTTCACTTTTACCTGCATGTGTACAGGGGTCCTGTGACAGGTTCACATCCAATGCAGCTGTCTTCATGCTGTGGGTGTGTCCTGCACCCCAGAGGCCACATCACACCCAACCTTCTCACCCACCATGACTTGGTGTTGAAGTAGGTGAACCTGTACTCGCCTACAGGTGATACTGGGGTTCAGGTGTGATCATGGTAGTAAATCTTCTGTGGTGCTCCTCCTCCCCTGCACTCCACCCCTTTCCACTCAATTGCCATCAACAAGAGTGGTGATATGTCCCCTATGGTGTGGCCTGAACTTCTCTGCATGAGTAGTGATGGGGTCTGAATCCACATGGATCCAACCACAGCCTTCGACTTTTCAGAAAGGAAAACTAAACAGGTAATGGACTCAAATGATTTGTCCTGGAAGCTAAGCAAGTCATTTATGTTTCTCCCTTCTCCAGGTTGTGGGTAGCTCTGGGGCCTGGTGTACTTCTCTCCCTCCCATTATTGGGCCCTGTAACAGGTTGACGTCCCCAGCAGTATTTTTTTTTCTTTTGTTTGCTATCTGTGGCCTATGAGGGGTGCCCTTGAAGTCCCTTAATGCTTCTTGTATCCCACTTTTACTCTCCTGCCACGTCTTGATGCAAGTATTATACAGATGTTCTTACAAGCAGGAGACTGCCTATTGTATTTCTATGTTGGCCTTGCCCCCCTGTCTTTCGCTAGCTAGGCCTACCAGTCTAAACCCACCAGATAGGGCTTGACTCCAAGGCTCTAGCTCCTTAATCTTGGGGCTCATGGCCCTTGCTTTTACTTCCAATATGGATCCCAGGCTCTCTGACCTAGAGGCCTGTCCACTGGCCGCACAGCCAGAGGGCTACAAGTTCAAGCCTGGGCAGCAGCCTCGCACCTTCAATGGCCCAACCCAGAAGCACACACCTGCACCCACTGGTGCACCAGGCCTCCTTGGCCTTTTATGACTTCACCCAAGGCACTAATGAGGTCTCCTACAGCCTCAACCACAAATCAGTGATCTCAATCAACAAATATATATAAACAGTAAGTCCATGGGTTATAACCACAAAAAAAAAAGAAATGAAAGAAGGCAGCATGCCAGCTTACGTTTCTTCAGGGTTTGGTGCTTCTGCTTCTCCGCTGTCTGTGATGCTCCTCCCTGGGGTGCTGTCGCTGCTTCTCTGAAAGTCATCAAGAGTTCTCTTCTCACAGCAGCCAGACTGGCAGCTAAGCCACTTTGTGGAGCTCTCATGCACAACCTCCTTCCCTTTCAGCCATTACCTCTAACTGCTGCCAAGCCCAGGGTTTTTATAGTTCTGGTCTGCCCCCTTCCAGTCACCTGACTAGCCATCCAGGCTTAGCTTTTAACCCCTACCTTGCCAGTAGGCTGAGCCCAGAAAGTTCTGGTCTTAAAGGAACCAGCCGGCTTTCTGGTAAGAGGGTTAGGGTTCCCTGTTACAGGCCCCTTGTCTCTTGGTGAAATGCTTTTTCTGAGAGGGCCCTTCTTGATTAGTGCTGGGCCAGGTGTAGCTTATCTCTATGGCAGCCCCTGTCATGCCCACATGGGGCCAGTGCTGTCACCAGTCACCTAGGGGTGTGTTCCCTGTGTGCATAGGCCCTGGTGGACCTGCGGTATTAGGAGGCCTCTTTGGGAAGGCTCTCCCCCTGTTTTCCCCAGCAGCCTTCCTCTGTTTACCTGTTCACAGCCCCACTGGGCTTGGGTCCCATGGTGTGGGCTCCTAAGTGATTTCTTGGTCCTTGTTGCACTGCTGGTAGGGCACTACCCAGCTTTACTGTCCAGAAGCACTTCTGGAGGGCTAATGGCATAGAGAATGTCCCCATTTCCTCCTGGCATCCTGGCCACAAGAGAGACAGATAACTTCCCCTCTGCCACGCAGAGTGTGGCAGGCTGCCTACCTGCCCCCGGGAGGACATCCAGCATCTCTGAGCACTCTGACAGGGGTGAGAATGTCTGGGCCCATTTCCAGTGTTGCAGTTTGCCCCTTTCCCTGTGCTCCAATCTCCAGCACATTTTTGGTCAGCTGCCTTGGGGCTCTGGGCTAATCGTTGCTGCACTTCCAGTTGGTGTGGGTTTGGTGGGCTTGGTTGCAGCTTTGCTCCCCAGGCCGCATCGGGCAGGCAAGTTGGGCACGTACCTGTTACAGGCCCTAAGACACCTTTTCTGTGTAGTAGAACCCACAACCCTGAGTTAAGTGTATGTGTTCACTATGCAAGGGGAGAGCTGGATACCTCTGAATAGGATCCCAAATGACATGCATTCTGAGTGAAGGCTGCCGTGGTAACTAATAAGGAATGCTGAGGAGAGTTCCTTAAATCCTGGCCTTCTTGTGGACTTACATGCCTAAGTATTACCTAAGGTACTTCACTTTGAAATATTGGACATTGGTAACAGCTAGAGATGCCAGCTTGGCTGGGATACTTCCTAGAAACTTCTTGGGTACCTGGCCAGAGGGATTTCTCATATGTTCAAGGTCAAATCACCATATTTGGGGTCAGGAAGGGATTTTTCCTCCCGGTCAAGTTGATAAGGACCATGTCTTTTTTTTGGTATTGCTCTGTACTATGTTCCTCTTCCTAGAACATCTGAGCCAATTTCTTGCCATTTCAGTTTTCCCCTACAATTTTACCTGTGTTATGTTGTAAGGTTTTTTTTTTAAATAAGGTACTTTGGGCCATGATGTGTGAGAAGGATTAGAATAAATGATGTTGTGGACCCTTTGGAGAAATAATTTCAAGGAAATGCAGGAGATGGAACTTGATGGTTCACCGTACCTGTCTGATGTTCTAACTTCTGTTCTACAGAGAAATGTCTCCCTCCACCTGGTGTTCACAACTCTGAACCCTCTCCTAGATATAGGCACCTATATTAGGCAAAATGTAGTATCACCTTCCTATTTAATTTTAGGAATTAAATTTAATTTAGTTTTAGAACTCATCAAGGATGTGGGAATGCAGGTCCCATTTTCCTGTTCTGTGTAAGGGAAATGGGGCTCATATAGTCACTTAAACCACCTCCAGAAGAATACTTTAACATTTAGATCATAGTGTGCTCTGGCGTGGGGGTTCTATTTGTCCCTCCTGTTGAGAATAATGCAATTTTTATGATATAGTTAAATATTAATTTGGCTGGAAAGTGGGATTGTGACTGCAGCTTAGTGGTTGGGGCACTCACATAGGAGAGTAGAGAACTCAGTTTCAGACCCTGTGCCTGTGAATACTCAATATAAAAGAAAATCCTGATTAACTGACATTGCAACTGCCTAAGACTTTGGTGGACTGAGCTCCTAGCCTTTAAATTTATCAGACACAAGTACAGCCCTAAAGTAAGCATTGTTATGTCTGATTGCAGCAAGTTGCATTCCTTCTTTGCAAGCTTATACATTTTCTTGTTTCCTCTTCTTTTTTTCTCCGTTTTCTTCAGCATGAAGAAGTAGGGCACATCCTTGCAGGATTTGAACTACAGTCCACAGCCTGAAGGTGTAACACTGTGGATTTCTTACGTCACTAGATTAGCTTTTAGACAAAGAAAAAATGAGGCAAGTAGCTCAAACTAATTTAAATCATTACAGAAACACCACCAGCCTATTACCACCAGTAAATTAACCCAGATTCACATTTGGATAATTTCTGTATATGCTCTAGAAATGTCTTGAGCCAGATGGGTATGATGTGAAAGTATGGGAATGAAGCATTGTACACCTCATATCAGTTTAGCACTCAACCTTTCCTCACCAGGCACCACACATTAACAGAGGAACAAACCTGAAAAACAAGCAAGGATTCTGAAAGATCTCTTAATTTGCAGCTGCTGTATGATGTAAGAAAGGAATGGAAAAATCTGTCATTAAAAATATTTCTGTGCTTTATCAGTGTGGAAAGAGAAGTAGGGCTGGAAGGAATATCTAGTCCAATCTCCTTCCTGAGACAGAATCATCCCTATCCAAACCATCCATATAGTCTAACATATTAGCAATACTACACAGTCAACTTTGACACAACCACAAGACATGACACAGGTAATTTGCCACAGGTAAGGCAGGGGGCAGTGAGGAAGTGAAGCCAGACAATGTGTAGAGTCCAGGGCTGCAAGAGGAGGAGGACTTGTCTTAGGGAGCAAAGGAGCCCTGGGTCCATCCTCAGCAGTGCTGCAGCATTTTAAAAGCTGCTGCTCCCTCAGGATTGGAAGAGAGAGCTCAAAGCCAGCTACTTCAGGCTCTGGAGAGGGGCAATGTGGGGAAAACCCTGCAGAGTTGGGCAGTGGTGTACTTCCAAGTTCCACTCTGGCTAGAAACAGCTGTTCTCCAGCAGACAGGAAGGAATGCCTGCAGAGCAGAGGCAGTCAGAAGATCACCATACTTCAATGGTGAAGGCAGTGATGCTGAGCTATGACAATGGGGTGAAAGCTTAGAACCCCAAGGACGAAGGAACACAATGACCTGAGCATTGAAAGGATGAGAGATCAGTCCAGATGGACCTGAAGGGATTGTCCCAGGCTAGTGTGTCAGAAGACTGCAGACTATATAGTTTTCCTGTTTTTTGTCTTAAGGTTGGCCCAATGGTGGGCAGGGAAGAGTCGGCAGTGTAATAGTTGAGTTTTCACACTGGGAAGACTGAGCCCCAGAGGGGCTGAAGGGTGCTATTGACAGTGCAGAAAGGACAGGGATTCGGTGGCCCTTTGACATGCTTTGTATTCCTTTTTTTTTTTTCTCTTGCTTGCTATGGTTTTTTTTTTTTTTTAAATTAATGAAGAAGCCCAGGGACTGACTCTCCAAGCTGTGAGGTGGGCATGGAGCCTGGGAACTCATTAGGTGAGCTGGAGTGCCCATAAATGTATCTCTCTGGTTAGGAACCTAATTAAGACTTTCTTGGAGTATTTATCAACTACGTTGACATGGTATGAGTAGGGGTGTCAAAGGGAGGAGGAGCCCCCTGGAAAGCCCTGGGAGGGACTCAAGGACATGGGCTGTCAATTCACTGCTGCCCTGTCACGGAGTGGGACCTAGGAGCGGCCATGATCTCTCTCTAGCGCCCCCTGCCATGCCAAGTAAGCGGTCCAGCACCCTCTTACTCGCTCGCCACGTCTTGTTGTTATATGGTTCTAGAAGGGAAGCTGCCTCTTGTCACCCTGGACACCGTGACATGCTTATACTGTCCCCCTGTTCTGTATGGAGTGACCTGGTGCACCCCAGCCTTATAGGCCATGCGTGCCTCCAACCTCCCTTTTAGCACACCCCAAGCCTCGCAGATGTACCGGACATTATCTGGTCAGATTCCTGTATGCACCCTTCACTAGTGCCCCTGGGCTTGTCACACAACCAGTGCCCCTTTACTGGCACCCCTGGGCTTGTCACACAACCGGTGCCCCTCTATCCACTAGCCCTCTCAGGCCTACTAACTATATCCGCCCCCCTCCTGGGGTTTGCTCAATATACTCGCCCCTCCTGAGGCCTCTCCACATACAGACAGTGCCCCCACTGGGGTCTGTCCCTCTGCGCACTTGCCCTCTGCGGGCTCTCTATAATTGTGGACTCACCCTCTCCGGGCTCACCTCTACTGTAGCACCCTACCCTGGGGCTTATCTTTGTGTGTACCCCACCCCCTTGGGACTAACACGAGTCCCTCGGGCTGCTCTCTGGTGCTCCTTGCAAGTGGGGCTCAGGTGGCCTTAGCCATGCCTGGCCCCCAAAATCCTCTTTGCCCCTTCTCAGGGCTGGGGTATTACACCCCGAACTACAGGGCCATCACCAGCACTGTGCATCCTGTCAGGGCTGGGGTAATAAACCCCTCCTATGGTGCCTTTGTGGGCCCCAGGGTCCCTACCACTGTGGAGCCCCTCTGGGACTCTTCCCAATTGGGGCTCAGGTGCCCCTAGCCTTACCTGGCCCCCTTGACCCCTTTCTCTGTGTCCTGCCCCCTGGTGCTTCTACCTACACCCACACTGGGCTTCTTCTCACTAAACGTGCCCTCCCTGGGCTCCTCAATCTGTTCGCCCCTTCTGGGGCCAGGATCTAGATGCCCCGCAATACAGCATTCCTCTCGGGGGCTGGGAGCACCCCCACCTCCCTGGGGAGCTCCTGATGAGGCCTCCTCCACCCCTACAGCCTCGCCCGGTCCTCCGGTGTAACAATAACTAAACAGAACTGTAAGCCAATCGGCTGTAATGCAACAATAAGCCTCCTGGCTACAACATAGGATATAGGCCCATGTGGCTCTCTTGCAAAGGCCTCCCAGTCAGGGTTCTCTCCACCCTTACCGTGGTGCAGCCCCTTGGGTGCTCAGGCTGCACCACTCATCTCTGCTCTGCTCAGCGCTCCTGCACCTCAGGCTGCCAGAAGGGAACTGTTGCTAGGCTTTGGCCTGGGCTGTTTATAAAGGCCCGGCCCTGCCCCCTTCTGGTCATGTGATCAGCCTGGCTGCTCCAGCAACCAACACCTGTGCTGTCTCAAGGAGCTTCAGCAGCCCTTATTCCTTCTTAGGAACAGGGCACCCAAGTGCTCCTGTGACACGCCCCCAAAAAGTTAAGATTTCCATCAAGTCATGGCAGATGGGAGCAGTCCATTGGAAGTAGCAGATGGCAACTTCTTTGAGCCACCTTCCCAACAGCACACACACACAATGACCAGCCTTGGCTTATTATTCTAATAATGAAAAAGCTTATCTTGATATTCAGTCAAAATGTACCTGGTTTCAGTATTAAGCCAGTGTCCTACTCTCTTCTGCACAAGAGAAATGCTATTTTCCCTCTTTTTTATGGCAGCCCTTCAGGTAATTGAAGACTGCTATTGTGTCACCTCTCAATAGCTTTTTCTGCAAGCTGAATGTGCCTATTTAATATTTTTCATAGTTTTTAGGGGCTGGAAGGGACCTTACAGATCATCAGGTCCAGCCTCCCTGCATTTGGGCAGGAAAGACCGCTGGTAGCCTGTTCCAAACCCTCAGTACCCAATTTGTAAAGAAGTTTTTTCTTACGTCAAGTCTGAAGTGATCTTCAATAAGCTTGTGACCATTATTTCTAGTCCTCCTTGGGGCTCCTCTTTCAATCTCCCCTTGTATGAGCCCTTTATCATTTTTATTGCCAACCTCTGGACCCTCTCTAATTTCTCCACTTCCTTTAGAAAATGTGGACCCCAAAACTGCACATAGTACTCTAAATGAGACCTAACCAGTGCCAAGTAGAGGCACTGTCAGCTTCTGTCATGCACATAATGCTCCTATTGAAGCACTCTAAAACTGCATTCACTTTTTGTGCAACTGCATCACACTGCAGACTTATCTTGAGTTTTTGATCTTTTAAAATTCCCAGATCCTTCTCTGTAGTGCTGCCATCCAGCCAGGTGTCACCCATTTTGTATTTGTATTGTTGTATTATTGTTCTCTGAGATCAGGTTATGCTACTTCAGGAGTTGGGTCCTTTTCTTCATCAAGTACTGTGCAGTATGCAACTTATATACCCCTTTATAGCCAGCTTATTTCATAGGTTTTAAGAGCTGAGAAGACTATTTTGACCACTGAGTCTCATCTCCTATTTCAAGACCAGTAACTGGTGGTTAAATTACATTAGAACATACATTTTTGAAGACTGGTGCCCCACCTTTTACCCCCCTCAAGCCAGATAGATGGTGCTCAGTCCATCTAGAGGCCAGATCCATCCAGGGGCCTGGATGTGGTGCTCAGGGTGGCAAGGCAGGGCCATGTGGGTTGTGGGGAAGGTGACCCCTCCCCAGTTCACCCATGCACAGGGATGGGAAGGGGCATGACCCAGCCCCAATCCATTCCAGACAGGACTTGGAAATTTGTCAGCAGGGAAGGGGTGGCACTAATACTTGCCACTGCTTCCCTGCCACCAATTTCCCTGACCCAAGGGGAGCCCTGTGGGCTGGATGTAATGGAATCTGTGGCTGCATTTGGCCCATGGCCCAGAGGTTGAGCACCCTTGTTTTAGAAAGATAGCCAGTCAGGATTTAAAGACTACAGGAGAGGGAGAATTTATCTTAACTCTTGTTACATTGTCCATGTGGATAAATCCTCTTAGTCTGAGTACTAATTGTAACTACCAAAACCTATTGAACAGAGGAAAACCTTCAGAAGTCCCTATGTGATTAGTAGCCTAATTCTTGTTTTCAAAACTGACTGATGCTCTTTTGTATAATGCCTACACTGCAGTCACTAAAGTGAATCCAGGTAGTATAAACTAGCTAGCCTGGGCACTATTGCATGTCTAGTCACGACAGCACAAAGCATAGTTTCATAGTTTCTAGGGTCAGAAGGGACCTGAGTAGATCATTGAGTTTGACCCCCTGCCATGGCAGGAAAGAGTACTGGGGTCAAACAACCCCAGCAAGGTGTACAACTAGCCTCCTCTTAAACACCCCCAGGGTAGGAGCCTGCACCACTTCTCTTGGAAGTTGGTTCCAGATCCTAGATGCCCTGACCGTGAAGTAGCGCCTCCTGATATCTAACCTAAATCTACCCTCTGCCAGTTTGTGACCATTATTCCTGGTCACTCCTGGCAGTGCTCGGGGGAACAGGGACTCCCCCAATGCCTGCTGGGCCCCTCTGACTAGTTTGTA
>NW_017728910.1:41561728-41605979 GCF_001723895.1 Crocodylus porosus
CCCCTCTGACTAGTTTGTAACAGGCCACTAGATCCCCCCTCAGCCTTCTGTTGTGGAGGCTGAACAGGTTCAGGTCCCGTAGCCTCTCCTCATAGGGCCTGTCCTGCTGCCTCTGATCATGCGAGTGGCTCTCCTCTGGCCCTTCTCCATGTTGTCCACATCCCTCTTGAAGTGTGGCACTCAGAACTGGATGCAGTACTCCAGCTGCAGCCTGACCAGTGCCGCATAGAGGGGGAGGATTACCTCCTTGGACCTGCTTGAGATGCATCTATGGATGCATGACAAAGTATGGTTGGCCTTCCTGATAGCATCCCCACACTGCCGGCCCATTTCATCTTGGCATCAATGACGACTCCAAGATCCTTTTCTGCCTCTGTACTGACGAGAACAGAGTTCCCCAGCCTGTAGGTATGGTGCTGATTGTTCCTCCCCAGGTGCATCAGCTTGTACTTGTCGGTGTTGAATCCCATCATATTCTCATCTGCCCACCCCTGTAACCTGTGTGGGTCTGATTACAGCCTATTTCTCCCTTCTAGCATGCCCACATCCCCCCCACATCTTAGTATCATCAGCAAATTTGAAGAGGGTGCTTTTTACCCCCTCATCCAAGTCACTGATGAAGATGTTGAACAGTGCGGGCCCGAAGACCGAGCCCTGCAGAACACCAATGCTCACGTCCCTCCAGGTCGAAAATGACCCATCCACTACCACTCTCTGGGTGCGGCCCTCCAGCCAGTTGGCGACTCATTTGACTGTGTGGGTGATGACACCACAGTCCCCCAGTTTCTTGCTGAGAACGGGGTGAGAGACAGTGTCGAAGGCCTTCCGAAAGTCCAGGAAGACTACATCCACTGCTACCCCCCTGCATGTAAGGATTTGGTGACCTGGTCATAGAAGGCCACGAGGTTGGTCTGACAGGACCTGCCGCTAATGAACCTGTGTTACCCCTAAGCATAATCTCCCCTGCTGGCCCCTCATGGACATGTTCCAGAATAATTCTCTTAAAAAGCTTGCCCAGGATTGAGGTAAGACTAACTGGCCTATAGTTTCCCGGGTCCTCCTTCCTCCCCTTTTTGAAGATGGGAACCACATTGGCTCTGTTCCAGTCCTCTGGCACCACACCAGAGCACCACGAGTGCTCATAGGGCCATGCCAGGGGTCCCACAATGACCTCAGCCAATTCCCTCAGTACTCGAGGGTGGAGATTGTCCGGACCAGCTAATTTGAATACATCTAGTTCCTCCAGAAGTTCCGTAACTAGGTCCTCACTAACCCTTGGCCTAGGTGCACCCCCCCCCCGGGATCTAAAAGGGGCCCAAGGGGGATGGCTGTTCCTGTCCCTGCTCAGGAAAATGGAGGCAAAGAAATCATTAAATATGTTAGCTTTGTCATCTGGTGTGACGACCAAATTTCCTAGCTTGTCTTGCAGGGGCCCCACGTTAACCAGAACCTTCTTTTTGCCCCCTATGTATTTAAAAAAGGACTTCTTGTTGTCCTTGATCCGGGAAGCTAGTCCCAGTTCCATCTCTGCCTTGGCCTTCCTGACTGTCCCCTGCATGCCTGTATCACAGTATAATTCTCCCTGGTGATGGCCTCTCCCTTCCATTGGGTGTGCTCCTCCCATTTGGCTAGGAGATATTCCCGGATGCTTTTGGTGAGCCATGGGGGCTTTTGCACCCTCCTGCCACCTTTGATCCATGTTGGGATTACCTCCCTTTGGGCTTGGAGGATCATCTCCTTAAGGAGCAACCATTCTTTTGGACACCTGGCTCCCCTCCCCTCCGGGACCTCAGTGCTTCCCCAACTATTCTCCTTAGCTCATTGAAGTCTGCCCTCCTGAAATCTATGGCTGCTGCCTTGCTGTAGGCCTTTGCCACCTTGCGCTGGATGGTGAATTCCAGCAGGCAATGATTGCTGTCTCCCAGGTGGTCAAGCACCTGCAGCCCCCTCACCAGGTCATCACCCGTGGCCAGCACCAGGTCCAACAAGGTGTCTCCCCTGGTGGGGCTGTGTACCTCCTGGGTTAGATGGAGGCCCTGCATTTTGGCCAGGAACCTCCATGAGTGGTCAGATTTGGCTGGCTGCTCTTCCCAGCAGGTATCTGGAAAGTTCAGGTCACCCATGATGACCACATCCTTTGACCTAACTACCTCTGCGAGCTGACTTAAGAATTCCTGGTCTAGCTCTTCCCCTTGGTTGGGTGGTCTGTAGTAGACCCCCACCATTAAATCTCTTTTCCCTCAACTGCCCTGTATTCTAACCCAGAGCACTTCAGAGTGCCCCTCCTCTGATTCTGTGCTAATTGACGAGGATGTGTATTCCTCCTTAATGTAGAGCGCCATGCCCCCACCTTTCCTCCCTATCCTATCCCTCCTGTACAGCCTATAGCCCTTGATATTCACCGCCCAGTCATGCGTTGGGTCCCACCACGTTTCTGTGAGCCCCACTATGTCTGGGTTGGTGTCAGCTAGCAGGAGGGTGAGTTCCTTTTGCTTGTTTCCCACACTATGAGCGTTTGTGTAGAGGCATTTGAGGTCTCCTGTGGATGTGTGCATTGGCCCCCTACTTCCAGCATTACCTTGGCCCCTGTTGCTTACCTCCATATATGTTCCTCTCGTCAGTCTAGGCTGGGCTGTACTTGTGGGTGTTGCTTGGTTTGGCAGTCCAAGGCTTCCTCCGCCCTTGTCTTCCCCTTCCCCCAATGAACCTAGTTTAAAGCCCGCCGGAGGAGATCCGCCAACCTAGAAGAAAACACACACTTACCTTTAGGGGAAAGGTGGAGCCCATCCCATCTGAGCATGTCTCTTGTCGTGATGTGGGGGTCATTGTTGAGGAAGCCAAAGCCCACCTCGAGACACCATTCCCAAAGCCACCAGTTGGTCTCTGTGATGCATGTCGCATGCCATCTTCCATGTCCGCTCACTGGTAGGATAGAAGAGAAAACCACCTGTGTGTGCCTATCTCTTTCAGCATGCCCCCCAGAGCGTGGTAGTCCGCCATCAGGTGATCAGGGCCCGCATCATTAGTACCCACATGGATTAGGACCATGGGATAGTAATCGGTGGGCTGGATCATGGCCTGGATCATCCCCTTCACATCCTGAATCTTTGCTCCCGGTAGGCAGTAGACCTCACGTGTCGAGGGGTCCTGGCGATAGATGGGGCCCTCTATACCTCTCAGGATGGAATTGCCTATGACGATCACTCGATGCTTTTTCCTCCTGGACTGCTTAGTTCCTTCAGCCTGCTTGGATGGTGGAGAGCATGGAGTTGCCTCCTCTCCGGTTGCCTCCTCTCCTTCCTTCTCCTCCAGAGTTGCTAGGGCCTTGTACCTGTTCTCCAGGTGGACTGAAGGAACTGGTATTGCTGTGTTACGAGCAGCCCTGGTTCTGGAGGTGACCATCTGCCACTCTGTAGTGGAGCGCACTTCCTGAGGTGCTTCTCCCTTGGGTGTGTGACCCTGCAGGGAAAGGAAATAGTTGTCAATTTCATCCTCCACCTCCCTGAGTCCCCTCAGCCTGCTAACCTCCTCCTGGAGCTCCCTCACCTGCGCCTCCAGGGCCTTAAGGTGGGCGCCTGCAGGACAGGTGTGGGGGTCCCCAGTCCCTGCCCCCCCGTGCGTTGCTGGGCAACTCCTGCAGGTCAGGGGGTGGGTGGATGCCAGCCCCCCCATGGCTTTGTCATGGTGGAGGCCTCAGAAAAGCCCAGGGAAGGCTGTGCTCCTGGGCAGGGGCCCTGGCAGCACTCTGTGTCAACACCATCTTAGGAGTTGCTGCTTGTTTCTGGCTTAGTCCAGTGCCTTCACCCTGCACTAGCAGGAGTCTCCCTCCTGGCCCTTCCTGCTCACCCGCTGGCATGAACACCAATGCAAATGCTGGCGCACTCTTACAGACTGTGCCTGTTTGTGCGCTCTGTTTGCATGGTGCGGCACAGCGCAGCATGGCGCAGCTCAGAAGCACAGCTCCATACCGGCTTAGTTAAGAGGCATCCTGGGGGCTTCCCCTCAGGATCCGGCTCAGCTGCATCCAGTCTCTCTGCCTCACTTACCTCAGGGGGATCAGCTGGTGCTGCCCCCACTGCTGGCTCCGCTGCTGCTGCATCCGCCTCCGCTTCGGACACGGGTGCCTGGATCCCTCCTTTTCTCTCTGCTCCTGGCTCCTGAGTCTGAGCTAATTTGCTTAGCTTCTTAGCAAGGTAAATTTGGCCTGCTCTGCACTCTATGCTGCCATGGATAGTCTGTTATTGGTTCCCAAGGAATTTAGTTTAGCTAAGCTGCGGTGATGGCACTATAGGACTGCGCTAAAGCTTCCAAAGCATATATGCACTTTTGAAATGTTTTCCTCTAATTAAGGGTAACAGTTTTAACTTATAATTTTTACCTGGTGTTTTCTTGTGGAGGGGTTGGGGAAAGGGAAGGGGGCAAGGGGGCATTTCTTTTATTTCTTGTTGGCAGCTTTTTTGGCTTGTATACATCCTTTTTAACCTTCCATCTTTGGATATTTAGGCTCAATAAATTTCCCACTTAAATAAATTGAGAGTTTTTCTACTTATTTTAATAGGAGCTGTAGGTCTCTTGTGAAATGTTTCCTCCCTCCAAGCCTTTTAAATGCATTTTAAAAAATGAAAACCTTAATTCTTTAAGGGTTCATTTAAAATTGTTTTACAAAATGTGAATGCATGTGCTATAGCACCAGTTACCTAATCAGATGTTTTATTGATCCGTTCTTATACTGACATAATTGTTTTTCTTCCTCTGTTTTTTTTTCAGCTTCAGAAGCTACACCAAGTGACCCTGTTATACAGAACCATATACTTTTAAAGGTAACATTCAAAATGGCTCACTTGAGTCTCTTTTGTGAACTTTTATTTAACTATAGTTTAAAGTTGGGTGATATTTTTCAGTGTTCATAAACAATGAAAGGAAGGTCAAACATGGGGCAAACTATAATATAAGAATTTAATTCCTAATGTCTTTCTATGCTGCAATTTAGTCTGATACCAGCATTAATACTGAGTCTTCTTTTACTACTAAGTTACAAATTAAAAAAATGCTCACTTGCTTTGGTTTCATTAAGTGATGCAGAGATTGTCCTTTTCTGCATTTCTTCTAACCTTGATTACTCCAGTCTATGATTCTGATATGTGAAGTCTTATCATAATAGTTCCAACCCTGGAAAACCCCTTAAGTATAAACTTATCCATAAATGAGTAAATAAAAGGTAAACATGTGCTTGAGTGTTTTTCTGAACTTCGAGGAAAAAGAAACCTTTACTGACTTCACTGGGGGTGCATACAGACATTCAGGAAGGTTAGGATGAGGTTAGATTAATATAAGGGCACCCAACCTAAGAAAGGTTAGGATAGGGGGACTAGTGGGCAGGACTTGGGGGAATCAGAGGGGCAAGTAGGCTCTGGGGGATTGGGGGGACAGGTGGGGATCTTCAGAGGAGAACTGGAGTGCAGGCAGGGTGTTTGGGAGAACTGGGAAGGCAGGCAGGGTCCGGGAGGGATCCGGGAGGTGGAATCTGTGGAGGGATCGGGGGATTGGGGACAGGTGGGGTCTGCGGGGGGATCAGGGAATTGAGGACCAGGCAGGATCCGTGGGGGTATCAGCGGGGTCCAGGAGACTCACAGGGTCCACAGGGAGGATCAGGGTTCTCTCCCTGATCCCTCAGGACCAAGGGCTATATTTAGTCCCCTAACCCCTCTCACTCCCAGATGAACACCTCCCCCTGGTAAAACTAAGTCCCCTATCTCACCTGCTCCCCCTCCCACCTTGACTTACTTGCTCGACTCCTGGCACTGGTTAGTGCCAGTAAAACTTGCACTGGAAGTGGCTTGTGAGATGGGGTTTTGGCAAGCTCAGGGTGGGAGCTGCCTGGTCCATGGGGCTGGGGGGGCATTATCCATCTTGGGGTGGGAGGAGAGGCTGGGGGAAATACAAATAGCCAGGTTCCAGGTATCGGGTAGTAAAGGTTCAGCCCTGGGGCTCAGCCCAGTGGCTGGGTTTTCCCAGCTCTGGAGCTGTGCTGGGAACTGTACAGAAATTCATAACAATCTAAAAATGACCAACCCAATGTAAGTTAGGTGTACTTCACAGGTAGGGTTAACTTATATTAGGTCAGCCATTTTTAGACTGATCTAACTGTTCTGAACTTCTGTACAGTTCACACTTAGATCAACATAACTAGTGTAAGGTCTGCAGCTGGGCAAATTAAGTTAGATCATGTGGTCATTTTTAATACAATGTAACTTCCCTGTAATCTTCCCAAATATCTGTATGCACCCTGGGGCTGTTAGTGCAGTGTTATTCAGGGACACATATACACAAGATGCTTAACTTCACATTAGCATAGTTTACTGTGAAGTAAGCATGTGCATCTACATGTGCACATGGTTACTTCACAGTAAACCTCCCCAGTCCTGAGTAAATTTGCAACCTGCAAATGCAAGTAGCAAATTTAGTTGGGAGCAGTAACAGCACCATATTGCTTGTTTAGATTCCTGACTGGGAACAAAATCTTCTCCCGGTCAGAAGCAGGTCCCTGCCCCATGCCCTGATCAGGCAATCAAGGTATGGGGCTTGGAAAGACCTGCAGGTGTGGGATAGGTCCCTGAGCCAATCTGTTGCTGAGGCAGCTAGCAGTGAGATCTGGGCAGGGGGCTGGAACATGTCCCTCCCAGCAACGTTTTTCAAGCCTCGTGCCCCTGATCAGGGAGCTAGGGCCAGGAGCTCCCTGCTGCTGAAGCAGGAGGACATTGTCCCCGCCCCAGCAGCAGGCAGTCCCCCAGGGCCAGGAGACAGCTGTCTGGTGGCCCAGTGTTCCCTGCCAGCCCCTGGAATAGCACCCATGGAGAGCCTAGAGCACCCCCTGGTAATGGCAGGGGCTTATTTCAGGGCTGCAAGAAACTGGGTGCACATCTGCTTCCTAATCCCTACTTGTGTAGACACCTGCCCAAAAGGTTTTACACCAGACTATCTACCACCAGTGCAAACTTAGGCCAAAGTAAATCCTTGTGTAGATGCACCCAGTGTGACAAGGGTAGGAGAATCTGGCTTTTAGCAAACTACACTAGATTTATACTCTTATCTAAAAGTTTTGCCAGTGCTCAAGTATGCATCAATTAATACTCGGTATTAGCAGCTTATTTTACTAATGGCTTCCGTATGGAAGTTAAAAAAAAATACAACCTTTCATTACTTCTAGCACAGTAACTGATTAACTGATATAAAGTCTACTAATGTTTAAGGTACCTTCTTGTTTCCTGCCCATGATTATATAACCCCTCTTACATTGCAGGCTTGGACACAGGGCATGTTTACATCAGTGTAAACAAAGAGAAGATCCATTATGTACAGCCTGATACTGGTGTAATTTACTATAACATAGTGTATAATTACTCTGGGAAAAATCAGGAATATAACTGTAGCAGTGTAAGTTACACCTTCATAAAGAGTCAAGTATCCACAGGTATCCCAAGATAGCTCTCTGCTATAGGCAAATAGGTAGTGGTGAGGCAGTGTAACAGCAACTACAATGACCCCTGGAACAGAGAGATCATCAGGTTGTGTACAAAACCAATATAAAGTACACTAGTGTAGTTGTCATGTGTCCAACCCTATTACTTCACTTTAAGATAAATCTGTTTGGATTCTGCCCTAGGCCACAACTGAAAGTAAGTTGTTCTTACTCTAATGCCTGATAGAGATTAGTCAGAAGTTGACATCTGAAAAAAGAAATAGCAACACAAAATATCACTAACCAATACTTTGGAATCAATTATATTTTCAGTCCTGAGGGCTAGGAAAGCTGGGCTTTTGCATTTCAGGTTGTAGTCACAGTGAAGCTCAGTAACAAATTTAAATCAGATAATTTAGTTAATGGATTTTGCCTTGTTTTCTGTTTCTCTATTATCCCCAAACAGATTGTAGAATTCTTAAATGTACTAATTTTTTAAGTTATTCACAGATTCCTTCAGTAAATCATTTGATGAACCATTTGTTGTGAATGTTTTCTATTCACACTGTGCTGGTTTAGACTTCTGTTCTGCAAGCTGCTCTATGCAGGTAGTTTCCAGTTTAGCTTAATATTTTTGTAAGAAGGTCCAGAAACAGCCACCAGGAAGAGAGACTGCAAACATACCGAGGACTTAGTATGTTACATAAATCTTTGCAGGGTCAAGTCCTTAGTTACCTAAATCTTACGCTATTATTTTCAGATTAGGTGACATTCCAATAGAGGGCAAATTTCTAATGTAATATATAGGTCAAAATTTACTTTCAGCAAATATCTGAGCATTTTAAGCTCAAAATCCACTTTCCATAAGTATTAATAACTCCAAGAAACTCAAGTATTTGAATGCTTACTGCCAACAAAAGAAAGTTGCAGACACATCCAGAAATTGGCTTTTGTATTGATTGAAGTCAATGGAAGTAAGGTTTTCTTAGCCCCAATCCTGAAAGTGCTTGCACTTTACACATAAGGATCATTCCTTTGATATCACTAAGAGGATTTTATATATACAGTTATGCTAATGTATGTATGACCATGTGCAGCATCAGGGCCCTGGCTCTACTCAGCAAGGGATTATAGCATAATTGCACAGATATATTACATACTTATCTAGTTAATACTTATTGTTCATATACCCCAAACTCTGAAACAAAGTAATTAAAGCCAATCCTTGTCATGGAAGTGGATTTGTTGCTAACTTTCCATTTTGAGATAAAAGTAAACTCTACTGCATTCTCATCTACAGACTTTTATAGAGCACATCATGGAAAAAGTATGGCAGACAGTACAGGTGCTCTAAGATATTGTATAGTGCCATAGTATTTAGCGGCATGTTCTGTTCAAAGGGGAAAAAAGGCTTTTGCACAGCTTGGTGAAGTCTGTATAAGAGTAACAATGTATTGTTCGTATCTCTTTTAGACTCAATAGATTTCGACTCAGAGCAGATGGAGCAGATTGCTCCATCTGCTAGGAGACTGCCAAAAGAATACATTTAGAAGTGAGATGAGTTGTGCATTATTTTAAAGCTTGATCTGTGGTCTTTATCTCTTTTGGTAAACTCAATTTTATGTTGAGATTATAACTTTGTTTGAATGAATATGGAGATGTTTCTAAATCATTTACCATGCCTAATTTATAAACAGAAAAATATATTATTACAATTTATACTTTTTGTAGACAATTGTGGCATTTAAATTGTCTGTATTTTCATGTGCTGTATCAACATTGATTGATTTATCCTTACAACCACTGTTTGAGGGAGATAAATCTCTCTCTGTTGGCAACTGTTGATCCTTCCTGAACATGGTGTATGTGTAGAGGTCACCCAGACCTTCAACACTTCAAAATTGCTTAGGGGGCAATTTGAAGGAGTGGAGGCTGCCCAGACCTTCCATCCCCCTTTTAGCCCACTGAGACAGAATCCAAAGGCCAGACTGAGTCCAGACATTTGGTGCATCCATGGCTGTAATTGTACAAGCATGCAGGAATCAAATCCAGGTCTCCTGTGTGACAGACAAGGGTATTACCACTGAACCCACAAGGGACTTCCAGGGACATAAATATTACAGCTGCAATACCGGTTGAGTGTATATCATAAAAATGACTCTAGTTTCATATTCATAGGTTTAGGAAAGTAGAATCATTTTAATAACATTTTGTGTGGACATTTTTTTGTATGAGTATTGAAAATACTTGGCTATTTAGTGGCACAGTTTTGGATTTCTTTTTCTGGGTTTGGTTGAGGCCTGTGACCTTTGTTGGACCAGAATGTGTTGTTCCCAGGAAGCAGAGATAGCACCGTTCCATGCTTTCTTGCATGAAAACAACGTCAAGCTGGGTTGTTGGCAAGATGTCGTGATAGAATGCATTGGCTAGAAACTGTATGTGAACAAGGGGCTATATGGCAAAGGTGCATTGGGATGTGAAAGGGAACACTACAGACATTAAAATTTACATGACCTGTTTATTAGCTGAAATAAAATTAAAAACACTTTCATGTGATCAGAGTTGAGTCCACCATAGATTATGATAAGTCTCCAAATATTGAACCCTTTTCACTTATCTTAACACTAGATTCATATTTAGTTTAGATTCCAGAAGAGTGATTTGCTGCATGTGACTGAATGTGAGTTTGCAATGTTTATGCTGTTCCACTGAATGCTTTTAATTACACATTGCTTATGTTAACATTAGAGTTGGCATGTTGTTCACTTTATGCTCTTGCTGTTTCAGGACCACATCATGTTCTTGACCCCATCAGCTGAGCAGTGCATTAAGGAGTATCAGGTATTCCTGCTCTTAGATTTTAGGCACAGATCTGACATGAGCTAGAAGCAGAATTTGCACATTACACTTTCTCATTTCCTCATGCATTTGGTTTCCATTATATTTTTTGAGGAAAGAAACATTTGTACAAAGTGTCAAAGAAATGAATGCAGGACTAACACAAAATAACCAACTGGACTGGAGCTCAGAGGTTGCTGTTTCCCAGTTCCTTCTCTACCCATTAGACCAAAGCTGGTGTTCTGCAGGCCACATGCAACCTGTACAGGATTAAGTTGTGGCCCCAAGTTTCCTGCTTAGCCACCACTCCCCCTTCTGCTCCAGCTGTAGCAGCAGACAGGGTTTTCAGGGTTCCTTCTGCCTCTTCCGGCTGCCACTTTCTTCCCCTTCCCCAGGGGCCAGGGCAGTGTGGTTCATGGTGCAGGGAGCAAGGGGTGAGTCCAAGGCCATGCAAGCATGAGGTACAGCAGTGTAGGTGGGAGGGCCTATATGGATGCACGGGGCCTGTGCAGACATCTTGTACTGTGGTTGGAGCATCCATATGGCGCACAGTCCAGGAGACCCATGGCTTGTCATGGTGGAGACTATGGTATGCAGCCCTTGCAGTACAGCCAGCAGGACATGCAGCCTCTGGCCACATGGAAATTGAACAGCCTTGCATTAGACTATACTTATCTCTTGGACATATACAGGGGCAGCAGACAAGGCCTTTGTTTCAGAAAATCATAGTAACTTGCAAATCTTTATTTTACAGTTACTTCAAATTTTGTTATACAGTTGCCTAGAAATATACTTATTTATAACAGATCTGTATTTGGCCTATTATTTGTATATATGTATAGTTTTTACTACGGAATTCCTCATCAAATAAATATAATATAGTAATACAACTTAACCAAATTTACACTGCATAATAATTCCATGGATTATTTTGATTGTGCGAAGCAAGATATTCTCTTGATAGAAACAGGGTGCATCTATATGTGTGCTTTTCTGTGGAGCTGATTAATTAGCTCTGCAGTAAAAGCATCGTCATCTCTCTGCATGTGCACCCATATTATGCTGCAGCAAATTAATTAACTCTGTCATAGGATAGCACTGTCCAGGACCAGTACTATCCTACAGCAGAGTAATTTTTGGTGCCGTAACACACACGTGGACAGTGACTGGGCTGGCTGGGGCACAAGGGAGTACCTGTTGGTTAGCCCTGAACTGTAGCACCCTCATGCTGCAGCCAACCCCTCTGCCTGATGCTGCCACCTGAAGCCTAGGGCTGACCCCTCAGCCCTCCTGCCAGCCCAGGAGGGCTGCCCCTACTCAAATTGCTGCAATCCTGGGTGCAAATGTAAACTCTGTGCCTAGGAGGAGCTCACTCTAGTGTGAACTGTGCTGAATTTATGTTGCAGTAATTGCACATATAGATGCACCCATAGTAACATAAATTGACAGTCACTTGTTTCCTTTCAACTTTCTGTAGCTGAAAAATATTTACTTATTTATTTTTGTTTATTTATTTTAGATTTATGCTCGTCTTCCTAGAAAGGCTGAGGGCAGCTTACAGTAAGAGTCATAAAATGGATAAAATAATAAAACGTTAATAAAAATAGTTCCCCAAAGAATACCTAGAACTTAAACCCCTCCTGTTGAAAGCCTGCCCAACTAAAAATGTCTTACACTACTTCTGAATGATAGCCAGGTTCAGGCTCTTGCGGGCCTCATGGGGGACGGAGTTCCAGAGCTGAGGAGCAACAACTGAGAACAAAGTCCCATGTGTTTTGGCTAAGCAGACTTGGTGCACAGATGGTAATTGCAGGAGGGTGTCCTTGGCTGAACTTAAGAGTCATGATGGAGCATAAAGGATGGGGCAGTCCCTTAGGTATATATGACACAGACCATTTAGGGTTTTATAGGTCAAGGCCAGCACTTTGAACACTGCCCAAAAAGCTACTGAAAGCCAGAGTAGGCTCTGGAGCACTGGAGTAATGTGTTCCCAGTGACTCACCCCCATCATGCCTACATTCTGCAGCACCTGCACTGTCCTCAGGGACAGCCCTGTGGAGAGCACATTGAAGTAGTTTAGCCCCATGTTTGTGAAAGCATGGATGATGGTGGCCAGATCTGAATGTGAAAGAAAAGTTCATAGCATTTGTACCAGATGGGGTTGATGAAAAATGCTACTAGCTACCACTGTAACTAGAGAAATCAGGCATAGCAAGGGGGCCAGGATCACCACAAGGCTGCAGACCTCAGTGACACAAGGAGGCTGAACCCCATCAATAATGACCCAGTCTCTTTCCTCCCCCCCAAACCAGATCATGGAGTCTGCCTACTACCATCACCTCTGTGTCATCTGGATTCAGTTTCAACCTCTTCATCTTCATCCACCCTTTTTGAGGGCCCATGTGAGGAAAAGCTGCCAAAAATCTGGCACATGTCAAAAGTCATCAGTCACCCAAAACCGAGAAAAGACCCAAACTAGGTGTCAGTCAATTGCCCAATATCACTGCTGTCTGTTCTAAAGTTCTGGAGTGTCTGATTCTGCAGTGCATACTCCTAGAGGTGGAGAACATCCTGAGTATTGATAAAGCAGGTTTCTAACAAGGTCGAAGTACATGTGATCAGGGCTGGATTAATGTATAGGCAAACTAGGCACATGTCGCGGGCCCTGAGCTCTGTGTGTGTGTGTGTGGGGGGGGTCCTTTCCTCTGTGGTGGCAGCATGAATGGCCCCATCCACCTCCTTTTCCTTCCCTTCCCTTCCTCTCTCCTCTGCCAGTCTCACTGCCAATGTGGCTGCTTCTTAGCAGCAGTTCTGAACCCTGCTCCCTGGGGGCGATAGTGCTGGGGTGGGGAGAGGGGTCTTGACCAGCCTGGGGTTCATAAGTTTGTTTGCCTAGGGACCACTAAAGGGTTAATCTGGCCCTGAATATGGCCAAGTACCTGTACTAACAACATTAATTGAAAAAACAGTTTTCGAAGGAACCTCAAGACAGGCACCATTTGGCACACCAGACTGCTTGTAAAGATAGCAAGAGTTCTATTTATATGGATGACTGATGTTGTTGAACTGCTTCCCTGCAACAGATGGTTCAGGGTGCATATAGGTAAGTAGACAAATTCTTGGAGAAGACAGACAAAGGAACTGCCTTAGGAATCAGTGCTTGCTCTGACCTTGTACAACCTCTACACCAATGATTTGCCACAAACCCAGTCATTAATTTTATCTTTGCTGATGACATCTGCTGTGGGTTCCAGTCCTGGACTTTCTCTAAGCTAGAACACATGCTGAACAGTGCTGTTGCAAAGCTGGCTGACTACTGCAAGACATGGTACCTCCAGCTAACCATAAGTAAGATGATTTCCAGCATTTTCCACTTATACAATTCCATTGCTGCCCGAGAGCTGAACATTTGCCTGAATGGCCAGAGGCTGAGGCATGAAGCACAATTCATTCAACTGGGTGTGATGCTCAACTAGACACTGAGCTGTCATGAACATTTTAAAAAGATAGCAATTAAAGTTAAGACACTCAACCACCTCTTTAATCTGGCTTGGTCATCGTGGGGTGTAAGAGCATCTACTCTAAGGATGTTAGCTCTTGCCATTTTGTACTCTGCAGCAAAGTATTATACACCAATCTAGAATTGGTTGTCATGCACCAAACTTGTTGATATGCAGCTACATTCAATGATGCGCATCATTTGGGGAACTCTTTGAGTGACCCCTGTACCATGGCTCCCAGTCTTGAGCAACATTGTTTCCCCTCATATCCAATGGGAAATTGCAACTAGCAAGCTACGGGAGAACCCACGCCTGCCACTATATGACAGTCTCTTAAATACACCTGCTGCATGTCTATCATCATGACACATACTGTGGTCCAAACTGCCACACCAGGACCATACAGCAGAGACCCTCTGGTGTGAGGAATGGAGGTCAACATCAGCACCAAACAAGTTTTTTATCATAGATGCTACAGTCTGCCCACCTGACTTCAACCGGCCATGCTATCAGTGGGCCTCGCTGACTAGGTTGTGGAGTGGACAAGGGCTGTATACAACCAACCTCCACTGTTGGGGTCTTCATGACAACCCAGACTATAGCTGTAGCAAAACATATACCATATTGCATATTGTCAATGAGTGTCTGCTGAATAAGTTCAGTGGGGGACTACAGGAACTGCACGTGGCCACTGAGGATGCTATTGCCTGACCTGGTGATTATGCACACGCTGACTGACTGATCTGCATCCAGACTACAACTGTAACTGGGCACTGAGTAAGGGTAAAGACTGCAGGGCCTTGGTTGGATGAAAAGGGGAGATAGAGATGGGTGTTATCTGCAGATAGCTGGCACCACACTTCAGAAATCCAAAGTCTCACCCAGTGGCCTCAGATATGCGTTAAACAGAAGGGGTGACAAGATAGAGCCTTGAGGATCTTGCCTTACTCAATGGGTTTTTTAAGTTAAGTATAGTATTCTTAAAAATAAATAAATAAAAGAGATAGATCACACCTGGCCTAAGAGTAAAATTAACTATCCCTCCTTCTTTATTAAAAACTTCTCATGTGCATATGCACAATGGAATTATATTTTTGCACTCCAGCTTGTACCCGTTTGAATGTATCTTTTTTTTCTAGTCATGATAGTGAAACTGAAAACATTTGCATGCAGACAAATTCTGAATATCTTCCCTGGTAACAGTTTATTGCAAAAGATGTGTAATAGTATAATTACTTAAAGTATCTTAGTTCTCTATGTTTTGATGATACAGTATCAGTGTTATATCTGAAGAACGTTTATCAGGCAGCAACAAAAATAAACAGGATGTCCAGGCCACTTAAGACCTTTAGTACATTAAATTGCCAAGTCTAACCAACTGGTGGCTTACATTTGGCACGTTAGTTATACTTGTCATATTTTAGGAACTCTTGTGTGATTATGCTTTCCTGAGTTGAGGGTCAGATGAAGATTAGTGAGAACATCAAAGCTGCAGTTAAACTGAAGAAAGATGAGTTTAATCCAAGTCATTAGAGATCCCTTTGAAGTGATTACAGATTAAGCACTGTCTCTTTTAAGTGAGATACTTATCCAGCTTTCAATATTTAAGTAATAAGGCCTGACAGACATTGCTTTTCTGTGGGTTTATTTCATGCCTCTGGTGTGGTGTAAGGCATGAGGCTGAAGGCTAAGTCGTTCCAACTACTGAAAACTGTAGTAATCTCTTAAATCCAGTGCTGGACTTTCTTACTGAGATGATTGCATTTCCAGTAGGCAATGGAGTGAGTTAATTGACAGCCAATTAAAAAACACTGTTGTAGAGTAGCAAACCTTTCTGATGGGTTTCCTGAGTGTCTATTGTGTACATTTTAACACAGATAAAGAGACTTTCTTTTCCATCAAAATATGCTCCTTCATGTTTTGTAGCATAGTAACTTAAAATGCCTTCCCTAACAAATTGTTCTGATATTATAAAAGCCTCAGTCTGTCTGTCTGTCTGTCCATAACACTTTATTCATGCTCTGATTGGCTGACTGAAACAGCCAAACAGAGTGCGAATATAGCATAGGCACAGGAGGTGATGGTGCAGTGGAGTGCTGTCATGATGGCAGGGACACAGGGGATGGAGTGGGGGCTGTGAGGCCAGCACAGCTGGCCTTGGCCCCCACCTCTGTCCTGCTCCTTGGAGGTGGCAGAAACAGAGTGGATGGAACGGAAGGGCAAGGCCAGCAGCACTGGCCTTGCCCCCCCCGCCCTGCTCCCTGCAGGCAATGACAATAGAGGGGGGTTATGCCACTGGAGCTGGCCTCATCCCCCTCCTAGCTACTTGGAGGTGGTGACGGCATGGTGAGGAGTGGGGTTGGGATGCTGCAGGGGGGGGAAGGCCACCTGCAGGACTGACATGGTGGTGGTGGGGGTAGGAACAGACCCAATACAGGGGGGAGAAGCGGGTGTGCTGTAGTGGGGCAGGGGGAAAGAGTGGACTCAGATCGATGTGGCAATGGCAGTGGGGGGAGAGGAGGAGTGGGCCCAGGCCTGAAGGGGGGGAAGGGTGGGTCCAAGTGGGGGGACAAGCTGTCCCACTGCAGTGGTGGGAGGGAGGGGGTGAGTAGCAGGCTCAGCCCAACTTGGCAGCAGTGCGGGGAAGAAAGGAGCGGGCCTTCTCCCCACCTCGGGCTGTAGCCCACTCCTCCCCCATGTCGGCCCCTCTCCCACGCCTCCCATCCTCACACTGCTGCCGTGTTGGCCCAGGCCTGGTGCCCCCCTACCACCACCATGATGGGCTAGCTTCTTCTCACCCTTGGGCCCGGTCCTCCCCCATGGCCCCCACATCAAGCCTGAGCTTGCTCCTCCTCTCCCCCCACTGCTGCAGTGGAGGGGGGGAGTAGGCCTGGACCCCAGGCAGCAGGAGGGAAGGGAGGAGTGGGCCTAGATGGGGGGGGCAGGCACGGGTCTTTGTCCCCACCCACTTCCCCCCACCATCATTCTTGACAGCCAATTGGCTAGTCCCTTAATAAATCCAAAGCATTATCATTTTCTGTTCACTTACATGATTATTTCATCTTACTTTGCCAGGTCATAAATAATTGCATGAGAACCTGTTCAATGATAATGATAATATAAATATGCAGATAAAACCAATGCAAGTAGAGAATACTGCTGTAATAGAAAGAGCTTTCTGAAGCAAATCTCCTTGGGAGAACTGAAATGTGACTACTGGGTACATGTAGTGAATCTATAGAAAATCAGATTGGCTGGCAATATAATTAATGTACATTTTGCCAGTGGCTATTTCACCAGTCACTTCTCTGTTTCTGAGGTATTTATCCATGATTAGTGTTACCTAATTTATGTCAGTGCATATGGCAGTGGCCAGGTGCAATTCATGTGTTGGTGTTTGTTCAGAAATAAAACACATGCCAGTTCTTGGCCCAAGACAAGACACAATAGCTAGATGGTATAATGAGCAGGACTGGATGGACAGTGTAATAACATTTTTTTTTAACAAGGGGACATGTATAGTTTTTATCACAGCTTGCCACTTGATTGGCTGCTGTGAAGTTGTCATTTTCTGCATGTATTCTCCTACAGGTGGGAAGATACTTGAAGAAGGATAAGATGTTGGCTTTCTGGAGTTTGACTCCCAATTTTTCCCATGGAGAGAGTGCAAATGGGAGAAAATGCATGATTCTCCATACACTACTACAAGGAGCTGTTCACCAAAATAAATTCACATTTTGACTAATGGTTTATGTGTTTTCCTTTAAAACAAAATTTTATCTATAAATACTTGAAAGAGAGCTACAGTTCTCCCAACAAATGGTGTTAATCATAAAAAATAACAGCATAATAATGGCTGTGTGTAATTGCAACTACATTTCATATAACCTGTAACCTAGGTAAATCTCTTCTGCCCAGTTTTGGCACACAAAATATGTTTTCTATTTATCCCCAGGAGCATCAGTAATATTTACTGAGTTGGCTCACAGGAGAAATGTAATGGAGGACAAATGTTGAATTGAAAGTGAGTGTGCTGATGGTTAAGTACTGGGATGGTATCTGGGCTAATGCTAGTATTCAGTAGGGTGGGAATGTTGTTTCAGGTGTATCATATACTTGTCTTTAGATCTTGCATTATGAGTCAGTGCACTTGAGGAATATTAACTGTAAATTAAATCTGTTTTTGAAAGGATATTATATAAACCATAATGATGTATAGGTCCATTAAAACCTCTGTTATTGGAGACATTATTTATATACGATGGGAAGCTCCCTTGATACTGCAGTTACCCAAAGCTGGAAAGGAGGGCCTGCTGACTTCAGGATGTGGAGTACCTGCATTTCCCACTGATTTCAATAATGTTTTTTAGCAGAATCACCGGAATTAGGCCACATCAGTGCTAGTGGCTGTGCAGCACTACAAACTTTGGGAGAAAATAAAAAAGAAATAAAATGGCTCCAAATGGTTCTAATACGCATAGCGGGTCTAAAATGTTATTTGTTACTGTTTTATTCCTTTTGTATGCTTAAACTCTTCACCATTGACTTTAATGTGATAAGGGATTTAAGTATCTGGACATGTCTACAAAAAGAATTGCCCTGGTTTAATTAAAGAAGTTTTGAAGTGGTTATGTCTGATAAGCTTGTGTCTGTAGAGCTGAGAGATTTTTTTTATTTGATTTATGTGTTGTTGATGTCTCATTTACAACAAGCATCATTGCTTGCATGCATCTTAAATGTTACTGCAGTTGTACCTCCTACCAGTGCCTGATTCCTTTGGCATTGTACAAAGCAGAATACTGCTTTCTTTTCAAACTGTAGAGAGGTGGTTTATGCTTTTAGCATTAGTGCTAAACTTTAACAACTTCAAACACACTGCTCAGTATAAGCAGAACCAAATTTTGGTAAGGCTATTACCTTAAGATAGATCTTTATCTGAAGTCTCAAGCATTTGATAGGTGGTTTAAGGCAAGCCTAAGGGCAAATGACTTTTATAAAAAAACTGGCTGATTTAAATTTAAATTATATTGTTCAACAATGTTATGTAATTGGATGGGAAAGCAGGAAAGTTCTTTTATTAGAGAATTCTTTGTAGACAGTAGCCATGAAAGCCACAGTGGTTGATGCTAATTACCATATTTTGTTTAAACTTCCATCTAAATGAAAGGATCATTCAATTCAGAAGCTGCAGTCATACAAAAACCACAAGTGCAGTTGAATTGCTGCTGCCAAGCAGATGGGGCTTTGATCAGAATAAGTTATTTGCAGCTTTATTGTCTGGCTGCCAGGGTGGGGCTTGTATTGAATCATGTCCTTTAGAAGAAGGGGAAGGGGAAGAAACAGGTCTCACTGATCAGTGATAAGTTCATGGGAGAATTTTTCCCTTTTTCATTTTTTGCAGATGAAAATCCTGAGCTGAAAAGAAAAAGCACCAAGGTACTTATTTTAAAAAAAGGCTATTTACTGATGTTGGATCACTTAAATATGTAAGATGTTTTTAGCAGAAATATTGCTAGTGTGTTTATTTTAGTCTGCTAATAGTTCGGGGTGAAAGGGATCAGAGTATTTTAAGCACAGTTGAAAAATCTGATAGCTTTCAAATTCACCTTTGTGCTGACTTATGTTGGAGAATATGAGAGAAGTTTGTACTAGAGCAATTACTGCTTTTGTGATGCATCCCATACTTCATGCTAACAGAGTTTAAAGCTTAGCAACTTCATGCACATCTGAGATGCTTTCTTATTATGCTGGGAGGGAAAAGCAGTATTGTAAACCAGGTCAGTTGACAAAGAAACATGGAGGGTGAACTGAATGTGGAGGCAAATGCTTTCTGTAGTGTAGTTTTCCGAGGAAGCACAAGGAAAATCTTTTTGATTATATAGATTTACTATTAAAGCAGCTAGTGGTCAGATAGGCTGAAAAATGTAGAGTACAGATGCCGCCAGATCTGAACTGGGAACTTAGCATGTGAGGAATAATACCAAAGAGTTAAAGTATAAAGGTTTAATCTGACCCTCAAGCAGAAAATGTACTGTTCTTATTTTTAAGTAGTATTTCCTTCAACCTTGTTTTTCGTAAGTCTCCCTTTCCCCACTCTACTTCCACCTCCCTCCAATGCAAGTGAAACTAACAGAAAAATTCAAAATTGCTTTGCCAATACTTCATAGAAAAAGTGCCCTTTTGAGCTTTGTGCTATTTTAAATATTGAAAATACAGTCAGTGTCTAGAACCCAGATTGGAGCTTTCTGAAATGCAGATTTTTTTTCTCAGTAATAATAATCATTGTCATCATCATCAACCCTTATTGTAATTTGTTTTTCACTTCTGCTTTTTCTACAATCTTTTTTGTACATAGTGTTTAGATTCCTGCCTCCCTTCCTCACTACAATCCATGTGTTAAAAAGTTAAAAAGAACAAAAGGTAGTAGGAAATGGAGTCTCAGTTTACTAAATCATGTTCACTTTCTTACACAGATAATTCTGCCAGTTCTGATGCTTAGATTTGAATGAATGAAGTATATATACTGAATTTGACCCTTGCTATATGATTGAATCTTGGTGCTAAAGTACCCCAAACATTTAACAAACAACCTCATGAGGATATAGTTATATATTGTAACAACAATTAGAGTGGATTAGAGGCAAGTCTTTAGATTTAAAGGGATTTGATCAATCATTATAATTAAACTTAGTGCAAAGAAGTATAGCATCCAGTGTTAAGCAGGGTTTCCTATTACAACAGGAGTTTAAAAAAGGGTTGGGAGAGGGTACATGGTACCACACATTTAACTTCAGAGTGTGTATAGGTACAGAGAAGGAAGGGAATATAACATGAAAGGATATTTTTAAATGTAGCTCTTGCCTTACAACCTAATGCTTTCTTAGATTGTGGTTCACTGGCACTTGTGTTGTTTTATGGGTACCTTAATACTTATTTTGGTGGTAAAACTCAAAACTGAAAGTTACACTTCTCAGAAGTATAAATAGCTATAAACACTATTATCATCATTATCCCCATCTTTTATTTAATTTCTGCCACTGGCTTCTCTCTTTCTCTGCCTTTCACTATTCTTGTTCCCATATCTCTCCTGTCTCTGTGATCTCTTTCCCCCCTCCCAATTTTCTTATCTTTTTTTTCCCTTTCTGTCTCTTAGTGGTCTGGCTCCTAAGTCAGATCACACTAATGCTTTTCACATGGAAAAGATAAAGGAAAACTAACATCCAAGTCCTTGTGCCAAACTGTAGTAACAAGAGTGATGACAACAGTTCTACCTGAATGGTGAAAATGGGTGTTTAAAGTGAAAATCCAGCTAGAGGCTTATACTAGGAACTCTACAACACTAAATTCTTTGTTATAAGTAAATTAAGTGTTGCAACTAAAAGAACTAATTATGTGGAGTATTTTTATAGTAAAATAAAGTGTTGTATTTTTGATGGGTGTTTTTTTACAGTTGCTCTGCACTGTGGCAGAATTTTCTTTATCTCATCTTTCCCATGCTGCTTCAGTAATCATAATTCAGGTTTGATGGGGTCAGTCCTTTGCTAATTTCAGTTGAAATGGTTAACTATTTGCTTCTGGGACTTCTGAAATGAGACTGCCATTTAGCATGATGAAATAAGCACAATGGATTTGTTATGTACACAAATTTAATCTTTTGAAAAATGAACTGAGATTAATAGGCTTATTTCCCAAGGAGCTCACTATTAAAACAGACACAGACTTGAGCTATTGTCTAAAGCCAAGCAGGCTGCTGAAGAAAATACTAAACTTTGATTGAGAATTCCCTCACCAAACAAAATTAAAAAAAAAAAAGTTGTTAGAGATGTCATTAAGGTCCTATATCAATAGTACAAGGTTAAAACACTGCAGGGGTGTTATAATCATTGCAGAACCAAACATTATAAGCCTCAGGAATTCAAAATTTAAGTTACCATGAAAAGAAATCGAACATTTAAGATGTATGACAATATCAAGGTGCCCAAAAAGTGATTCCTCTGTTGCAGGGGTGGGCAATTATTTCAGGTGGAGGGCCGCTGACTGAGTTTTGGCAAGCCATTGAGGGTTGCGTGACAGCCAGCCAGAGGCAGAGAAATATTAATTTTCTAAATATTTTAGGGGCCCTGTGGGCTGGATAGAATGGCCTGGTGGGCTGCATCCAGCCCATGGGCCACATTTTGCCCACCCCTGCTCTATTGCATGTGCAACACTGGAGAACCAGAATTTTCTTTGTCATCTTTATGTCAGTAGTTTGCAAAAATCAGTTTTCTACAAGTCTGTATTGTGAGTGAGTACAAAAGTTCCTCAGGAGAGGGAGTCAGTGGGTAGGGAGAAGAGTATGATGGTGTTTCTGTTGTTTTCATGCTTCCTGACTAAAAGAGGAAGTTGGCTAATGTAAGGCAAGGTTCTTGCTTCCATGTTTACTTACAGCTGAAATTCAATACATTGCCTGCTGAATACAAGGTGACAGGTTCAGATAAGCACGTTGGCCACACCCACACAAGAGCGCACAAGTGTTTTGCTGCACCTCCAAGGCTTTTGAAGTGCAGCAAAACACTCCCCATGCACAAGATTTGGTTCTCCACACTGCATATGTGCAGCGTGGAGCCAGATTTACATACCAGGAAATCCCAAATTTATGCTGCTGCTTCTTTCCCCACGGCAACCACACACCCCTACTCAAGGATATGTGGCCTTTATTTTTTTTTTTTTTTTTTTTTGCAGGTACCTGACTGGTCATGGAAGTGCTATGAATCATAGAAAATTAGGGTTGGAAGGGATCTCATGAGGTTATCTAGCCTGACCCCCTGCTCAAAACAGGACTATTCCCAACTAGATCATCCCAGCCAAGGCTTTGCATAGCCTGATCTTAAAAACCAGTTGTGGGGCTTCCACAACCTCTCTGGGTAACCTGTTCCAGTGCTTTGTCCATTGACATCTCCCCCTCCCCTCCCTGCCAGACAGGCAGATCAGTCAGTGGGGTGTGTGCATGACACAGGGGTTTAAATCAGCCATAAATTGAAGCAGTGTTTTTTTTTAAACCTGCCAGTTCAATTTAGGGCCCCCTGTTTTATCTACACATGCCTATTGACTCTGGTCAGTTATATATACATATCTGAGGACAGAGTTTGTCACTTACAGTCTAGATGATACTTACAGCTCAATTCAGGAAATAAGGAGATGAAGACAGAGGTGTTACAGATTATGTTGTATCTGAGTTATCTAGTACCAGAGCACAATGATACGATGCACCTTATATTTTCGCGTTCCTACATTTTAAGATCATCAGAAATTTTTTTATGATTAGTCTTGGTAGCTCAAGTGAGGTAAAACAGTTGTAGAAAAGCAAATAAAGAACGCCAAATAAGCAAGAGCATTTGGCATGCACCATTTCATCACTAAGCAATACTCTTTGTTTGCTACAGACATATTTACACTTTCTTGGTTAGTTTACATCATTATCTTTAAGAGAAAGTATTTCATGGTATACATAAAAAAAAAAAAAGTGGTGGTGGCTTAAGAGTTTTGTACTGAATACACTTCTTTGCTTTGAAATCTCTTAATAAATCTCATTCTCTGTTATCAGAATAATATTGTCACTATACATAACTTCCTATTCATAGCAACAGCTCGTCTTAAAGATAGACGGTGTTAATTTTGTGACTGCTGTACTGATGGTTTACAAACCAGAAATGCAGATTTTACTACTGCTAAAGGAAAAAAGAAAAACCAAATTTATGAACACGTGTAAATAATCTGAAGCTGGCAACAGCTGGGATGAGGATTTCCCAAATTGTAAAGTGTGGATTACAGCCATTTGGCATTACTTGTTGAGTTCTCCAATGTTGTATAATACAATAGCTGAATGATTTTACCATATTTTAAAATATTATTTAAGCATTTGAAAGATTCTAGCATAGACCTAAGTATTCTCTAATTCTCAGGAAGTATTCAGTTTTATTTTAGTTGTTTTGTTTGATCAGTTACTGTAAAAAGCAATTAAAGGTTACTGAAGCAGAAACTCTTTGAGTCAGGAACTTCTATGCCTTCATATTTGTAAAGAAGCATTGTCTGAATGCAATTTAGGAGCCTGTCTACATGAAGGAAATTGGTATCCAATTAGCAAGAATGTAAATTTTTTAGTACAAGCAACAGTGTCCATACAGTTAGTACAATATAAATTCATGGTCTAGCTTACTGTACACTGAATTTCCCAAGTTGACAGGTCCTCAATAAAAAGAATGGGAGAATTCATTCTTCCCAATTTAGAACATATTCAAACATTGTGGGCTCTAGATGTAAATCCATCCTTGACTGTTTATATTTCTTGAACTAGTTTTGCAGATTTTTTTTTTCAACAAGTTTTAAAAGACTAAAAAGGCAAATATACTGGTTTGAAATAAGCATTTTTCGAAGTAAATACAGTAGCAGCATAAAGTAGATCTTTATTGGAGTGTCTTGCAAAAAGTAGACTTGTAGATATGAGATTTTTCAGCCATTTCAATAGGCAGTCTCTTTTTACATAATTTATACCGCTCTGACGTAGGCCTTCGATACAGTCAACAGACAAAGCCTTTTTACTGGGTTGTCCCAACAAACTGTTGAACATCATTCACTCATTACATCAAAACATGAAGACAACTGATGCGGGCGTAGCAGCGCTGGGAGTGGGAGCTATGTGCTGCCACCACCTGGAGCGAGCTGTACCTGCATCGCACCCCCCTGCACCAGCTAGGCAAGCAGCAGCAGGGCATAGCCGCTGTGGCTGCCTGTGCTGGGGCAGAGGCAGGCACAGCCAGAGGAGTCGTGGGAGAAGCCCCCATGGCTGCCCGGCCCGGCTCCATCCCCTGTCCGGCCCCAGCCTCCTGGCACTTAAAGCCCCACACTCACTGGCTCTGGCTGCGGCAAATGGGGGCCTCTGAGGGCTCATGGCAAAGTTTCCCCCCACCCCCAATGCAGCGCGGAGCAGCAGGGGGCAGTGGGAATCATCCCCTCTTGCTTGGTACCCATGCAGCATGGCTTGGCAGGGCTGAGGCTGGGCAGGGCAGCCATGGGGGCTTCTCCTATGGCTCCCCCTGCCTGGGCAGAGGCAGGCACAGCCAGAGGAGCCACCTGGCTGTGCCTGCCTCTCTCCAGTCAATCCAAATCACCAAATCTTTCCCAATCAGCACTGAATCCGAATCCAAATCAACCGAATCGATTCAGGACAGTGATCCGAATCTCCAAATTGAATTGCTGCCCTCCAAATCAGCTGAATCCAAATCTGAATTGAATACTTCCCTATTTGCACAGGCCTAATATGCTGCTGTTGAGCATGGTATGTTTACCCTGTAGGTACAGCCTAAGATACAGTTCAGAAAGTTACTAGTTTGTTCCCTGCCTGACTTTAAGTATGTAAACATTCCCAGGAAAAACAGGGAATTTACACACGTTTAAAATTAAACAAGTGTCAGGGAATGTTGCTGAATTAGTCTACTTGGGTTCTGCTAAGGATGGAGTATGGACCTGGCTGTTACTTAAGCTTTTAGCCTCAAAGGTCCGCCCCAAAATACTTTGAATTGTTAAATGAATAACACATATTTGTCTCATCTTGTATAGCTGAATACCAAAAACTTGCATATTTTCTGTGCACTGCTATTCTATTAAAAGTTATCAAGATTCTAGCTTCATATACAGTACACAGACTTTTATTAGTACTAATTGCAAAATTGCCACTATTGCAAAGGGAATTTAATCTCAATTTAAAATAGGACATGTTATATCCAGCCTGACCTAATGAAATTCATATGCTGAAGAATCATACTGTACTGGTTTTTAAGAGGCAATATGCTATGGGGACCTTGGATGGATTAACCCCCCCCCCCCCAAAAAAAAAAAAAAAACCAAACAAAACAAAACCGGTTCATTTATCTTCCCACGTTTTTTGTAAATTTCAAAATGTGGTCAGAGGGGGTAGCTTTGTCTTGGTATTGCCCACAGATTGAAGTTTTGAAATCTCTTGCAAATTTACATCAATGACTGGTACTGTAATGATACATTTAGGAATATGATCTTTAAAATAATATAGTCAGTTCTTTAAAATAATACAGATTACAGTGTAGTAAAAGGTTAAAGTCTTTGTCTTTAGTGGTAATAAACCTATCATTTCAGAGTAACTGCTTTAGGGCACTGAATGGTTTAATAGTCTGGTTACCATTTTCTGTGCTGCAGGGTAAATCTGTATGGTAGAGTACTTTAAAGGGCTTGCAGTTAGTTAATACATTTGAGAGTTATTTGTTTTGGAGAGATAATTTGATTACAAATCAACCAATTTTAGGACAAATCCTAAAGTCCTTATTCCAGGCCACATCAACCACTTCATAGAAGAACCTGCAAGGTTCTGCCTTATGGGAAAGACTAGAAGGAGTACTCTGCAGTTTTCCCAGGGTTATTGGGCTTGTTCTTTCCCTTGTAAAATTAACAAAGGAGTGATCCCATTTCCCTGCACTGGCTCAAAGTCATGCAGATTTCTTTTCTGGCTCATTGGCAATGCAGCATCCTCTACCTTTGCTGCTATCCTGGAAACCATACTCCAGTGGCAAAAATCATTCTACACTATGGACAAACTTTACTTCAAAGTCCATACACTTCAAATGAATTACTTTTCATTAGTTCCCACTTGGTTCCATGGTGAGGAGGCCATATACATGCTACATTTGCACTCTTCTCCCTGGTGCTTTCTTTCACCTACCTTTACTACTTGCAAGCCCTTGACCCAGCAGAGGTCTTGCTATTCGGTCTAGGATTGCTGCAGTAAAGATACAAAACACATACAGCTTTGTTAATGGGAGATCCAAACATAAATTCCTTCTTTCATGTTGGAATCAGTGGAAAAATCTGCTTCCAAATACTTACCAGCCTGATTTGGGGGAGAAAATAAAACAAACAAACAAACAAACGAATCTTCCATTGGAGCTTTGTCTTAATAATTACTTCCTCACTTGTACTTCAGGTTAGATGATGATGTCCTATCTTTTCAATTGATTATCTAATGTAGCTGACAGGTTTATTTAAAGGAACGGTTACTTGTTGCTAATCTATCAAACCACACCCTTTAATTCACAAAGACACAGGTTTACCGAAAGTACTTAAGATTTCAGTGTAATTCTGGTAACATACTTTTACATGTATAGTATCTTGATTTGTAGATTTTCATATCATTAACATTAGTATCCTCCAAATTATGTTATGGTAATCAACAGGATAAATTTATAGAATATTATAAATCTTTCCTTTCCCTGTTAACCAGTTATTTCAATACTGGATTTTGTAAAGGTATAACAAAAGTATAGCAAACCAGTCATTGCTGGCATTTTGCTTAAGCTAGAAAAGAATAATTTTGGTGAATAGTTCATTTCCTTAAGAAAATCAGTTTCTATTGACTGACACCATTCATAATTTTGGGTTGAAGTTGGCAAATAGTTTTGGACAAATAAAACGAAGGGAAATGTTAAAAATGTGTAAGTGGTTTGTTTCAGTATTTCCAGTAAGAATTATTTTGATTTTGGTGGCTAGATTAACACGGAAATGTAGATGCCATTAAAAAAAATATATCCAGTATTTTTATATCCAAAAATATAAATTAGGGTTTAAATGGACCTCAGGAGGTCATCAAGTCCAGTGGTTCTCAACCTTTTGCATTTTACATCCCACTGAAGTAAGGTAAAAAAATCCTGGTCCCACCAGTCAGAGTGGGGGGTGGGTGGGTCCCCCCCCAGAGGCCAGTTGAAGACCTGGGGGGGGAGTCCCCCAGCAGCCATTCAAAAATGCAAAAGTGAAAGGTTTTGCCGCCACGACCCGAGTCCCACTGGTTGAGAAACCCTGAGCTAGTCCAACTCCCTGCTCAAAGCAGACCAGCCCCAACTAGATCATCCCAGCCAAAACTTTGTCTAACCAGGTCTTAAAAACCTCCAAGGATGGAGATTCCAGAGCATCTCTAGGTTTCTAAACACTTGGAGGAGAAGGTGGTTATTAGGAACAGTCAGCATGGATTCACTCTGGGCAAGTCATGCCTGACCAACCTGATTGCCTTCTATGATGAGATGACTGGTGCTGTGAGTAAGGGGAGACCAGTGCATGTGGTATACCATGATTTTACCAAGGCTTTTGATATGGTCTCTGTGGTGGGCCAGTAGGGGGTGCTCCTGCATTGAGCCGCCCTCCTCCCTGCGCCTGACCACCTTCCAGACTCCGAATGCCTCCCTAGGGGTGCCTTATGCTTGGCCGACCCCTCTCCCGGAGCACGCTCGCTAGTCTGGGGGTAATGTGCCGCCACCACCCTGAGAAGGGACTGCCTTGGCCCTGTGTCCTCGGGGAAACACAGGCCTAATAGTCCGATGGGTACTCGACCCAGTACAGGCACTTGGGGCACTTCCCCAAGTCAAGGGGGCAAAAAGTAAAGTCTCCCTTAGTCTGCAGACCTAAGCGGTCTCTCTGGCATAATTTAGACCCACCCCTCAATAAATCTCCCACACCGGGCAAAAAGGAGAACTTTATTGATTACAGGGGTAGGGGAAACTAGGGTACAGGGTTGAGTAATAGCTTAGAAATCCTAAAGAGCAAACAGTGTGGCTGTGGTAGCCTTTTGATTACGCATCTGTGTTACTGCCAGCTAGATATCTAATCAGATTGAGTAGCTTACTCACAAGCATCTTCCAGAGTTCTCCCGTTTCCCCTCTGGAGTCTTGGGGTGAGAGAGAGAGCTAGGTCCCGATGGCAAGGCTCCTCTGTCTCCCCTGCTTTGCTGCTGCTTCACCTCATGGCCAAAGAGAGAGCCTCCTCCCCCTCCCAACCTATATAGCCCCTGTGACCTCATTCACCTGCTCCAGTGGAGGTCAGCCCCAGTTGGCTGTCAGCCAACCAATTTGAAATGCATCACCTGTTACCAGGCAGATTCCAGCTCCCCAGGTAGAAACCCCCCACCCAGGTAATTGATGCAAGTCAGGTATGCAGAAGAAGCAGGTTTTCCCCCTCTCCCTCAGGAATGCAGCCAGCTCAAGTCACCTAAAGAGACCGGCCAGGGTGTGGTCCCCTCCGTGCTGGCCCACCCTAATCAAATGGTTGCAGCTCAGAGATTTTAGTCACAGTGTCACAGGGCAGAGATTTTGGGGAGAAACAAGGTGGCTTTATGCCACAGTCTCCCACAACATTCTTGCAGGCAAGTTAAGGAAGTATAGGCTGGATGAATGGACTGTAAGGTGGATAGAGAACTGGTTGGAACATCGGGCTTAGACAGCATTAATCAATGGCTAGATTAGAAATGGATTCCTTAATGTTACAAGTCAGGGTCCCAGGGGTGGCTGTGATGCCCCCTGGTGGCTCCGTGACTGTGCCAGTTCCGCCCTTAAGGTGCTTTCTTACCTGCCATGCCTTGATTGTAAAATAATAAATAGGCAGGCTTTCCATGGGCCTTTGCACAGCCCCAGTCCTGTTAAACCCCACTAGACCTCACTAGTCCTTGGGCCTCCTGCTGTGCTCACTTCAAAACTGTGCCACACGGGGCACTTCAAGCCTTATAAGCTAATTGCATGGCTCCAAATCCTGCCCTACACCTCGCTCCAAGCCTCACAGATGTTACAATGATGTTGTTCCCTCAGTCAGGGGCCTTGGTCTCCTTGGCATTTTCCCCTTTTATCTCACTAAGCCTTGGTCAGTGGGCCCCTGCCCCCCCGGTGCCAGGCCCCTGACTCTGCAAGGCTGTGCCCCACTGGCACCGGGCCCCCAGCCCCTGCAAAGCTCTGCAGCCTTGTACTATGCCCTCTCTGGACTCAACAGAAGCTCAAACCTTGAACTTACCCCTAACAAGGCTCAAGGCAATCGTGTGCCTTTTTGGGCACTAATGGGACCTCCATAACTTTCCCTTATAGTCCCATCCCAAACCACCATATTAAACACTAAGCCCCTGGTTTATAACAAAAATATGTAGTAGAAACAGGCTTTTGCCCCTTTGAGAGAGCAAGACTTTCTTTTTTCCAGAAAGTATACCTTCCAGCTCAGGCTATACCCAAGCCTATACACTCAGCCCCCTTGATGCTTAGACCCTCTGGTCCTGGCTCAGCCCTTCCATGGGCATACGGACCATTGGTAGGCCCCTCAAACCCTCTAGGGTCTAACATAAAATGAGAGCCAGTTGGCTGCTAGTCAGTCTTTCTCTGCTCAGGAAATGTGTCCAGGCCTGCAGAGTTGTTTAGCTTCATCCAGCTTACTTCAGGAGCCCTGCAGCCAGGAGCTCTTCACCTTGTAGCTGCTGGGGGAGAGGCTACCTAAACCATGCTGGCTCTGGGCTTAGATAGCTCAAGCCTGAACCCTCTTCTGCTCAGGTGCATCCCTCATTAGCTTCCCCTGACACCTGCCAGCAGCTTCTCAGGCTGCTTGTCCTCTTAAAGGAGCAGGCACAAGCCAGTACCTTGCTGTCCCAGGATTGAGAGAGTGGTCGGGGGTAGAAAGGTAAGAAAAGTTTATTGACTTAACAAACACACAACTACGTGTAATATAATAAAACCACAATAACAGGCCATAACAATTTGCATTGGCAACTTACTGGCAGTCCCCTCTGATGCCTGATGTATAACAAGTTCCTCTTCTATAAAGCTCAGCAAAGTCAGGTGTCCCTGATTTGTGTTGTCCAAGGGGTACCAGAAAGGGCCCTGGTATTCAGTTCTCGGGCTCCTTGAGATCCACAGGCCCACCAAATCCAGGTCAGCAGCTAATCTTAAATCAGTGACTTCTTTCACACCACTGCATCTTCCTTCTAATGATTTCTGGATGAGCTAGCCAATTTATAACTTCTGAGCTATGCTGATAACTTACAGCCGTACAGATTCTCCCATTACAAACTTTCCTTAGGACTGACCAATAGCAGTACAAGCCTTTGCACTCTTCTGATAAGGTTAATTTTAACTGCATCACAAAGCGTACTACTACTTCTACATGGCCTTGCTAAATTTACTAGGCTTCACTACTTACAAGGCCTCGCTAATCTTTGATTTTAATTAGGCTCTTAGCGGCAACATACAGCTTACAATACAGGAACAGATGACAAGAAATGCCTGGTCTAATCTTCACAGTGTTCAGGAAGCATCTTAAACACAATTTTCAGCTGTCATACCTTGCTACACTTGAGGATCTGGTCCATGATTTTTCCAGGGACTGAGGTGAGGTTGACTGATCTGTAGCTCCCTGGATCCTCCTTTTTCCCTTTCTTAAATATGGGCAGTATGTTTGCCTTTCTCCAATCAACCAGGACCTCTCCTCCTAAAAGCCATGAGTTTTCAAAGACTATGGCTAGTGGCTCTGCAGTCTCATCAGCCAGCTCCCTCAGCACCCTCAGGTGCATCGCATCTGGTCCCATGGACTTTTATATGTCCAGCTTTTTAAAATAGTCCCTACCATGTTCTTTCACCACTGAAGGCTGCTTATCTCTTCCCCATACTGTGCTGCCCAGTGCAGTAGTCTGGGAGCTGACCTTCTGTGAAGTCTGAGGCAAAAAAGGCCTTTTCTGCATCCTCTGTCACAAGGTTGCCTCCCACATTCAGTAAGTGACTCGCACCTTCCCTGATCTTCCTTTTGCTACTGACATACTTGTAGAAACCCTTCTTATTACCCTTCACATCCATTGCTAGCTGCAACCCCAGATGTGGTTTGGCCTTCTTGACTTCATCCCCACATGCCTGAGCAATTTGTCCAAGTTTCCATTTCTTACAAACTTCCTTTTCGCGATTCAGTTTACTGAAGAGTTCCCTGCTAAGCCAAGCTGGTCTTGTGTCATACTTGCTAGTCTTCCTGCACATTGGGATGGTTTGTTCCTACACTCTCAGTAAAGCAATATCCAGTTGTTTTAATAGAAGATATGTTATTATCTAAAATCACAATAGCATATCAATACTCCATTAAAATCATATGAAAATTAAATAGGATTACCTGGAAGTGTTTAATCAACTTCCCTCCTAAAGCGAGAAGGAATAGAGTTACCTCTCCTAAAATTAAGCATGTCTTCTTTAAAGACTGTTTGAGGTGCCTGAACTACATATTCCATGATGACACCAGCAGTTTTTGCTTGCAATTTCAACAAAATATGGGAAAAATATCACACAGGTAATGCAAAACTAGAACAATGATATCAATGCCTTCTTTGTTAAGTATTTGAGCAATACTGAAATTGTTTTAATTAGAGTAATTCAATTGATTCTTTATTATTCACTTAATTCACTCTTTAGTATATTCCCCAAGAAAATTCTATAGTAAATACTGAAGCTGAATGAATACAATGGAATGCATTCACATTAAGCCTGTTTAGATATCTGACTAGATTTGGAGGTGAAGTGTTTTCAGGCTACACTTTGCATATCAGGACTTCAAGCTTTTTTGTATGCTTTCTTTAGGTCTCCTATCTTTGCTCTCACTGAGATAACCTAAAGGAAGATATTTAAGCCTTTCACAAAAAAGGAGAGAAAAGAAAAGACAAATCCTTTTATGCCTGTGGTTTTTCTAGATGTCATAAAATTACATTTAATTTTGCTGGGAAATGTTTTCAGTTTCTGGAATAGTTTGAAATAGAACTAATGAACTATTGTGAGGTTTGTTTGTTTTTTTACCTTTTTCTGCCCCCCAACCCTCTCCCCCAACAAGTGGGAAGAGGACAAGAAGTCAGAGTAGAAGTGGACTATTTGCCCTATATTGAATAAGAGACAGAGAGAAAAGTGAAAGTTTTAGTGAACAAGTTTACTGAAATATATCTACATTTTAACTACCCCTAATAATTTCCAAAAGAAGTGAACTGTCAACATTTTAAGTCTTTCACTAAAGTACTGGTAGTATTTCTCTAGTAGTCCTGAAAGAGAGAGACTTTCATATCTTCTCTATGAAAGAAAGCAATAACAAACTTTATCAAACCATTGGTTTGGAAGAATGTAGGTATGGGACACGTGACTATGAAGCCAATCCAAATGCTCCATTATGAACATGCTGGTGTTGCAGTCTTCATAGCTGATTCGTTTGAGTTACTGTTCTTCTGTTATTTCTGCAATGGCCTGCTACTCTCATCTCCAGCATTTTGAGTGCAGTTCTGGCATACTGTGATTTACCGCTTTCCAACAATTGTTTTGCAATAGGATCTGCTAAATGGAACTTTCCTGCATAACAAAATTTTAAAAGATCCTGTCCAACTTGACTATTTAGTATTGATTTAAGGAGTTGGAGTTAAAAGCCTTTTTAAAAGTGTGGAAGCTTCAGCAGCCAGTTATGCAGAGGGAACTTTGTCTATCTATTAAGTATCTCACTATATATATAATCTTTAAAAGCTTGCTATCTTAATATGTTCAATTATTTAAAGAAATAAGCTTTTAAAAACTTTCAGAGTGATTAATGGCATATAAAATTAAATTTGAATTCATTTATTTTCCAGCTTGAAAGTTGTCCTACAACATGCTATTTAAGTCTGTGTTTTTAAACCTCACTTTCTGTTGAATATTAATAATTTTAGAGTTTAATGATATAGCTGCTGATTTAGTATTTAACTAGCATGCAATTAGAGAACTACTTTAGCAACCATGTTTCAGTTTCCCAGCTCAGCTGTTAGAGAAGTCTCCAGAAAATGAGAAAGAAATCTGTAGATTAGTTTGATTGTGGTTCATTCTGTAGGTGCCAAAGGCCTTTATGTGGGAGGGAATTGAAATGCTGGCTTAAATGGCAGAACACTGTTTGATAGATAAAGTTTACATAACCTATTGTGTCTGTATGGAGGTAGGAAAGTTAATGGTCTAAACTTCACTTAGACAATAATGGGATCCATTTATTTCCATGACTTCTTTGAAATAGTGGCCAAGGTCATTGTGACTAGTTCTCATGCAGGATCTTTGTAGCTACTTCCTGCCTCATTGAGCAGAATCCATTTTCAGTTCTGAACTTGTCCTGTTATCTGTTGTCTGTTTAGTGAGACTTCAAAGTCAGTACAGGCAGTTCTCGACTTACAATGTTTTGAGTTGCAATGTTTTGCACTTACAACGTTTTGGAAATTGACACCTTGTTTCAACTTTATGATGTCAGTTTCAACTTTACAATGCTTGATGTGATGTGATGTGATGTGATGTGATGTCATGCCAGCGAACAAATTCGTTGTGTCACCCATCTCCCTGGAGAATATCTGTCCAGACTTTCTTGGACACTTTCTTTAAGAAAGCAGACGAGACTCCAGAAAAACCTGCAGCCAAGACTCCTGAGAATACTCCAGCCAAGAACCCTTCACAAAGTTCAACCAAGAGCCCTTCAAAACGTCCAGCAAAGTCAGCTCAAAATTGATCTAAATCAATATGATTGCTATTTACAATATAAATACATGAATGTAGCTATATTACTCATCTATAATTGATCAAATACAAAGTTCTGGGTTATTTTTGGTGAAAATAGGGTATCTGGCCTTGGTTCAGCAACCAATCCCCCATTTATAACATTGTTTCTTATGAAAAATTTATTCCAAGTTACAATTTTTTGACTTGGAGGGATGTGGGCAGTGGGGTTCCACAGGGGTCCTGCAGGGCTCGGTCCTTGGGCCCGCACTCTTCAACATCTTCATCAGTGACTTGGACAAGGAGGTAATAAGCACCCTCTTCAAATTTTCTGATGACACTAATATGTGGGGGGATGTAGGCATGCTACAAGGGAGGAATAGGCTGCAATCAGATCTAGACCAGTTACAAGGGTGGACAGATGAGAATAGGATGGGATTCAACACTGACAAGTGCAAAGTGATGCACCTGGGGATGAACAACCGGCACCATATCTACAGGTTGGGGAACTCGCTTCTTGTCAGTACGGAGGCAGAAAAGGATCTTGGAGTCATCATTGACTCCAAGATGAACGTGGGCCGGCAGTGTGGGGCTGCAGTCAGGAAGGCCAACTGCACCTTGTCATGCATCCACAGATGCATCTCGAGCAGGTCCAAGGAGGTGATCCTCCCCCTCTATGCGGCACTGGTCAGGCCGCAGCTGGAGTACTGCGTCCAGTTCTGGGCGCCGCACTTCAGGAGGGATGTGGACAACATGGAGAGGGTCCAGAGGAGGGCCACTCGCATGATCAGGGGCAGCAGGGCAGGCCCTATGAGGAGAGCCTACAGGACCTGAACCTGTTCCACAAGAGAAGGCTGAGGGGGGATCTAGTGGCCTCTTACAAACGAGTCAGAGGGGACCAGCAGGCACTGGGGAAGTCCCTGTTCCCCCGAGCACCGCCAGGAGTGACCAGGAATAACGGTCACAAGCTGGCAGAGGGGAGATTTAGGCTAGATATCAGGAGGCGTTACTTCAGATCCTAGCCACTCTGACCGTGGAGCCAACTTCCAAGAGAAGTGGTGCTGGCTTCTACCCTGGGGGTCTTTAAAGAGGAGGCTAGATGTACACCTTGCTGGGGTTGTTTTGACCCCAGTACTCTTTCCTGCCATGGCAGGGGGTCAGACTAGATGATCTATTCAGGTCCCTTCTGACCCTAGAAACTATAAAAACTATGACTTAAAACATAAGTCATACCAAAGACATATAAAAATATGACTTAAGTTGCGGTTTTCAGTAACCAATTGTGTCAAGTCTGAGGACTGCCCATACTACTACTCTTGCAGGCTTGTTGTGAAGAAAACATATAGTTCTAGTTAGCCTAAATTTACTTCAAAGTATTGTTTAATACCATGTTAGTTAACTTGATGACTGTATCCTTGGTCATGTTTGGACAAAACTTACTATTTTTGGTGAAAACCAGCCCTTAATGAGCACTGCATTGGTTGTGCTATTGCAATTTGGGTGTCATGGTGCTTTTGAATGTTGCTTTTGGTATGGGACAAACAGTAAAGATGGAAAGAGAAAACATTGTCCCTTCCATGGGCAGAATTACCTTATCTTGTTTTGGTGGTTCCTCTGCTCTTCCAGGCTACCTGTTCTGTTTGAAAGAGCCCTGAAGAACAATACTATCATTCTTTTTTTTTAATCTTAGCGTACAATATTAGACCATTCTGTATATGTCCCAAGTGCTTTCTTGTCTATTTGGTTTTGCACAGTTCTTTCAGAGGTGTTTTTTTTTTTTCAATGTGGGGCTGGCAGGTGATGATAGTGAGGAAGTGGATTATGGTTTCTTCATATACTTAGAGATGCTGTTATCCAATGTATCTGCTTCCATTGTTAGAATATTGTGACAGAGGGCCATCCCAGGGCCCATTCAAAATCTTGGCCCGCCCACCTGTCTAGGGCAGTCCACCCTGTTTTGCCTGCCATGCTTTGATGAATTAAATAAACTGATGGAAAAAAGCAGGAAGCTGGCCAAGGACATAATGCATGGCTCCAACCTCCCCTTTACCATGCCCCATGCCCTGCAGATGGCATCCAAATCACTAACCACTATCACTCTCCCAGCCCCTTAACATTCGGCCTCTGTCCCAACTTGGCCTCAGGTATCCTTTGACAACCGTGGGCTTCATGCCCCCTCACTAGGGCCTCAATTCCAGCTACTTCAGCCAGTCCAGCCCTAAGGTTGTACTTTACACAGCTGTCAGCTTTCACTCCACCCCCTCTGTGGGGCCATTAGTCTGCCCCTTCACTGGGGCTTGTGGGCCTTATTCCCCATGGGCCTCAGGAGTCTGTTGATATACCTGCACTCCCCACCTTGGCCTACAGCCCACTCAAGCCTCAGGTGTCTGTCAATGTGCCTGGGCCCTGTGCTTTTCTCTTAGGGTATGCTTCCCTAGCCTTTCGACTCTATGAGGTCACCCACAAGGCAGTAGGGGCCGAGGCCTTCTGGCACCCCATACTCACCTTGCCACCTGCACAAGCCCTCAAAGTGGTGAGCACCCCAACAGTGCTCCACCACAAATATAGATTAGAAGAACTTTATGAGATCAGACTTTGTTCCTTGCATCTTTTAATCTTGTTTTTTTACAGTTAATCCTCTAAATCACCATCTCTGGCCATGATGCTTACTTCATATGGAGGTCTATAACAAAGGAGTTAAAAGAGATTTTACTGTATATAATATTTGTTTATCTGGCATTTAACTAAGTGGAATACTTAATTAACCAGAATTTCAGTAATGGGATCCACACAGCGCTGCACCACTTTGCTTCCTGTTGCACTGCTCTGAAGGGTATCCGCGTAGAGTATCTAAGTGTGTGCTCTTCTCTCTCCTGCTGCAGCACCTGGGCTGCCGTGGCATTTGGGGTGGCTGACCATTATGGCATTTTTATCTGTATACTATTTTATTTCTTATAGAGTATGTTATGCTGTAATGTATTGTACGCTAATTGTTTGAAAATTTGCACGAGGGGTATGGCACTGTCTTCCCTGAGTATAACCCTCAGATAACTGGAATTTTTAGATAATTGGCACCCCCCTATTCCCCACTCATGCCAGAGATAACAGATTTTACTGTACTAACTAGAGTTTGGATTTTGCTTATGCTCATTTTGTTCTGTCTAGTCTCTATACTGGTAATTACAGAAAAGCTCAAAGAAGCAACTGCGATAAAATGGTAATGCAAGCATACTGTGCCTACCTCTGTCTTTTAAATGAAGGGGATATTTTTTTCTTTTTATCACATAATACACCTTTCAGGTCTTGTGGCTTTTTCATCAAATGTTCAATGCTGTATTCTCTGGGCATCCAAAATATACTGGACCAGAAGTACATAAGTGATGTGACTGATCACATAGAAAAAGCAAAGAAAAGGGTTTTTCTTTTGTTGTATTTTAAACCCAATTTATTGAAAATCTACATAAGTTTTCATTCAAATATTTGGTTTTGAATGAGAGGTCACAACATTGGTTCATTAATTTTTTGGAGGATCATCTGTGCCCACTTATCTGTTATTTGTTGGGAGATTATATAGTTTAACCTCTGGCTATCTTGAGAGACAATCTTGAAGACCCAAAGAATCCACAGGGATATGTCAGGTGCTGGCAGCACACAATATAACCAATTACATTGCTCCATATGGGATACCAAATTGTAATTGCTCTGTTTGGACTAACAGGCGTGGCAAAATGAGTTTTTACTGAATCTGTCTATATTTTCTGCCCACCCTGCCTTTTCACCGAAAGTGCCAAACATCTTGGACTATAGATCAGGAGGCTTCATATATATTAAAAGACTTCTATAGGTAATGTAGATATTCACAATAGACTGCAGTTACTGCTCTTGGAAAGTGCTGGTCTTATTTTTACCACTAATAATTTTGTGACAACTTCATGTCTTCAAGATATGCTTTCAAGTTAAAGCAGGCTTAAGAAAGAAATGTATTTGGATATGTCAGTTCATCGGGTAACTTTTTGAACTTTCAGATTGATTTGTAAATCCATAACCTTGGAAATCTTACTATATGTCAGTGTTATCTTCCTTTTTATTTTCTTCACTCAACTCAAACTCTTATCCCAAGATGTTTTGCAAAATTCAAACATTAAAATTAATCAAAGTTGGTCATTTTCCTAGGGAAAGAAAGAAGATGGAATACAATTTTGAGATGGGTGGGGAGAAGAAATTAGAAGTCTGTTTGGGGACTACCGCGACTGAAGCAAAATCCAATTTGACTTGTTAGTAGGGTGACATGTTAGAAAATGAGTTGATCACTGGATTGATTTGTTGATAGTTTTCCAAAGGAAGTGATTAAGTTTAGCTCTTCTCACCTGAAAGTATAATGGTAGCTATGTGGGGTCAACTTCTGGACTAAGCTATACTATCCATGTGAACATTGGCTTGCTTCACTGAACTCGGCTGACGTATTCCAGGCTTATAACCTGGGAACTGAAAGTGGAATTTGACCCTGAAGTGTTTGTGTGTAGGTAGATCTTAAGTACTTCATCAAAGCTGACAGTGATAGTTGTAGTTCTGTATGTCTTTATTTTTAACCAAAAAAAGGAACAGAAAAGAGAAATACTTTGTCATACAAGCAATCTTGGAAGCTAATGTGAAAGACTCCAGATCAGTTTCCTTCTTGTTTCAGTGCTGCTATAAAACAGATTTACTTCAACAAGATTGTTCATGATTGCCAATAAAGTTATTTGATCATTCAATCTGTGTAATAGAGCATTTGGAATTTCTTTTCAGTTTTATGCTGGCCTAACCAAGTCACAGTATCTTGACCTTCTAATACCTTTAATTTCAAAATGAATGTCAGACACACTACACAACCCAGGAACCATAAAATGTGTAATGTAACATTTTGCTAGAACTCCATTAGACTAAAACCTAAAACTAAAAATGCCTTTAAGAGCCAATACTATGGTGAATTATGAACTTAAGAATTCTTAGGACAAATAGGCTAAATAATAGAATCACTGGTATATTCTTAACTGAAATGATACAGACAACTCAGCTCTTTAATTTCACATTCAGGCTTTTTGATTTTAAGAATAAAGTAGATGCAGACTAGGACACAAGTCTTTATCTGTACACACAATTACACTATCCATTTTGAGAGGTAATGCTGTAGGTGAAAGGGATATGATAGTGATTTGGCTATCAAGCCTTTATGACCCTTTACATCAAGCATGTACATCTAAGGGGGCTATATATTAGTTCTGTGTTGTGTTTTTTTTCTTCCTACATGAATAAACATTGTTAATGCAAATATCTTAAGACTGCTTTCAGTTTTGAGTCACAGATCATTCCTTCTTGTCCTTCTCTGTAGGGCTTTGTTGTATGAGCTGATGGCATGACTACTGGACTGTATTTCTTATTCAAAGTTCACACAATCCCTGCATATGGGTTCTTCTTTCTTTACTCTTCCTCTTCAGTCTACTGTGACCTGCTATCCCAGTCTGAGCAGCTGCTGCTATTACATTACCTTTTTCCCCATCTGGGTGGGCAGATGGACTAATCTATAAAGAGCCAATATTTGTTCATAGTTCAATTTTCATAGACCCTAAATTCAACAACTGACAATCTTCCCTGAAGCTAGTGAAAACACCCGTTCATTGGCTGTGTGCCACAAAACCAGAAAAAGTATTATAACAATCTATATATAGCAAAGGGGGAAATTTGGAACTGTATGAAAATGTGAAATGAAGTGATTCTATTGTTTGCCCCAGGAGGCAAAGGCCCACACATTTATTTCCTTATTCTTTTGGAACATTTTTTGTAGAACAGGATATCCTCAAAGGACTTCCACTCACTTTTTCACTCTCCTATCCAAGAACAACAATACAAACAGAAGTCTTTTTCTAAAAGGACCTGCACATTTGCATAGTAAAAATGAACTTTGATTTTAGTTTTGTATCTGCCAGTGACTGATAGCAGTAAAGGTTAGATGGTTTCGCTTCCACTTTCCGTTAGGAAACCATGTTCACTTTTGTTGAACTTTACATTGTGTTCTACTGCCTACAGATCCAGCACATGCTCACTGGATTGAAATTAATAAAAAATTATTTGACATGAAAATATTCAGCTTATTTAATTCTTTTTCTGAAGTTTCTTAAATTCCAAGCAAATAAATAAAGCTGGTCTTCTTCACTAATTCATTATCATATGGATATGTTCCTTTCAACAATATATTTGATGCCTTTTAAACAGCACACCCTTTATGATACGAAAAACTTTCTAGGGAAATTTGTTCATTTTTAAACTCTAGTTTCAAATCAGTCATTTCATTTGGGTGTTAAAAACCTAGTTTGGGGGATTAATTTTCAAATGTATTTTCTTAGGCCAATTAAACAGCTTTTAGTTAATTTTGTTTTTGAAGATCTTGATTTTTCTTTGTAAAAGAGCCAGGAATGTATGTTAGACCAGTGCTCCTATAGCAATAGATATTATTTCCCCTTCTTCAACTTTGATGTTTTTTGTTTGGGTCCTATACATACACTGTCTATTTCTGGAAACTGGGACTGTAGTTGCTACAGTTCCATAAAGAAAATGATACATTGTCACAAGAGTTGTAACAAATTTTAATTGAAGGGTAGAATTGCTTCCTTGTGTAAATTGGCCCATGTGTATTGTATACTTTTCACCTTTGTTCACCATCTGTCCTAGCTGGAACTGATGTCTGCCATTTGAGGACTGCCTCCCTGATGCTTAGTCCTCTGATTAGATGCTCATGGCACCTTAAAAAAAAAAAAACACACAACAAAAGACAATAAGGAGCCTTTGTATGATACACACTTCCATATCCCAAGGCACTTTTGTATTTGAACCCTTACTAGCAGCCTTTTGTGTGCCCAGACCCCAGATGGCTGCCTGTAGCCACAGCCTTTTGTAGAAGAATCAAACTGAAATTGTGTAATGGATAATAAACTGTATTTTCTGTCTTTTATTTTTTAAGTAAATGAATGTTTTCATGTCTAACAAAGCAAGTAGGTTCCTAAGGGAAATAGCAAAAAAATAAATATTACTGGAAATCTTGGTAAACTATTTAAACCATGGCTAAATATGTAACTCGACACTGTTTGCTGGGTTTGTTGTAAAACAACGTGATTCAGAAACTGGAGATCAAAGGCAAAAAAATGTAGTAGAATTAATGGGATAAATATTCAGCTAGATGCTACAGCTGGGCAAATAATGCAAATATATTTGATACTTATCATTCACATATTTCAATTAACTCAGTAAAGCCACATTCTCTACCCACAAATATTTGAATAATTTAGCTTAACTGAAAGAAAAATGCCAAGAAGTAAATTTCAAAGTTGGAAGTATAAGGGTACACAGAAATTTGCAATACAAATATTCCTGCTGAAAAGCCTCTTGTATTCATTCACTCACAGAACATAAACAGTTATCAGGAGGTTTATGCAACAATCTTATGACTCCAGTTGCAAATATTGTCAGCCAGTCTGAACAGAAAACAGTCAAAATACATGTTAATCAAATTTAAGTAACAGTCTAAGTACAATCACTTTAGAAATATTTTAGATGCAGACAGAAGGTAAACATCTTCAAAAATTGTTAATGTGAATTGTTTTCTCACCTCTCCAAAAACATTGCTAAAACAAGCAAATTTTTCTATTTATGGAAGTAGCAATTGAGAGAGAATATTATAAAATGAGATTATGAAGTAATAAAATGGTTGCAATAGATTGAAAAGTTTGGGGAGCTGGAACATATTGAGTGATACTGGTACCATTTCCCCCCCCAAATGAATATATACTTTATTTGCACATGAAATTACATTTCTAAAGCTTCATGCGTTTTATGTACTGTATTTTGCAGAAAATTGGATTGTTACTGAGAAAACAGGGCACTAGCATGGAATTGTCTTTAAGTACTTGAATTTTTTAATTAATTATTTTTCCTTTTTTTGCACAGAAGAATATTTGAAGGAAAAATGCTCATTTTGGACATACATCCTCATCTGTTTAACATTTAGATTTTGAAATATAGCAGGTATTATAGATGGGGAAAGTTCTCATAAAGTAAATCCTAAGTAGCATATTACATATGGCAGTATGTCTATTCTATTGATTTTCAGAAATGCATAATGCTTTCACATCTGGCTGACATTTTAGTCCAGATTATCAGGTTCTTGTGGCAGAATTTGCAAAAATAGCTAAATAATGGAGTAAATGGCTGACAGAGGCATTATCAAGGGAGGTATTTTTTAGAAGTGTAAAGTGTGAGCACATGGTATTTTTTCCCTGTAACATAGGCATGACTCAAAGCAAAGGATAGCTAAATACAAATGCATAGATTTTCATGAGAAGGTTGTTTGGGTAAATCTGATATACTTTATTAGACTAATTTACTATTAGTTTGTCTAATAAAAGTTATCAGGTTTACCCAAAGAATATTGTTTGCCAATGTCCTTAGACCAGCATGACTACAATCTAGAGCTCTGTAGATTTTTATAAGTAACTGTTTTGGATCACTGCTAAAAGGGAGAGATCAGTCTTCTGATTACTTACATCAGTGGAGTTTAAAGTAAGGTCTGTGCAACTCAGCAGTTCTCAGATCTGACTTCAACATCACTGTCTTTTTGGGTGGATTTCATGGTATTGCAATGCTTTAAAACCACGAAGCATTTGGAACACTGTTGCCTTTATATGTCTGACCACTACGTTAGAGTTCAGCAGATACATTTTTCTGGAGACTCCTTTTTTACAAAACAGGAGGGAGCTGCTAATGATTGTTCTTCACGAAGGGTGTCTTCTGTTTTGCAAATTGTCCCCTTCGTCTTCCAAAATCCCAGCTTGTCAGCTATAGGCAGGATAAAAGACCCATATGTTTTGTCCCAGGCAGAAAGACTTGATTTTGCATAAAGACAGACAATGCTTAGACATCAGTATCCTAGAGAAATCAGTTTACTTCAAGCAATTGAAACTGACATAGTGATCTCGGATGAAGATGGGGTCCTAGCAAAATGTAAAAGGACTTATAAGAGAAGTTTTTTCCTCCTGCCTATTGATATTGTAGGTAGATATTCTCTGAGAGTGATATTTGCTTTTCTATACTGTATATGGGAAAAATAATGTATCGTGTTATTAGATACAAACTCTGTATTTAAGAATCTGACGAATGATTTTAGACATCTCACTTTTTGAGTGACCAACTTGTGGCTTCTTAAATGAGATAAGCAGATAAGTATTTAGTGTTTTCTGAGGTCTCCCAAGTTGGACAGCCCAAATCACTGATTCTTACTCTGGGATAGCTTGTCCTCTGCCACTGAAACTTACACAGTCGTATAAGGTTGGCGTAGATTAAGTTAATGCATTAATGTGTCATGAGTTGGGGCCCAGAGTCAGAATAAGAAATAGAACAAAAGCTGGTTGAAAAAATGTAATGGGAAAATGTAGGCAGAGTCCAGATCCCCTACTTCTCTGCCTTAACTGAACCACACAGGTTTCCTGTGCATGTAAGTGGAGCACTAGTTGAAACTTCCAGTTTTCGCCCTTAAACATTGTGTGAGACTCAATGGGTTTGTGCGTCTACACATTCATTAATGTGCCGTAATTGTGGCACATTAAGTTTAGTACCTGTAATTACAAAGTATCTATACACATGCTCCAGGGTAAAGGGAGGGGTGCTTTAATTAGAGTGGCTCTGACAGGCACTCTTATTAAAGTGCCTGCAGCATTCCACATTTCAAACTGAAGCCAGGGGTACTTTAACTCCAGCAGACTTGCAGCAGGCTCAGTTAATCAAGTCTGCTCCGATGCATGCTAATTAGCAAGTGTTGGAGCAGAGGTACATCATGTGTATAGGTGACACAGGTACTAAATGTACTGTAATTGGCATTACTGCGCATTAGTGCCACACATGCTTTTTTGTGATGCTAATGTGCAGTAGACTAATTCTGTCCAGCTGCTGCACCAATGCACAGTAGAATTAGTCATATTCATTAATGATGTGGACACTGGAGTCAGGAGTGGACTGGCCAAGTTCGCCAATGACACCAAACTTTGGGGCAAAGCATCCACGCCAGAAGATAGGCGGGTGATCCAGGCTGACCTGGACAAGCTCAGCAA
>NW_017728910.1:41606519-41612195 GCF_001723895.1 Crocodylus porosus
TCAAGAGTAAATTGGATGCTTATCTTGCTGGGATCCTATGACCCCAGCTGACTTCCTGCCCTTTGGGCAGGGGGCTGGACTCGTTGATCTCCCGAGGTCCCTTCCAGCCCTACTGTCTATGAAATCTATGAGCCTTTAGCATCTCATGTAGATGCACCTAGTATGTTATAAAAGTACAGCTTTCACATGGTTACTGAAGATGAGTATCGTAGGGGGAGTGAAGTTAGACATCTCACTTTCTCCCCTTGACAAATCAAAAGGCCAAATTACACAATTGGGTTGAGACTCTCAGGGAAATATGTTCCTTTCAACAATGTTGTAATCTAGGGTCTCAAGAAAGTTTTGGGAAATGGAGGACTTTTATAAGCTCACTGTCTTTTTAAATTAATATTGTCTCTGCCTCCAGACATTTCTGTTGTTTCCTTAGACATTCACTCATAACTGAATGTGTTGGACAAAAGTGTTCTCTGAGATGACTGCCTTGGAATTCAGATAGATCTTTCTGATTTCTCACCAGGGAGATGTACAATATTTTTTGGGGGTCATCTAATAAAAGTCACTGCTTCCTGGGGATTTCATGCATCTGTATCTTTTTCTTTTTTTTTTTTTTTTAACATTTTTTTTTACATACACCTTTAAGATCACAATTTAAATACACTGAGATTGATACAGTAATGAACTGGAAATTCTTTTCAGCCTGAAAAAAGTCTTAAAGCTTAAGTTGTGAGATCTGTGCTGTGTTCTGCCTTTTAATGTGCAATGCCAAATGCTTGCCAAGTACCTTGTGTGTTACAGAGCACATCTATGATGCCTCTCTCCTGTCTGTGCTACCCTGCTGTTTCAAGAGAGCCTGAGAAGAGAGTTGAAGCATGTTTCAGGGCCACTCCAAGCCATATATGCTGCCTAACTACTGGGTTCTGGCATGCAGAGTGTGGGAGTGCACGGGCAAGGTTTGTTTCTCAGCCTTGGCCCCAGGCTTTGCAAGGCAGGCAGTTTAGATATGGCCATGATAATAGATGTTCTGAAACTGCATGACTAATATGCAAACACATCCTTCCAGATGAGGTGCAAAGTCCTGTTAAAATCATGCTATTCTTAAAGACTTTTACATAAGAACTATTCTCCTAGTGTATTTTACAGCCAAATGTCCATGTTGTGTAGTTGTTCCCAGGCAGGAGTGGATCCAGGATTTTCTAAAGGGAGGTGCAGGAGCAATGACTGGTACCATGCAGTGGCTGCACCCCCTATCTCCAGCCTCTGCCTGCTCTGCATGAGCAGACTACATTACAGAAGCACAGCTGGGGACTTTTAGAAAAGTCCCTCAGTCAAGTAACTAACTTCCTTCCCTCCTCTCTTCCCCCTGTGTACAGCAGCACTTTCCCTCCCCTCCCATTCCCTTCTTCCCTGACCACTGCTGTCACTGTCCCTACTGCCCACAGGTGACCCGTGCTGGCTCTGTCCCACTTCAGCTGGGCTGCATGTGGAGTGAGGGTTGGCCAGAGAAAGCAGTGGTGGTGGCAGCAGCAGATGGGCTCCCTTCTGCTGCGACTGCTCATGAGCTGGAAGGGAACACCTGGGAGTACCAGGCAGAGAAAAGGAACCTGCCTCCTACTGCTGTCTTGGCTGAGCCTTGATTCTTGTGGAGCTCCATGGAGCTGGAGTAGGCAGAAGCAGCTGTGATGCAGCTCTGTCTCCAGGGCAGCCCAAAACAGTGGGGGTGGTGGGTGAGGGCAGGCAGGGAAAGGCATGCCACTGAGCAGGGAGGGGAAGGGAGAGAAGAAATTCTTACCTGCTTCAGGGACTTAAAGGTCCCTGGCTGCTGCTTTTGTGGTATCATCAACTGAAAGAGGATTGTGATACTGTACCCCCTCTGGATCTGCCTCTGTTCCTAGAGTTTCAGACCAAAGTGCCCAAGATTATCTGGGAAGATAAATAGAATGAGTAATTAAATTGGAAAATGACCCCTTAATCTTTCCCTGCCAAACTATTTTTCAGTAGTACGTCCAGATCTTGATTAGAGGCCTTGTGTTCCTACCCAGCGTAGCACAACAATAGTAGAAGTGCTCCTTGTACTGAAGAACCTAAGGGACAACATCCCTCTGTTACAAAGCAAAACTGCATTGTGGAAGAGCGTATCATTTGAAAAATAATTCCTGGGAAAAGAAAGCAGGACATTCTTTTACACATTTACTATTTATTCTGCTGAAGCATCACATGCTTTAGGGCTTTTCTTGGTCAGAAGAGCTGTAGAATAGATTTTTCTCTTCAAATGAGAGAAATAAAGTTTGAGTATATTGACTGACCTTGAGGTAGGCCAGATCATAGAAATACTTCCTTCCTCTTAAGGCCTCCACATATATGACTAAGCTAGGCAGACAGTGGTTAAGAGTTTGGGACTAGGAAGTGAAGGTAATTGCATCTAAACTTTTTCAAGGTCACATGTTCCATTTTCTCAAATGGTCATCTATGTCTTAGAAAGATCAGGGTGAGGAAGGAATGAAAGCTTAACAGAATTCTGATTCTTCGCTATCTGGAATAATCCTGTGGGAATTCTGGAGAGTCTGTTCCAAGGCTGCTGCTCTGTCTTAAGAGCACATTATGATTGTCTTTCAGTTCTGTCTCCTCACTCCCCACATTTAGGCAGCATCTAGTTGAGTGCGACTGTGTGGTATGTGATCCTGCAGACACATCTGTGGTGCCACACACCACACATTGAGCCATTCTCTGCACTGCAAAGGAGCAGGAGCAGTGCAGGGTTTTTTTTAACCCCTGGATACCACCAAAAAAAAACACTTGTGCAGAAAAAAATGTGGAGTGGTGCATGCAGGGGCAGCACGCACTGCTCAAAACTGGAGCCTGGTTGACTGGAGCCACACTCCGGCTGCTGGCCAGGCTCCAAGTAGCAGGATCGCTGCTGCTGCAGCTCCAGAAGGTCCCCAGGACCCCAGGTAAGGCTGCTGGTAGGGTTCAAATTACAGGGAGCCCAGGCAGGCAGAGCTCCCCCCATAAGAGACAAGAGCCCCCCCTGTAAGATTTTAAAGTCATGACCTGGGGGGGGGTCTCCAATTTTCATAATGGGCAGACTAATTTTTTTTTTTTTGCATATTCCCCCAAGAGTCAAACTGTAATTCGAATCTTGGCTGCTGGGGCCAGCCCAGTGCTGGCCCCAGCCTCCCTTACCCACCTTGGGTAACCTGCTGTGTGCCAGAGAGCGCGTGGCACAGGTGTTCCCTGTGGACACCTAGGAGTGGCACAAGGTATCCCACTACTAGTTGTCCCCAGGGAACCAAATCACCCATGCTTGTGTGGTTGCGGCCTTAGACTGTGAATCATAATTGTTTTACTACTGCCTCTGCTAGGAATGGTCCACTGAGGTGTATCAAACAAATAGCACCTTTCAGAACTCTCTTACCTACAGTTTCCAGGGAGGATATTTATCTCCTGTCTGGTGCTACTTGCCACATACAACACTTGAAGCAACAGAGTTTTTAAAAGATAGCAACATATTGGAAATTGAACAGTGTTATGTGCATTTTTACCAAGTTTATAGAAAACCCACAAGCCCATCAGTTTTATAGCTGATAAAAACTTTGCTTTACGTTTTAGATAGAGTAGTAAACATTTGCTCTCGCAGTGTTAAACAAATTGCACATGCAGAAACGTTCCCTTGAGTTCTCCTTTCAGAGTAATGGATTAATTGGTAGTGAGATGCTTAAGGATTGATATTTAAGTGGGCAATGCTAATTTTTAAAGTTTAAACCACAGTGAAAATGAATGTGGAAGATTGTATTCCTTACTACTGTTTCAGGGTTTTGGCTAGAGGCGCAATGCATTGGGCTATGTCAGGATGGTTACCTTCCCTACCAGAAGGGTTAAAAATGGATTCCTTCAAAGTCTGTGGACTCCTATACATATGCAGGGAGCCTGCTTCAATGCGCTGGAAATCCAGAAAGTGATGTGCTCCACCAGCCTTCCACATCATGCATATCAGTGTCTCCATGCATCTCTGCACTGAAAAAATGGTGGTGGGGAACTCTGAAATGAGAGGAGTTTGATGTGCTTTAGTTCAAAGTGCCCCACTGCCATTTTTTCAGCATGGGGATGTGCAGGGACGCTGATACATCTGTGGCTCGCTGATAAAAGCGCCTGGCACCGTGGCCCAAACCACATATAAAAATGCCCTGTATGTCCTGAGTCTTGTGTGTTTCTGTTGTCCCAGTCAACAAGATAGAGCTCTTTTGAACCTTCGAGTATTTTAAAGACTTTCTGTTCTACATCTGAGAAGTGTAATGCAGCTGCTCTCAAAATCTGGTGCATAGACCACAGGCTGTCTTTGAGGCCCACAATAAGTGGTCTGCAGATCACACAAGGCCTGTGTGGCTTTATAGTTTTTTCAATAACAACTTTGATAGGAATTTTAGCCTGTGGTCAGACTGGTACAGACTGGGTGCATCCACATGTTCATTAATGCACTGGTGCACAGGCTTTATAGACGCTACTTGTGCCTAATACCATTGAGCAATAGTGGATTAGCACGTTTTTTGCCCAGCATGCTCTCGCACAGTGTTATTAGGCTACTGCTCAGTTTAGCATCTCATATAAGAACACCCACAGTGGAGGCTTTTGACTTCCTCCCTAGCTGGGGACATGGTCCTCTTTCTGGGATCTCATGAGCATACATTAACAATCTTTTACAAAAGTAGGATTTTGGCTGCCATGGCCCTCATGCTTCACCTGTGGCAGGTTAGAGTGTTGTGCCAGGGTTGATGGTAGTCTTACTAAGAGGTTAGATTATGGATTTGTACGGGGTCGTCTGGATAGGGACGATCCTGCCTCAGGCAGGGGGTTGCACTAGCTGACCTGTGGAGGTCCCTGCTTCTCCGTGATTCGAGGAAAGCAGGCAGTAGTTTGGGGAACACTGGAGTGTAGGACAGTGAAATAATCAAGTCAAATGAAATTTGTCAAGGGAGGGAAAGCCCATGATCCCTCTTGATGGCTTGCAGTGGCAGAATGGATGCTGAAGTGGGAGGCTTTGCAGGGGCCCTTGGTGGGACTGGGGCCAGTTAGGAGTTTTTACTTAATGTCCAAAACTCTGCTGGAAGCTACACAAGCAGCCAGCTCGGTGTCCCTACAGGCTTCAGTGGGAAGCCTACATCTGTGTTTCAAGTCACCCAGTGCCCGCAGCCCCGGCGCTTTGCGCAGATCCGCTGACAAGCCGGGCGAAGCGCGGGGGCCGAGCGGACCCTTGGCCAGTCGAGTTTACAGCAGCGGCGGGGCCACATCCGCGGCCTGGCCCTGCTGCGGCTGAGGCGCCAGGGCAGCTGTCGACCTCGGACTGAGCTTGGGGCGCGGGAGCCTTGCTGGCCCGGGGGAGGGCTCTGTGGCGATTTTCCTCTTGGGCTGGGTTTGTTTTGGTTTCGTTTAGGGGGCTGGGTTTGAAAGGGCCAGCAGCCGAGGGCAGGGCCGCTCGGGGCCCCGCTTGCGGCCGGCAACGGAGGGGAAGGGGCGAGGCTGGGGCCGCCCGTGCGGGGCGGGGAGGGGCGTCGCCATCTGCTCTTCATTCCCGCCCGGTGCATTAGCGATGAGATCAGCGGGATCAGCTTTCGCGATGGGGCGCTGCAGCTGGGGCTCTCCCCCCGCGGGCCGCCCCTGCCCCTGCCCCTGCCCCTGCCCTGA
>NW_017728910.1:41612399-41617653 GCF_001723895.1 Crocodylus porosus
TTATTTTTTTTACAAGCCAGGGAAGTGTGGCAGGGCGCCGCATGGCGAGCGGCAGCCCACATCCCCGGCTATCGCGGCGGGCAGTGCGGTCGGGGCCGCAGCCCTGGGCGCGGGGGTCAGAGCCGGCCTTGCCCCGGCGCAGCGCATGGCCCCGCCAGCCCCCGGTCCCGGGCTGCCCGGGGGACAGGAACCATCCGGAGCCGGGCAGAGCTGCCTTGTGAAAGAAATCACTCCCGGAAGAAATAACAGCCGCAGAAGAGGGATCTTCTATGCTTGCACTTGCAGCTAAGGTTTACATTTGCTCCTCTGCGGTGTGTACCAAGGCACGCTGCCTTTTTAATGCTGGCTCGGTAACTAAAACAGACAGCAACGTGAATTGCAGGTTTCTATTAGATTTATCTTGTCCTGATGACAGCAGAAAGCCACGTGTTGGGAACTGACTTGAAACTAATAAAGGAGGGTTGGTTTCTATAATTAGAAGTGGCAGGGGAAAGTAAAGAAAGTGCAGCCCTCACATCCTAGAGACCCTCTGTGTTTTCACTCCTGTCTGTATGACCTTGGACAACCTTTCTTTGCCTCGTTCCTTCATCTGCTTTGGAAGGAGAGATGCCACTGCTTTCTTCCATCGTATAAGGGTGATGAAGCCCAGTGTCTCTACAGCTCTTGGTGGTCTCTGGCTGGATGGTGCCATAGCTGTGCATACTTACGTGATAAACAGATTGGAATACTGTGAAACTCCAAACAGTGCTTCCTTACTAAGCAGACATGAATGAGTGTGAAGGCTTCCTAACTCATGTATTTTCCTGATGCTGGGTTTTTGTTGTTTTATTTTGGGCTCTTCCCTTTCTTACTGGGGTGTCAATTCTGCTTTCAGACTTTTTGTTCAATATGCTTCAGTGCTTTGGTATAATGCCATGATATAGGGTTTCCTCTTTTTAGAAATAATCTTTTAAGTAATCATGCTGAGATCATTTGGATAAAAATGAAGATACAGCACTAACTCGGTTCATGCTCCTTGGAGGAGGCCAGGATTGTTAATTTTTGTCTTGGTCAAGGTATGACTGTCTTAATCTGTTTTATGTAGCATAGGAATTGCTAAATGCTGGACCATGCTGGTTCACATATTGTCACTCATTAACTTGTCAGACATCATAGTTGCTGTTTAAACTTCCAATATTGGATTTTCAAGGTATTAAAAAAAAATTGAGCAAAGTGTTTCTTTTTGCCTCATATTCCACGAATTCTGCTTCTTCTACCTCTGAGTGTTGGTTACTGTGATTTAACATTTACTCATCTCTTCTGCAAGGAAGGAAAAGATTTGTTGTAATGGAACTCAGGGTTGCTTTGGGGTTTGTACAGTCAAGCTACATGTGATGATTACATTCATGAAATGCTTTGGCATTTCACTGGCCTGAGATCTGATGACTAGGAACTCCTGCCCCTGTAACTAGCCTATTTATTTTTGATTGCTGCCACTATGCTCTTCCTACGATCAAAGCAAAGTTCTGAGGTTTGAAGTCTGAGTAGTTTTTCAGTGTTGCAAGTTCTTGATTAGAATGATTAGCTACTCCGGGGCAAGGACCCCCTCGCCACTCCCAGAACTCTTGGCTGAAAAAAAGTGTGTGTGTGTGTGGTTGGTTTTTTTTACCAAGTGAGTTTTATAAATCAGACAGCAATTTAGCTGTGTTTTCTCCCCAGAGGGTCTGGCTGCTCAGCACTGTTACATTGACATCCTTTACTTACAAAGCTTTTGCACTATGGAAACATCGCTCCAGCACAAATTTTAAGAAGGCTTTCAAAGCACTTCCAGATGCTGTAAATCCCAGTTTGAACAATAGTAATGTAGAAGGACCCATGGCATCTGAGGATAAATGCACTTAATAGAAAATTAAATAAAAAGAAAATGTAAATATGTTTTAATTACATCTCCTAAGATGTTAATTTTATGTAAATTTCAGTGGAATTTACAAATCCTGGCTTTGGGCCAATGCAGGGATTACAGCACCATGCAGCAGTGCCTAGAATTTGGTGGAGATGCTTGCCTTCATTATGTGATTCAAGAAACAAACCTTGACTCATGTCGACTGAATTGTAAACAAGTCCATGCTGATAAACCCTCTTTAGACTGACACAGCTAATTTAGTTTGGTCTTGCTGAGCCATGTAAATAAAGTACACTCACTGAGTATAATGAAAATGAAGGCCACACACCTTGTACTAAGGTCCTAAAATATTTAGTAAGTCAACATGTATATCTGCTTTCTGTTATGAAATCTGTATTTAAGGTTGGCCAGTTGGAGCTGAACCAACAATATCTTAGAAAACTTAAAGGCTAGACTGCTTGTCATATATGCAAGGTTAAATATTTCATATTTCCACAAATTAACTTATTTTGGGATTAATTTCTAAATGTAAATGCAAGTCAGTGTAGTAGTACTTTTACTTTTTCCCCAGTACTATGAAAGGTTCATTTTAAGCTCTAAGTCTTTCATATTAGCTTCTAAGATGCAAAATACTGGTGGTGAGACATGTTTAAATGAGTCTACCAACAGGCTGGAATCCAACATCAGAACAGCTCTGGGTTTACAATTGGCTAGTTTTTATAAAGATAACTGGTGGGAGAGGAGGCTTCTCTTCCACTATAAAACCTGCAATCACAATCCCTGATTGCATAGGTAACTGGTAGGGGGGCATGTGCTCCCCCTGAGATTGGCTCCGGTCAAGATGGGGCAGTGGTTTTTTTTTCCTCATGGGGTGGTGGCATGTTGGGGGGTAGGAGACACTAAGCTGCAGCACTCTGGAAGTATAGGAGTGGATATATGGGGCTTTGGGCTGTACCTGGGCCCACCCACAAAATGTGCCCCCCCCCCCCCCTTGGGACTCAGGAGGCACCAGTCACACTTGCTTGGTTGGCTGCAAAATGAACAGATTCTAAGTATGCTGGCCAATGTAGCACCAAGAGTGACCTTGCTCTTACAAGCTGCCCTTTCTCTCTTAGTTTGAATGGTGGCTTTATTGTTATTTGTTGAGAGCTGACAGTCTGAAGGCAGAGCTGAATACTACCCACAACAGAATTCCTGCCACAGTGAGCTTTCATTTTAATAATTACCCTTAAAGGACAGCAGGGTACACTAGGAACTCAGAGGCCCAGGTTACAACTTAGACGGGAGGGAGGAGGAGGAAACCCACTTTACCTGTAATACTCATTAACTTGCTTCCTGTAGGCACCTCTGAAGAAGTGGGATTGGGAAGAAGGGAGCATTTGGAGTAGAGAGGAACTGACTGTTGTAGAGGTACATGGTGGAACAGGGAGGAGATGAGGCTGGTATCTGGAGCTGTGGTGGCTTATAACAGCAAAATCTGATATGTGGTGACTTGAGGTTGAGGGCTAGAAGCTAGATCTTGGTGTGATGAATTTAATAGCTGTTTAATTTTGGTTGCTGATGCTTTGACTAAAAGGACTTCTCTGTTCAAGATTTAACTTGCCCACCTTTTCACTGAAGGCCAAGAACTCATGGTAGCTATTTCCCAAGACTCTAGAAAATGCTGCAGCAAAACCAAGGGTGTTGATTCTGATCTTGCCTGAAGTTCTTAAGAACTGCCATCTTCCCAAAGAGAAAACCTTTCTGTTTTCTTGTAGGGCCCTTATTAGTCATTCTAAGGAAGCAATAAGAGTGCTAAATCCATTAAAAATATCTGTGCAGCTCATCTTAAAATGTAAGGTCATATCTGCCTGCTGCAAGGGCAGCTGTGATGCAGCTGCCCATTTGTTTAACAACTGAAATGCATAAAATTAATGTAAGTCGCTGTGTTATCCAGGGCAGAGGAGAGGGATTGGTGGGGTGGGGAGAAAGTTTATACTTGTTGCTTTCATTAAAGTGGAATACAGAACCTAGACTAAACACCAGTGGTGGTATTTTTGCAAGTACTTTGTAGTGAACTTGCTCTGTTCCCATTGGAGTCAATGGAAATAGGCCAATGCTGATCATGTTTTGAAAAGGTAACACTGGACTATTTCCAAGTGTCTGTGCACTTCTTTTCCTTACAGCATCTTTGTTCCTTCATCCTACCAATTGCTACTTTGCCTTCTCCTTTTGGCTTATAGATTAGAAAGCAAACCTTGCTTATCCTACTGTGGGTGACAATAGCTGCTCTGGAAGTAATCTTGTGATGATGAATTTTTGTGTATCATCCTGAAAAATGTGGATGAAATTATAGCCTTGAAATCAGGGATTTGTTAGGTGCGACAAGTAAGAGTTGATGTTTCATAGTTTCTAGGGTCGGAAGGGACCTGAGCAGATCATAGAGTCTGACCCCCTGCCATGGCAGGAAAGAATACTGGGGTCAAATGACCTCAGCAAGGTGTATATCTAGCCTCCTCTTAAAGGCCCCCAGGGTAGAAGCCTGCACCACTTCTCTTGGAAGTTGGTTCCAGATCATAGCCGCCCTGACCGTGAAGTAGTGCCTCCTGATATCTAGCCTGAATCTGCCCTCTGCCAGCTTGTGACCATTATTCCTGGTCACTCCTGGTGGTGCTCGGGGGAACAGGGACTCCCCCAATGCCTGCTGGTCCCCTCTGACTAGTTTGTAATGGGCCACTAGATCCCCCCTCAGCCTTCTCTTGTGGAGGCTGAACAGGTTCAGGTCCCATAGCCTCTCCTCATAAGGTCTACCCTGCTGCCCCCTGATCATGCGTGTGGCCCTCCTCTGGACCCTCTCCATGTTGTCCACATCCCTCTTGAAGTGCGGCACCCAGAACTGGATACAGTACTCCAGCTGCGGCCTAACCAGTGCTGCGTAGAGGGGGAGGATCACCTGCTTGGACCTGCTTGAGATGCATCTGTGGATGCATAACAAGGTGCGGTTGGCCTTCCTGACTTCAGCCCCATGCTGGGGGCCCATGTTCATTTTGTCATCAATGATGACTCCAAGATGTCACAAAGTATTTTTCATCACAATGCAGAAATTGGATCTTGCAACCAAGTTGGTACTTCTAGGACAAAAGAAGGGATGGAATTGCTTAAGTGTAACAGTTCAAATTACATTATTATAATTATTATTAAGAATTCTAAACTCCTCCCCCTTAGCCCTGTCACTTTTCTGTCACCCAAAATCAAGAGACCATCTGTGTTTTCATTTAATGTCTTTCCATGTTAAACCTACAGGAAGAGAGTTTCCAGAGAATCTTTGTAAGGATCCTCCTCTTTATCTACAGTACTAGCAAATTACCCATTATGAATGACCGGGTGGGGGAG
>NW_017728910.1:41617664-41619820 GCF_001723895.1 Crocodylus porosus
GGGGGTGGGAGGAGTGGGCTGGGACTTAGCGCCACATCACGGTGCTGCTGCTCCTTCTCTGGCCTCATGTGCCTCACCCTCTGCTGCTCCTGGTGCGGCCCTGTGCACTCCCCTCCTCCCCACGCCCCCTGTCTCCCCTTTTCCTCTCATCTCCTGTTCCCTGCTGTCTTCCTCTCCTCTCTGTGTCGGCTCTTGTTGGAGACAGGAGGGGGGGAAGGCTGCCTCAAGAAACCTCCCACCTTTCCCCTGCCTGCTGGCTGTTGTTGGGTGGGGGGGGGCGTGGCACAATGGTTCCCTTGCTCCATCTCTAATGCTTCAGACTAGGCGTGTGAGTCAGCAGTGATCTGGTCGCTTTGGAGAGCAGTGAGCTGATCCAGAGCTCCGGACTGTGTTTCTGCCTCGGTCCAGCTGAAGTGGCTCCGAAGCTTCAGAGCCGCCTCGGAGATACGGCCATAGGGTATAATGGGGGAATCAATGAAATATCTATAACTTGGTTGTTTTTGTCCAATTTGGATGAAACTTGCACGGATGGTAGCCTCTGCTGGGAGCATGAAAACGAGGAGGTGGTCTTTGGCCCTCAGATAGATACGCCCTGGTTCATCTGTTAACTATCGCCACCTAATCCACCTGAAATTGGTTATGATTTGATTAATTAGGACTCACACCAAGATGTTACTGACATGAATCAATGGTTTATTATAAAACTAACAAGAACAGGTACGTATCATATGCCATACAACTACACAGGATCCCACTTAGTCCTAACAGTCTCTATAAACTCTAATTATCTATCAAATCCTATATTGCCTATACTTATCTTAATACAAATCCTTACCTAACAATATCTGATTACAACAATGACAATAAGAGACTGACCTTTATAATAAGGGACAGGGGAACTTTATTCAGTTCGGCTCCGGTCACTGGGGTAGAGATGACTGCACCTTAGGTAGTGGCTTCTCATCTTTGTTGGACACATGCCGAGAAGAAGAACCCCAAGAACCCAGAAGGGAAGAACAGGATAGGGTATTGCTATTTGGGTAGGCCAAGAGAACCCACTCGGATGACAGCACAAGGAAAGGTCATGTCCTATCACACAAGGAAGCCTAAGGCTTCCCATGACGGACTCAACTGCCTGTATACAAACTCCAGGAGCTTGGGGAAACGAGCAAGAGGAACTGGCCCTTCTCTTCTGTGACAAAAATTGTGATCTCATTGGCATAACGTAGACCTGGTAGGACTCCATCTTACAACTGGTCTGTAGGTATAGAAGGCTATACCTTGTACAGGAGAGACTGCATTGGGAAGAAGGATGGGGGTCTAGCTCTTCACATCAAGTAGCAGTACACTTCCTTTCAAACTGAGTTTACTAACCGAAGAGGGGGTCTTTAGACCCTCTAGGTTAAAATATAGTCACACTATCAGACAGGATACAAAACATTAAAGCAAGACCTATGATGTCATCCTCCCCAGATACTCGGCCTTGGTGAGGCCACAACTAGAGTACTGCATCCAGTTCTGGGCTCCACAATTCAAGAAAGCCGTGGAGAAGCTTGAGAGAGTCCAGAGGAGAGCCACATGCATGATCAGAAGGCAAGAGAACAGGCCTTAAGAAGAGAGGCTGCGAGCTATGGGACTCTTTAGCTTGGAAAAGCACAGGCCCAGGGGTGACTTGGTGGCAGCCTGTAAGTACATAAGGGGTGTGCATCAGGATCTAGGGGAATGCCTGTTTACCAGAGCACCCCAAGGGATGACCAGGTCCAATGGTCACAAACTTGTGGAAGGCCATCTTAGGCTGGACATAGGGAAAAACTTCTTTACTGTCCACACCCCCAAGACCTGGGATAGATTTTCCCCAGAGGTGGTGCAAGCACCTGCTCTGGACACTTTTAAGAAACATTTGGATGTTTATCTTGCTGGGATCCTTTGACCCCAGGTGATTTTTTTCCTGCCCTTTGGGTAGGAGGCTGGACCCAATGATCTTACAAGGTCCCTTCTAGCCCTAATGTCTGTGAAGCTCGGGGAGCAGAAGATGGGCCCACAATTGACATAGATCAAGTGAGGGAGGAGAGTGGATCCGGCTAACTACAGGCCCATTAGCCTGACTTCTATCCTGGGGAAGATCTTAGAAAAGTTTATTAAGGAGGCCATCCTTG
>NW_017728910.1:41619831-41648792 GCF_001723895.1 Crocodylus porosus
GACCCCAGCTGACTTCCTGCCCTTTGGGCAGGGGGCTGGACTCGATGATCTCCCGAGGTCCCTTCCAGCCCTAATGTCTATGAAATCTATGAGGGAACACCTTGAGAGGATAGACAGACATAAGTCTACGGGCCTGGATGGAATTGACCCAAGTTTTGAAAGAGCTGGTGGACATCATAGCACACCCTATGTTTACAAGGGTGAATGTTTGAGAATTTGTGGCACTCGGGTGAGGTACTGGAAGACTGGAAACGAGCCAACATAGTCCCAATCTTCAAGAAGGGAAGGAGGCAAGATCCAGTGAATTTGTAGGCCAATCAGTCTGACGTTCATCTGTGGAAAGATCTTGGAGAAAATCATCAACAGACTAATGGAAAGTAACCTTCTGAATGCCAGCCAACATGGCTTTGTTGCTGGAAGGTTTTGCCTTACCAACCTCATCTCCTTCTATGAACAGGTGATGCATTGCCTGGAGAAGGGAGATGAGGTTGATGTCCTATTTCTGGATTACAAGAAGGCCTTTGACTTGGTCTCCCAGGATGTCCTCATGGTTAAGCTGGGGAACTGCAGCCTCGACCATCTCATGGGTCCGATGGCTGGGAAACTGGCTCCGGGGTTGGACCCAAAGAGTAATATTTAACGAGAGCAAATCAACATGGTATGAGGTGACCAGTGGAGTCCCTGAGGGGTCGGTACTTGGGCTAGTGGTCTTCAACATTTTCATTAATAATCTGTATTTAGGTGGCATGTGGATTAGCAAAGTTTGCAGACTACACTAAACTATGGAGGAAGGTAGTCACAGTGGAAGACAGGCTGGGGATACAGGCCAACCTGGATACACTCACAAGGTGGGTGTACCAAAACCTGATGGTATTCAACATGAAGAAGTTGAGGGAGAAAAAAACAGCATCATACTGATAGACTCATCAGTATTTTGCTCGCTAGCACCATGACCAAAAGAGACTTGGGAGTCTTAATTGACTACAAGATGAACATGAACCACCAGTGCGATGCCATGGCTGGCAAAGCAAACCAAACTCTGGCATGCATCCACTGATGCATCTCAAGCAACACTAGGGATGTCATCCTCCCACTGTCCTTGGCCTTAGTGAGGCTGTAGCTGGAGTACTGCATCCAGTTTTGGGCCCCTACTTCAGGAGGGATGTGGATAAGCTTGAGAAAGTCCAGAGGAGAGCCACCAGACCAAGAGATCAAGCCTTATGTGGAGAGGCTGAGGGACATGGGACTCTTCAGCCTGGAGAAGAGAAGGCTCAGGGGTGACTTGGTGGCAGCCTATAAATATATAAGGGGGGTATATCAGGACCTGGGAGGACAGTTGTTATCCCTTGTGGGGCCTGGGTGAACAAGGTCCAATGGCCACAAACTTTTGGAAAGTTGGTTTAGACTACATAAGGAGAAACTCCTTTACCATCTGAGTGTCCAGAGTCTGGAACAGACTCCTCTCAGGTGGTGCAAGCACCTGCTCTGGATTCATTCAAAAGATGTTTGGATATTTATCTTGCTGGGATCATATGACCCCAGCAGACTTCCTGCCTATGGCAGGGAGGCTGGACTTGATGATCTCACAAGGTCCCATCCAGCCCCTAATGTCTATGAAAGGAAGTGGAGTCGATTATACTTAAAATTTGCTTTTTTTTTAAATTTTTTTTTTCTTTTTCCTTTTTTAAATGAAGAACTCCCCTGTGGTTCCTGTTAGATGTGTTTTAAGAGTGATCACTGTCCTGTAGGCCAGAGGTTGTCAACCAGGGGTACTTGGGTCTTGGGGGGTATGCAGTGGCATTGCCTCGGTACATTCGCCTCTTACCCAGGGGAGGGGGAGTGGGGCACCAGGCACTGCCGGTTCCACAAGACGCGGTGGTGCCTCTGTGCTCCCCACCCCAGCTTGAGATCCTTGCAGCAGGCAATCAGGAGAACAATGGCAGGAGGGGTTAAGTGTGTTTTTTATTCCCGTTTCTAGGAGCGGGGTGGTTGCATGCAGCAGAGTTAAAGGAATCTTAATTTTGAGACTATAGGAAAAGCATGTGTATGTACACAGTCTTTTCTGCATTTCATTCAAACAAGTGTAGTGCCTTACCTCAGTCTCCAAAACAGAAGGGGTACACTTGCTAAGAAAGGTTGAAAGCCCCTGCTCTAGGCTTTTGAGAGATTATATGATGGTCCAGGTAATGCATAGCTTATGTGCCAACTGGGTGGAATGTAGAATGGAAGAATTTGAGCTGCGAGCTTTAAATAGAATACAAAGAAATGTCTCTGTTTGAAGCATAGTCTATCTAGCTGAAGGACAACTTTATTTTCACAATTTCTAAAATACATTTTCTTACAAGTTACTGGCTTATAATATAAAAGTTTCCTAGTTTGGAAGACTTGTATTTAATTCAGAATTGGGCTGTTACTAATTGTTCAGCCCGTGATTCCACTTCAAAAAAAAAAATTGCAATATTTTACCATTAACTAAAATGAAAGCTGTGTAGACCTTGTGCCTTGCAATGTAGTTCACTAATAAAACAGTGGCATTTTATATTAAGGTTACGATAAGCTGAAATCTGGGTTTTCCGTTCACCATGGAAAAACATGGTAAAATGCAGATGGAGAAAAACATGGGAAATAGTAGGTTTCCCCTTGCAGGCTGGCAGAGTTCCAGCCTGCAAGGGGGTAGGGGGAGCAGGAGGAGGGTGATCAGTAGGGGTCTAGGTTTTCCATTTACCGTAGAAAAAATGAAAGAAGTGTGGATTTCCCATTTTAACTGAGAAAAATGAGGATTTTTCATTTTAATGGAGAAATGTGGATTTTCCACTTTTGCAATGAGCATTCTGCAGCTGGTAGAGTTCCAGCCTGCAAGGGGCTGGGGGGAGCAGGAGAAGGGTAGGCAGGAAGGTGGCACCATATACATGTGTGCACTCACACGTGCACATGGCTGCCAGGAAGCCTGGAGAGCAGCTCCTGCAGGTAACTCTGGTGAGAGGGAGGAGAAATTGAGGCCCTCATAGGGAGGGAGGGAGTTGGGCAGGGCTGGGACTGCTGCCTAGGTGGGGTGGTGTTTGGAGCTCTGGGCCCAAAATGTGCAGCTTCAGGGACCTGGCAGGAAGTGGGATGGGGCTGTGGGTGGCTCATCCTTGGGTTGGTGGGGTTGGCTCTTCACCACTGTGTGCGCTCCTGAGGGAAGCAGGGGGGGCACATGCCCCCCAGATCTGTATATGGGGTGGGGATGGGCTGCATCCTGGTGAGCTAAGGGGGCAGGGGAGCTATGTTTTGGTTTTTTTGTCATGGGGGAAAAAAAACCCAAACCCTCAAATACCAAAATGTATAGGTACTTGATTTATTTTGTTATAGTGACTGAGGCACGGGTAGGGTTCTAAATTGCTTTAGAAGTGTAAATATATGAATAAAATATTGTGTTTGATATAGATAGTGGTCTTCCACTTTAACTGAGGATTCTGGGGGTGTGTTTAATTGGAAAATCTTCGGGTTTTTAAACAGAAAATGGATCCCTGGTGATTTGGCAGGGGTGTCATGTGTGTGTGTGCGTGCGTGCGCACATACATGAATGTGGCAGCCAGGAAGTATGGAGAAGAGGTCCTGGCAGCTGGGGGTCCCTCCGGCTGGGCTGGAGGCCCAGGGAGGCTGAGGGTGGGGAGTGAGCGGCACCGACAAGGCCTAGGGGGGCTGTAGGTGGGGAGCAAGGGGCAATGGCATAGGCAGGGGACTGGCATATCAGGTGCCTTAGCACTACAAAGTGGGGGGGGGGTTGGACAGCTGCAGACAGACCCATGTCCTGGTGAACGAAGGGGCAGAGGGAGCTCTGATTTTTCCATGATTAAAAAAACCCCCAAAACAAGCACCAAAATTTATAAGTACTTAGAATGTATTTTATTATAGTAATTGAGACACTGGTAGGCTTCCAAATGGTAAATAGATCAATAAATATTGTGTTCAACTGATACATATATATAGTGCTGTTTCATTTTAATTGCAGAAAAACATGGATTTTGGGTTTTTTAATGAGAGAATTTGTGATTTTTAAACTGAGAAAACCAGGATCCCTAGTTGTCATACATATTTAAAAAGACCATCAAATGGTTATTTATTCAAACATTTTTAGAGTAGGTGATGCTGTTGCATATATTCTTGTTATGGTAGCATCCATAAAAAGTAATATATCTTTACAGTAGGGATGTGAAAGTTTAAATGGTAAGTATAACCATAGGAGTAATGAGTTGCAGTTAACATTTCAGCACGGGATGCAGTCCGGTGGGGAAGGGAAGCAGCATGGTGCCTCAGGAAGGCAGCCAAGCAGGCACCATGGCTGCCCTGCCTGTCTGTCACAGCATGCAGATCTGCCTCTGTGTCCCTGCAGCATGCTGCTGACCTGGAGGAGTTTGTAGGTAATTATTTAAATGATATCTACATCCCTACTTTACAGTTGACTTCACTTTAAGATTATGCTACGATTTTTCAAACATACTTGATGGATACTATATACATCATGTGTATAATGTAGGAGACTTGGGAATATAAGAGTTAAGGTTGAAACTGAATCCTGTATGCTTAGTCTGCAGCACTAAGCAATGCCACTTATAGTGTGGCAGGGCCCTCCATAGGACAGAGCCACTGTGAAGTAAAAACCGTGTTAAATATTCATTTCGCCATCTGCTTCACTTTATTGTCTCCAGTGTTTAGTGAGCAAGAATCTCTGAACTACCCCTCCCCTTTCGCTAGTCTCCTTTGCCCTATTCCAAATGTTGTAATGACAGCCTCCATGAAGATTAAAAACATGGGTATGTTGCATTAGGGAATCAACAGTTGTTTGATGAACTCTGCAACTGGAACTTACTCCAAAACACTCTAAATTACTTGGTAAATGAATCATCAGTATGTCTATTTGTGAAGCTCAATATCCATGTGTTAAATCTGGTGGTGGCCCCCTAATTGTTTTAAAAATGTTTCATATTAAAATTCCAGTATGTGTTTTCCCTATGCAGCCTAAAAAAGTCCCCAAAAAGTTGCTTGGTTGTTGAAACCTTGTCAGATGAACAACAACAAGTAATAAATGCTCACAGTGAGACATCTATTATTGATCTTCAAAATGACAAGTAGAAGCTAGGAAAAAGGTTAAACTCTTCCAAGCAACCTCATTTTGAGTCTATTGTTGCACTACAATACTTAATCTAAATTGTACTACTAGCTGTTGTTTGTTGTAGGCGATAGTTAGTGTCTTGATCTTTACCACAGTTAACCTTTGGGAAATATTTTGCTCAAGTCAGTCACACTTAAGATTGTAGTAATTATTCACTAACCATTTATAAATATGGTGCTTATTAAAGAACATAACAGCTTGAAAAACAGGGTAAAGGGGACAAGTCTTGCAGCTGCCTGAGAGTAGGCAATTTTAGATGTTTAGATCCCAGAGTTTAAAATCTGAAACAGTAAGATTCCTTTGCACCTAAGGGGAGTGGAGATATCAGTGCTGAAATATTTTGAGAATCATAGTTTATGGATGATTTCACAATTTAAATTGCTGCAGCACTTTCTGGGTAGTAGAATTGTGGTTTTGGGGGGTTTTTTTGGGTGAAGAAATAATTAACTGAATATATGACAAATTTCTCAGACTGGGCATGTTTACATGAGATGTGTAATGGTGAATTAGCATAGTTTACTGTGAAGTAAGCACGTGAGTCTACACGTGCATATTTACTTCACAGTAAATCTCCCAAATCCCCAGTAAATTTATAACCTGCAAACACAAGTAGCAAATTTACTTGGCGTTAGTAATGGTACTGTAGCGCTCGTGTAGATGTCTGGTCAAGAGCCAAATCTGCTTCTGGTCAGCTATCCACCAGGGGGTGGGAGACAATCCCCTCTCAGGCTTCTGTGGCAAAGCCTGCTCCCTGCCTACTGCTGGGGGCAGGGAGCTATGTTCCCCTGCCCTGGCAGCAGGAAGCTCCAGATTGCGATTGGGGAGCAGGGGGTGGGAGACCCTTATCTCCCAGCACTGGTTCCGAGGTCACGGAGCTGGCACTGGGAGCTCCCTGTTGGTGGGGGTTGGGGAGCTTCTTCTCCACTCAGCTCCACAAGTGCAGAGCTGGTGGGGGAGCAGGCTTGGGAGCTTGTTCCTTACCCAGCTCCAGGAGCATGGAGCGGGGGGGGGGAGGCTAGGGAGCTTGTTCCCCCTCCCTGCCCAGCTCCAGGAGCCCAGAGCTGGCAGGGAGGGGGGTAGTTTACTGCATAGTAAATCTAGGCTGGAGTAAATGCATGTGTAGATGTGTCTACCATGTACCTCCTTTGTATTTCTTGCTACAAATTACATCTTCTTTTCCTTTTGAACTTGCATTTCAGGTATATTCAAACTCTTAAGCTTAATGCATACAATTTTAACACAATATTTTACCTGTACATGGAATCCTGATTCTGATTGGGCATATGTAATTTTCTTGTTATAGTAGTTGTTCAAGAAACAAAATTATTAGCATATAAATTAAGCTTTTTTCCAACAGTATTACAGCAGTCACTGGGTACAAATCTGGGGAAAAGGCTGTTCAGCTGCAGAAGTCATTTGTGACTTGCATTTGCCAGTAAAGTTTTAAAGAGAGCAGTGAAAATAGGATCGCAACGGAAATGATGCAATCTTAACTGAGGCAGTTGACTGCCAGGTACTTGTCATAATGCTAAATGGATGTTTTTTACTATTTTACAATTGTTTTAAAATCAGTTACTACAGACATGGCAGCAAACACTCCCCATCCCCCAGTATCTGTACTTTGTATGGCAACTCTGTTACTGAGTTTGTGATATGGGAGGAAATGCATGAAATTACTGTCTTGAATAATGTCTTGGGATTTTGCAGTCTCTCTCCTCTTTTTTTAGCAAGCCATTTACAGCATCAATAATTGGTTTGCATTTCCTACCTTAAACTCCATAGCAGGAATCAACAGTTTAATTATTTCCACTCAGATGCATCTCTCTTCCAGCAATGCTAAATGAAGAGAAGAGAAAAATTCAAGCATGCCAAGCCATTAAAATGTTGAAGGTGGAAGACGGTACAAAAAGGAAGTACATGCTAAATTACAGAATCATTTCAGTAGCATCACTCTAACTGCCAATGTATTGGTGCTTTTCTAAGCCTGTGTGCCAGTCAGGTGAAGGTAAAAGTTGATGAGAACATATCACAAGTATTACCTTCAAAGGAAACTTCAGATAAAAGTAAATAAATTGTGGTACCCACAGAAGTAGTTTATTTTTATCTGTATTTTGGGTATCAGCATAATACCTGCAAAGTGAAGCAGCTGTTAAGACGATATTGGAACATAAGTGAACACATGGTTCAATTTGGGATGTGCAGGAACATTTATGTGGGCACACCCATAATGTTTTCAGGTTCTCGTAGTCCTTCCCTTCTACTTCTGATGTCTTGAAGAGAGGAGTAGGTGCACTTGTGCTTACAAAGCAGTTTTTCCTTCTGCTCCTGTTTAATGAATTGCTTGTTTTGTGAGTTACTTAAGGTCAGTTTGGAACCATCTTCCTACAGGTTTTTGTATTAAAAAAAAAAAAATCTAGATAACAATGCAAAATGATCTTCACACATGTTTTTCTTATGGGTGTTGACACAAAATTAGAGACAGAAAAGGAGAGAAGATTGACACAATGGAGGGCAGATGGGACAGCATGTGACCTGTGGACCTATATAGCTATAGCATAACCCAATGGTGCTTATCTTCCTTGGTTGGATGATGTGTCATCATGGGGCCATATTGGCCAGCCCATGTGTCTTCTCTCAGGTCCAGAAACTTGGCAGCAGGGGACCAGCAACTACCACTGCTATTGTTCCCCTGTTGGCAAATATCCAGACCCCTGGGGAGACCTACAGGCGAGATGTTGAGTAGCACTGGCATAACCCAGCCTTCAGGGACTAATTGCATCCCATTTCTCCATTTGTCTTCTGACTGAAGGAGCAATGTTGATATGCTGAGGGGAAGGGATGATGCATCTAGTTGTCTTGGCTATGAAGAGCAGTGCTGCAATATGAGACAGGGAAGGGGAACATGAAAAGATCTACCTTTCAGTAACTTGCATTTGAGGGAATTGCATGATCTCTCAAATGGAGTGGCAAGAGGGTAAAGAGACCAAAGAGGAAAAAAAAGGAATGAAATAACAGAAATCTAGAAGCAGAACATACTTCCTGTTCACATGCCTCTAATTGATAGCTGAACAGAACATGCGTATAGGAGGGGTGACTGACTGACTTTCAGAAACCTGACATTCACAAAATTTATTCTACACAATTTGGGGAATTTCTGTTCTAGATTTTCATTCTCTCACTTCCCAAATGTTTTGCATGGAAGAGTATAACTAAACTCTTGGCTACAGGTTTGTTTACTAACATATTTGTGCATACAGGATGAACAACAATAGGAAAGCTCTCCTCTGCCCACCATCAGAATTTTGTATACAGAAATCCTTTCTGTAAAGACTGATTTATGTTCATACAAGTGGCAGAAGGACACACAGTTCTGTGGGGTGTAAAAAGTCTAAACCTGTGCATCTGAGAATACACCAAGACTGCCTGGGGTTTAGAAAGAAACTTCTTTGATACAAGTAAGTTCATTTTTATATGACAGCACTACTTTTCATAGACTAGGCAAGTTGTAAGAGAGATTACTGGTCTGAACCAGTGGTGCTCAACTTTTTGCTGCGCGGGCCAGGTGAATGGCAGGGGACTAGCTTGTGGGTCAGAATGGGCCCTGTGCCTGGATCAGGCCCTATGCTGTCTTCTCCTGTTCTCACATACTGGAATTGGGCCTTGTGCATTGGCTCCATGCTCTGGGAGTGGGCTGTGGGGTCCAGCACCATCCCCTTCTAGGCCAGCATGCTAGGGTTGGGCCCCACACACTCGATCTAGCGTGTGGGGTCTGGGGCTCCCCAGTGGTTTGGAAACTTGGGAGCAGGACCACTGTTCTTCCCTGCCCACCCCCCCGGCCAAATTTCTGGACCCATGGGGAGTGCTACAGGCTACAGAACATGGCACTGGGAGTTGAGGGGGGGAGGTGGATCTGGCCTGTGGGCCAGAGATTGAGCACCCTTAGTCTGAACAAATATAGTGGTCCCTATGATATGTAGAGGCTTGTTCCTGCTTGTGGCAATACACAGAGGTAATAAATTAGATGAATCATAAAGGTGTTGCTTTTGATTGTGATGTCAACATAATTGGGTGCTGGACATGGAGGAAAATTTATTAAAGTTTTTCCCTGTTGTCCTATGAGAGTGTCCATCCCAGATTCTCTACCCAGGTGTCCTAGACAGAGCCTGTACTGCCTTATTTGTATTTATTTGATGAATATTAAGATTTTTTATCTTAGCATATCTCCATGGTAAGCTTTGCTATCATAGTATGACCTAGTTTAGCCTTTGTTCAGTCCAGCAAGGCTTCTTTTGAATAATTTTTGCCTCCTTTGTCATGTTCTGCTTATTAAAAATAAAATCCAATAAATGGAGACGATGAAGATGGCAAATGAGGGATTATTGCATAGCACAAAACGTAAAAATAAATACAAGGATGAAAAAATGAGATGTTGGCTTTTCAGCAGATTATGGAGTGCATCACACCCAGTCTTGGGTTTTATACTTATTCATCTCCCCATTCATTTCTCCTTCATTTCATGTATCTGACTGTTTGTGTTTCAATTTTATATTTAGGATTAAATTTAATTAATACTGAGTTTAAAAAAAAAAAAAGGGTGCACATGTAATTGCAGGATCAGGGCCTGTAAATGCTTTACTGACATGGTAGTGCAAAGTGATTTATTCTTTTAAAGCATATTTATTAAAGCAGGAAATAACTTTAACACTAGCACAGGTCTTGAGGCAATGTTAAGTAGTACAGAGAGTGCAACATGCTGTCTTTGTAACTGCTGAAAATGTAAAAGACCTGTGTTTTTTCAGTTCATAATAAACATTTCTGAGCATAGTTCTTAATGTAGTTACTGTATTCTAATGCACCAACATCATATTTTTAAGGTGTCAGTCTAAGCGCACATGCAACCTATGTATGGAATTTGCACAGTAGACTGTGGGGAACCACTGAAGTGTGCCTAAATGAAGTCCTTTTATGTGGCTCACTATCTTTGTTGGGGGGGGGGGGCAGAAGGGTAGGGGGGAGAGTGGACGGGAGGAGAGGTGGAGTCCATTTTGTAGAAGGGAAATAAAATGGAAAAATGCTTCAAACCAAAATGGGAAATCTACATGTAAACCTTGACTTAGCTTGTGTGAAGTGTTACAGGTGACTTGACTTAATTAAAGTTGAGACAAAAGAAGTTTATAGTCTGTAGCCGTTTTACAAATGTAATTCTGTCCATTAGGATTGATACAAAAGTGGCGTGCAGCTGCATTTTTGTTACTTTAATGGACTCCCTTGCATTTAGGTCTTTTATGGTCTAAGATGATTATTTTATTATAAGTGATGACTGACTAGTTTTTGAAACAAAGGGATTATCTTTCATTTTAATTACTCTGGTTTAATAGCTGGAAAAATTCTGCTTGATAAGATTTATAGTTCAATTTTTGGCATTGTCTGGAAATGATATTTTAATTGAATTTTATGTTTGGAGCTGAGTCTTAATTTTTGGGTGGGAATTACTTTTAAGTACTTTATTTTCATGTTTTCTCTCGCCTGAATATTTTGATTGCTGCATCTTGAATAATTTTTGCCTCATTTGTTATGTTTTGCTCATTAAAAAATAAAACCAATAGAGTTGATAATGACGGAAAATGAGGGATTATTGGATAACAAATATGAAAACTTCTGTGGTAACTGTAATACTCATTTGTTGTATAGACACTGGGTGCATTTACATGTTCATTAATGTGCTTTTCCTAATGCACATTCAATTTAGTACCTCCTGGGTGCCTGTATACAAGCAGGGAGGCTGCTCTGACATGCTGTAATTCTAGCACATCAGAACAGACTCATTTAATTGAGTCTGGAGTGTGGCAATTACTGCATTCCAGCAGCCTCCTGCATCTCATGTATCAGTGTTCCTGCACTTCAAAATGGCATGGGGGGCGCTTTATCTAAAGCATCCATGCTGCTGTTTTGAAGCACAGGAAGTCTGATGCATGAGATGCATGCACTCCAGGTGCTTTTACTTAGTGGTTCTCAAAGCAGCTGTAATTAAAGCCTTCTTTCCACTCCCAGAGCACGTTTATAAATGCCATCCAATGTGAAGTACTAAATTAACACGCATTAGGCTGCTGTAATTTGCAGTAGCGAAGCGCACACTTTTTAGGTGACAATGTGCAGTAGCCTATTTTACTGTGTCTTAAAACAGCACATAAAAACCATGCTATAATGTTAATGAGCAGTAAAATAGGCTACTGGGCTTTAAAGCACATGTGCTCACTGTATAGATACTTACTGAATATAGCTAATAGATGTTAAATAAATTACAGAAGCAAAAGGTAAATGAAGAAAGGTGCTTTCTTTGTGTGTGTATGATTTACTTGTTTAAACAAACTAAATTTCTGAATTTTAAGTAAAATGATCCATATTATTAGGGCATAAGGTAGGTAATTAATATACTGGGAGAACCATTTTCTCCTTCACCAATATTATTATTCTAAGCAACCAATAAAAGTAACACACAATTGATGAAGAGTAGAGAGATGGGTGGTTGCTTTCTTGCAGAACACTTTCTTGAATTAAATTAATTATGATGTTTACTCTGAATAAACTAACAGTTTGGTTTGAAAGGTTCCATCGAAGCTCCCATATACATTTTTCATAGTTTCCCATAACCTATGAATGAGCTGTTTGTAACAATTGTTTTATGTTGCCCGAGACAGTCCATGTTAATGGTATCAGGATGCATGGATATAAAACACTGAGCCATTTAGTAAATGTAACATGCAGCTAATGATGTTGTTTCTCTCGGATTGGGTCTGAACAGAAGTCATAAGCTATAGATATTTCTGTGCTATCCAGCTGCATGAAGGCAGGCTACCTTATTTTATTTGACAGACAAAAAGGTTTTCTTGGTAACATGATTGCTGAGGTTACCACACCCTCTCTGCAGAGGAGCTCATGCTGCTTTTTCTCCTGTCCTTTGTGAAGGTGTCTACACTGCAGTCTCCATTGCAGTATTTCTTGAGGTGAGTTTTATAACTTGTGTTGAGCTCTGTGCTGCCGTAGCTAGAGTTAATCAGCATTGGCGTATGTGTATTTTATGGTGTAGTGATTAGTGCTTTATTCAAGGGATTCTTTTCTGAGAGCCTTATATCATTGCAATGGCGTAAAGTGTTTGGGGTGTATTTTTCTTCCTTCCATGTTGTGTATCTGCTAAAATAACTGGCTAGTTCTCTAAACTCTTTGGTACATTCTTCCACCATTGATTTTTGTGTTGGTCTCTAGCGCAGTCACAGAAATTACTGTAATGTAGAGAGACCCCAAAATCTGGGATGATAGTAACATTCTAGCCACAGCAGCTTGGAGCACAGTGGGGGCAATTTCCATTTTATGCTTGCACAACTGACTGTGGTCTCCTGTGTGATCCTGCCATACCTCCTTTGCAGGCACCTGAATCAGAACTTGTACCATATCACAAAACCTGCCATCAAGTACATGTAAATGGCTACAAATCTCTCAGTGAAAGGTCTAAAGGTAGGCACTGTAACAACTTGCCTTTCCTCATGAGTATTCTTATGAAAGGCCTTGGCTCCTGTGCTGTTCTGTTTTTATCTTCTCCTCATCTCATGGGAAGAGCGTTTGGTCAAATCTGAACGGTCACAAAGCTTTCTCTCATACGTGAATGAGCTTTAGCTGACTCAAGTCGTCTACGGGCCGACAAGAGGTAAAGCGCTGCTCGACTTGGTACTGGCAACCGAGGATGACCTAATCAGTGATCTAATGGTCAAAGGGAAGCTGGGTGACGGTGACCACAAGCTGATCAACTTCACCATGGCAAGTCAGTCAGCAATACAGAAATTCTCAGCTTCAGGAGAGCTGACTTTGACAAGCTCAAGAGGCTTGTCAGGCCCTAAGGGACCAGGACACAAAGGGGAGGGGAGTTTAAGATGAGTGGTTGCTTGTTAAGGGAATGATCCTGGATGCACAAGCAAAGTCTATCCCATATTGGAGGAAAGGCAGCAAAAGGGCACAGCAGCCACCTTGGCTCTGCAGGAAGCTAGTGGACCTCTTGCCTCTAAAAAGAAAGACCTACAAAGGATGGAGGACCGGATCCACCACCAAGGAGGAATATTCTGAACTGGTCCGGACCTGCAGAGACCAAACCAGAAAAGCCAGGGCTGTGACTGAACTCCAGCTAGCTACAAGTATCAAGGACAGTAAAAAGTCCTTTTTTAGATATGTGGGGAACCGGAGGAAAAGCAAGGGCAACATTGGACCCCTGCTTAAACAGATGGGACAACTGACAACTGATGCCCAGGAAAAAGCCAGCTTGCTAAATGGGTACTTTGTGTCATTTTTTCACCAGTCCCAAGGGATGCCCCTGCCCATTACGTGGTGGGAAGGCCTAGGTGAGGGAGGTTCCCTACCCTCCATCAGTGCTGACTCTGTGAAGGAATGCCTTAACAGGCTGGATACCTTCAAGTCAGTCGGCCCTGACAGTTTACACTCCAGAGTACTCAAGGAGCTGGCAAGCGTCATAGCTCAGCCCCTGGCATGGACCTTTGAGAACTCTTGGTGCTCTGGTGAAGTGCCTGAAGACTAGAAGAAGGCCACTGTGGTGTCTTTCTTCAAGAATGGCAGATCCACTTTCCTCCCTAACTACAGGCCCATCAGCCTGACTTCTATCCCAGGAAAGGTCTTAGAAAAGATTATCAAAGAGGCCATACTTAACAGACTGGCCAATGGCAACATCCTGAGGGATAGCCAGCATGGGTTTGTTGTAGGTTGTCACGGGGCAGGGCCCAGGAGTGGCCGTGATCTCTCCTGCGCCCCTACCGTGCCAAGCTGCCCTTTCAGCACCCTCATCTTGCCCGCCACGTCTTTGCTGTTTATGTAATATTAATGGGAGGCTGGGCTTCTCAGACCCGGTGCTCTTGCCCTATATGGATATCTCTTGGTGCACCCACCCTAGGGCGTCGCGTGGCTCCTTCTGCCCCCAGTACTATGCCTAAGCCTCGCTGGTGTTCCGGATGTTCTCGTGTCTCTGTACATGCCCTCCCCGGGGCCTCTCCGGTATATGAGCCCTCTCTGGGGCCTCTCTGATATGCGCACCCCCTCCAGGATTCTAATCGCGCGCCCACCCTTCTCTGGGCTTCTAATTGCGTGCCCGCCCTTCTGGGGCCTTTGAACCTAGTTGGCCCTACCTGGGCTCCCTATTCCCATATTCATGGCCGCTCTATGGCCTGCCTTGCACTTCTCGTGCTACCCTGCCCTCACTGGGGCCTCGCTCGCACCTTTCGCGCTCTCCGCGCCTTCCATGCTCTCGCCCCCTCTGGGGCCTATGCCTCGCGCTACTCGTGCTCCTCGCCTGCTCTGGGCCTCGCTCGCGCGCTTCCCGCACTTGGGGCTCAGGTGGCCCGTAGCCGTGCCTGGCCCCCTGACCCTTCTTCTGGGTCGTATACCCCACTGGGCTTTACTCCCGATAGCGCCCCCACAGGGCTGGGGTCGGGACACCCCCTAATTCCTCCCGAGGTCACCCCACTGAGGCCGGGGTCAGGACACCCCAAAAAGCTGTGCCTCATCCACAGTGCCAGCTTTGGCACCAATCACTGTGCCCTCCCTGGGCACACCCTGAAACGCAGCACCCTCTGCACCGCCATGAACCCCCCCCATTTTTCTGGGGTGCTCCCCTGAGGCCTCCTCCTTCCCCTACAGCCTCACCCGGTCCTCCGGTAACATAAAGCCCTAAGCCCACCAGCTGTAACACAAAATCAGCCTACTGGCTATAACATTCCACGCCACCCTGGCTCTCCATCAAGCCTCCATGATAGAGGCCTCTCCATCCCATCAACCCACGGACACTCAAGCACTCAGGCAGCCCTGCCTTGCTCTGCTCAGCAGCAGAGTTCCTGCTTCTCAGCCTGTCAGAGGGGAACTGACCTCTGGCCTCAGCCTGGTTGCTTATCAAGGCCAGGCCCTGCCCCCTTTCAGTCAGCTGACCCAATCAGTTGCCTAAGCAACCTTCAGCTGTGCTGCCCTGCTGATTGGCAGCCAAGCCCTATTACCAATGCCAGTAGCAGGCACCCTAGTGCCCTGCTACACATCTCCCCTTCCTGGGGTTGAGCCTCCTTAGGAGCGGGGCGCAGAAGTGCCCTGCAACACAGGTCTTGCTTGACCAATCTTATTTCCTTTTACAACCAGGTGAGCTATCACCTGGACAAAGGAGAAGAGATTGACATCATATATCTTGACTTCAAAAAAGCCTTTGATCTGGTATCCCATGATCACATCTTAGCAAAACTGGCCAACTGCGGCCCTGGCTTCATCACGATCTGCTGGCATGGGAATTGGCTCCATGGTTGGGCCCAGAGGGTGGTGATTGATAGAGGTCGATCATTGTGGTTACCTGTGACCAGCGGGGTCCCCCCAGGCTTTGTCCTTGGACCCATATTGTTCAACATCTTCTTCATTAATGATGTGGACAGTGGAGTCAGAAGTGGACTGGCCAGGTTCGCTGATGATGTCAAACTTTGGGGCAAAGCATCCACATCTGAGGATAGGAGAGTGATCCAGGCTGACCTGGACAGGCTCAGGAAACGGGCAGATGAGAACCTAATGGTGTTTAACACCAAAAAATGCAAGGTTCTCCACCTTGGGAAGAAAAACCTGCAGCATACTTGTAGGTTTGGCAGTGCTATGCTTCCTAGCACCATGGACGAAAAGAACTTGGGGGTCATGATTGACCACAAGAAGAACATGAGCCATCAAATGTGATGCTGCAGCTAGTAAAGCGAGCAAGATGCTGGCTTGCATCCATAGATGCTTCTCGAGCAAATCCCGGGACGTCATTCTCCCCTTGTACTTGGCCTTAGTGAGGCCGCAGGTGGAGTACTGCATACAGTTTTGGGCCCCACAGTTCAAAAAGGATGTGGAGAAGCTTGAGAGTCCAGAGGAGAGCCACACACATGATCAGAGGTCAGGAAAATAGACCTTATGATGAGAGGCTGAGAGCCATGGGACTCGTCAGCCTGGAAAAGCACAGACTCAGGGGTGATCTGATAGCTGCCTATAAGTTTTTATAAGGGATACTCACCAGGATCTGGGGGAACCTCTGTTCACCAGAGCACCCCAAGGGATGTTGCTAGTTACGTATATTCACCTTTTGATCCCTGAGATGTTAATGAAAAAGGTGGCATTGCTTGATGATCCAGATGGTGGGACATAGTTGTCACTGATGGTCCCTTGATACAAGGATGACAGTCTTCTAGTAGATAGGGAGGTCATTGGTGAATTTGGCCAGTCTAAGCTCTTCATGTTTGGCTGCAGATAGGGTGAACAGTTCCAGGAGAAAGGAGTGGATCCTGGTGATGTTGGGTCACAGCTCTTCCTTTTCTCTCTCTCTCTCTCCTGCCTCTATAGTGAGGTGAGTTTGCTCAAAACACTGGATGCCTTGTTATACTTCATGGTGCTACTGGGGATGAGTCAGTGCTTCTAGTCTCCCCAGTATTGACATCAATACAGCATTTCTTCAGATTGGCCTTCAAAATGTCCCTGAATCTCTTTTGCCCACCTTTTTACATTGGTGACCAGTGGTGAGTTGGGAATATAGGACCTGTTTGGGGAGCTGGTTATCAGGTATGCCAGGGGTTTTCAACCTTTTTTAAGGAGTGTACCCCTTCTGGGTACACTTCTGGCACAGCGGGTGGTGGCGGCCAGACATGGAACAGGGGGTGGGGTTTGCACACAGCACTGGCATGGGGTGGTGGATGGTGGTGGAAGCCATGTGTGAGCTTTCCCCCCTGCCCACCTCTCCACCCTGTGCGGCCTGCAGAAAGGAGCCGCTGCCCTGCTCCCCCGCCGCCCTCCACCGGCTCTGCTCCTTGGAGGCGGCAGCGCAGGGTGGTGGGTGGTGGCGCTCTGTCCCTGCCCACCCCCGCATATCCCCTAGCCCCTTTCCAAGAACCCCTGGGGGTGTGTGTACCCCTGGTTGACAACCTATGAGGTATGCTTATAACATGTCCTGTCCAATGGAGTGGGTGCTGTATTAACACAACTTTGATGCTGATGGTGTTTGCTCAAGCCAGAACTCTAAAATTCATTCTCCTGTCCTTCCAATTGATACTGAAGATTTCTTGAAGATGTTGCTGATGATAACAGTCTAAGGTTTTCAGGTGTTTGCAGGTTTTACAGCTGTACAACATGGTAGGGTTGACAACACCTTGAGACATAGTGATACCCTAGCTAAACCAGATACCCATACTGTGTTGGTTTATACATGAGTCTTTTCTGAATCTTTTGGTTGGTGAGAAGATATGGTTTTAGTAAGACATTGCTTTCTCTTTTTCCACATAAGAGAAAGTGGAAGTTCTGACCTTAAAAAAAAAACAAAACATTATTGGGGCTGAAATGATAGCTTTTTAAAAAAAGAACATCTGTTTTTTAAAGTGTATTGGATTTGGAGGTGTTACAGGTATTGGAATTGCTGTGGAATTTGTCATAGATATATGCTATGTATTTCTCAGTATATACTAATTTCCTTTTAGTCATGACAGCATTAAATCTGTAAATGTTCCTTGGAGTTATAATATCTCTATGTGATGAGTTTTTATTTCATTCTTGAGGAGGTTTAAAAAGAGATAGTAATCTTTTCCCTAATCTGAATACCTCTTTGTTTTCTATAAGGGAATCATTTTCTGAGACTGCAGTTAGGGAAGATAGAAAGAGAACTGGCTCTCCTAACTTCATTTTTCCCTAAAGGTGTGGGGAGGTGGGGGCTCGGCACACGCACCTGTTTAGAGATGTTTAAAATTCTAGATTTCATGATTAGGCTATCATTTATATAATACAAAATTGTTTCTTTATTTCTTTATTTCAGCTATGTTCTTATTGCAAGTTGTATTGGTTTGAGAGCCTACACCAAAATTGTATACAAGATGAACAGTTTACCATTATCCCAACCATTTAATAATAATAGTGAAGAGTATGTGGTTACCACTATGGAAAGACTGGACAGATAGCAAAGACTTAAAAAACCAAGAGCCTTAACAATCTGAATAGATAATTCTGTTCCTCACTATGAGACTGATGCTTTCCATTCAAATGTGGAATGATGACAGAATATAGTCTTGTCACAGGAACTGCCATACTGAATTAGACCACTGGTCCATTTAAGCCTGTGTACAGCATTTTGGAACTCACCAGAATCGGATGCTTCAAAGGAAGATAGAAGAGCCTACAGTGAGCAGATAAGTCATAATCCATAGTCTGTACCGGGGACCGTCCTGACCCTTGATAGGGTTGATCTTAAATTCTGAAGTAGGAAGTTCTAACTATTCTAACTTTATTGTGTTCTCTCAACCATATAAATACCCATTTTTAAAAAAATCTTAGTTCGTAGACTTAGCGCAAATTCTACATCTTTAATCATGCTATCTATCTAATACGTTTTTTTCAGAGGACTAGAATCATTGCATACAATTGCAGGTTTTCATAAATTAAAATAAGCCTTTAGTTCTCTCTCATTAGAGAAAGATTGAATTATGCTGGTGGAGTGGACTGATCCTGGAACTACTCCCTCTCAACAGTGATTGGAAGCTGACGCAGTCTCTTCTGCTAAAGCTGAGAGAAGCATTTAAATTTAATGACGTTGAAGAGAGAATTTTTCTCTAACAAATATTTGGAGAGCCTGGGCCGTGTGACTTTCTCTAACACACGTTTAAAAGAAAAGATAATTTCCAGCAAGAAATCTAACTTTAAATATCTGATAGCTCAGCTGTTTTTTCCCTTCTGAAATCCAGATCCAAAGGAGTCTTGGCATTAGACCAGATTCCTGCATACGTGAAATTTTGTGTTTATTTAATAAATTTGAGGTATTCTATGCTTTCATAAATTTTGAGGTACCCTATGTTGTATTTTAAACGTAATCAATTATTTTTTTAGCTATGCAACTAGGCTGACCCTAGAAAACTCAAAATTATTTTCTCATACTATATCTGATAAAGACTCAGTTCTAATTACTTATGTTCCCAACTGTGTAAAAATGCAAATTTTGAATGCTGTGCACTCCTCTAAGGCAGCGTGGTCTAGTAGAATCAATGAAAAACCCAAATGTTTAACAGACTTGTACTATGTCCTTGAAGTTTCTCTACCCAATATATGTTTTTCCTACAATTAGAATTTGGCTAAGCAAACTGCTAAGTAATTACAGCCAGTGTCCCTTAATTTTAATGATTTTAATGAAATTAGCACAAATTTTATGATTTAATTTCTGTTCGTATTATAGTAGTACCTAGGCACTAACAGATGATGCTTTTATTTTAACACAGTCTTTAAAATGATTTCAAGATAATGCTCTTGTAAAAATGTCCAGCGCCAGTGACAGATATTACGTGGATGTCCATTCCCAGAAATGGAGATATACAGGGTCTTGAAAAAGTAAATTGAATGACTTTTCTCTCCAAACTTATGAGTGTCTTCTCAGCTGCTATATCTCTACTAGGCATCTTAGACTTAACCTAGGAATACTCTTATAGCATAAAAATATTCCTTTCTAAAATGCATAAAATTTTGGCACTTGTAGCAGAAAATCTGTTAAAGTTGCATACTATTAGGATCAGCAATATCTGAGAGAGAAATGTTCCAGTAGCAGCTTCTTCATTTTACCAGTGAAGGCATGTTTAATCGTTGCTGATTCCTGTTTTAAAGAGGTAAGGCCTTTTCGGAGCTCTGTTTGAAAAAACAGACTTTCTCCTAAATCTAGCATTGAAAGGAAGTACATTTTAGGAACAGCATGGCATGCTACTTGTGATGAATCCCAGCTCCAGCTGGGGATGAATCATCCTTTGACAGGCAATTATTGGCTGTTGTACTAGCAGGAAACAGACCCCACCCCCAAATCCAGTTTAAGAAGCAGCAGGGCACACTGTAATGAGTTGTATATCAGTCTATGAAGAGCTGTTGTGCAGGCCATATCACTATTTTGCTTTGACGGTGGTCTCTATTCTTGGTCTAGCACTGCTAGTATCTCTGGGTTCCTATACACGTATGCAGAGCCTGCTCTGATGCGCTGGAAATCCAGCGTGGCAGAGCAGACTCAATTTAATGGACTCTGTTGGAGCATGGAAATTGACACGCTCCAGGAGCTTTCTGGATCGTGTGCATCAGTGTCCCCGTGTGTCTCCGCATGGAAAAAATGGCAGCAGGATGCTTTGAAATAAAATGCGTTCAATGAACTGTAGTTCAAAGTGCCCCGCCACCACTTTTTTCAATGTGGGGATACTAATGCACATCATGTGTGGGCACTTTTAATTAGCACAGCTTGCTAATTAAAGTGCTCAATGTTGCATCCCACAACAAGTGAGAAAATGCCCTCTGTCTCTTGACCCTTTACTTGCTCTTGACCCCAACACGATTTTAAGTTTCCTAACTCTAGCTTCTCAACTCTGCTTTGCTGCGTGGCTTCCTGATTCTGGTTCTTTGATTTTTATTTATTTTGTTCCTAACCTCTTGTCTGGTGCTCTGACTGTTTTCGTGACCACATCTCTGTAGGGAGCAAACCAGGAAAGCCAAGGCTGCAACTGAACTCCACCTGGCTACACATATCAAGGACAATAAAAAGTCCTTTTTCAGATACGTGGGGAGTAGGAAGAAAAGCAAGGATAAGATTGGACCCCTGCTAAACCAAATGGGACAACTGACAATAGACACCCAGGAAAAAGCCAACCTGCTTAATGGGTATTTGCATCAGTTTTTCACCAGCCCAAAAGGTCAGCCCTGCGTAACATGATGTGGGTTGGCCAGGGTGAAGGTGAATTTATACCCATCATCAGTGTAGACCTTGTAAAGGAACACCTTGAGAGGCTGGTTCTGACAGCTTGCACCCCAGAGTACTTAAGGAGCTGGCAGGCATCATAGCCCAGCCACTGGCTAGGACAGGGGTAGGCAATGTTTTTTGGCCAGAGTGCCAAAAAAACTACGGTGTGGCCTTGGCTATGTCACAGTCCGATGGCTGGGAAATTGGCTCCAAAGTTGGACCCAGAAAGTGGTGGTCAACGGAAGAGAATCATCATGGTGCTCCGTGACCAGTGGTGTCCCCCAGGGCTCCATCCTTGGACCCGTGCTCTTTAATGTCTTTATTAATGATGTGGACACTGGTGTCAGAAGCAGATTGCCAAGTTTGCTGAGGACACCAAACTTTGGGGTAGAGCGTCCATACCCAAGGATAGGCTGGTGATCCAGGCTGACCTTGATAGGCTTAGAAAGTGGGCGGATAAAAACCTGATGACATTCTATATGGAGGAATGCAAGGTACTCCAATTCGGGGCTGGGAAAGGGGAAACCTGCATCATGCTTATAGGCTCAGAAGTGCTATGCTCACTAGCACCATGGCCGAAAGGGACTTGGGGATCATGATTGGCCACAGATTGAACATGAGCCACCAATGCGATGTTGCAGCTGGTAAAGGAAACAAAACTCTGGCTTGCATCCATAGATGCTTCTCAAGCAAATCTCAGGAGGTCATCCTCCCACTGTACTCAGCCTTAGGCTGCAGCTGGAGTACTGCATCCAGTTCTGGGCTCCACAGTTCAGGAAGGATGTGGTGAAGCTTGAGAGGCCAGAGGAGAGCCACATGCATGATCAGGGGACAAGAGAACAGGCCTTATATGAAAAGAGGCTAAGAGCCATGGGACTCTTCAGCCTGGAAAAGTGCAGGCTCAGGGGTGACCTGTTGGCAGCCTATAAGAATATATACGGGGTGTACATTAGGATCTGGGGGAGCACCTGTTCATTCAGAGCACCCCGAGGGATGACAAGGTTCAACGGTCATAAACTCTTCCAAGAGGCTGGACATAAGGAAAATCTTCTTTACTGTCCGAGCCCTCATGGCCTGCAATAGACTGCCTCCAGAGGTGGTGCAAGCACCTACTCTGGACTCCTTTTAAGGAACATTTGGACGCTTATCTTCCTGGGATTTTATGACCCTAGCTGCCCCTGGGGTAGGGGGCTGGACTTGATGGTCTTCTGAGGTCCCTTTCAGCCCTAGTGTCTATGACATCTCAGGCATTTGGTGGATTGCAGTTTGACTTCTAGCTTCAGACCCTGCCTGTGACTGTTCCTTGCTCTGGACATGGGCTCTTGAGTCCCAACAGCTCAGTTGTGGAACAGCTAAACTTTTTTTACCATTGCAGAGACCAATTCTGAGACTTTCATGACCAGGACTTCAGTGAGTGCTACGGATCCATGTTATGGGGATGAAATAAGATGTACATCTTTTATCTTTTTAGCTCATTATTTAGTTCTGGCCTTCTGTAGATTCTTACGTTACAAATTTCTCTGGTTCCTAAATTTGAAACAGGCATATGTGAAAAGGGAGAATTTGTTGTCTCCAGAGATAACATCCTTGTTATCAGCCGTATATGGAGATGAGAGATAACAGACCTGATTACCCACCCATTGGTCCGTTTGTGTCTCTGCAGTTTGTGTACACACAGTCAAGCCATTACTTTTCTCTAAAAGTGCATAGTTTTAAGAAGCTAAATGAATAAAAGATATCAAACAATAAGAATGCACTTTTTGTAGAAAGCAGTGATTTTAACTGAGGCTTCCTGGCTTGTGATTAAAATTGATTTGCTTTAAATCAAATCTGCCCTGGTTATTGTCTGAAATGTTAAGTTACTAACTTATGAAATTGAGGTAGCTTGAGATGCATTGTTTGTTTGAGCCTGTAGCTCTATAACTACAGATGCTTTTATTATCTGGAAGATGTACAAAAACTAGAACTCTTGGTTCCAAAATTATACCTTTTATTAAACCAACTGGGAAATTGCAAGAAAAATTGTCCTTTTTTGCAAGCTTTCAGGGTCAAAGTCCTTTCATCAGTCTGGAAAAAGTATAGATGGTACAAGATGGTAAAAAGTCCCCATAGGTAGGAAATAAACTTCATTCTTGCACAGAGGGAGCTGAAGACGGAAGGCTGTCCTTCTGGATCCATGAGAGTGTCTTTGTGAGCTGTACTGAGTAGTTCTTCGATGTGTGGATCAGGTACAATTCCTTCCCTGGCAGTGTCAGATGGCAGGCAAGGAGGTAAAAAATAATTCTTGTTGTTTTGCAATGAAGTTCAAATCCAAAATCGGCTAAAATTTGGCATGGTCTGAGACAAGAAGACATGCAAAAAAACCTAGTCTTGGTTCCAAAATGACTTATTATCTGGATGTATGCTAGTTCTTTTGTAGGTGCTTTTTTATTGTTGTAGGTCTTGTCAAAATGGGAACTGTCATATTAATCAAATGTATATTAATGAAAGTCTGTCTCTGAATTGCAGCAGGGTTAAGACAAAAATCCAAGAGCTGCTGAAGTTCAACACTTGCTGAAGTCCCTCCATCATGGTCAGCCTATGCTTTTTAAGTGGCCTTTTCAGCCCTGAGAATGACCTAGTCTGGCCTAGACACTTGAGTACAACTTTTAAAGTGTCCCTACTCCTGCTATTCACTGTTGGGACTGTGGACATTTGAAGTTGAAAACTGTGGGGGGAAAGCTACACACTTCATTATTTCCTGTTCTCTTGCTTTTTTTTTTTGGAAATCTGTAGAAACTATAGTGGCCATGACAGAAGTCAGGCATTAATTATAATAAACCAGCAGCTGGCAAACCTTTTCAAGCCTCAGGAAAGAACCCAGATTCAGTCCAAGCTGGGTTGGATGGCTCGTGAGGGTTTTTCCCTGTGTCTGCTGCTGTGGCTTCTTTCAGTTCTCTCTGCCACAGCATTTAGCAGGTTGGGAGCTGTGTTGGGGCTGGGCAGCTGGAAGTTTCTGCACCATTACTGGGAGATGGGGACAGGGAGGAAGAAGTCAAAGGAGCTTTCAGCCTCCTGGCCCAGTGGAGCTCCCCAGTATCTGGAAGCTCTGTTGTACCCCAGTCAGGGAGTTGAGTGCTGAGAGAAGTGGCGGTGGCACAGGTACAGCTCCAAGTTACCCAGTCATGATGTAGTTCCTTGCTGCTTGGGCAGGCATAGGGAAAGCCCTCAAGCTCTTTGAGTCAGAACCAGTGTTTCCATGGACTGGATGAAACCTATGGGCCTTACGTGGCCAGCCTCTGAATTATACAGTTCTTTCTTTTTTCCAACATGCTTCCCTCATGGGCCAGTCCTACCTCTTTTTCTTAAAAACTGCTCTGTTTATACCTCAAAGGCTTCCTGTTAAGTAATAGAAGTGTTTTTTTTCTGTTGGAGCCTTCCACACTTAACCAATTTGAAATAAGCAGCTTGCAAACAAATCTAAATAGTAGCTCTTAGGGGTGCCATATAACTTACCTTGTTTAACTATATCTTAACTAACTATATATTTTGGCAATGTAACTTGTTTCTTGATTGCTTCCAGTGGTAGTGGGAAGGCAGTATATACATGGCTCATTAAAGCCAAGTACAGAGAGTCAAAAAGCCCAAGTTAGAATCCATTCAATCTAGGCAGCCTCCTCTAAGCTGCGTAGGTGTAACTGATAACCTCTAGAAAGGGAGGGGGAGCCCTGCACTGACTCAGGCTAGTAAGCAGGGGATGCTAGAGCACAACTTCCAGTCTCCTGGCCACTGTCAACCCAGCCAAGTGTCCCTGATTCGCTTTCCAGTACGTGCTCCAATCCCCTGCTGACCCCTCACAAGGAGTTGAGCCAGGGATAGCCTTAGTCAGCTGTGGCCGCCATAGGAAGTGGAGGGAATTTGTTGTACTCCTCTGCACCTAGTTTTGCCTAAAGCTCGCAGCAGCTGAGGCAAAACCAGCTGTGGAGGAGCAGAGAATTTCCCTCTGGTCCCTGAGGCTGCCTGGAGCTATCCCTGAGACTTGCAGCAACTAGGGTAAGCAGCTATGGGGTTTAGCAGGGGAAGAATTCCCCTCATCTCGTTGGGGCTGCCCAGGTTGGGGGGACCCTGGGCTGGGGTAGGGGGATACCCCCAAGACGGGGGCTTCCCATTGTTCCCATTGCCCCTATGCTGTGCTGCACAGGCAGGCACCTGGCCAGGAGGATTCCTCCTCCCGCTTTCCTTTGGCAACAGCTGAAGCAATCAGCGGGGTGGGGGTGGGGGAGGGGGCTGCTGAGGGTCAAAAAGTCCCTACCCCAGGGGCTTTCCTCTGTGTAGACCAAGGGTCAGCAACATTTTTGGGCAGAGTGCCGAAAACACCCACAACTTCAACTTGTAAGATGGTGTGCCAAGGTGGATGACAGGGGAGCCATGAGAGGCCGAATCCTTGCTGTTGCCATGTAGCCCTGGCCCCTTCCCTGCCATCCACCCAGAGGCACATGTGCCAAGCAAAATGCCTTTGAGTGCCACACTGGCATCCATACCGAGGGTTGCCTACCCTTGGTGTAGACCCTGGCTAGGGAGGTCTGGGGTGGGGAAGGTCTGTTCTGTTGCCCCCTTGTCCTTATGGGATGACAGAAGTAGGCAGGAAGCAGGCTAAGGGGCAGGGGGGTTGAGTCTGTCCCTGCTCCACTGGAGCAGATGGATATCCCAGGGCTGCAAAGCATTTTGGGATTCTGAGACAACTTGAACTGGGAACAGAACTGGGACAGAAGTTCCATATACGAGTTTGACTTAAATCAGTTAAGTCTGATGGTGCCAAGTTTATCCAACCAAGTCTGATCCAACCAAGTTTATCTTAAACTGGTTTTGTCCATTTTGAAAGTGGATTATGTGCACTGAACTTCTATGCTACAGGTTTAAACCAGTTTCTGATCACTTGAATCAGTTTATGTGCAATTTCTGTCCCTAGCCTAAGGGGTGGGGTGGGATGCAAAATTAACAGTCATGGAGTGTTCTACCCATTAGCCTACTGTAGTTGCATCTACTTTCCCATATAAATTGTGGTGGTGTAAGGTAATGATGTGGCTAGCATCCCATCTGGCTGCGTTTTGGCTTTCCTTCCCAAATGACTTGGGTACCTGTTTAAGGAGGGCTAAAACCAGATTAGGTCTTTGACCTTCACTTGAACTCCAACACTTCATACTACTCTGACACCATGTCCTAGTCTCACTAATCCTATTCATTAACTGATTAGTGTGACAGGAGCTATTGTGTATGTAAAACTTCCTAGGTTGCCAACTAGAGTGACTTTTCAGCTTTTTCAGCCAAAGAGTGTATCTTGATCCTGAGAGTAGATCTTGATCCTGGATCTCTGCTAACATGTTGAACAATGTCAAAATATTACATGTTATACCTAAATATATTTTTAGGAGGGGGAGATTTAATAATATATACATTAGCCTACCTAAAACAATACCTGTGTTGTTAAGAGAATAGTTGGTGGGTGTGGGTAGCATGGTACTGACATAAGTTATTGGGAGTTTTGAAGAAGGGTCTGGAGATGGTAATAGGATATGAGACTTGACATGTTTCATTAGTCATTGAAAGCTGTTGCCATTTGAATGCCTGTTTATGATGTAATATAGGCAGTTACTAGTGAATGTCATTTTCTTCCTTGGAGGTCAAGCACTGACTACTCTCAGTCCTCTCTTCTGGAGTTTTTCCCTGTAGTATAGCCTAGAAGGGTATGGTGGGGAAGCTGCCCCATTGTTCATGAACAACCTATGTTCATACTGATAGTAACTTTATATATAACTGCTATTAGAGTGAATTGGCCTAGTCAGAGTCATTGACAGTGTCTTTGGGGGTGTTGTGTTGGGTTGTAGCCATGTTGGTTTAATGATGGAGGCAGACAAGGTTCTTTGGGTAAATGTGTGACATATTTTATTAGACCAACTAAATAGATGGAAAAAAATTGTTCTCTGCAAGCTTTTGGGCACAAACAGCTTTCTTCAGGCATAGGTAAAGTCTCCTTGTTTTTTGTGTGTTCTCTTGGGTGGAATGGAAGCCAGTATGCAAAATGCAGGTCTGTGAAAATGTAAACATGTGGCAGTGAGGATCAGAGGTGATGGGAGATAAGTGAGAGACAGGTAGGTGGGGGGAGATGGGGAAAGGCCTGCCATCCAATAACTCCCATAACCTCTCTACATTTTACCAGCTACAGTTCGACCCCCAGGTCAACATTCCTCTACATACCTGTTTCACACCTATTGCCTCCCATCACCTCACTGCCACACATTTTGCATTTTCACAGACCTGCATTTTGCGCATTGGTTTTTATTCCACCCAGGAGAGCACACAAAACACCAGCAGACTGTCTGTATGGCTGAAGAAGGGTGTTTGTGCCCCCAAACTGGCAAAGCACAATTTCTCCATTTATTAGTTGGTCTGATAAAAGATGTCACATTTACCCAAAGAACCTTGTCTGCCTTTTGACACTGTCCTAGCATTCACATAGCAAATTTTAAAAATATCAGTTGTACTTTTATGGCATTACTTAACAGTGTATTTTTAAGTTTTCAACAAGTCTAACTGCTTGTTTAGCAGAACCTGGAAGAGCGAGCTAATGTAACTGAAAATGTTGAAATGAAAATTCCTTTATTTAACACCAACACAGTGTTCAAATGCTGCTAGAAACACTCCATTAATCACTATGTATTCTAAACAATTAAGTAGCATCCTGATAAGGCCTTTTCTGCAATTCTGTAATTTCACAGTTTTTGTGGTGAATAATCTGTCTAAATGCCTTGGCAGTCCCATTTGAGGGCACTGGAAAGTGAAATTGATATTGTTTTCCTGTTCAGATATGGTGTGGTCTCAGTACAGCATGCTTAATCTAGTCATCCCAAATGCAACACAAATGTGAAACTATGAAATAGGAATTAGTTAAGTCTATAGCCCAAATACTTCTATCTCACCAGAGTATTTCCAGTGTCTTTAATAGTTGTATGGAAAATGACTCCTCCCCATGTTTCATTTAATGCGGAGAATATATTTTTCCAGACACTAGCAGTGACAAAAGCTGACATAAAAATAACTTGTGAAATTTAATGATGTTGTCATGGTTTTATGTAGATGTAGTGGGGGTCTTGTACATGTTGTATTGAACCAGAGTATTGGGATGATTTTCCTAATTTCTCTGACACAGTGAATTTTCTGCAGTTGCATAAAATACAATGGAGAGGGGAGGAACTTCCAACTACTGAGTAAAGCTACCTTCAGGGGATATTTGTATGCATAAGGGTTATATATGGAATAAAGTGGGAGCTGATAAACAACATTATACTTCATAGTACTTTTAATGAATGTATTGCAAAACTTCTGGTGGTGCTGTGTATTTGCATGTGGGAAAAGTACAGCGGCTGGTGAACAGTATTTTTGTTTGTTTTTTGATTTTTTTTCCGCCCCCCCACACATGCAAGTAACTTTTCTGTTGTATACAATTATCTATACCTCCTGAAGTCTGATCCCTTCTACTTCCCTTAGGTATCCTTTTGGCTGGAGCCAAACTTTGTCTGAGGAGGTGTGCTTTGTGTGAGATGCTACTTTTCTTTATGATTTTTAGCTGCATGTTCTCAGCTCTCAAGATCATATGCTAAGCTGCCTTTTTAGGCATTGAGAACAGGGAGGGAAGGAAACTATTTTACTAATATGTAAAACTCTCTCTCCTCCTGGTTTGTGTGTAGTGAGTGAGGTAGAGGACTACAGGAAAAAGTACAAATCTTACCCTTTTTTTCTGATTTCAGCAACAGGCATTTCAGTTCTCATGAGCTAGCGACAGACATTACATATAAACCGGTTTAAGTGATCATAAACTGGTTTGAACCGGTAACCGAACAGATTTGCAGTGCACACAAACCAGTTTCAAAATGGGTGAAACCAGTTTGAGATGAATCTGGTTGAATGTAGTATCAGACTTAACTGATTTGAGTCAAACCAGTTAATGCAATGTCTGTCTCAGACCCCTTGCCAGTTCAA
>NW_017728910.1:41648892-41660919 GCF_001723895.1 Crocodylus porosus
ATCCCTGGGCTGGGCTCTCTGGGCTGTGCAGAGCTGGCCCCTCCTCTCTTCTCCCTGTATGGAGCTCCGACAGAGACTGCAGGCATCTGCCTAGCTTCTGCTTTCTCTCACCAGCCCCCCCACCCAACCAGGCATTCCGCTGTCCCCTCTGCCTTACCGACACACAGCATTAGCTAGCAGACCACACGCTGGCTATGGTCCGCAGACTGGACAACGGCAGAATTAATAGGTAGTTGCTAATGTCCCTCTTGTTTTTTTTTAATGGGGCGATAAACACCAAGTTAGGGGTGATAAACTCTGTGTTATCAATTCCCTGCTGGGCTGGTCAGGAGGAGAGGAACTCCTCTCTAATCAGGGCATCCTGCCAGGGCCTGGCCATGCCTCGCTGAGCTCAGCACTATGGAGGGCAGGGAGGGCTGCTCTAGTGCCCCCACTGGCTTTTAGCCTGAGCCACTGCAGGCATGTATCTACATGTCTGGGATGTCTGTGCAGCTACAAACTGGTTTAGCCTAGCCAGGTTAGACTAACTTACAAAGATTGAATAAATTCAGGCTTAGGCTTTTTGAATGCCTGTCCCTAGCTTTGCAGACCAGTTCCTTTGCTATCCAGTTCTGATGCATCCTCAGAGCAGCACATGTGATAGCTTTTTCATTTTTACTTAGTTTATATAAGACAGATGTTCCAAGAAGCTCCAAAAACCCCCCTGCTGCATTATCTATTCATATGGAAAAGGCGGTACAGTAAAATCTTGTGCTAACTAACTTCCATAAAAGAGGGGTGGTTTTATTATATGGATTGCATCACACTAAGGCATTAAAGACTTGCATTTCTGTAGTATGATTGGTTAAAGTGTAAAGGCATGTCTTGAAGGCTATCTTTTTTTCATTAGGCTCTTTGAGTAAGCTGGTGTTTAAATTAAATAAGTATGCCAACAGCTGCCCCTGTGGCTTGGCTGCCTCACAGTAGGAATGACTTTTTAGACATGAAGAGCTGTCGGAGGTAACACATGTTATGTCTGGTGTGGGAAAGGAATTCATGGAAGGAAGACTTTGAGCGTTCCCACTATATGAAAAATCCTGACCTTCAATAAGTGCCAGTTTAAGGTGAAGTCCTGTGCCTATTTCACACCAGTAACTAAGTGCTACAGGGTATGGTCCAAATTATTTGTCAGTTTAAGATTACAAAAAAAATGTTTTTAATAATGTTGCCCTTAACTATTCATGAGACCAAAAACTGAATGAATTGCTTGTTTAAAACAGCACTTAACTTAGATTAAAAACAGTCCTTGTGTTTATTCTGCCTCTAACTGTCCAGGGTTTGACAGGTGCAGGAAGCATCATTTACAGGTGCATCTTGAATTGCAACTTTGTCCCAGGCTCAAATGTTATCTTGGTATTTCATAGGTACTTGAAATCAGACAATAGGCTTATACTTCTGTAATATCCCAGAATAAATGCCTGTGTCCTTGGAGAAATAAATCCATGTCTATTTTTAGTCTTGCACTTCTAAATAGTTAACTTTGTTTTATGCCCCCCCCCCCCCCCCGTTTGGAGGGCCCTTTTAAACTGCGCTTTGCCCGAGTGGGCCTGGCATCGGGGACCGCTGGTTTCTCACGCCGTTTGGATGCATAAGATACTTATATCAACGCAGCTATTCCTCCATATTTATGATTTGTTGCATTAAGCCCACCCAAGTAATATGCCTCTGAGGTTTCTACTGTCTGCTCTGTTAAATCCCACTGCTTTCCTCAGAGACTCCAAGCAGCAGCAGTGTACATACACATTCGGATGGCTACACTGCAGCAGAGGAATTGCCTCCCTTTCTTCACCTTTCCTGTCACAATATTCTTGTAGATTTAGCTTGTATTTGTGCATTTGATTGTCTCTAAGATAAGATCCAATTTCCCGTAGAAAAATTATTGCTGCTTCAAACTGCCCTTTATGCCCTTGACGTTCAACCCATTCTACTAATTCTGTACATCTCCAAACTAATGTAAATAGACACATTTTATAATGAAACTAAATAGAATCAATCTGCTCAGTACTTGAATAGAAGGCTCCTGGGGAAATCATTTAATTGATAATACTCATTCTAACAGTGAGATTGACAGTAAAAAAAAAAAAAAAAAAAAAAAAAAAGCAATATTGTTCACTCCCCAAAGCCCACTAGTACATTTTGACGTATAAAGTAAACACTTCATTATTCCAGATTCTGCTTTCTCATCTATACTCCCAATTCACATGGAAGGCAGAATGTATCTATGTAAAGGTGGAATTTGGCATCTTCTTTAGATAAGCAGCTTTTTATTTACCCAACTCCTTTTTTATCATTTTATATGTCAATAGTTACAGTATCCACAAATCTTTATGGTTGTTTTTCAGGTTTTATTTTGTGTAGTGAGTACGCTTGAGCAATGGAGTTGATATTTTACAGCTGGAGTTTCTCTTTATTGTGTTCACTAATGTGTGCTGAGGACCAAGCAAGAATAAATTAGGCTTTTTCTGGATTATTGTCATTGACTGCAAATTGTAACAGATTTGGGGGACAGCCTACTTTATTTTTTTCAGTAAATATAGAAAATTGCAGATGACTGGCAGCACAACAGGGATCACTTGTGTGGTAGGAAGTGAATATTTGGTCATCTTTGACAAGGCATGCATACTCCCAAGTGAGATGTCAGTGCTATTTCCAAAGCAAGAATTTGAAAATTAAGTAAAGTTAAGCATTGATCAGGATGTTGGAATAAAGGTGAGAGTTCATTTTATTCATTTCTGCTTCCTGCTTAAAGGACTTTTCTCTCATACTAGCCTCTGACTTAAGATACTGAGTAAGCTTTTAAACTACATTGTTAGTGTACCAGGAGATGGCATTCAAATTGAAATCTTGGGGCAATCTTAAACTTTAAATTATACTCTAAAATTTAGCATACTTGTGAAGGATTAAATTGGGTGGTATGAAATTGCCATATGATCAGGACTAATTGTGTTCAGTTTGCTGATTTAGTAGACATGATGCTGGACCACAACTGTCCTGGCCTAATGCAACCGAAGTTCTGGTCAGTATAATATCTTTTAAATTGAGGGGCAGGAGATGCCTAAATGCAGTCCATGCTACCATTTAATCCAGCTGGTGGGGCTCTTCATGGGTCCATTCAGAGCCCTGTCAGTCACGGGCCTGTGGACTAGATGGGTCCAAGCAGGGTGGCATGGAGCCCTGATTTCAGTATGTGGGGCTGGGCAGAGGCCCCGATTCACTCTGTGAACTAGCTTCACACCACTCGCTTAGCCTGTGAAGCCAAGAGGTTGAGTGGCTCTGTTCTAAGTATGTCGTTCTTCAGCTCATGTATGAACACAGGAAAGCTTTTGTAATGCAGAACAGCCTAACCCCACCTCACTCGTGGCTTTGGAAGACATCTGCTGCTTTTTCATAAAAATAACTATTTAACTGTGTGTGTCTATGGAGATACTTACACTTTTTTTTGACAAAAATGTAACAGTTTCAGCTGGCCATAGAGTGCACTTCTTTAAGACAGTGCTGTTTTAAGACCAGCAGTTGGGGGTTGCATCCTGATGGCAACTGTTCTTCAGCATTTGTTCTGTATGACCCCTGGCACATATTACACTTAAGACGTGATTAACCAGTTAATCATGTCTCAAATTTGATACCTGGCCACACATTCAATCAGTTAATGATGTGATAGAACAAGGAATAAACCACAGTTATTACACAAACTGTGTAATAACTTTGTGGCTGATTTCTATCACATCCTTAATTGAATGTGTGGCCAGGCCAGGGCTCCTAGCCACAGGAGCTTGCTTCTTGCTCATACAGGAGAAGCCTGGGCTCTCCCTGCACCAGCAGTTAGGTGTGATGGGATCTGATGGTTGATGCCACGATCTCACTTCCTGCCATACATGTGTGGTATGGTGGGAAGCACAGTTGTGGGGATCATGCATCAGATCCCATGTCTCCTTTATTTGCACATTGGCCAGGGACCTCTGTGCAGTTTGACAATCGTGGCTACAACATCATTCTTTCAATACTGTAGTCTGAAAAGCACTTAAACTCCTTGGTGTGAAGGGCACTATGCATAGACAAAAATATGAGTCAGGAATTTTAATTTCTAAGTCAGTCAGTCATGGTCTGTCTGAACTTAGAAAGCCTATCAGGCTATCATGGTTGGTTTCCCTAGCTAATTTCTGCCTCTGGAGTAGCATCATTCTGTCACCACATACTTGCTGTCTGCATACCCTGTCTTAAATTTGAAACTATCAGCAACATCTTGATATGCTTCATTATTACCACTTTCCTATTTTTCTTAGTCTTATACAATAATGTTATTTCATATATCCTTATGTGAAAGGCCATTCAAATTCCTGTTACATCGTATTGTGATATGCTGATAAATGAAAATGTAAAACTTTGGCACTATTGTCAAAAAATAAAGTAGACTACTGGACACCTTTGGAATTCCCATATCTAACTAACCACTCGTGAATTCCAATTATTCTAGGTGTGCAGGTTGTGGGGGGTGGGAGAATAGAATTGATTCAACCATTGCTAGTTAAACGATTCTTGAATAATTGAGTTCTTGGTACTTCGTCTTTCTACGTAATCCATATGTTGCGTTTTGTATGTAATAGGAAAGGTAGCGCTACTATAATGGACTAGGTCTTTATCTCCAGCTGTTAGGTACTGAGGTTATGTACTATACAATAAGGCTGTGTGAAATTTCAGCAGCCGTTTTGGAGTGAATTGAAGGCGAAACGAACCGAAGGCAAAGTGAACTGAATCCAAAATGAAACAGAAGGCACCAAAACAAAACGAAACCATCCAAAACGTTTTGGAGATGTTTCGGGATGTTTCAGAGGCGCCCCCTGGGAATAGTCCAGCACAGCCCCACAGCCCTCCTTTTAATGTGCTGGAAGGCTGGGCCTGGGCAGGGGATGGGGCCAGGGAGGCAACCATGGGGGCTTCTCCCATGGCTCCTCCCAGCTGGGGCAGAGGCAGACACAGCCAGAGTAGCTGAGGGAGAACCTGCAGCCTCTTGACTGCGCCTGCCTCATCCTGGCTGATCTGAATCTCCAAAACAGCGTCCAAACTCCAAAACTGATTTGGCCGAATCAAAACGGAACAGTGATCCAAAACACCAAAACAAATCACTGTCCTCTGAAAAGGCTGAATTTAAAACCAAAACGAAACACAGCCATTTTGGACAGCCCAACTTTCTCCAGCACCTCAGCTTCGTGCTGCTGAGGCATAGTGCAGAGCTTTGTCTTTTCAGAAAGCTTTTCAGAGTGAGACTGCAGGAGTATTGGATGTGAAGACCCTAGTAAGTGTTAATAGTACCTAGGCAGTTCTAGGAATACATGGTTTCAGTTGTTTAGAAAGCAAATGTTTAGTACAAGCAAACTGTTATAATGGTGTAAAAAGTGTCTGTATAGAATACTGTGAACAACTTCTCAACGAACTGTTAGACTAACTCTGTGGGTACTCATTAAGCAAACTTTTCAGCTCTGCTGTTACCTACTTATAAAACTAGGATTCCAACATAACCTTTACAGGCTCATGTGGGCACAGGCATGCACATGGATACATTCCCCTCTGATCCATTTTAAAGATGACTTTTCAGTCTTTATAAAATGCCTATACTGTATAGTGTCACTTGCACTCTTCCTATCTTGCAAAAAACCGGCAGCATGTCAGTTCTTTTTTCCTAAACATTTGGAAACATTTGTCACCAAACGAACAGTCTGGAATCCCCCCAGCTAGCAGCATTCCTACTCTTAGGTTAGTAGTTGGCTTGGCTTCTCTGCTGTGGGTGAAACAGAAATCTGAAGCCTTGATCCAAGCAGTTGCTGGGAGCCAGAATTTGCAGCAGACTCATCACTTGATCCCACATCAGTCACCCCCTAAGTCCATGGGGACTAACACTTGTATCTTGCGTTGCACTCTAAGTGCTTGCAAGATGAATGTGTGTGATTTGCCAGGCATCTTGTTCAGAATGAATGCTTCCTATAGGCCTTTGGAAAGGGCCACTAAATCTAAGTCATAACCGGTCCTGGAGGTTTTCACGCTCTTTTAGTTTGAGATGCTCTGTATGTGTATCGCGACAGTATTGTCCCAATTGAAATCTAGGCATGTGTCTTTTTTAGTGCTTATCTTTCTTTTGTTTGGATTTTAAAAACTGCTGTGCATTAGGAGCTTGTATTCTGAGCTAAGTATCCCCTAGTAGTGAGCTCTACTAAAGAAGTGAAACTACAATGCTTAAGTTCCAGTAGATTGGAGAACACCTATCCTGCATCCATATGCTTCCATTCTTGTTCCATCATTGCTTCCCTGTCTCTCTGTCCCCCCTGCTCCCAACAAACTCCTTAGTGAATCTAAAGCTTGTCAGTTGTCCAGTAAATAAAGTGAACACAAATGCCTTAAAGGTAAACAATCAAATTTCAAAGCTGTTTACTATCAGTGTCATTTGTTCTGGTTGCGTTCCATCTGTTCCAAGACAAAGCCTTAAATTAAAAGGGCATATGCAGAGAGGAATGCATAGAGAAAGGGACTCTGACAAAATATGAGAAAATGAAACCAAAAGATAAGTGGATATACTGCTGAATATGTAAAATTAATATCTATTGCTGAAGAATATTGTGTGCCTCTTCCAAGACACTGTAGCCTGGCTAGAATAAATGGGTGGAAGGGCAGAAGGTGGAGGACGTCTGTATCCTATTATGAATGGGAGGAAATTACTGTCTGTACTCTGAACGTTGGTGGGCTCTGAATATCCTGCCAGCTGTCTGGATAGGACTCCTAGGACACAGAATAAAAAGCAGAGACTTGTCAGTGCTCAGTGTCTAAAATAACCTAGCAGGGATCAAACTTTGAGATGATTTGTGGGTTTCAACTGGCTTTCTTACTTTAACTGGAAACTCTCTGCTCTCTTTCAGGAGTGTGATTCTCTTCTGAAAACACTGCTGCTCAAAAGCTGCAAACACGAGAAGTAAATCCCATCTGGTTGTCAAGTCATTGACTCAGTGTGAAAGTGCTTTCATGAGGTAACATTGGGCCAAAGTCACTTTTTCGTTCTCCTTTGTGAATCTGCAGCCAAGCAATGGGCCAGAAAATCTCAGGGAGCATAAAGTCTGTGGATGTGAGGGAGCCCCCTTACAGACCTGTCAAACGAGAGTTGAGGGGCCCTGACTTTTGCAAGCCTGCACGTCTGGACATGCTACTGGATATGCCCCCTGCCAAACTGGAGGTGCAGTATAAACACGCTTGGAATAATGAAGATCGCTCTTTAAATATATTTGTAAAGGAAGATGACAAACTCACTTTTCATAGACATCCAGTTGCCCAAAGCACAGATTGTATCCGGGGCAAAGTTGGCTACACCAGAGGTCTACATGTCTGGCAAATTCACTGGCCCACAAGGCAACGGGGAACACATGCTGTGGTGGGTGTGTCAACAGCAGAAGCTCCGTTGCATTCTGTAGGATACACATCGTTGGTTGGCAGCAATAGTGAATCCTGGGGCTGGGATCTGGGACGGAACAAACTTTATCACAATTGTAAAAACCAACCTGGGGTGACATATCCTGTCTTTTTGGAACCGGATGAGCCTTTTGTACTCCCAGACACCTTACTAGTGGTTTTGGATATGGATGAAGGGACGCTTAGCTTCATGGTAGATGGACAGTATCTTGGAGTGGCCTTCAGGGGACTGAAAGGGAAAAAAGTTTACCCTATAATCAGTGCGGTTTGGGGGCACTGTGAAATTACCATGAGATACATCAATGGACTTGATCGTAAGTGTTACACAATTTATGCATCATAATATTTTGCAACTCGTTTCCCATATTGTTACCTTTCCTTTTTCTCTTTCTTCTTAACTTTTCCTTCATTGTGAGTGGAGGAGTGCTGGAGGGTGTCTACCGCTGACAGTACATGCAATATGCATAACTCTTCCACCTGACAAAAAAAAAAAAATTCTTTGCTGTCTCATGTTCCACATCAAAGTGGTGTGGCTTCTGTCAAGCTGTCCGGTCAAGTCCCAAGATAAATTTTGTATTCTGTAGTACAAACAATTGTGCTTCTACTTCTTGTTCTTTATGCAGGGACTGGTATCTGGAATCTATTACAGTGTAAGAAAGCTGTTTCTTCCAAGAAAATTGGGCATGTGGAATGTGGAAAACCTCCAGAAACCCCATGTTATAAAATTCTAGTTTATTTGAAGTTGTTATGCTCATTTAAATTCTTCTAAAGATATTGTTTTGAAAGTGACGCCATTTTTGTCCCCTTATTTTCTGGATAATTTTATCAAAAAATGATTGGGCTTCCTGAAAATAAGGCTTAACTTGGTCTCTTTTGGTTCTACTGACTTTTTTCTTTCTTAGGTCTTGCTTGATTTTTTTTGTGAGCATAAAGCATGGTCAATAAGAAGCATCTTGGTCTTATGACAGCATAACTAGAGCAGCTGACTAGAGCAACTGACTGATTCTGAATCTCCCTATGGGTCTTGTTGCTGCTTTGGGAACAGTAAACATTGTTTCATCTCTATCTAGTGTAGTGTACATTTTTGTGCTGGCACAGTTATGCAAGGGCATATAAGGAAGTGTTGCTACTTTGGAGCCTAGTTTCCTTCCCACTCTGAAGTGTGATATAAGTAGGTTGCATGAGTAAACAGAAGCTTATTCTCTGCTGTATAACATGCTGTAAAAGGTGGACCACAATTTGAGCCGTGAGCATGAATCTACAGAGTACGGACAAAATAGCTGACTAAAAGTTTCTTGACCCTGGAACTTTCCTTTATGAATTGGGCTATTAGTTATTTCCTGTAAAGGAGGATAAAAAACTGCAGTCGCTCTCCTAATTTGAGGGACATGTTTCAGATTTAATTTTGTTTTAGTTTTTAATGGAGGCAGTCTGTATTTTCTTCATCAATTTAATTCCCTGCTCATTAATTTTGCATTTGTGTTAGTTTGTAAAATCCTAATTAAAGAACTTGCATGTGTTTTAAGGATTGCCTCTTTAAAAACAGAACACTCCTTTTTGGGGGAGAAAATTTACCAGCTGAACCCTTGCAGTTTACATTTTTAATGAAATCTTTTAGTGCCTTTAAAAAGAAGAAAATGAAAGGGTCAGGAGGTTTCAAACCTTGAAAAGAGTTGTTTTTTTGGGGGTTTTTTTGACAAAGTGCCATAGCAGTTTGGCTTTCTTTTTAGCTTTAGTTTTTTGAAAGCTCCAGTAAAATAGAGTAAAAATAAACAACAATCACTTCACATACTATAGTTATTCATGTAGATTAGACAGTAGGCCAAGTTATTCATTACATTTGTTGGTTGTCTTATATTCATTTTTTCTGTTTGGGTTATTCAAGCTGGTATTTGAGATTTGATAGAAAGGCAGAATACTCCCCCAGGTCAGAAAGGAGGAGCAGGCAGAAAACATTTATCAAGAGGATAAAGGTATTTACAAGGGGAGAGGTAATAATTTATAACTCAGAATGATAGAAGGGGTGAAATCTTCCACCTTGTTCCTTAATCTATCACTAGTTCACTTAAAGGGCAAAGCTTAGTGGGGTCCCTCCAGTGGCATGAGAGGGGTGCCTTAGAACTTGAACATGACCCTCATGAAGTCAGTACTTTCAAGTTGTGGCCTTTAATGTGATCACTGTGGTTTAACTGCAGTTTTCTGACGCCTACTAGACTAGGAGTAGTATCATGTAGACCCAGTAGTTACAGAAAGTGGCTAGCTGATGATTAACCCAAGAGTTTTGATGCATAGTCTTATCACAGGTTCTCTTGATCCATTCCATTTTTCAAGCTGGATCATATGTGGGCTGTTTCTGCTTCTCCAGAGTAAAGAAGTTGGGATATGATGACATGCATACTGTATCCCCAGTGGATGCACAAGTCAAAGTGATTTGAGCTAAATCTCCCTTAACTTGTTTTGTGGAAAGCAGGATGCTTCTCAAGATAAGTGTCTCCTTAATTGTGAGATGTGGTAGATAAGTTAGTATTAACTTGATTGTTGATCAGTTCTCTAAATCATGTCAGTTCATGATTTCCATTGCTCAAAATGCACATCACAGCTTGTGATGACTTGTGTAGCTTTTTTGCTAGACAGACACCTGGACTGTGTAGGGATTTCTAGTGCTCTGAAAACTTGTTGTTGTGGGTGCGGGGGCAATGAGTTTCATATTGTGTGTTTTGCTTTTAACAAAGAGTAATCGTGCTTGTAAAAAGAGGGAAAGGAAGAGCTGAAGGATCAAGTGTTAGGCAGCTATTCCACAGCTGAGAGAGAATCCGTATTCAGAAGTGCAGGCTGATGCAAACCAGTTGCTCTCTCCAGCTTGATGTTAAAACTTGCAATTTCTTAAATATATCTTAATGAGACTGAGAAGCAAACCTAAAAAAGGGAACCGGAACAGTATGAGGGAGGCTTTATATGTCTGCTGCTGCTCAAGGGGGGCCAATAACATCTGATCTAAGTGCATCTCCCATGAGGCAAATTTTCAGACAGCCTGGCTGCTCAAAAGCTGCTTCAGCCAGGGAATGGTAAGCAAGCCAGAAGGTGTTCAGCATGCTGATGCTGTAGGAAATCAAGCTCAAGTTGTTTTGCAATGAAGCATATGCTAACAACCACCTTTTCTAGTCCATTCATGTCCTAAGTGAGCTCTTGAAAGAATTCCCATATATTTTATTATCTATCCTGCTTTTAAGAGGGGTTCTTTCAAACCAAGCAGGAACTTATTCAAATTAACCCAATTCTTGAAACAAACTTTATATTGCCAGTTGACTGACTAGAGGAATGTTAAAACTGATGGTTGATTTCAATGAAAATACAAATTGGGCATCCACATAGCATTTCTTCAAGGCCTAAAAAAATGTTTTGCATTATAATTTTCTCACAAGCATCGGTTACTTATTTTGTTTTCTGTAGTATAGACTCATAGGGTTTTTCCTTCTCCTTTTTAATTTTTAGTGTAAGCTTTTTGTATTTAAAAATATGAAGTATTTACTTTTAATATTAAAAAATGTAGCATCAGATAAGCATTATTCTCTGTTGCACCTAACTGTCAGTACATGTTTCTTTTAGGAATTCTAGTTCCCCTTTTTTTTTTTCTACCTTTAATTAAAGGTCACCTGTTGGACTTTTGATTTGTGGTGGACCTTGGGTCAGGAAAAGTTGCCTTGAGCACTGAATTTGTGGTAGGCATGGTCAAGAATCCTACATGGCATTAGAAGAAACTAATTTCAAACCTTATTTAGGTGTATTGTGTTTTTTCCCAGAGCCATGGAATTGCATATTTTTTTTTACTGCTTTAGTCGCTGGGGGGAGGGCATTATGGCTTACGAGTAAAGGGCTCCAGCATATCGGGGCTGCTCAGCGCTACAAAGCAGCTGTGGGGGAGGGGAGGAGCCACAGCTGGACCTGCATCCTGGTGAGTGAAGGGGGCAGGGAGAGCTGTGATTTTAAAAAAAAAAACAAAAAACAAAAAAATCAAATGCCAAAATATGGATATTTAGAATTTGTTTTATTCTAATGATTGAGGCACCCTGGCTTCCAAATTGCTTTAATATTGTAAATATATCAGTAAAGCATTTTGTTCCACTATATATATAGTGGTGTGTCATTTTAAGCATGGAAAAATGCAGTTTTGGGTTGTTTTAATCTGATACTTTTGGTTTTTTTAATAGACAAAAGCTAGGATCCGTGCTTATTACTGATTGATTGATAATCAGCACCTCACTCAAATTAGTTTCATTTCTTCCCAAATTCCAAAAGCACCAGTAAGCATCGCTGGTAAGTGTTTAGTCAGAGTTGATTTGCACTAAAAGCAGGAGAAACAAAAGTGAGTGTTTTAACCTGGTATTGCTAGCTCCTACTTCCCAGTCAGGTGCCGTGGCAGCTACTTTGAGGCTAGGTACAGACATTTCATAGTTTCATAGTTGGTAGGGTTGGAAGGGACCTGAGCAGATCATCTAGTCCGACCCCCTGCCATGGCAGGAAAGATTACCGGGGTCAAAC
>NW_017728910.1:41661202-41721216 GCF_001723895.1 Crocodylus porosus
GCCCAGAACTGGACACAGTACTCCACCTGCGGCCTGACCAGTGCTGCATAGAGGGGGAGGATCACCTCCTTGGACCTGCTTGAGATGCATTTGTGCATGCATGACAAGGTGCGGTTGGCCTTCGTGACTGCATCCCCACACTGCTGGCCCATGTCTATTTTGGCATCAGTAATAACTCCAAGATCCTTTTCCAACTCTGCGCTGACGAGAAGGAAGTTCCCCAGCCTGTAGGTATGCTGCTTGTTCTTCTTTCCCAGGTGCATCACCTTGTACTTGTCAGTGTTGAATCCCATCCTGTTCCCATCAGCCCACCCCTGTAACCTGTCTAGGTCTGATTGCAGCCTATTCCTCCCTTCTAGCATGCAAAAAGCCTAAGGCAGAAGCTATCCAAGTTGAATATTTTTCTGTAAGCAGTGTTGTTTAGATTGGTAATTGCTTGTGTTGCATCTGTTGGTGAGGTTACAGAAGGTTGTTTTTTGTTTTGTTTTTTTTATTTTATTTTGTTTTTTTTGGGGAGTGTGGTGGTCATTGCTCGCTCACTCACTCTCTCTCTCTCTCTCTCTCTCTCTCTCTCTCTCTCTCTCTCTAACTAGGGAGCAGATTCAAACCTTGCTGAAGGACAACCTTTTGGAGAATATGATTTCACTTGTTAATCTGATCCAACTCTTGATTAATATACTTGTTGTTAGGGCTCCGCTGCGGAGCTGCAAGCAACTTCCAGACGTTGTTGCCTGTCTGCTCATAAACTAGGTGGTGAAATAAGGACCAGACTTTGTTTGAGGCATATAGAGTAATTGTCCTGGGAACACTAATGTATCAAGAATTTAGAATGATTGTACCTGACAAGTTCTTATAATCTTAGTTTTAACTTTGGTTTATTTTAATTAAAAGAACAGCCTGTTCAATAATGTGCTACAAATGTTAAACATAAATATAGGCTCTTCCCTGTCTTTATTGCAGAGGCATTCATTAAAGGCAAAATGTTAACTAACTATCATGCAGTATTTTTCTCTAAGATATTGCATGATTTTCCCTTCCCCCCCCTCAGTGGTCTCTGGTGAATGACTTTTAAAGTATTCTTTTAATGGATATACTTTCTTATTCGTTTCTATGCTACTTAACACACAATTCAAGGGGATGCGTTGGGAAGATTACTTTAAACTACTGAGAACAATTCTTTTGTATGAAATCTTAGTGGGCATTTCCCCCCCTCATACATGTGATCAGGAAATTAAGTGGTGGCAATTAATTAGCTAGCAGCTTGACGAAGTAGCCCCCAACATTTGGGATAATTTAACAGAGAATAGCATTTGCAGGTCCCATTTTAGGAAATTGGCAGCTCATAGTAGTTTCTCTTGCAAGTACTTTTCCTTTCCTCCTATAATCCTAATTCATTGACATTTTTCTAATGGAGTCCTAACCTCTTTCTCAACAACCTGAAACTACTTTGTTACTATAATTATACCACTCAGCTGATTGACTCCTTGCCCCTGTCCCTTATAGTCCCAGCATTGTCAGCTTCTCTCTCCCTGCTCTCCAAGGACATCTTTTCTCCTGTCTCCTTTCCCTGCTTGTGGTTCATCTTTTTCTCTTTCTCCTCTTGCTACCCCCTCCCTCCCCACACTCCTGGTGATGATAATTTATTCTCTTTTACTTTCACCACTCACTTATGTATATAATAAAGAAAAAAATACATTGGGCTGCAATTTCAAATTCTCAGAAATTTAAGAATCTCTTGAATTAGGGTTGCTTGCATACCCATAAAATATTTCCTTGATCTTACCCATGATGCAACTTTTAATTGCAAGCACATGCCTCCCTCTTCTCTCCTCCTCTCCCCCCACCCATGAAGCTATTGCCTCATTGATTGCATAGAATAAATCAGGGTGCTGAAATGAATGAATTTATGTCTGTGGGACCTCCTGTCCATTTGCAGTTAGAACTAGAAGAATAATAAATTTGAGTTTTATGGCAAAAATGTCTGTCAGCAGCTGACAACATTTACAAGACACAGGTTGGAATAATCTAGCTCCAGTCTAGCCCAAGCCAGTAAGCTTCAACACTGCACGTCTCTCCCCACACTACCTCGGGCCAAGCAGCGGGGGGCTGCATCTGCACTGCTGCTGCTTCTCTTAGTCCTTTGCTCCCTGTCTGGGGCAAGAGTACAGCTTCTAGCTGATAGGGAACTGTGCTGGGGCTGGGCAGCTGGAAGCTGTGTCCAAACTGGTGCTGTGTCCCCTGCCTTCTAGCTCTGACATGGGTGAAGATCACCACCTGGAAGCTGTGTCCCTGCTGCAGCCTTGGGGAGGTGGTGAGGATGAGGGGAAGCACACTTTTTATATGGAGTGCTGCTGTCTTTCTTCTCCCCCTTCTCCTCCCCCTCGTGCAGCCTTAGCCAAAAAACATCCTTTGAACAAGTGATGTGTGAAGATACTGGAGTGACTGTTTCAGCAGTGGTAATGGCCACTGGCTGTAGTGAGGGGGAGAGCTGCCATCCCTCTTACAAAGAGTAGGATGCTCGAGTGGTAGGCAGGGATCAGCGCACCGTTAGTAAAATATGGAACCTGAATTGCAGGTTGGATAAATGGTTGGGACACTGTTAATGGGGGACTGGATTAGATTTTTGCAGGTTTGAGGGCTAGATCTGTCCTGCAAGCCTATCTAATTCAATGTCCAGTGGGTGGCAACCACTAGTGGAGCAACTGTTTGTTCTTGATAGCGTTCTCACTATCCTCATCCGCTCTTGCCCTGGCCTTTATTATGACTGTTATTATCTTATGGCATGGGTCTGGTATTGGGTGCTGCAAGCTCCACTTTCTCTATACCTAATGGGTTGCCATCATTAGCGGAGCCTGATTTTTTTTCTTTTTTTTTTCTTTTTTTTTTTTTTTTTCCTTCTTCTTACGGCAGTCTTGTCACTAAAGTCCAGTTTTGCCCCAGCCACTGTCTTTTGTGTAGGAGGGTTTCTTTCCTAGCTTTTAAAAAGTATAAACACTCTGATTTAGCATAATGTAGCACAGAGAACGAAATCATTTGGGATTGCTCTGTTTTGCATGGTCTCAGCCACCACCTTGCATTTTTGTGCAAGATGCACTGTTATTTCAGTTTGGTCGTATAGATTTTGTGTAGGTTCAGCTCAGTTGTCACTTCACTCATCCACCCCCCTAGGGATGTCTTGCGTATGCCCAGGGGTGTGCAAAGCATAGTTTGGAAACTCCTGATTTAGATCAATGCATTGTGAGGGGCATTATAATAAAGCTCACAAGTAAATAATAGCATGGAATAGCATAAGGTAACCATGCAGGGACTAAATGCTGAAAGATGAAGATAAAACAAAATAGCATCCAGGAACATTAATCCTACAATAGGACCCATTCAGCCTAGATAAATACAAATGCAACAAAAGGCTATTTCCTATCTTCAATGAGTTTTATAGTCTACATATGCTGACTAATTACTCATTCAGTGAGCCTTCTGTATGCCGTGCATAAAATGAGGCAGGGCCTTGTAGGAAAATTAGTTGATTGTCATATAATTTAATGGCTTTATCCTATGTATATAAATAGACTTCTGAAATAAAGCTGCATTATATCAGGTATTTTTAAAGTTCTGAATCTCCACTTTACAACTGTAATGTACTTTTATCACAGGGTGAGGTAGGCGGGGCAGGGTGCCCATCTTTTATATATAAAAGAGTTAGTTGGCCTGAGTTAAGAGTTTTGTTGGACTCTGAGCTCTGTAGGAAGTAATTGCTTAGCTAGCATTGAGTCCAGCTGCACTGTTTTTTCCTTAAAGGATTTTGAATTAATTAACCAATGCATTTCCAGCATTGACTGTTAGTGAATTTGAAACCTAAGAATAAGGGTACACATTCAACAGCAATGTGGTAACTTGCTTGTATTGTATATTACCTATACATTTTCTTCCAGCTATGCTTGGAATAACTACCAGACATCTACTAAGCTTTCTAGGTATATAGGGGCTAGAAAAGCGTAGTGAGTTCTGTTAACTGATTTTTCTTATTTCTATACACATGCCTTTTTAGAAGTAAATGTAAAGAGCTTGAAAGTAACACCTACCTAGGCAGTTCTGTAGGGAAATTAATGTTTAGTTTCAGGATGCTACTGTGCAGTGTTTAAATCATCTGTTAACAGTAAAATAATTTTCTTTACAATTGAGCTGAAATGCTGATGGTGTTGCTTATGCATTTGTTTTTCTCTTGCAAGTGAAGTTTAACAGATAATGCAAATGGAGTTAACAGATAATGCAAATGGAGTTTCATAGCTTTGTTGGGAATACAGGTTTTCATGCTGCTTGTTTTTCTTTTGAAGAATGCTTGACTGATTTATATTTCTACCACCATCACAGAGAATGAAAGTGTCCAAGCTTTTTAGTGCAAATTAACTGTTTCTGCTTTCAGTTATCAGTGACTTATTTATTTTGTTTCTAAGAGTGTGTTTACATGCATTGTTGGAACATTTGAAAAAACATTAAAAGAATGGAGTTTATAAAACTCTTTTCTGATACAGGGATCCTGATTTTCTTTGTTTAAAAATTGTCAATTCTCTGATTTAAAAACCCTCAAATCCACGATTAAAATGAAACGCCACTAAATCAATTGAACGCAACATTTTATTGATATAGTTACAATTTTAAAGCAATTTGGGAGCTTACCAGTGCCTTTATCACTGTAATTAAATAAATTCTAAATACCTATAAACTTTTGGTGTTTTTGATTTTCGGTTTTTATCATAGGAAATCAAAGCTTCCCCTGCTGCCTTAGCTCACTAGGGTGCAAGTCCAGGCCCCTCACTCCCAAGCCACAGACCCAGCCCTGCCAGAGGGGAGCCCAAGCGACCACGCCTACAAGACCAGGAACCTGGGTCCATAGCCTCTGCCCCATGCAGCAGTGCCTGAGCCCCAACTGCTACTCACAGCGACAGGCAGCAGTTGCTGAGGCTGAGTGCAGTATGGAGCCGAGCTCCCCCTCCTTCACAAGTGGCATGGCTGGAGTGGAGCCCATGGAGTGGGGAAGGGGGCCAGTGCAGGCTGTTCACTGTGGGCTCGGGGCTTTCTGCCCTGCTGCCTTTCCCCTGGGACCTCCACATCCCAGCAGTTGGGACCTGGCATGGCAGGGCACCTCACACCACCATGGCAATGCACCCCCTGCATGCCAGGGGCACAACTCTGCGTCACTGCCTCTGCTTCTTTCAGGCAGGCAGAGGGTGCTTTGCCAGGGCAGTGCACGGCTTGTAATAGCAAGCAGCTTCCCTGCCTCACCCCACTCTGCCCTACTGTGCTGGGTCCTGCCCACTGGGCTTTAGAGGCCCTGTGGGGAGGACAGTAGGGTGGGTAGCCCAAGCCCACAGCTGGCAGCCTGCACCCACCTTGTGCACAGATCTAGGGGGCATGTGCCCCCTTGCCTCCAGGAGTTTATAATGCACCAGAAAGCTTCCCCTGGATGAGCCACCCATGGCCCTGTCCCACTCCCCATCCAGGCCCTTTTGGTTGTGCATTCCAGCCCTGAGCCCCAATCCCCACACACCGCCTGGCTGGGCAGCAGCCCTAGCCTTGCCCAACTCACTCCTTGTTTCCCCCTGTTGGGGCCTCAGTCCCTCCCCCTACTGAACTTACCAGTGGGATCTGCTCTCCAGGCTGCCTGGTAGCCATGTGCAAGTGTGAGCATGCACATGGACATGCACATGGCACCCCCTACCTGACCACAATTCTCTCCACCCCTTTCCCCACCCCTGGTCCGTTGTAGGCTGGAAATCTGCCTGCCTTTAGAGAACTCTTTGCAAAAGTGGAAAATTTGTGGTTTCTCCATTAAAATGAGAAATCTGCATTTTTCTCAGTTAAAAAGGAAAATTAGCAGTTTTTTTTCCCCTGTTTTTCTGTGGGAAACACAAAACCTGGATCACTGCTGATCAAGTTGCTACAAGTTAATCAGAACATTTTTTAACACCTTCCCCTCCTCCCCACCCCCATCTGAAATGTTACGGTTAACTGGTGTTCCTGGTAGTATACTTTGCTCCTCCCTCCCCCATTGCTGTCCACTCTTGCTTTGCTCAATGGAAAGAGATTTGAAGCTGTGTCCTGAGACTTTAAATTTCTCACTAGATTTTAGATTTGCCTTTTTATTGTACCCTACCCGTGCTGAGTCATGACCATAGCAGATGTGAAATAAACATTTTATTTTTTAATTTATCTATTTTATATATTAGCTTCTGACTGGGGAATTTTGTAGTGTCAGATAGAGATTTGTGATTTCTCATATCTGTGGATATTGTTTTGGCCCCTTTTGAAGCAAACCCACTTTGTAGTGCATTTCATAGTTCAGCTATTAATATAAGAACATTGCAACATTTGCTGTATTAATTATAACTATGAGACTGTGCCCTTAAGAACATATGTGAAGGTCTTCAAAGTTTTGCAGCTTCTGTTTTGAGCCTTTTACACACATTTTCATTCCTCTTCTTACAGTTTCTAAATCCAAATGCACTTATTTTATGTCTTCACCCATCCAAATTTTTTCAGTGTTGGCACTCTATGCATATCATCTCAAAGCAAACAATTTCTTCCTTTATAGCTGTGCATTAGTTTAACTAGGGGTGGAGGGGTGCTAGAATGGAGGAGTCCTAGGAACTCTGTGTTACAGTGGCAGCAGCCAGTTGAGTATAGGGATCCTCTTGTGCCCCTATATTGAAGCCAGATTCTCACTGCCAGATCGTCTGCTACCAATTTCTGCCAGTGCTGGTATTTGGCAGCTGCAATAGGAAGTATGTAACAGTCCCACCCAGGTTTGAGAAACACTTTCCCAAGGGGCAAGTTTCATAGTTTCATCATTTCATAGTAGCTAGGGTCAGGAGGGACCTGAATAGATCATCTAGCCTGACCCCCAGCCACAGGCAGAAATGAATGCTGAATTCATAAGACCCCAGACAGGTGGTCATCCAACCTCCTCTTGAATTTGCCCAAGGTAGGGGGCGAGGAAACTTGTCTTCCCTGAAAAATTGGTTTCAGATTTTGGCCACCCTAACTATAAAATATTGCCTTCTGATCTGTAACCTAAACCTGTTCTCCATCAGCTTATTACCATTGTTCCTTGTCACCCCAGGTGGTGCTGGGGAGAAAAGGGCGTTACTTATTTTCTGTTGACCTCCCTTGATGAATTTGTAGGCAGCCACCAGGTCCCCGCTCAGCCGCCTTTTGCTGAGGCTGAACAGGTTCAGGTCCCTCAGGTAGGGTCTGTTCTGCTGCCCCCTCACCAAGTGGATGGCCCTCCTCTGAACCCTCTCCAGGCTGGCCATATCCCTTTTGAAGTCCGGCTCCCCGTACTGGATGCAGTACTCCAACTGTGGCCTGACCAGTGTCACACAGAGGGGGAGTATCACCCCTCTGGACTGGCTAGAGATGCACCTTTGGATGTATGACAAGGTTTGGCTGGCCTTGATGGCTGTGGTCTGGCATTGCCGGCTGATGTTCATCTTTGAGTCAATAATGATTCCAAGATCCCTTTCTGCCTTTGTGCTTTCAAGAAGGGAACTCCCCAGCGTGTATGTATGCTGTGGATTCCTTCTCCCAAGGTGTAGCACCCTGCATTTGTTTAGGTTGAACCCCACCCTATTCTCATCTGCCCACTTTTATAGTCTGTCTAAATCTATTTGCAGCTTCTCTCTCCCTTCAAGCGTGTCCACTTTGCCCCATAGCTTAGTGTCATCTGCAAACTTGGACAGAGTACATTTCACCCCCTCGTCCAAGTCGCTTATGAAGATGTTAAACAGTGTGGGCCTGAGAATAGCGCCCTGGGGTACCCCACTGCTCACATCTCGCCAGGTTGAGTACAGCCTGTCTACCAGTACTCTCTGGGTGCACCCCATCAGCCAATTTTTTACTCATCCGACTGTGAAAGCATCAGTGCCACAGTCGCTTAATTTATTGATGAGGATGGGGTGAGAGACGGTGTCAAAGGCCTTCTTAAAGTCCAGGAAGACTATGTCCACGATGACACCATCATCCAAGGATTTAGTTACTTGGTCATAAAAGGCAACCAGGTTGATCAGGCAGGACCTGCCTTTGATGAACCCATGCTGATTGCCCCTGAGCATGATCCCCCCTGCTGGCCCCCCACAGATGTGCTCCTTGATGATTCTCTCCCGAGCACTGGGGTGAGGCTTACAGGCCTATAATTACTTGGGTCCTCTTTCCTCCCCTTCTTGAAAATTGGGACCATATTAGCCAGTTTCCAATCCCCCAGCACCTGGCCAGATGACCATGAATGTTCATACAGCCGGGCCAAGGGCTCCGCGATGACCCCTGCCAGCTCTCTCAACATCGTTGGGTAAAGGTCATCTGGGCCTGCAGATGTAAAAATGTCTAGCCCTTCCAGAAGATCCCTAACTGCATCTGCACTGACTGAAGGCCTGACAGCTATCCCCAAGATTGTCCCTACCTCTGGTGGGTGGGATATCCTGGTCCCTGCTCAATAAAATAGAGGCAAAGAAACTGTTAAAATATCAGCTTTGCTGTCTGGTGTAGCCACAAGATTACTGTTTGTGTCTTGCAGGGGCCCTACATTGCCTGGTGCCCTCTTCTTGCTCCCAATGTACTTGAAAAAGGACTTTTTGTTGTCCTTAATCCTGGACACTAGCCTGAGTTCCATCTCTGCCTTGGCCTTCCTAATAGCCCTCCTACACTCATGGGCCAAGGAGAAGTACTCCTCCTTGGTGATAGCTCCTCCCTTCCACTGGTTGTACGTCCCCCTTTTAGTCCTCAGGCATTCCTGAATGCCCTTGCTGAGCCAAGGGGGTTTCTGAGCACTCTTACCCACCTTGTTTCTCTACAAGTGTTTGTAGTTATGTCTGGGGCTCTCTTTGTTAACTCTCAGTTGATATCTTGTAGATGGATTCAGGGGTTTGGTCACATTGGCTAGGGACAGAAATTGCACAGAAGCCAGTTTGTGATCAGAAAGTGGTTTAAACTTGTACTAGAACAGAAGTTCAGTGCACACAAACCAGTTTCAAAATGGCTGAAACTGGCTTAAGATAAACCTAGTTGAATGTAGTAATTAATCGCTTCTCGGCCTCTTGAAGGCTCGGATTGAAAACATTTACTCTTCAGCTTTAACTGTTTGAGGTCAAACCGGTTTATAGAACTTGTGTCCCAGACTCCCTTTGCCTCTGGGGGCCATGCCAGCTGGTGTCTGGCCATTCCCCTGCTGCTGGATTGGCAAGGAGGGATGTACCCTGATGGGGCAGCAGCCCCTGTCATGGTGTCCCAGGGAGTATAAACTTCTTCCCAGTGGGGAGGGGCTGCACTGTGGGAGGGAGCAGGGCAGGCAGAACTGCTGCAGACTGCTGAGCAGTCATGGCGGTGGTACTAGGGAGGGCTTGGGGGGGCTGTGGCTACCCCAAAATTCAGCTTAACTCCATAATGTAGAAGCAGGGGTGTAGCCAGATGCCAGCTGGCATGGCCCCCTGAAGTGAAGGGGGCATGGAGTGGGTTTATTTCCACCTCTGTCCCCTCTCCCATCAGGGAAGCACAGCTGGGATCTGCCTATCTGGGTACAAACCTAGCTGCTAGATGTACACCTTGCTGAGGTCGTTTGACCCCAGTACCCTTTCCTGCCATGGCAGGGGGTCGGACTAGATGATCTACTCAGGTCCCTTCCGACCCTAGGAACTAGGAAACTAACTATGAAGTGGCAGAGGCAGCGGCTGGAGCTGGTAGATCCCTGTGCTATCCTCCTGGGAGATGGGGACAGGGGGAATAAACCTCCACCCTGCCTCATTCGCTTTAGAGGGCCAAGCTGGCTGGTGTCTCACCACATCTCTGCCCCTGCTGCTGGAGCGGCAAGCAGGGACTGACTCTGCCTTGGCCAGGCAAACTCTGGCTGGGATCCTCTATGAGATGTGGGGGGGGAAAGAGGGAAGGGAGAAGGGAATAAACCACCTTTGCCTCAGGGGGCCCTGTCAGGCATGTCCCTGCCCATGGAGTGGCAAGGGGTTGGGACCCTAACAGGGGATTGCACCTCATCCAGGCAGACCCTGGCTGGAGTCCCAATGGGAGAGGGGATGGTGTGGGGAGTATACCCCTTCCCTGCCCCCTTTGCCTTAAGGGTCATGCTGGACTGGCATCTGGTTGGGGCCCAGGTCTGACCACTTTCTATGCCCCCCCCTTTCCCCCCCCACCAAAGTCTGGCAAGGGCTGCTTTCCACTCTCCCCCCACCCCCTTCCAGGCACACCCCACCTGGTGTCCCTGCAGGCCGGGGTGGTGGTTTAAACCCCTCTCCAATTGGCTTGCTGTAGCCTGGTTAGGTCCCCCCCCACCTCAGGTTAGATTCCCCCTCACCCAGCCACTGTGGAAGGGAAGGGAGGGCTTGATCTATTGTCCCAGGCTTCTGGCCTGAGCCACTGCAGGCCTCTCGCTGCAAATCAGTAGTGAATGTCTATTCACTTGCTTGCTGGTTCAATCTACACGGGTTAGACTAACCTGCAAAGATTGAACAATTCAGGCTCGAGCTTTTTGAATGTCTGTCCTTAGCCATTATCTTAACAAATATATGCTTTAACTTGAGGCTCCACTTCCCAAAGTAACTTCTTACTCTTTCTGTGCTGCCAACAATAATTGTGATTCACTTACAGCTGAAATGCTGATGAAGGAACTCAGTTTTATGACCAGTTCCTGGTTTGCCTCTTGAAATCAATGAAGAACATTCCAATCACAACATTGTAAGCCACACTCTTCATTTTCAAGAAGTATTACTTGCTATTAAAAGACAAAACCTTTTGTTTTGTGGATAGGTGTGGGTGTGGGTATTATATGCAGATTTGGTGTAGTTCCAGAAAACAATGCTGTTGTCCTTGTACTCCTTAAAAATTAATAAGTACATTAGTCTTTTATTTTACATAACTCTTTATGGTTATACAATGAGGCTATAACTCAAACCTCTAATGCCTGATCTAATGTACTAGACCACTTCGCTTCATAAAAAAAAGCAATGCTTCACTGCTATGTCCTATTACCATCTTTTATACATGCCTGCATACTTTAAAAAAAAAAAAAAAAGTCTGTATGAAAAATCAAAGGAGTCTTCAATGGCATGCTCCTCTCTTCTTTTTCTTTAGCTTCATTCTTTGCTGAACACTTTGTATAAAATATTTCCTTTTAATATTATTCCTTTAATCCCTCTCTTCTGGCAGTTCTGTGCCTGGTTTTGTGAACCATGCTGGAGAAGCCTGAAAACTGGCTTCACAGCTTCTCCAGCTTAATCTCAGATCCTCCTTATTCTCCACATTCTCCCCTCCACCCCCAAATGCATATTTTATTCCCTTCCAGAAAGAACTAAGTACTGTACTTCATTAGTGTGAGAAGTGGGTAGTGATTTTTCCAGCTTACCCCAGAATTCGGTGCAGGGGAAGGACCTTCCCCTGACCCCTCAAAAGAGCTGTTTCTCTGAGATTTGCCTTTTGGAGTTAACTCCGTGGTCCTTCAGCTTGCTTATTCTTCTCATAAGGCTGCCCTTGAAATCAGTCTAATCCTTAGCATGTTACACATTCTGTAATAATACCTAAACACAAAGGACAGTATATTGGAGTGCAACCTTGTTTTGCCCAGACTTATTAAAGTGAATAATGGCACAAGCGTCTTCAGATGTGTAACTTTTACTTCGCAACACAGCTAGACTAAATATTGTAAGCATGTGTTTTAAAGGATTGCAAAGTCAAGTGCTCAGATGTTAGGAGATACTAGAATAAATGTTGTTTGTGCAATCGTAATAGAAATGACCCTGGGGCCTATATTATGATATAATCTCTAATTACACAGTGTTGCTATTTTATCTGTGGAGGGCTTTCTAATTGTTAGTCTTTTGCCTTCTTTGGTCTTTCTGCATTTTTCTCTCACTTCTTCGCAACTCATTTTGGGTAATTTTCCTTCTCTGTTGTTGCCTTCTAAATACTGTCTTAAATTTGATTGAGCTGGGGTACAATTAAGTGTACAGGACTGTTTCCCAGATTTGAGTGCTGTTTTGTGTTCCATCGTTTAAAAAAAAAACAGAAGGGAAAGGGTAAACTATTAGCAAGAATAGGGACTGGACTTACTCAATAGGTAACATAAAACAGAGCATCAAGCTGTTGATTCTTTAAAGTAATATAAGGTGAATTTACATTTACCTCAACTCTTAATTTGAGATTGTTCTACACTATGGCGATGTAGTTTAATTCTGTAGTGAAGAAAAGTCAAGATACTTTTAAGTTGTTAGTGAGTGTGTGTGTGTGTGTGTGTGTGTGTGCACGCGCGCGCACGTGTGTGAGCATATTGGAGAGGCTAAGCATGTTGGTTTTCATGCTTGTTAATGAAATGGGGTTCAATTGATTTGGAAGGCCATTATCCTTCAATGTCAAAAGTGTGAAATGGTGCATTTCAAATTTCAGCATTGAATTTTAAGGTTTAGGAGGAGAGCTCTTGAGACTCAGTTAAGAATTCTACAAACTGCTTAAATGTGTCCTGTCAGAGATGGTTACTAAATAATTTTTGGGGGGGGGGGGCGGGGAAGGGGAAGATGGCTAATAACATGAGTTTTCTGCAGTAATTTAAAATGTTATTTTTTCAAGTCATTAGAATTAATTAACTCTGAGAACTACTTCACATCTTCCTTGGTTTCAATGTTCAGTTATTCTAATAGGGCCCTATTCACTCACATCCCATGTTGTAATTGGCAGTGTTGCATAGCTCTCAGTTGAATTAAAACCAATGAGCCACCAACAAAGCATTACATTATGAAGCCTTTTTTTTTTTTTAAATAAAAAAGAAGTTATGACAGGTCATGGTCTGGCACAAATTATCAGTAATTCTTAGGAAATCTGACATGTTGCTGTCCAGTATCTTCACTTGATTTGTAAACTAATCCAGGTTGATGAAGATCACTAGCTTTATTTGTAAAGAATAGCTGGTATATTAGATAAAGCATGAAAAGCTGTTGACTCTATTCCCATTGTATAAAAATGTTCACCTAGGTTACATGGGAATGATCACTGATGCTGGAGTTTGGCTGCCAGACTGCCATTAGTGAGATATAGGAGGCGAAATGATGCTACTTTATCTTTGTATACCTCTCATAACATTTATTTGCTAGAGCTTTGAAATGTACTGAACATTATACATAACCTTATGGATGGTCCAGTGCCATGTGTCCTGGATTTCCAATTGTAGGTTTTCAGTTGTGGGCATGACTTTGGCAAATTTGAGGTTGTGCTCTAAGCACATTACATAGGCTAGGGACAGATGTTACACATAAAGTGGTTTAAATTATCAGAAACTGGTTTAAACCTGTAACAGAACAGAAGTTCAGTGCAGACGTTGCTCTGCTGCCGTCTCTGCCAGAGCTTCATCTAGGTAGCAGAGGGAAGCAGAGAGCCCCGTCCAGGGCTGCAAAGCATCTGGGGCACTGAGGGACTCTGGTTTAAGTTGAAGAAGGAAGGGGTCTAAGACTGGCATTGCATAAAGCTGTTTGACCCAAATCCATTAAGTCTGACACTACATTCAACCAGGTTTATCTCAAACAGGTTGCAGCCATTTTCAAACCGGTTTAAACTCTGACTGGACAAAGCAGTTATTTTAAGCACACTGATGGGGGAACAACAAGAAGGGTTATGATGATAGAAATGAATACCTATGCTTTCTGAGCCTGAAAGTTCTGATGCTAGTATCCTAGCCCATATTTGGATGCCTGCAATAAAGGGTGGCTTCACTTCGAGAGGTACTCAGCACCCATAGTTCCTGCTTCAGACTCTAGGAGTTGTAGGTTGTTAGTGATCCTAAACATTGGACTCCTTTTTTTATTTTTTTAGGAACCTCATCTGAAAAAATTGCCTGTTAGGTGAAATGATGGCACCAAAAGGATTGTCATGTCAAAATATTCATGCCTTTAGTTCAGTATTTTTCCTTTCAGCCTGTCTGAATTAAGTACAGCATTTCATAAATTAATGTTGTCTTCTGATCCTTATCTTTATTGAGATGGTAGACCTGAGACGCAAGTTACAGACGGTAGAGTCTCTGCGTGCTTTCATTGGCATCTAAGAGCCAGCTGCTGGAGACTGGGGTAACTTCTATGGTGGAGAAGGCTGTTGTCATGGATCCAGAGAAGGTGGAACAAGGTGAAAATATGAAAAACCTTTACTCAGCATCGTAGTTGCTCAAGATTAGAGCCGGTAACAATGTTAGACAAAACCTGCCTTTTATTTTCTTGGAGGATGTCAGGTTTTTGAAACTCTGTTTTTTTCAGAGAATGCGAATCTTGGATTGGCCTATTCTGTCATCTAGGAACTTGCTAATTGCTTCCTTATTTACCAGAAGACTGCCATCCTTGTATCAAGGGACTGCCACTGATGTCATTTTCTGGAGAAAACTTATTGAGCTCCTTTAAAACCTTTTTATTGGGAAAGGTTTTCAGTGTGTAATTTTGAAGAGCATATGCCAGCCATGAGGCAGTTTGGTTTTGTGTGTGTGTGTGTGTGTGTTCCTGGCTCTTCACAAATAAAGTTGAAAGGAATATTTTCAGCCCAGTGCAGAACAAGAAAAATCAGTGTGTCAAAAGCTTGTGGGATGGAGAGAAACTTTGGGGCCCAGCTCTTCACAACTGCTTCTGGTGGCATTGTCAGCCTACCTACTTCCCACTGTGCAGTAATGGGCCAAGGACTCTTTAGAACAGTGTTTCCCAAATTTTTATTTTCCTTGGTGTGACCCCATTTATGACCCCATATCCTCAGCATGGCCCCTCACTCCCAACCCACAGCCCTCCACCCCCACCAGGCTCCCCAGGGTGAAGGCCCTCAGCCCCCTGCTTGCACCAGCTGTGCCTGAGCCCCAGCTGCCACCCATGGGAGGTGTTGGCTATTGTGGCTGAAGTAGAGTGCAGAGCCCAGTTTCTTCTCCACCCGCCCCTCGTCCCCTCCCCTGTTGGCAGCACTGCCTGTGGTGAGGGAAGATGCAGGCTGCCTGCTGCCCTCCCGCTAGGGGCTCTGCAACCCTGTGAATGGAACCTGGTGCAGGAAAGAGGGCTGCACTGCACTGTGCTGTGCTGTACCGCACCGCACCGCATTGCACTGCACCACCATGGCTACCGAGCTGAAATGCCTCCTGTTCACCCGGACCTTGGAGGCCATGGTGGTATGGCGCTCCCTCCCACAATGGGTCCCACCCACTGGGCTGCAGAGGCGGTTCCTTCACAGAACTGGTCAAGCCCAGCTGTGGCCCTGTACCCCAGTGTTGGAACAAATCTCAGGGGGCACACTTATTGCAACCCCATCCACTGATGTTGCGATCCCATAGTTTGGGAACTGCTGCTTTAGAACTGTAGCCTAGTATCCGAACCATGGTTCAGCAAATGCCACTGAACAAAGCACAGGGCTGTGGGAAGCTTTTTCTTAATGAAGATTACTGCAAATGTCTCATGAGAATAAAGTAATAACAAAGTTCCCTCCTCCCCATTCTTGAGGGCTCTTACTGATATTTCTCCCTCTGAGGATCAGATGGTGAATAAGAAAGATGAGATTCTACTAGTAGTATTAAAAAAACCCCCAAGTCCTGACTGTTTATCTTCAGAAGAGTCTGATTCGGGATTCCTTTAGGAAGTGCTCTAAGACAGGCACAAAAAGAAACCTTTCCCTCAAGTCTGATTTGTGTATTACAGAAGGGCAAGTATTTCAGTGCTAGGTTCTACTACCTATTTTGTGAGAAAAGTACAGAAAATTTCGGGCTATAGTGATGCACTAATTCCTCAAACAAACTGCCACATAAAGGAAATGTTTTCCTTGGGGAGGGAAAACCAGCTTCCCAGTCAGTGAGACACTAATAGTAAAATGTGTTTGTATCTGATCACTCTCATGCTCTCAGGGCTATCCTTACTAGCTCCACAGCTACCTTGAACTATTGCTCTATATATACCCTCTTAATGGATCCTAAAAATGTATAAAAGTAGGATAGGGGGTTCTCATCAAGCTTTAAATGACTGTTGTAGGGCTGTGCGAAACACTGCCATTTTGTTTCAATGTCCATTTCACCATTTCAAAGAGACAGTATTCTGTTTTGTCATTTTGTTTGATTTCGAAGCACTGTCCTGTTTCATTTAGTCGAAACTATTTCACTGTTTTGACTCATTTCAGTGTTTCATCCGTAGGCTATAATGGGGAATCATGAAAATGTCTAAAACATTGTCATTTGTTGCCTGATTTGGATGCAAATTGCAGGGCTGGTAGCTCCTCCTGAGGGCATGAAGCCTGCCAAGTTTCAAGGAGATAGGTGCAGAGGATTCTCAGAAACTACACCTCAAAGCCTTGAAAGCAAAATTTGCTGGCAGCAACAGTCTCCTGTCATTCAGCATGAAGATCTGGGGAGTCATGCCCTTGGAGGGCTGCAGGGCTGTGCTGGACTTCTCCTGGGGATGTGGGCCCCTGGATCTGTGCCCCAGATAAGAGGAGGCTGCCCTGTCACCTGGGACTGGCACTGGGCACGGGTTGTACCCAGTACTGGAGAAAATTGGTGCTACCATGTGTCCCAGGCAGGAGTCCGAAGGAGTCGCACCCCTGGGAGGAGTCTGGCACAGCCCAGCAGCTCTCTCGGGCTCTGGCTGTGGCAGCAGCAATCTTGTCTGGTGCTGGCCGCAGCCTATGCCCAGCACTGGTCCCAGGTGGGAAAGGCAGCCTGATCCTCCTCTCATCTGGGGTGCAGACCCCACTGCTGGGCTGTGCTCTGTGGGGCTGGCAGAGCCGATTGGAGTGCAGCCTGGTGGTGGGAGGCTGAGAGAGCCAGGCCTGTGCTCCCCACTGGGCTGAACTACATGGGGCTGTGGAGCCACTCGGAGGGTACCCCTGGCCCTTCCGTGCCTCCCACCACTAGGCTGCTTCAAAACTCGAAACATTTTGAAATATTTCGAGTGCCCTCATTTTGTTTCAAAGCTGTTTTGATGCTTTTTGTTTTGTTTCAGTTTCACTGTTTTGAGCTTGAAATGTTTCAGAACGAAACACATGGTAAAATTTTGCAAAGCCCTACTACATTGTTGTCTCTAATGACTCGACTATTGTTTTCCAGTTTGGGGTTGCAGGTCATGCATTCCATCATATTCTGGACACCCACTCTCGTCATGGTTTTTCAAATTGTTTTGTGTTTCATTTTTGTCTGCCTTGTCCTTCCTATCTCCACTTCTACCAACACAGAGAGAACAGTTAGCCCTCTCTCTCCAAAGCTCAGGTATGGAAAAACTATCAGTTATGAGCCTCTTGGCCCACCATTTTATTTTTAACCTTGCTTTCCTCTCTTTTTTGAAGTTTAAAAGTACCTTAATATGCACCACTCAAAATTTTAATCTGATAATACCACCAAAGATAAATGTCTTTCTACAGTGGTTGGAGACTTCTCACTTTTAAGTGATAGAGACTTGCTTTCACAGGTAGTGAAGTCCAGTGCTAGACATGGACTTGGCTGGTTCCTTTAGACATAAGGACTGCTGAAGGGACATGTACCCAACTCATAAATAAGCAAAAAGCATACAAACTATCATCTGATACACTATGGCTGTGCTGTGCAGAGATACTCAAGCTAGTTTGCATGTTCTGGCTCCTAAATATTTACTTCATTATACTACTTCCACTTTCACTTTTATTCAGAACTGGTGAAGCCTCGTCTGAAGTACTCTGTACAGTTTTGGTCACCACACTTCAAAAAAGATGTAAACACATGGGAAAGAGCCCACCAGAGGGCAACAAAGTATGGAAACATGGATTTGCAAGAAAAAAACTGTAAGATATAGCATTATTTAGTCTGGAGAAAAGAAGACTTATCAAATGGTTATGAAGAAAATGGTGATAGCCTATCCTCTGTGGCTACAGAGGACAGGCCAAGAAGTGAATCACTTAACTTTGCAAAAATGGGAATTTTATGTTGAATATTAGGAAGAATTTTTTTGAAGTTGGTTTGAGCTGTGGAATGAAGTTTAGGGTGTTTAAAAGAATAAGTTAATTCAACCCTTGGATGATATGGTTTAGATAGGCATGATCCTGTCTTGACCATGGGATTGGGCTAGATGACCTCCTAGGTTCCCTTCAGCCCTATTTTTCTATGCTTCTGTATTTATCATGCAAATATAGTGGTTTTGTGTATGTAAATTTCTTCTCCTACTCTGTTTTGAGGCATGGCAGTATATTTTTGAAAACTGCTTTCAGGCTCTTTCCCTCACACGCTCTCATGCATGCTCTTGCTTTTGCTCCCTTTTTGGAAGCAATTAATATATTGATTTTGTGAGGTTTAAACGTATGTTCAGATATGTGAATAATCCTATTTGAGTTCATGGGATTAAACATTTCTTTAAGTGTATGCATGTGGGGGAGGTTTGTTTTTTATTTTTTGCAGGTTCAGGCCCCCAAGGAAGATAAAATAGTGTGTAATACATTAAACTCCAAGGTATTTCTGTGAAATTCAAACTCATTTTCCTGCCATCTTCTGCTTTGACATATGGATACTTGGATAAGCTTAATTTTGTCAAAAGTGAAATATTTTATTCCCAAAGATTTGTACCAGGCAAAATGTCAGTAAGAATGAAAAGGATGGTTTTAATGGGAGGCTCTTGTTTTTATTCTGTGTCAGCTGAGAGATTTGTCTCTAACCTCATTTTGACTTGGAGTGTTTGCATGTATAAAAGAAAAGTATAAGGAGCCTGTTTTCTGCTGCCAGCATATTTTGTAAAGTAACAGTAAACCTTTAATGCTGGCCGCTACATATTTTATTGGTTTTGTTTATTATAAATTCTTGGAGCAACATCATGAAGAACAAAATAAATTGCACTTTATTTTTGTGTAGGTTCAGTAAACTTGATGGCTGAAGTGTTTTGCAGAGACTGAGTTTCTTTTAGAATCTGGTGATATGTGCTTTTATGTGCTGCTTATATCTGCTTCACTCTTTTTATAAATGAGAGCTTGAAAGCAGTTTTCAAAAATATACTCATGTGCATCTGAAAACAGTAGGAGAGGAGATAATATGTATGTGCATATATGTGTGTATGTATATATCTTTTAATAGCACTTGCTGATAAATATATTTTCTAAATGTAATGGCTTTAATGTTTTTAATTTTGTATATACTTTATGCATGTTAGCACGTGTGTTACCAATGTTATGTTATTTCAAATACTTGTTTATATTAGGTTCCTGGCAAACTTTTTAGGACATTTTAAGGCTGCATCAGCACATCTTTTACTCCTGAGTTCCTGGATGCTTAAAGGTACACTGAACCAGTTCCGCCAAGCTAGGCTGCATCAGCTTGCCTTTCTACTTGCCAGCAACACACATAACTGTGTGTATTTGGTATGGCAGGATGTGTATATTTTGGGGATCCAGGATGACATTTTTCAGATCGAATTGAGCGATTAACATCTGATAGGAGCCTTGGTATGCAAAATGTTAAGCCTGAAAGTCACTTTTGAAAAGCCCTGTATCAAACAACCCTAAAAAATCTTAAAACTTGCCTCCTTCACATGATTTGGTCTTTTGGATGGACATCTTGCTTACAGTAGTGGGGGGCTGTGTTTCTGTAAGTAAGAGAATAAGCTTTTTAAATGCACAAACTTAATAATGAACGTTTTCAGGTTATAAAACTCGTCATAAAAGAGTGAACCTAGTAAAAATATACATTATTTGGTCTCCAGGAATGGACCATCGGTGTTTTTAAATGCCGTTTAAAACCTGTGCGTGCACACTGCACATGCACCATAAACATTCCTACTTGCCTTAATTTTAATTTACCGAGTTACTCTTCAGCGCACTTCATGAGCATTGTCACAGCACTGCGCTCAACTTACAAGTGCCCCTCAGTATAACAGTTGATATCTTCTAAGGCTGTCATCTTTACAGAACATGTGTTAAGTATATCAGGGAACCCTGATCTGGTCGATAAAATAGATTTGAGCATGCATCTTCATTCACCCTGGAAAAAAAATCAACAAATATATTACTAGACCAAATTTCACAGTATTTTGCTACAAATTTAACTGTGTGCATATGTACTTTATGCTCTGCTGTTTCAACTGAAGCAACAGCTTTCTTCTGCTTAGCTGTAGCTTTGATATATAGGCTACTACTTGATATATACTTGCCATATGTGTAAATAACTTGCTGATCTTAGTGTTATGACCTGTTGACCTCTGCTTGTAAAAACAAATGAAGGCCAAAAGTTGAAGAGATCAGAGGGGAGACTTTTAAACATCTTGCAAAATGAAGTCCATTAAGAGTATTTTACTGTTTGGTTACAGACCAAGTTTCTTGTACTTACAAATATTTTTGTTAATAACACTTTTCTAAAGCAAATAGTTTTATCTGATTCATGTGTTTTTTAGGTGGTTTCTCTGTAATGCTGTTCTTAAAAGGAAACCAACTTAAAAAAATCACTTTTCTCTGGACATTTGTTTGGCTGCTACCTAAGTTTATAACTGAGATTACTATATTATTTACTGTAAGTGAAAGATCTGAGAGGCATCCTCTCAGTTTCATCTTTGCATTTAATAGTGTTATGGTCCTTGCAGTCAGTAAGACTTAAGCTTGTGCTTAAATCGTTTTCCTCACTTTCATGCACTGTCAGCATGCCTGTTTCCCCATATATTTAGTCTCTGTGTTGTATCTGGATTTTAGTTGAATGGTATGAAGGGAAATAAAATGGATGAAAGTTTTGTTTTTTCTTTCTTTTTTATAAGTAAGCACAAATGCCAGAAAAGTTGGCAATAAACCTCATCAGGTAAGGTATAACAGCTAGAACTACTTCATTTTGTTTTTAACACATTACAGTTTAGGCTCAGTGTTTTTCAGTCATTACTTATTTGGTCCTTTCTTCTGATTTCATTCAATCAATTTTTACACACACACACACACACACACACACACACACACACACACATATACACACACACACACACACACACACACACACACACACACACATATACACACACACACACACACACACACACACACACACGCCTGATTCTTAATAGCATATTTTACTAAATGAGAAAAGACTGTAAAAGGAGACTGCCTGCTCAGACATGCATGTTCATGTGAACAGTAACTGCGGGTTGATATGATCACTCTAGTGTATTAAGGCTCTGATGTACACAGAGTACTTTGTTTTTTCATTTTGGTTCTGTCATGCAGTGTTCTAGTATACACTATACTCTACCAGAATTGATTTGGGTATTTTCAAAGTGCAATAGGTAATGGTCAGGTATAGAATGTGTCAGAATGGCTGTGATGATGTGTGCCTTGGGGTTGTTGGTTGTAGCCATGTTGGTCTAAGGACATAGGCAGATAAGGTTCTTTTGGTAAATGTGATATCTTGTATTAGACCAACTAAATAGTTGGAAAATGTTTCTTTGCAAGCTTTTGGACACAAACACCTTTCTTCAGGCATAGGGAGAGTCTGCTGGGGGAACTGCATATTGACCATATCGTGACTATAGAGAAGTTGCAATGCAAATCTGCAAGAGGTCAGAGTACTGCAAAATGATCTCATGATCCTGGGCTCCCCCTGTCCTGGCAAGTAGAAAGTTGGATTCTTGACAATCAGCTGATTGTCTGCTGGCTCTGGGGACCCAAGCTGTGGTACAGTCTTGATCTAGCTGATGATCAGCTGATAATCAGCAGGCAGAGACTATATGGGGACAGGTTGGAGCCCTAGTGCAGGCTTGCATCCAGCTGACAATCAGTTGATGAGCTGATGGGGATGTACCAGGGCCAGTTGGAGACACTGGTGTACAGACCACCCTACCACATCTTCAGTTTAAGGTGTAATGGAAACCAGCCACAAAATTATTATTCAGCTTATGGAATAACTTTTTTGCTTATGTCCTGTTCTATTACCCCATTAATGGCTTGAACATATGACTGGCTTATTATTTAAGATGGGATTAACTGGTTAATAGGTCTGAAGTGTAATGTCTGCCAGGGAGCAGAAATAGCTTCTAGGGTGCCACCCTACCCTGCCTTCTGCCTCACTTGAGACTAATATGGCTAACTATCTTGTTATACCTGTTAGGGGGGTTGTGTTTTTTTGGGCTCACGTTCTTCTTGACTCCAATTATGAAATAATTGTGTGTACTGGGGTGCAGCTTGGAAGCTTTCCTATAAATACCTCCTTTAAAATGGGTATTCTCTAGCCTGCTAAACTTCTTTTGCTGGAGGAGAGGGTCACTTCCATCAATTTTTTTTCTTTCAGTAGCTCTACTGCAAAGCTTTGTTGTGCAATTTCATGCAATATATTTTTCAAGACCTGCATAACTTACAGCTAAATGCACATAGCAAAAATGTATTGGTGAACATACTGTTCCACACACTGACATGGTATCTACATTCTTATATTTTCAGCTGCTAATTGTGGGAATACCCATGTTGGCAAGTGTAGCGTTTGAAGAGCTGGAAAATGAGGTGCAAAACTAAAAATTATTATCTGATTACATAGTTTAGACCCCCGGATTAATATTGTCATAGAGCAAGAAGTGAATTAACAGTATTCTGTTTTTACTCATAATAACATGTCCTTTTATATCATTATTTGGTATGTTTTTGTGTAAGGCTGACCAAACAGATAGGATAAGCTATTGACACTAAAATTATTACATTTTCCTCTGTCACCTTTATCTCCCCTTACTGTGCCATGGCCTCTGCTGCGTTAATTTCCTTCTAAAAAAGATCAGTACTTTAAATTGCAGCTTCCAGCTTCCCTGCATATTTCATTGTTGATATTTAAAATAAAATATCAGGTTAAGCAATAGCAAGTGATCCACTCTTAAGATAGCAATATTGTACAATTAACTATTTCTTTGTGTTCAAGAATTGTGTTCAGTATTGAGCAGCACACTAAATAATTATATAAATGGCTTGTGTGCATCTGCCAAAATGAGGGTTTTTTTTCCTAGACCAAGATTGTATGCTAAAGTCAGTTGGTAAATCCATTTCCAAATGTCGATCTGACTATAATATCATGATCCTCAATGTGGTGAGGTAATGCAAAGTACTTGTCTGAATTTCACAGATTTATCATGAAAAGTATCTTTGCATGCACAGCTGTGTGATGGAGAATGCTGGAAAATGTGTTAGGTGCTGATAGATTAATACCTCCAACAAGGAAGGAGAAGGTTCTGGATAATGCATTTGTCTAGCAACTCTCCAGCAAGCAATATAAATCATGAATTCCCCATGAGAGAAGGGGAAAATGCTATGTTCTGACCTGAAAAAGGATGCAGTGAAACATTTTAATGGGATTCATTTTTTCTTTTCATTAATAAGTAAGCAATACTTCCTGTATTCTTGCAGGTTTAGTAACCTTTCTACTTGCTATATGGGAGGTTATTCAGCATTATGAAAGGTGTTTCAGGACAAATCTAAATAACCATACATCTAAATATATACATTTTAAGAATTCTGGGGAAGCAAATTAACTGCTTAATAATAAGACCTGCAATCATGCAAACTCCCTTAAAAATGCAAGCCTGTCTTGTTAGAAATGCAAAACTCTAAAACTCTTGGTTTGGAGATGATACCTTTTATTAAACCAACTAAGAAATAGCACCAAAAAAATCTTTCTTTTTTGTGATTTCTTAGTTGGCTTAATAAAGAGCATCATCTTTGAACCAAGAGTTCTAGGGTTTTTTGCATTTCTTTTTGTCTGAAACCAATACGGCTACCAAATACATCTTGGGGGGCTATGTCAAAATGCCAACAAGACTGACTTCAGGGATGAAACACTGTTGTCCCTACCCTGGGGAGAAACAGAGAGAGAGGGAAAGAATATCTCATTTCCATGTGGTGGCTTGATTTTCCCCCTTTTGATTCTCATCCCTGCTTTTTTTTTTAAATGCTTTAAAAATCAAAACAAAAAGGGTCCAGTCAAAGTGTATTCCTAAACTTCAGCTACAGAAACCTGCACATGCACCTTTTTAGCTAATGGGTAAATCAAGGAGGAAAAAAAACTTGGTTGTTTGTCAGTTGCTGGCACAGCTGGTATCTTCTTATCAATTTGCCAGTCAACACACAATCATGAAATTGCAGGGGTACCCTGTGAAATTTCTCAGGTTGGTTGATATGTCCTTTATTGATAACTTTTACGTACAGATGTATACATTTTTCTTTTCAGAATACTATACACGTTATAGACAAATGCAGTAGTGTCCAGTGTCTCCTGTTTGTTTTTGTTTAAGTAATGCACAGAACTTTCATAGAACAAAATATTTTGGATGAGACTATTAGGTTTGCAAGTTTTCTATAGTACATTATTTCTATCTGTTTTTATTATTGACCTAAATATGCCCTGTATCTTATAGTTTGGCTATTCTGTTGTTAATTCCTTTCACAGAGAGTCAGAGTCCTATAGTTGCATTCAGTGCTTTTTGGCAGTCAAATCTGATATCCTCTTCATTTGTCTCCATATAGCACTTGTCTTAAAATTACTTTAATGTACTTTATTATTCCACTGAAACTCAGTCAGCTGATTTGGTTAAACACACAATTGTCTAACTGTTACAAGATTCACTCTGTAATGGTGTTTCTACTATACTCTTCTGTTAGGTAATTGCAGTAGGGAATTCTTAATGCCCTCTGGGCCACTTCTTCCTCTTTCAGTCTCCTGTTATTTCCTGTCTCTCAGGAAATAAAATTTACTAAGGGTAAGAGACTTTGGATTATGCTGAAGATGATACATAACTTCAGGGTCCCAAGAATATGAGGTCATTAAGTGTACTGTCTCTGTTGTAGTTGTGCGTGTGTAACTTACTCATGTGTCTAGGTATTTATCAAGTCAGTCGGTATGATTTCTGGGTATTTGCAAGGGCTTTTGGGAAATGTTACATAATTTTGTTTCCAGCAGCATGCTGTTGATACTCAGACTGGCATTAAATTTTAGCCCTTTGAACTGTTTAACTACTAGGTTAACTTTTGAGCAACAGTGCTCAACTTTTTTGGCCCCACAGGCCAGATAAGTGGCATGGGGTCAGTTCTTGGGGGTCTGGTAGCACTCCCTCCCACCCTCCACACACCAGGCTTTGGATGGGGGTGGTGCTGGGTCCCCAAAACCAGTCTTGTATGCTGGAGTTGGGTACCCCATGCAGCACACAGGGCCCAGGGTTCTCCATGGGCACAGAAATTTGGCAGCTGGGGAGTGCCACTGCTGCTTCCCCCTGCCAAATTACCAGACCCAAGGGTTGCCCCATGGGCTGGTTGATCTGATACTGTAGGCCACATCTGGTCCATGGGCCAGGAGTTGAGCACTTCTGCTTTTGAGAAGCGTGTCATTGCTGAGATTTTGTATTGAATGTAAAGTGATATCTCCTCCCCCTTGAACTAAAGGAACTGGCCATGGTAATGGTATTGAAGATCCTTTTAACAGATTAACCATGTAAAGGGCACCAGTCTACTACTGTGCAAAGTTCAGGGCAGCAGCAACCATTTTTTCATTAGTATCTTCCATCCATTAATACAGAATAGTTTTCATCATTGACGTGGGGACCTTTGCATTATTTTAGCATGGATTTAGTGGATTGAACTACTGATGTAATAATATTACTACTATTGAAGTCTTGGGACTGCTGTTATTTTTCAATTTATCTGAGACTCCAGATGAGAAAAATTAATACATTTTCACATTCCTAGCTGACATCATATACAGTAGGATCCCACTACAACAGTAAACACTGCCTTTTGGTTTTAAACTTTTCATTGGATTTGATTGTAGAGCTAATGTGCAGATCTGAATTACTTTTAGATTTTGTTTTTAGGTAGAATTTACTTTCCAGGTTCAAATTCAGCATTACTTGCCTCTCAGAAGTGCATAAATAGTTTAACTAAATTCCTGTTATATCAACCTCATTTTTCACCTCTCTGCCTCTTTGTGGCATAACTGCTTTTGTAGATCTGGTTTACAGTGCCTTAAGAATTTCCCCTTTAAAAATGAGGGCTCAATTTTTTTGAGTTGTGATTTATCCTCAGCGATTCTCACTGTAGTGCTGTGGTTTACCTCTGACCACCAACATTACTATTTGTCCAAGTGCCCAAGTTCATCATAATTTTCTGTTATGATAGTTATTTAGACACTAAAAAGTTTAGTTCTCATTGAAAAACAATTGATGGCTTCTAACACTTGAACAGGGGGTTTTTAAACATTACCCCAGATCTGAAAAATAGGTTCCTTTATAGAATTACTATATTTCAAGTTTAAAAACAGCTAATAGCTGTTTTCAGTATTATTATTATTAAAAAAAAAAAGAGGATACCCTGTTTGGGGGAAGGGGGGGAAGGGTCATAGATATGCCCATGCCCTGCTGCTGTCACTTCCAACCCACAGTACCCCACCCCCAGACCATGCTGGTGCCCCTCACTATCCAACCTTCACCCCCCCATCCCTGCTGATACCCCTTACTCTTGACCCGTAGCCTGCTGGACCTTTCTGTGCCCCACGCTCCTGACCCACAGTCCCTCACCCCCCTGGTGCCCTTCACTTCCAAGTCGCACCTACCCCAGCTGTGCTGGTGCCCTTCACTCCTAACCTGCAGCCTCTTGCCCCATCCCCCTCCAGCTCTGCTGGCGGCCCTGGCCCTCCAGTCCCCATGCCCCACAGACTTACCTGCCTGCAGGGTGCATGCACAGATCCATGTGATGCCCCTGCCTCCAATCGCCCTCCCCCATCCCCAAACAGCTCCTTGCTGGGGCAAGATGGAATTGCTGGGAAAAACTTCAATGCTGAGCAGAGCAGAATCCCAGACATTTGTTGACATTTTTAAAACCCACCCAGACAGAGATGGGAGGACCCAACAAGAGGACATGTTTGGGAAAATCTGCGTGTATGGTAACCCTCCTCTTCTAATTTCAGAAGGAAATTCCCTGGGCATGCTTTAATACTAGGCTGTAAAATGAAGGCATTCCCTTCCTGAATTAACAGAAGTTATTTTTGATTGACAGAGCTAATAGCTGTTTTCAGTATTATTTAAAAAAAAAAAAAAAAAAGTACTTGCAGTAGATATCAGCAAGCCAACTGAATGGAGGTGTCTGTAGCAGGAAAAAAATATTTTGTGTGCAGCTTAACGATACATTAAAATAAGTACATGGGTTAGCAATACACACTTTCAAGTGAAAGTGTCTAAGGGTAATAGAAGTGAATTGTTTTGCCTGTGCCTGTATTGGTCTTTGGGTGATACTATATTTAGTCAAATATCAAATAATTCCAGGGAACTGAATTCTGAAGCAGGTTTATGCAAGAGGCAAAGATTTCTTAAGGTGGTATCTTCTGTTGGACCAGCTATGCAGTTGGAATAGTTAGACAAGCTTTCCAAAATAAGACATTCTGAGGAAGTTTGTCTAACTCTATCCCAGCTACACAGTTGGCCCAATAAAATATATTACCTTAAATTCTTGCCTCTTACATAATGTCTGGGTTATTATGGCTTGTGACTGTCGGGCCTCGAGTACCAGCTCTCGAGCAGCCTTTGCCCAGATGGTGCACGTCAGGCGTTCTCCGGGCTGGTGTCTTTGGCCAAGGAGGTGTCTTCCTCACAACTTACCGCCCCGTTGTCACAGGCCAGCTGGGCACTATGAGTATATCAATTTAGTTGCAGACTGACTGAGCACTGCAGCTTTATTAGTTACTGGGCTTTTTGGTTTGGGTTCAAGAAGGTGATGTTGAAAAGAAATGACAAGTTTTACTTACAAAAAGGAATGAATTTTACTTATGACAACAAAAGATATAGTTTGCATATATTATTGTTAATAAAAATGTTAAGTTAATAAACAGACAACATAACAATACAGATTAAAATTGATAGTGATAATAAAACAGATAAAGAAATTAACCAAGAGTTCCCACTTGGTTAGTAACTTATTGATAGTTCCTCAGTTAAAAGATGCACGTTAAGTTGAATCAGCCAAGTCAGACATCTCTGAACTGGGCTGCCCGAAGGAGAATCGGTGGAAGCCCCTCAGTCAGGATCTGGTCCTCGCTCTCACAGGGAGTAAGAGAGATCCATGGGGGTATGGGACAGCAATGATCCTTCTGTTCTGTCCTTCCTGAGGGTTACTATGATGTGTGTGTTCTTTTATATTTTAATTATGCTAATCTTTTATTTATGTAGCCTTTCATAATATTGCTTTATAGCTGTTATCCCACTGGGGTTAAAAGGTGTTAGAAATTATTATAAGAAGTTACTGCCCAAGCTTGGGTTTATCCAGTAAGCAAACTGCAACACAACATCTTCAGGTTTAAAATTAACATTACCCTGCCTAAATCCAGCCCCTTCAAAACTCTCTGACTATATGCTTTTTTGAGATGGCCTTTCTTGAAATGTACTGGATAAGCTGGGCAGTTGAATCCAGTTTTTATCATCATCAAGGCTAAATTCTGAGCGAGAGAGAACTAATTTCACAGCTATAGCTTTGTCTTTGAGACCTAATCAGTTCCACAAACAGTTACAAGTTACATTTGCAGAATGTAAAAATACAAACTTCATATTAGACAAAAGTTCCAAATGCCTCCAAGAAACACATATTTATTGCTTATTAATTTCTTTGGTTTTGGCCATCACACCCTGCTCTCGCCTGCCATGACTTGGTGGTTCCTCAGTGGATGGGCTCGGCTGCCTGGTTAACTCTCTGGCCCATGGTTCGCCTGACGGTCATTCACGGGGCTCCACTACCCCTACACCCCAGCCTCACTCCACCTAGTGCATGTTGTCTCCCAGTTGGCCTTGTCGCTTTCATGGAGTCGTGTCCTTCTACTGGCCACCTACTTTGTCTGCCAGCCAACACGGGGCCTGGTCTCTTGGCTCTGACCTTACTCCACCTTCCTCCTTCCCACCAACCTCTTCTCCCAGGGAAACATAAAGAAAAACCTCCGAGGCACTACCCTTGGCCCCACTGCCTGGGGAAATGAAAAGAACCCTCTTCTCAACCCCTTCACATATGGGGAAACATAAAGCAAACTCTTTAGTGGAAACTAAAACATTGGGTCGCTCCTTCACATGCCCACACCTGGCTTCGTAGCTCTGATCACCCCTACTCCAGCTCGGGGACGCTCTCCCAGGCATCAGCCATCCCTTGGGTTTCCTCCCACCCTGTCATCGACTCGGCCGACAATGGTGGCAATACCCACCCTGACTGTGGCCACTCTGGAGTTTTCCTCATGGTCCTTCCCTCTGGCGTGGTGCCGCTCTCCCCCCGGCCACTCCAGCACTCCCACCTGGAATCCTGCAGAGTCTTCAGTCCTTCCCTGGGTCCTAGTTTGGGTCCGGGGCTCCTGATGCCTGACAGTCTCCCGCTCTTGCCTCTCGGTGGGCCGCCCTGCTCCCCACAGCTCCTGTTTGTTCCCAGCTTGCCAGGTCCTGCGAGATCCAAAGTAGGGGTCTCCTTCTTCCTCTGGTCTGGCTGAGGTCCTTTTTTTCCGCCGCCGCCTCCTGCCATGGTGTCAGAAGCCATTTTTAAGATTGCCAGCCGGCGCTCGTAGTTTATTTCACTGGCCAGTCTTAAGTAAATAAATAAGCGGCTGACACACCGCGCGGGTGGTTCCTTCCACCCCTGCTGGGCTGTCTCCTGCTACAGGTGAGTGTTTATCATTACTTGTACATCCCTTCCTTGGACATGGCTATAATATCATTCTTAAAGTACTGAAATTGAAATTCATCAGAGGTGCCAGGACTCATTTTGTCTGGTCATGTATTTTTAAGATACATTTAAATTCCATTTCACGCTCCTAAAACTAATTTTAAAATACAAACATTAAAATGCTACTATTATGATTTTATGCTGTAATGAATAATACTACAGAAGTGTTTGTTTTTTCTTCAACAATAAATCTTTTAACTATGTTTAGAAGACTAAAACGTTTTTAGATGATTTCATTTTATAAAAGTCTCATCAGAGTTAGTTTGACATATTTTCATTTGGTCTAATTATTTTCCAGATATATTTCCTATTTTAATTTTAAGAATATTTTGAGAGGCTTGTGGGGTATCATGCATATTTTCTCACATTTGTTTTACTGATATGGCATGAGGCACTTGTACATATAGTGTCAAGTTGTTTTTATCCTTATCATTACTTTATCTGTATGAATTGCGGTATTGGATATAGATAAAATGTTTGTTTCATAATTTGGCCAAGAGTGTTTAATACAGAATGATAACTTAAGTCTTCCTTGTGTATTCACATATGAGAGAAGTAATAGTGAGGGGTGCACCAATAGAGATTTTTTGGGCTGATACCAATGGCCAATTTTTTAAGAAGTCGTAATTGGCCGATACCAATCTGATTCAGATATGCAGCTGGGATAGCTTGGGGACCAGCATCAAGCTGGTAAGTCTGGTGTGGGGGAAGGAGCGTTGGCGGAGGGGGAAGATTGAGGCCTCTGTGGTGAGGGAGTGAGTGGGGAAGAGGCAGGCACTGCTGGGGTAGGACATGAGATGGAGTTGCGAGCAGCTTACCTGGGGGGCAAGGAGGGGTGTCTCCTGCCCTACATCACCCTAGGAGGGCATGGGGGGACATATGTCCCCGGACCTGCGTGGATGGCGAGGGCGGGCTGCCACTGCAGGCTGGAGCTATGGGCTGCACTGGACTTTTTCTGGCAGGGGGCTGGATCAGGCTGCACGTGGGGGCAGGCAGCAGTGGTGCTGGGAGGGGTTTACAGGGGGGGTCAGCAGCTACCCCAAAATTCACCGTAGCCTTCCTGTAGCCCTCTCCCAGTGCTGCCGCCTGGCACATCCCACAGCAACAACCCATCCTGCCCTGTCTTACATACAGATCCAGAGGCACATGACCCCCCATACCCTCCTAGGGTTTCATAGTTTGTAGGGTCAGAAGGGACCTGAGCAGACCATCAAGTCTGACCCCCTGCCTTGGCAGGAAAAAGTACTGGGGTCAAACAACCCCAGCAAGGTGTTTGTCTAGCCTCGTCTTAAAGACCCCCAGGTAGGAGCCAGCACCACTTTGCTTGGAAGTTGGTTCCAGATCCTGGCTGCCCTGGCAGTGAAGCAGAGCCTCCTGATGTCTAGTCTGAATCTACCCTCTGCCCACCATTATTTCTAGTCACTCCTGGTAGTGCTCAGGGGAGCAGGGGTTCATGCAGCAGCAGGAGCCACTACCCCGCTCCCGCACCCTGCCTCAGCTAAACTGCCCTGCCCTGGCCCCTGCCCCATTCCTTCCCTCACCACACGGGCCTTGTTCTGCCCCTCCCCTTCCCCTGCAGCAGACTTACCAGCCAGGTGCTACTCTCCAGTCTGCTTGGCTGCACTCCTGGCCATGTGCATGTTGTGGCTGCGTGCATGTGCGGGACTTTTATCAGCCATGTTGTTGATCTGATATGGGGCCAATGTATCGGTGCACCTCTAGTAACTGTTGAAAATTTAGCATCTGACTGCATGTGTCTAATGGCCCATCAAATAGAGCCATACAGAAGTGTTCTGAGGTGCTTGAACCAGGCCTTTGCAGTTAATGACAAATTTTGCATTTTAAAAGGGATCCATAAAAATAACACCTGAGAACAGGTAATTCAGGGAAGGATATTTTTCACAGTAAAGAAAGGGCATATTCCTTTAGCTGGCAATATCCCCGCTGCTAAGACCTGGCAAGACCCAGGCAAGGTAGGTAAAGCTTAGGCACTGTTGCTCAAGGAGGTGACTTTTGTGGCATCTCAGTCTGTTCTCAGTGGTCAAGCAGCAGGTGGCAGAGAGACATTTGGAGCTGAAGGGCACTCCTGAAGTCATAGGAACACCCTGGAAGTATGTATTAAAGCTACACTTTACCACATCTGGGGTCAGGGTGTTTCATTTGCTTTGTACCCTCAATAAATTTAGGAAGATGCACGGATGACTAGTGCCTCCTGAGTAAGGGGGGGTACTTGCCTGCCTCAGTGGCCAGTCAATGACCGGGGGGGTTCCCCCACACCTGATTGTGCCGACCGGGGGGGGGCGTTCTCCATGGTCAGTCGCGCCAACCCAGTCACACTGGCACTTCTGGGTCAATGCAATCAGCCATGGGGGATTGCTTCTCCTGGTGCCCCCACTCCTAGTCTGGCACTCGCAGAGGGGCACCAGTGCTTTCGCCTGCCCTCCCTGCCCATTGCCTAAGCAGGGAATGCTCCTGTCGGGGAGTGCACCAACACTTCCAGGGGATGCACGTGCACCCCCTAAACGTTGCCACTGGGTAGATGACACTTTGGTTAAACCAGTGACTCTCAGACTCTCAACCTCATTAAATTCTGAACACTTTTTAGAAAATGTCAGGTCTTAGATTTCACTTGGGGTTTTTTTTTCTTTTTGGAGTCCAAGAAAAGTGATAAAGCAGTTCTTCTGTTGCAAAAAAACTTGGAAAGACCACAGCAGGTCAGAATATTTATTTATTTATTTATTTTGGCATAATGGATTCCTATTTGAAGTTTCTGGGTTGAGCTTGTGAATCGTATGTAGGAGTTTTGCACACCTAACAGTGCTCATATTGAGCAGTACCCATCAGCATCCTAAAGAGTATCTTGTACCACTTTGGTTGTGAATCACTGTGTTAAACCGTAACACAGAGTTGATTCTACATACTATTTTTGAATTCAGTATGTACACTTATTTATGTTTAATTGCAACCTCCACTGCTAAGAATAGGCTGAATATTCTATTTTTGTGCACTCTTACTGTTGTTAGCAATCCCTTGATTCGAGGTTAGTCTCTACCATGGCTTACCTGATAGGTCTTGAAATGACTTATGAGTCCAATCCTTGATTTACATATCCATCCACAGAAGTTGTGGGTCTTCCACGGGTGAGAGATTAGGTTGTGAGTGGGGATTCCTCTCCTCTTCCTCCCTCTGCTTTCTCTCTCTCTCTTCTGCTTTGAGGGCAAGAAACTTTATCTCAAAATGGGCTGTCACTTAGTTGAGGTTCAGGGACCATTGGAATTAGTTGGCAGCCAACTCCCTTTCAACTCTTGATGTTGGCATCTGTTTTCTTGAGATATGCCTTGTGATGTTTCCTCTGGCCATTCATATCTCTGGTGAGATCTCAGGTTGCAGTTAAACTGGGAGTAGAGCACTTGTTTTGGGAGTCAAGAGTCAGGCATGTGCACACCATGTCAGGTGCAGTGAAGTCAGTGCTTACAGAATACTGACTCAGTGCTTCAGCACAAATGCTGGTGTCTCTGTGGTCATCTTCATGTTTAATGTGAAGATTTTCTGGAGGCATTTTTGCTGATAACTCTGCAGGTTCTTTAGCTGACGTTGGTAGGTCACCCATGTTTCACATCCATAGAAGAGGGTGGGGATGATTATTGCATTGTAAACCTGGATCATAGTGTCTTTTCAGAGGTCAGAATGAATTAAGACGTGTCAAAGCAATTTCCCATAGAGGGCACTTGTGTACAGGATCCTCTGCTGGAACTCCTCCTCAATGTTCACTCTCTGAGGGAAGTGAATACCAAAGGGGGGAAGTGTTGACTACACCCAGTGTCTTCCCCTCAGTAGTTTGAAGAGGGGAGTTACATACATAGCCTGGAGCAGCCAAGTAGAGCACTTTGGCTTTCTTGGCTAGGGACAGACATTACACACAAACTGGTTTAAGTGATCAGAAACTGGTTTAAACCTGTAACAGAATGGAAGTTATATAAACCAGTTTCAAAACGGCTGAAACTGGTTTGAGATGAGTCTGGTTTTAATGTAGTATCAGACTTAACCAATTAGGGTCAAACAGGTTTAGGCTGTGTCTGTTCCAGGCCCCTTCCTGGTAAGTTAAATCGGAGTCTCCTAGCATCCCAGATGCTTTGCGGCTCTGGATGGGGCTGTCACCTCCAGAGAGCAGAACTGGCCCCACCTGCCTGCTGTCTGGGTGGAGCTCTGGCAGAGACTGCAGGTATAGGAGGGTCTGCCTAACTTCCCTTGCCTCACCTTCCCCTTGCTGCTCGGTGTTCAAGCAGGGATCCCACGCCCTTCCTCCCATTGCCCACAGCATGGACCCCAGCCCCATCTGTGTGTGTGTGTGTGTGTCTAGTTTCACTCAGACAAGCGGACAGAACAGTGTCCACTTATGGCTTCTGGAGATAATAAACAGGTCAGGTGGTAATGTCCCGCATTCCTTCCTTGGAAAAAGCTGTTTAAGAAGAGCTTGAACTAATGAGAGAGGCTTTTCTTTTGTTGGTGGACCGATAAACACTGTTGATGGGCTGTTTAAACACTGATAAACCCTGCTGGCTTGTTTGCCTGTCAGTCTCCTGCAGATAGCATAAAGAAGCAGGGAGAGGGAGATTGAAAAGCTCCATATCATCAGCAGATGCATGCACTGCACATCCCCCTTTTGCCTCAGAGTGCTAGCCCGGGGCCTGGCTCTGGCAACACTTGCCCCTTGAGCAGTAATCAGGAAAAAGCCTGGGATGGTGCAGGCAGATCTCCCTAATCAGAGTGCCCTGCCAGGGCCTGGCTATGGCCCCTCCCTCCCAGCTCATCCCTGTGGAAGGGAAAGGAAGGCTTCTCCGGTGCCCCCATCTTCTAGCCTGAGCCAGTGCAGGCATGTGCTTGCATTTTTTCAGTCCAGAGGGAATGTTTGAATGCTTAAAAACTGGTTCAGCCTAGCTAGGTTAGACTAACCTGCAAAGATTGAATCAATTCAGGCTCAGGCTTTTTAAATCTCTGTCCCTAGTGCTTGATGTTCAGTGGCCCAAAATTTGGTAGGCTTCTCTGAAAAAAATCTGCAGTCTGGAGGTTTTTTTCAGTGTACACAAGGATGGTGCAGTCATCAGCATATTGAAGATCAAGGCCGCCTGTTTTGAGCACTTTGGTCTCTGAGTAAAAATAACCCATATGGGTTAACCCATAACAGTCATTCTGATCATGAGGGTGGGACTGTTAATCATTATTATGTCTCATCCATTAAATCTCCTTCCTTTCTAAGTGGTATCAGCAATTCTTCTGTCCACTTCGCTGTTCTAGAGGAAAATGGATGACACCCAAGTTGTGAAGATGGAGATAAAAGCAAACAAACAAGAATACTTAGAACAGGGGCGGGCAGTTATTTTGGGCACAGGGCTGCTTACTGAGTGTTGGCAAGCCATCAAGGGCCGCATGATGGGCAGCCAGGGGAAGATGACTATCAATTTTCTAGATCATTTAGGGGCCCCATGGGCTGGATAGAGTGGCCTGGTGGGCCACATTTTGCCCACCCCTGACTTAGAATGTATGAAAAGTACTTACTTTACATGGCCTGTTCTCTCAACATTTCTTAAACTGATAGCATTTGCTTCAGAGTAGTAAGAAAAGCACTTGTCTCCTTATTGATTTTGATATCTTCTTGATTTTAGAAAGTGTCTTAAGCAATTAGATCTTATGAGAAACATTTTAGTAGGCTAATAATCATCATATTGACTAGTAATTCCAAGTCTAACAACTCTGAAAATTTTCATAGTCTGACTTTGTTAGCAATATGGGATAGTGACATGACTTTACTTCTGTGCCAGCTTCAGCCCACATACCACAGAGTTTGCTACCATTTCAAATAAAGGACAGGATTATCAACAGGTGGGTATATAGAAAGATATATATTAAAGGCTGAGAAGGGCATGTAATAGTGTGTTTCCCCTCCCCTTTACTCTTTGAAAAGTATATTGAAAGATAGTGTAAAGGAAAATTACTTAGAGATTCCTCAATCATTGGACCAACACAGAGTAGCTTATTTGCAGGCAAATTTACCTGACAATAAACTCAGTTCTTTTTTTTTTGGTCTTCATTGATCCTCAGTAAACAGTTTCTGGCCACAGAGAAGATTAGATTATTTTAGGATTTGCAATGCTCTTTGGTAATTGCCATGTCTACAGTTTGAGCCTCAACAGTTTATAGTGAACCATCACCCAGAGATCCAGATGGATCTTAAAGAGAGCCAAAGCACCTGTTTCTAAGCAAAGAGTTCTCTTATTTACCTGCAGATATTCTTTGGGTGGGTATTAAATCTGAGTTCAAGAATCGCAGCCTAGCTGATGGAATGGGAGTGGTGTTTAGCCTCTAAAAAAGTAGGCCTGCCATGTACATAGGGAGGCTGAATAAGCCAAAGATTCAGTTTTCCAAGTTTAAGAAAGAACAGATTTAAGGGTCTGTTTATGGCCGTGCTGATGGAGATGAGGGTGTTTTGAAGGTCAATGGTTAATCTACTTAAGCACGTTTTTAACATTTTATTGGGGTCTCCATTTGCAATAACATTTGTATTTAAGCAACATGTGCAGTTCATGTGCTTTCTTACAAAGATGTATTTCAGTGTTCAATCCTGTGAAAGAAGGTAGTACATGCAGAATGGTCTGTGTTGTTGGCAGCAGATGATAAATTCTTCAGGAGACTAAAAGTTTGGCCTCCTCTTCAATGAACAGGAAAATTAAAGTAGCCTCCAAGAAAGATTTAAAACCATGTTAGATGTTTTGAAAACCAGCCTTCTACCTTGCCATCCTTGCTGTCTAAAGATGATAAATTCCCCTCAGAACGCTGTAGTGATAACAAGGGCTAACAGCATTAATTGCTTTACTGCTTCCCATTGCTGCGCTTCTAGTGAATCTCTTCATTGTACTAACAGAACAACTTCTGTTTACTTTTGTTTGAAAGTTGTGTGGCTGAGATGCAGATGCAAATGGGTCAGATTCTCAACCTCTAGAAGTTAGTGGAACTAAGCCAATTTATATATTAGCTGGCCGGCTGCCTCTAGGCTCTGCTTCTTTATACTCTCAGACCTATTGAGAAAGCTGTGCTAGAAAATATTTAGGGACATATTCAATCTAGTAGCTCCTACCTAGTAGTTTTTGTTCAACTTGCTTAGTTAATTTTCATAAAAGGATCTTTTATTTTCAGCTGTATTAATTTTTTTTTAAATAATTTATTTAGGTCTGACTCTTGGTGTATCAAAATAATATTTTACCTGAACATCATGAAACACAAAGCCAGACTTTTTTCCCTGTAGTTGTTCTGTAACAGTATTATGGTAGTTTCTAAAAGAGTGTTTTTCCTTTTAACAAATCATCTTTTTGCTTCATAAAATATCCCAGGCTTAAAAAGGCCTCCCTTCATAAAGGTGATGCTTTCACAAGAGTTTCTTCAGCTGTCACAGTTAGGAGCAAATAATGTTACTCCCTTTTATGCATCATATCTCTGAGAACACTTTTACTCTGCTAACTTGAATTTGCCTGCTGTCAGCCTTCCTAGATCAGAGCAACTAAACTCTAAAGTGAAATTTTACATCTGCAAATTAAAACTTTTGCCATATACTTCATTTATTCCCTGCCCTCAATCAACCCCCCACAAAAGAAAACAACAAAAAACAAATTCTGCTCATTTGCATAGTGAAAAACCAGAATAGAAGAAAAGAAATTGGCTGGGTTGTATTCTTTTTTTTCCCCTTCACATTTCAAGGGAAGAGTGTTATTGTAACTTGGGCACAATATTTCTATCCTCTAGCTATGGAAAATACAAGTATCAAATACTGAGTAATGGTTAATGGAAAAAAATAAAATCAGTGATTCATTGGCATTGTAAATAATCATATATAATATAAATATATATAATGTAATATATCATATACAATATGGAAATCTAGTTTTTTGAAAAGGGTTGCATGTGTGCATGTGCATACATGTATATGTATGTAAAATCAATAAAATAAATACCTTCTTTTCATTCTCATCAGATCAGCCAAATAGGCAAGGGATTTTAAAACCCTTCTCATTTGTAATAAATTTGGAGAATTTAGGCATATCAGAAATTATAGTCTGAGGAATCTTGCCTTATTGCTACCATGTTGTATTTTATCTTTTGCCTAAGCTGAGAACTCCAGGCTGCTGTAGTAATTTATTCACCCTTTTTTCAAAAATTATATTTGTTTCAAATTAGGACCCAAAAAAACCATTTGAGGCCAACGCATAGTGCCTTTTGTCTGTACAGCTGGCTACTACACTAAGAGATTTAATTGTTACTACTGTTTACAGGGAAGGTGACTCAGTTTATGTAATAGTGTTGTGTTGAGCATGTCAAGTTAGGCTTGGGAGTGGGAGGAAACAGCATGTGATGCTTGCAACCTAACTGAGGCTATGGCCTGCAAATCTGGGGGCCCAGCCAGCCAGCACAGTTACTCATTCCAGTCTGCCATCTTTTTGGCTGAGCATCTAGGTGGGCCCAGACACCCACCCATTTCTTGCCACCCTTTACCCATTCCCACAAAGTGTCCAGAAGCAGAAGAGGAAGTGTCCAGACAATCAGGGCTCAACTTGTACCCAAACTACTTAGCTCCCAGCTTGTGGCTCTCCCAACTTTCCTACATTCCCCGGCTACTTGACCCAGCTCTGCTATGGACCCTGAGTTTGTCTGACACTTTGGTTTCTTAACTCAACTACTGGTTTGATATTTCAGATACTAGACCCATCTGACCACGTGTTCTGCCTGATGCTTTGGATCTCTGACTTGGCTCCCCGGATAGATCTCCAGGCTCGTGGATGCTCAGGATCTGAGCATTCCGTCTGATCTTGGTTGCTTCACCAGACCCCAGGGGACTCCTAGGACTGGCCACCCCTGACCTGGTGTGACCTAAACTTGCTTTACATTTAATACTCCCTGAGTTTCAAATTACTAAAAGATTATCTAGTACACTGTCAGCTACCATATTATGAACTGTAGCCTGGAAAAAGAAGAAGAGGAAGCTGATCTAGAAACTTATTACATTTTGGTTAGTGAGGATATATGAGAAGAATTTTTCCAAAAAACATGGAGCTTTACATTTGGGTATGGTGCATTTCAAATAGAGATCATACTGTTCAAGAAAATCAAAAGCTTTGTATAGGACATTATAATAGATAAAGGAGTTGGTTCAAATTCTCCTCCAAATGCTTGATGTTAAGAAGATGCCTATTTGAAAATATGCCAATACAAAAAGTGGCATCTTTTCAATATCTGTTAATTGGATGAGAATTTGCATAACTTTTTCACACCACCCCACATATTTCTTAATTTTAAAAAGCCTCATTAGAAGATGCATACACACATGCAGGTGTATGCACGTATATCTGTATGTGGGCACCATGAGAAATGCAGACGACATTAAGATGTGGGGAGAAGTGGGCACACTAAAAGGAAGGAATAGGCTGCAATCGGACCTAGACAGGTTACAAGGGTGGATGGATGAGAATAGGATGGGTTTCAACACTGACAAGTGCAAGGTGATGCACCTGGGGAGGAAGAACCAGCAGCATGCCTACAGGTTGGGGAACTCCCTTCTTGTCAGTGCAGAGGCAGAAAAGGATCTTGGAGTTATTATTGATGCCAAAATGAACGCGGGCCGACAGTGTGGAGATGTGGTCAGGAAGGCCAATTGTACCTTGTCATGCATCCACAGATGCATCTCGAGCAGGTCCAAGGAGGTGATCCTCCCCCTCTATGCGGCACTGGTCAGGCCGCAGCTGGAGTACTGAGTCCAGTTCTGGGCGCCGCACTTCAGGAGGGATGTGGACAACATGGAAAGGGTCCAGAAGAGGGCCGCTCGCATGATCAGGGGGCAGCAGGGCAGACCCTATGAGGAGAGGCTAAGGGACCTGAACCTGTTTAACCTCCACTAGAGAAGGCTGTGGGGGGATCTAGGGGTCATTTACAAACTAGTCAGAGGGGACCAGCAGGCACTGGGGGAGTCCCTGTTCCCCCCGAGCTCTACCAGGAGTGACTAGAAATAATGGTCACAAGCTGGCAGAGGGTAGATTCAGACTAGATATCAGGAGGTGCTACTTCACTGTCAGGGTGGCTAGGATCTGGAACCAAGTTCCAAGAGAAGTGGTGCAGGCTCCTACCCTGGGGGTCTTTAAGAAGAGGCTGGATGAACACCTCGCTGGGGTCATCTGACCCCAGTACTCTTTCCTGCCATGACAGGGGGTTGGACTCGATGATCTGCTCAGGTCCCTTCTGACCCTACCAATTACGAAACTATATATATCATGTGTATGCACATGTATATATTATATATGCAAATGTACATAGATTTGTGTACTTGCATATACACACACAATGTTTATATGTAAGCATATAAGTATTACTAATTGTGTTTTTTTTTTTTTTTGCTGGAAATACTTTTTGTGAGTGTTGTTGGTTTGGTGTGTTAGCTTTTTTATCAGTTTGGCTGGTCAGGTGTTCCTTAAATGTTTAGCAACAACAAAATATGTTTTTGGTTGGAGGTTTTTGTTTAGGTTGTGGCCAGACGAATACAGGTTTACCTTTTCTGTTTTCATCTATTGAGTTTTATTAAGATCTAAAACATCAAGGTCTGCCTGTGGCCTCTTATTATTCCATGATTATATATGGAACGGATTGGAAAACATATGGAGTGGATTGGAAGGAGAACAGGATTTTCTACCTGTTTGGAGAACCTACCAGTTCACTTTTCCTTTATTCCAAAGTAGAACAAAAACAAAATCAAAATATCTTGTGTAACACAACTCTGGAAAAAATGGTAAATCTAAATACGTCTTTCATTTTAAATGAAGCATAACATTTGGAAAATAAATACATTGTAGAAATGTCATTAATTTAACAAATTGGCATTTTTTGTGATGGGTGAAGCATTCTGTCAGAAAACTGAGCCAGCTCCAATGTCAAAAACCCACTGTTCTTCCCTTTGCTTTAAAGTTGACAATTTTGGTTTACAGTAGAATAGCCCGCTAACTGCATAGCCTATCTGCCAGTGCTTCCTGGAGAAGATACCGATTTTTTTCATGATGTAGCTTTTTTAAGCTGGCTGTACTTCTCAGTATAAGTCAGTGGTTCCCAGTGAAATGCTACTTAACAAGCAACTAAAAATGTTTCCTTAAATGCCAGCTTAAGGGGTGATTCAATAGTCTAGGATAGCAGTAGGTAACCTTTTCCTGCTATAGGCTGGAATATGATCCACCTTGCATTAGAGGCAGGCAGCGGGGTGGGTAATTGGATTCACCTGCAGTAAGCCATTTCCACCCCCAGCAGCACTGGGAGAGTACTTTGGCCCCAGGCCTGTGCATTGGACTTGCAGCCTTTAATTCAAAATTGACTAACCTAAGGGGGTGGGGGAGGGAAGAGGAGGAGGGGAAGGATAATTTTTAATTTAACAACAATTCAGAGAGCCCAGTGAATGTATAGGTGAAATTCTACAGCCTATGCTTATGCAGTAAGTTTAGATTATAATTATGTTCTTGTTTGCCTTTTAAAAATGATCAGTTAGCCCATGCTACAACAAAACAAGTGGCTCTTTAAACATAACCACGCATCTGCTACATGACCTACGGAAGTTAAAGGTTTTCAAGAACATATTTTACAACGTAACTTCCACGCATCCTTGTTTGGATAATACAGAGAAGGCACATGAGGTTTTGAGTCCATAGATCCTAAGGTCTCCTTGAATAATGCATTAATGTCTGACTGACAGATGTTTTAATATGCTGCTCATGAAGAATATGATTTAGCTGTCTCACCAAGCAGGACTTCTCTAGAAGGGTGCTGCGGGGTTTTTTGTTTTTTTGTTTTTAGTCATTATTTGTCATCAACTATCATATAGTTAATATCATCTCTTTCAGGCATCAGCTAATGGGATTGTAGAAACTATATGCCATATCCACATCAATAATGCAATGTAGCCACTTGAACAATTGATTTTGCTGTTTGGAGAAAAGAGGAAAGACAGAATTTAAGTCTTTGGCCATAAGAGGTTTATGTCAGTTTTTATGGAAGTTCTAATTGTTGCATCATAGCTGTCTAATTAGTTAAGTCGTACAATGATTTAGGATTATTCCACAAGATATGCATTTTTTTGCATAATGCATGCCCTCAAATAAGACAGGCACCTTGTTTTTTGGATGGCAGATTGTCAGCTTGTGGCCATGGCTCTGGAAAAATCCTATAACCTGCAGCAGCTCGCTGGCCCACCTTCATTGGCTGTTTCAGGAAAAAGCTAAAAATCTGCCATGGCTAGTGCCAAGGATAGTGGCAGCAGCTTTTGGCTAGTCAACCAAGAGTTGCTTCTAATTTGGCAGTGGCTACAAGAGGGTTAAAACTGGCCTCTGCCTACTCTGCATGCTGGCCTAGAAAGAAGCAACAGCCCTTCACAGTGCAGGATATCCCATGTTTCTGTTTCTCTATCCTTCTATCCTGGCAAAGAAAATCAGCTTCTTTTCTTATGACACACCCCAATTTTGAAAATATGTGAGTAAATATGGTAATACCTAGGGGTGCACCAATAGAGATTTTTGGGGCCAGTACTGATAGCTGATATTTAAGGAGGCATATCAGCTGATACTGATCCAATTTCCGATACAGCCGCATGCAGGTGATTAAGTCTGTTGTGGTGGAAGGGGAAAGGGAAGGGAAGGGATGTGGAGGGGCAGATCAACACCCCCTGCGGTGAGGAAGGGCGCAGGGCAGGCACTGCATAGCTGGGGTGTGGTTGGGTGCGGGATGGAGCTGCAGCTATGGGGGTGCAGCTTCTGCTGCTGCTTGCACCCTGGGAGGACATGGGGGGAGGGAAGGGGATCTGTGTGGGGTGGGGTGGGGCAGGTGGGCTGCAGCTGCAAGCTAGAGCTGGGGCTGCACTGGGCTCTTCTCGGCAGGGGCTGGGCTCAGGGGCTACAGAGGGGGTTGCAGCCACCCCAAACTTTGTCACAGCCCTGCTCCCAGCGCTATTGCCACTGCCATGCATCTGGTGCAGTTCCAGCTCAATGCCCCTCCTCCACCCCTGCGCGGGGAAGAGCCAGGGTTGTGTCAGGCTCACGGCAGTGGCAGCACTGGGAGTAGGGCTATGGCAAAATTTGGAATGGCTGCAGCCTGCCCCGGGCATAGCCCACTCTGAAAAGAGCCTGGCATAGCCCCAGCTCCCACCCATAGCTGCAGCCTGCCTGCTCTGCCCCAAGCAGGTCTGAGTAATGAGCAGGGATCCTGGTTTTTACTTGTAAAAAATTTAAGAATTCTCCAATTTAAAAAAAAAATCCCAAATTCTCTGATTTAAAAATCCCCAAATATGCATTTTCCTGCAATTTAAAATGAAACACCATATGCATGCACACACATTCACATATATCAGTTGAACACAATGTTTTATTGAGATATTAACAGTTTTAAAGCAATTTGGAAGCCTCCTCATGCCTCAGTAATTATAATAAAATAAATTCTGAAACGTGTATATCTTGGCATATGATTTTGGCTATTTTATCATGGAAAATCAGAGCTCCCTCTGCCCCTTCCCATGCACGATGCCCAGGCATTATGCCCATTGGACAGGCTGGGGTGGTTGGGTGCAGCAAGAGCGGAACAGAGCCTGGGGCTCTGGCAAGTCCATGAAATTAAGCCCTGGGCTCTGAAAACTAAGCCTGTCCCTACCATCTTTTTAACACTTCCCTTGGTCGGATGGATGCCTTTTAAGTTACAAACAATAATATAATGTGGCACATCATATAGTTTCCTTTTATTCAACCTGATAGATTTTAGATCAGTGTTGTGCTGTTACAAGGCATTACATTTCACTAACTTATACCTAAAGCAGATGATACCAAAGCACTTCGTGTATATATACTACTATATAAACTACTTTCAAATTTACTCTATTTTATTCATGCAAATTCCTAGGACTTTAATTCAGTGGACAAGTTTGATTTCATCAGTCCTGTACCAAGCACATTCTAAAAGGAATCAGAAACACTGCATATTCATTTCAAATACATATGTACAGAGGTTGGGATTGACCGTGTCCATTAGATACTAAATGCAGACACCCCACTTTTGTCCTTTTCAGGAAATCATCCCCTATCAGGAAAATCACTTAAGCATATGCTTAATTGCCATTATGTGTATTTGCTTAAAAATGCTCCTAGCATTTGAGCCCTGTATATAGAAAGGGCACCAGGAACAGAAATTAATTATGTGCACACCATATATTAAGACAGTTGTTTCATTCATACAGCAATTAAGTATTAGTTTAGAGGGTGAATAGAGCTTTACCACATTCTGTGCTGTTAAAAATCACCTTCTGGCAGAATAAGAAACCACTTTCTTTATCTTTCAATTTTGTTGTTGGTATTGACAAAAATGAGAGTGGTGACATTTATACCAGAACCTGCTGCTCCATTGTTAACTTTGAATAAGTTGTTCTTTAAAACTTGCTGTCAGAATAAAAACACCAGGGATCCTGGTTTTCTTTGTTTAAAAATCCCAAGTTTTCTGATTTAAAAACAAACAAACAAACAACCCATCATTCTCTGACTAAAAACCTCAAACTCTGTGTTTCTCCACAATTAAAATGAAATGCCACTATTTATGTAGGTATTAACTGAACACAATGTTTGATTGATATATTTACAATTTTAAAGCAATATGGAAGCCTGTCACTGCCTCAATCATTCTAATAAAATAAATTCTAAATACCTACATATTTTAGTATTTCATTTTGGTTATTTATCATTGAAAATCAGAGGTCCACCTGCCCCTTTGCTTACTAGTGCATGGGTCCAGCTATGGCCATCCCCCCTCTGCTGCCTTGTGGTGCGGAACAGCCCTGACATGACGGTGCTCTGCCCCTGCCCATGCCATTGCCCCTCACTCCTAAGCCACAGTCCCCTCTGCCCTGCTGGTGCGCCTCACTCCCAATCCACAGCCCTCTGCTCCCCAAGGAGGGGGGAGGGGAAGAGGGCATAGGTAATGAGTCAGGGCTTGGGGATGGACATTGAGGCAGCCGGAGTGGGGGAGGGTGGGGGTGGGCAGGGTGCACATCACTTTTGGAAGTGTGGCTGGGCCTTTGGCGGTGGTGGCAGCAGCAGCACTGAACCTTCCTGCCCTGCTCTGCCCTCTTGTGCAGGGTCCCTCCTGCTAGGCTGCAGAAGCCCCTGGAAAGTGGGCAACAGGGCAGGGAGCCCTGAGCCCTGCAGTGAACAGCCTGCATCCTGCCCTACTCTGCGCATAAATCTGGAAGGGCACATGTGCCCTCCCATGCCCCCTTCCCCAGAAGCGCATGCAAGAGCAGGGAGCCGGTTCCCCAGACAAGCTACCCATGGCTCTATCCTACTCCCCAGCTGGGCTCCACAGCTTTGCATACCCACCTGGTGCTGGGCAGCACCCGCAGCCCCAACCACCATCCCTCCACCACTCCCTCACTATGGCTACCTCAATGCCTACCCCCACCCCCTGACGTATTGCCTGGGCATGTCCCCCTCCCCCAAGATTTTTGTGCAGGGCAGATGCGGGCTGTTTGCTGTGGGTTCAGGTGTTTCCGCTTGACTGACTTTCCTGTGGGAGTCCCATGCCAGCTATGTATCTTCTGTCTGCCCGGTATTAGTGGGGCTGCAAGTTTTACCTTGCGCTGCCAGGCAGGCACGGGACATGCAGCTGGCGTGGGGCTCTCAGGGCAAAGGCAGCAAAGCAGAGAGCCCTGAGCCCACAGTGAGCAGCTTGCTCCTCACCCCACTTGGCTTGGCTCTGGTTAAAGCGTCTGTGCGCTAAAAAATGGTGGTTGCAGCACTTGAACTAAAGCTCATTCAACAAGCTTTAATTCAAGCACCCCTGCTGCCATTTTGAAGGACCAGGATGCTGATCTCCTGGACAAGCTGCCTGCAGCTCAGTTGCATTCACCACCCTGGCTGGGCAGCATCCTCAGCCCCAGCCCCTGCCCCACTCCCTCTCTCACCATGGGAGCCTCAATCTACCCCTTCCATCTCACGTCCCCTTTCCCTTCCACAGACTTGCCTTCAGAGAGCTGCTGACATGCTGCCTGACTACATTCCTGTAACTTGGTTATTGGATCAGTATCAGCTGATATGGCTGGTTAATAATTGGCTATCGGGCCAAGAAAACTTTTATTGGTGCACCTGTGCCCATAAAGAGTTAAAATGATAGTCCAGAGTTTTAAGGAGAAACCGGTTGTGAAGTCCCCATTGATTTCTGTGGAAGTTAGGCACCTGGAAACTGACTTAACATAACAATGCCACTAGTAGCGGCTGTCAGCAGTGGAGAGGGCCAGTTGTTCAAGAGTCAGAAGGCTTTAAAGTGAAGGGAACTTATGAAATAAGCTGTCAGTCATAACTAAATATCCCAATTTCTGTAACCTCACTGGAATTTGTAGTGTTGGTAGCAGTTTGAAAACTGAACCTTTGAGTTCTGAGACATGGCTACTACGGCTGTGCGAAATTTTACCAGGCGCTTCATTTCGAAGTTGTTTCAACACGTTTTGAGCTTGAAACAAAACAAAAGGCTTTGAAGTGTTTTGAGTATTGAAGCTGGGCTTACCTGGCTTCAGTGCCGGTCCCAGGTGACAGTGGCATCATCTTCTCATCCGGCACGCAGATCCGGGGGCCTGCACCCCCAGGAGGGCTGCGGCACTGTGCCGGATTCCTCCCAGGGGTGTGAGCCCCCAGATTTGCACACGGGATGAGAGGAAACTGCCACTGCTGCCTGGGACTAGTGCCAGCAGAAATCTTCCTTGGCACTGGATTCACTGTACCCAGTGGTGGTCCCAGGCAGCAGAAACAGCCTCCTCATCTGGTGTGCAGATCTGGGAGGAGTCTGGTAGAGCCCAGCAGCCCTCCCGCAGGTGCAAACCCCTAGATCTGTGTCTGGGTGAGAGGAGGCTGCCTCTGCCACCTGGGACCAGCCCTGGGCACAGGCTGTGTCCAGCACCAGAGAAGATTGCTGCTACTGCCTGTTCCAGGCAGCAGCAGCTGTGGAAGCCTGAGCTTCCTCTCATTTGGCACATGGATCTGGGGGCTTGCATCCCTGGGAGGAGTCCAGCACAGCCTAGAAGTCCTCCCATGGGTGCAAGCTCCTGGATCTGTGCCCTGGATGAGAGGAGGCTTCCTCTGTCACTTGGGACCGGCGCTGGGCATGGGCTGGGCTCAGGCGACAGCAGCAGCCTCCTCATCTAGCACACAGATCTGGAGGCTCACAGGCTCTGAAGGAGTCCAGCACAGCCTGGCAGGCCTCCCAGGGGTGCAAACCCCCAGATCTGGGACCCAAATGAGAGGAGGCTGCTGCTGCTGGCAAGTGTCAAGAGTTGTGTTTTGAACAGTTTGAGGTGTAGTTTCCCAGAAACCTCTGCACCTATCTCCTTGAAACTTGGCAGGCCTCATGCCATAAGAAGGGGCTACTTTCCCTGCAATGTTCATCCAGATCAGGCTGAAAATGACAAAGTTTTTAGCATTTTCATGGTTCCCCATTATAACCTATGGGCAAAATGTCAAAACACGTTGGAACAGCGAAACAGTTTTGACTAAACGAAATAGGACAATGCTTTGAAATGAAATGACAAAATGAAACACTTCTCCTTCAAAAAGGTGAAATGGATGTCAAAATGAAACAATGGTATTCTGCACAGTCCTAAACCTCTCTCTTCTCATGGACTAGGAATTACTGTAAAAGCATGATCGTGCTCAGCTATGAAATCATGTGTATACGAAGTGAATGATGTATTTCATGTCTTCCATTTGTTCTTTTAGATAACTCTTTAGGGTATAGTGAAATCTCTCCCTCTCTATATATGTGTTAGAAAATATTGCATACTTTTAAATAAAAAGAATTGTGTTGTGAGTTTATGTAGTACATATAACATTGTAACTAAAAATGTAGTTCAAAATGTGAACCTTACTATATAAATCTATGAGCATTTAGACTTTATGCATAAACCACATTTTATACTTTTTCACAGAGATACTTTCTTCTCTTCTGTGCCTTCCTTAAGATGAAGCAGTGAGTTCAGTTTTAATAAAGCACATTTTCCTCACTACTTAGGTACATCACTTGAATATTACTCTTTCTGAGGTCTCACGGGCTAAAATTTATATAGAAATTGTTGAGGAGAGGGCAAAAACTAGTGAATAGCACTCCTCCCACCTCAGTTTCAGCAAAATCATAGATTATTGGTGTTCATTTTAAAAGCATTCAAATACGAGTAAATTTGCTTGAATTTCTCTTGGGTTGAGGGGGGGTCAAGGTTCTCATTAAACTTCAAATTTTGAAATTGGTAAGGTTGTTAGAACTTATTATTTTGTCCTTGTCATGCTTGCTAACAAAGGTTGCATGCTAATATTTTAAAACAATCAACTTGTGTTAATATTTGGATGCAAGAGAGCTTTAACTGAAGCAGCAACCTCTGATCTCACTCTTTCCATAGGGCTACTGTGTAGGATGGGTGAAAAGTGACAAACTCTAAAGGATAAGATATATTCTGTCCGAGTGACACTCTGGCTCCATATTACTTTCAGTGACTTTAGCTGAGGGAAAAAGTATGAATCATCCATCAGCTTATTGTAACAGGGTAGCCAGCTGTAAATATATCCTGTCTAGAGATTTGATTCCAGTAATCAGTGTAAAATAACTGCTGACATCCCAAAAGATAACTCAGAGTGCTCTCCCAAAAAGGAGCTGATGTTGCTAAAATACTGACAGTGAATACTGTGCCTCATGAATGAAGTAAGTGCATATTTTCTTATGCCTTCACAAACAAAATGGAATACAGAAACTTTGTATGAAAACTACTTGTATTCTATCATAATAAGTTAGCATCTTCTGGACAAATGTAAATGTTTTAAAAAAAGAAACATACGTAACGTTATCCATACTGAGGTTTTGTTGAAGGCCTCAAAATTACATATTTTATAGTGCTGCTGTAGATATAGCTAAATATAAGGTAGTTTACATGGAAAAACTCAAGGATCTGAGTTACGGAATGGATGTTCTGATATGAAATGTATACTCTGCTTTAATGTCTGTTGTTTTAGTGTTTGTCAGGTTGAAGATGTGTGTGAAACCTCTGTTTTCTTAATGGTAAATTCTACAGGACTGAATACTTACATGTTTGGGAAGAACCTGTATGCATTTAAGTTTGCGGCTGAGGAAATACTGTGTTTATCTACTAGGAAGTTTTAATATTTCATTTGAGATGTGGGTCAACCAAGGACAGCAGCAGATGGGTTCCCATGCCCCACTATAGACCTCCCTACCAAGAAGAGGAGAGCTATCAGGCATTTTCCAGGGAACTGACTGAGAAAGCCATCACTAAAGATCTGATTGTCATGGGTGATTTCAACTACCCTGACATGTTGAAAGGACCATTCAGCCAGCTCCAGCAGGTCAGCCAACTTCCTGGCAGCTATCGAAGACCTGTTCTTGACACAGGGTGTGGAAGGACTGACTGGCGTAAAGCCACTTTGGACTTAGTGCTGGGGAAAACATAGTAGGCAACTTGAGGATTGGAGGTACTCCAGGCAACAGTGACCATGACCTGATTAGGTTCCCCATCTGCCGAAAAACTGGGAATTCAGTCAGTAGAACAAAAATCCTAGACTTCAGAAGGGCAGACTTTGGTAAGCTCAGGAGTCTAGTTGGAAAGCTCTCTGTGACCAGCAGCTGGACAATTTGGGAGTTCAGGATCAGTGGAGCTTCCTTAAAGGGGTGATTCTCACTACTAGGGCAGCATCAGCAAGATGTGGGGTGGGGTGGGGGGAGGGAATGGGGGGGCAAAGGGACCTGCCACTGAGGATGCAAGGAACTGGAAGGGATTCCCTTCCTGGAGAGCAGGGGGATGGGATGAGATTTTTAACTGATCTGAAGACTTTAAAAGTCCTCACTGCTCCTTCTGTCATGCAATTTGCCTGCTTGGGAGGAGAGTGGGGCTAAGCTGGGGGAGAGGTGGGAAGGGGGAGGGAGACCTGAGAGCAGGGTGCCACTCCTAAAACCTCTTTCACAAATCCTGTATCTGCCCATGAATCTCAAATCTCAGATCACACCTATTTTGCCCTTCTCTTGAAATGTTTCATATCTGAAGCATTCAATGATGCACCAACCAGATTGATCAGAAATCTCCATTTGTTGTATTTTCTGCAATCACATAAAAAGACAGCTGTGGTATGTAGTGTCATGGGGAGTTGGTCAGAATGATAATACTTATTTCCATAGTTCAATGTGTTGGGCCTAGGTATCTAGCATGTAAAAATCATTTCTACAGTATTCAAGATATTCGGTACATTAGTGATCATCAGTTCTTAAAAATGATGTTTGCCTCGGATATGCTTTAGCTTTTAATTCCAGTGCAGCAGCTGCCTAACATTTTTCACAGTGATACATTATAACACTTAAGACAGTTCCACTGAAGAGCAACAGTAGCCCACAAAACATGAGCAGCTAAATTTAACATTACTAATTTTGAAAGATTTGTCTGAAGAAAATATTCAAGTGACAGGTATAAATAAGTACTGATTCTCCCACCCACACTAGTTATTTCCCCAGAGCATAAAGAGATCACCTGCTTTCCTTTAAATTATATAATTCACTTGAATCCTAATTCAAAACTCAACATTCAGTGTCTACTGATTTTGAAGGGCCTTAATGACTAACGATCCCTGTTTCTTTATCCAGCATTTGAACTGCCTGTACACATGTGGGGAGACTGCTCTGATGCACTGTAATTACAGTACATTGGAGCAGACTGGATTAATCAAGTCTGCTGGAGCGTGCTAATTAGTGCACTCCAACCAGCCTCTGCATTTTGTGTATCAACATCCCCATTCTTCAGTGGCTGTGGAGGTATCCACTATCAACCCAGGGACAGCAGGGTTGGCAGGTATAGTGGCAGTAGCTGGAGACAGAGAGGGTATGGAGAATGGGGTGGGTAAAAGGGATTTTTTACCTGATTAGGGACTCAAAAAATGCCTACTGCTGGTCTTAGTGGGGTATGTAAGGCAGGGGGAAGTGGGGATCATTTTTGCCACTCCTCCCCCACCCCAGATCTGCTCCTGGAGAGATGTACCAAGTGAAGGCTGCCTATTGAAAGTCATACTTCTAAATTACTGAATCGCCCTTCAAGTTGTCAGTTAAAGTTTTTTAATTCAGCTGAAGATCAGTAACTAGCCAATTTTTCTGCATAGTGTAATGCAAGTATAGTATCTCCTTTATGGCTTAGTATTTAGCATGAATTACTTTGGTTACTTTTTCTTTCGGATATTTTTTTAAGTTCATAAACAGGCTTTGATTGCCAGTTTTTCTGTGTGTGTTTTTTTTTTTTTTTCTTTTTCAGTGAGGATCAGAGAAATATGCATGTTATTTCGAGAGGATTTCTACATTAGAAAGCTATCCGAAATTTATCCTCTCTGCAGCTAATTTTTTTCTAATGAGCTGAAAACCTGCCAGGTTCTCTGCTTTTTCAAAACAAATTGATGGTGTTCTTAATCACTAGTGCAAAGATATCTGCAGCTTCAGCAGCCTTCATGTAGGAATTTAGTAACTGTCCTGGATGAATTAATGTAATGCTGAATGGTTGGTGTTCTTGATGCATGCATAGAAGTACTGTAATACCATACTTTACTCAAATACAAGACTAAGTTTTTCACCCCAGTAAGCATGGGGAGGTCCCTCATGTTATATTCACGTACAAGGAAATTTCATTAAATACATTGTGTATCATTAAATTGCTACCAAAAGCACCATGTGCTCAGCAGTGGAAACCAACTGTCCATACTGGCCAAACATACTGATGGTAATCTACCATAAGGATTAGCCTTAATGCAGTGCCTTTGAATAAGATGTATGGCAGTGTCCATTGAGTGCAGACTCCCTCAGCACCTACTCTTTTTTAAGTCAGTGAGCCACTATGTTGAATACCTTTCAACTTCCTCTTCACTCCCACACCTTTCCCATTTCCAATGATCCTATTTCTTCATCAGATTTAAACATCTGGCAAACATCACCAAATGGGGCCCAAAGCAGTTAACTCAGCTTCCCTGTCACCCCCTCTCTCAGACTGTCATATATGTTTAGTGTGGTCCCTCTGTCACATGAGGTGGAGCTGGACTAGGTTGCCTTGTGCTTCATCTGCATTTAAATTTTTGGAGGATCCCAAGTTTCAAGGCAAACAAACTCTTCCAGTCATGAGTGGGGCACTAATTAGCCCATGGATCCTTTGTGGAGGTCGTCTGGAATAAGTGCACATACCAAGCAGTGCTGAGCTATGGGGTCACCATGGCTTGAAATGCTGACTCTGCTGGAGTCCAGCCCAATCAGCTATATGATGAATCATGAGCCTTTTGGCTTTGGACCAATATTATTAGGGACCTACCAAATTCATGGTGAAGTGGGGTATGCTGCTGTGGCTTCTTTCTTGCAAGTGTCCCCCCCACTCCCCCCCCCCCGCTGACTTGGTTGGGGGGGCCACATTTGTGGCTCACTCCTGGTCAGTGGGGAGGTGAAAATTGCAGTTTTAAATGTGGTGCCATTTTTGCCTCTTACCACTGATTGGCTGAGGACCCCTGGACAGTCCTGCTGTTTGCTCTTGACTGTCAGGGAGGCAAAACAACACCATGTTTAAAACAGTGTTTTAGCTTCCCTCCTGATCAAGAGGGAGTGGCGGATTCCTCTGCTAATCAGCGGTTGGGGGGGTGGGGGCATGAGATGCATGCGGGGGAACATGCAGGATTAAAAGAAGTGCCACACACTCTAATTTTGCCATGAATTCAGTAAGTCCCTAAATATCAGGAAAAGTATATACTGTATGTAAGTAGGTACAAGAGTGTTGCTTAAAAGTGTGTTTATGGAGTACCCGTGTTAAAACTTCCAGAAGTTTCAGAAAAGGTAAAATGCATCAACTCTGGATGAACTAAGCTGAAGGGTACCTGTTGTAACTTGCTTCTATGCAGATTACTACAGGCATGTTTCTTTCAAAGTCAGTGTTTTCAAATTTGCCCCTTACTTCCCTATGCTCAGGGAGAGCAGGGTCTGACAGTAAAGTGGGGAGGGGCTGAAGAGGGAAGAAGTTTGGGGGACAGAGGAAAAAGGGGCCACCTGACCTCTTACCCTGCAGATTTTATTTTCCCTGTACTAGTAGGAGAGGAGTAAATTTAAGCTCCAATAATTATATTGTGTACATGTAAAACTAGAACATACTAGCAAATTGGCTGTTAAGAATGATGTAGGGAGGGGAGGGCAGCTGGACACAAGGCTCCATCTATCCCTCCTCCACCACACACTCTGGGTCTGGCCCCATTCCACAGGCCCCCTTCTTTCTGCTCTGGGTCTGGCCCCGCTCTATCCCCTTCCCCCTCCCCACCCCCCCGCCGCTCCAGGTCTGGTCCCCTCCACATCCCCCTGGCTCATACCCACCTCCCTCCCTCCCTGCCCGCTGTCTCTCCTCCTCTGCTGGCTGTTCTGGAGGGCATAAGGCTGGGCATTGGAGGAGCACTGCCACTGTGATCTCCCCCTTCACCCTCAGGCAGGGAGGTAGGAGGGAAGCCCCGCTGCTCTGGTGGCTGGGGCGTGTTCACCGCCACCACAAACTTCCCCAGCAATTTGGGCATGTGCAGCCCGGGCTGTGCAGCCAATTGCTGCCTGTGCTCTTGGCAGCGCATGTACAGTTGCCCAAAAGCATTACAGAGAGACACACAGATAGATTAAGCCTTTTATTATAGTAGAACTTATACATTTTCCATGTATAGAATCTAATTATTGGGGGGGGTCATCTTATATTCAGGGTGATTTTATATTTGACTAAGTATGGCATATTTTAAAAATCAATTTGCTGATTATAATTCCAAAAGGAAGTTTCCAAAAATCCATTGTTGGAAATGTGGGTTTCTCACACTTTTGTAACAGAAAACTTGAATGGGGTACACACATATATTGCTAACATGGATCTGTTGTGGTCTAAATCTTAATTCTCTGTGCTTACCATATGCATTATAGCAGGCTCCATTTTAGATGATCATTATATGACTCCTAAGATTTCAAGCTGTAGTTTATATTAATTTCTCTGGGTATGCTGTGCCCTAAAAACTATCAGATTTTAGAAAATAATGATGAACATGTCTGTCTCCCTCTCTTAAATAAATGCATCACACCTTTTTGAAATATGGAAGACATTTAAAATATGTTTGCCTTCAAAACTGACTCTTTTTCCTCACACTTCTTCAGCTTCTGTTAGCTAGAAAATAAACTGCATTTCAGTATTTTGTTATTTGCAGTACTTTGAAAACACATGCATCAGTTACACTTGGAGAACTGGCAGTAAGCAAAGTTAATGATTTTTGTGTGTGTTAGGTTTTTTTAACTCAATCCTGCCCTTTATTAAGGTCAGCAGGATCAAGGCTGAGTATTACGGATTTGGTCTAAAGCTTGCAGTCTCTTAAATCAACTGTGCTTTACATCCTTTGCACTTAAGAATCCAAAGACATTGTGTGTCAAAAAACCACAGTGACTTTCTATAGCTGACTAATGTCTTCATTCAAAATTGTAGAGACCTGTATGTCTTTAACAGTTTAGCAATAGATCCAGAGTATGCATTCTAGCTTTCTGGGTATGTCACCTTTATTGTGGAAAAATGATATCCCTTCTGCATTTAAGGTTGCAAGCATAGATCCATTATGAGTAGAGGTGCACTGATATATCAGTCATAGCTTCATCAGCACCAATAAAAGCAAAATTAATATTATTGGCTATTGTCTCTTTTTTTTTTTTTTTTTTGGCTGGTGTAGCCAATAATGTCACTGATAATGCTGTGTGAATGTGCGCAGCGGCATGCATGTGTGAGGCCGGGAATGCAGCCTAGCAGCTTGGAGAACAGTGCCCTGCCAGTAAGTCTGTGGGGGGGAAAGGGGTGTGAGGGAGGGAAGGGGTATGGAAGGGTAGATCGAGTTCCTCATGATGAGGGAGGGAGTGAGGCAGGGACAGGGACAGGCGTTGCCCAGCCAGGGTGGTGAATGTGACCTCAGGGCCAGGAGTGGGACAGAACTGTGGGGGCTTGTCCAGGGGATGTAGGGGGGGTGAAGTACGGGGGAGGCTCCCAGATGCTGCATGCATCTCTGGGGCAGGCATGGTGGGGGCATGTGCCCCCCCTGGATTTGTATGCAATGTGGAGGCAGGCTGTGAGCTTAAGCCCAGGGGCTGCTCCAGCCTCTTCCTGGTGTGGGGGCTGGGCTCAGAGAGGGTGGGAGCGGGGTGGGCTCAGTTGCACGGGGCAGTTGGGCAGTGGTGGCACGGGGGGGTGGCTACAGGGGAGCTAGGGTGAATTTTGGGGTGGCTATAGCTCTCAAACCCCAGTAGCACCACCCCTGCTTGGAGCACTCCTCTGTGCTGTCTTTTCCTTGGGAGCCCTGTGGAGTGGGGTAGGTAGGGGGAATACAGGGCTCCTGAGGTAAAAGCAGCAGAGTGGAGTGCCCCAAACAGGGGTGGCACTAGGAGAGGCTTGGGGGGATATAGCTACCCCAAAATTTGTTTTAACCTCCCCTCCTCATAGCCACCTCTTCCCACACCACCACCGCCTGTCCACTCTGTGCAGCTGAGCCCATCCTGCTCCAGCACACTCTGAGCCCAGCATACCCACCAGGAAGAGGCCGGTGCTGTACCTGGCCCTGAGCCCACAATGGGCGTTCTGCCACTGCCCAGTTAGCAAATCCAAGGGGCACATGTCCCCCCATGTCTCTCCCTGGGGGTGTGCGCAGCAACAAGGAGCTGCCCGCCTCCCCAAGCACCTTGGATGAGCCACCCAAAGCTTCATCCTACTCCCAGCCCCAGGGTCCAATTCACCACCCTGGCTGGACATCCCCTTCCTGTGCCCCTGCCCCACTCCCCCCTTCACCTTGGGGACCTCAGTCTACCCATCCATGGTCCTTTCCTCTCTCATGCCTCTTGTCCCCCCGCAGCCTTACCAGCAGGGCGCTACTTTTCAAGCTGCAAGGCTGCATTCTTGTAAATCAGCTATCAGATTGGTACTGGCCAATATGCTGGTTAATAATTGTCTATTGGTGTTGGCTAAGAAAATCTTTATTGATGCTGATTTTGATTACCAAAAGAAGATAAACCCCTATATTAGGGTTGACTTTTCGATAACTGAAACATCTTCTGGAATCCTTCTTTGCAAGAATGTTCTATCTGTTTGAGGTGACCAGCATAATGTTTTATTGACCACTTACTGTTTATTTCCTTGCCTTTAAGGGTTTCAGTTTTGAACAGTATGACAACATAGTTTAAGAATTTTAAAAGTTAACAGATTTTTTATGTCACTAATGCAAATACATGACAGTGCATATGTTGCATGTATATAATTTTTTATCTTTAGCTCTGACCTTGTATACTACTTATTGCAGAGTTCTGCTGAAATAAACGGGGCAGTTGTAGCAGGTGAACTGATCTGCTTGACTGGAGTAGTTCACAGGATCTTTGCCTTTGGTTGTAGCAAAAGGGTCATTCTTTTCTCATTTTTGACAAATATTATACCTCAGCACCTGTTTCTATCATCATGCATGTCTAGTTTACACAAAGGGCCTCCCTTTCAAAAGAACAGAATTATTTGCAACAGATTTAATTATGAATGTCCTGACCTTTTTCCCCCTTGATTACAACTTCAGCCTTAATACAAGGTTAACACAATTTGGTGACAGTTAAATATATTTTCACAGACATTTTAAGGGGGAAAAAGTCAATTAAGAAGATGGCAAATGCTAGCAGATGACATAACAGGTGCAGTCTGATGCACAGAAGATATTCATGTTTGCCTGGAAGCTTTTGTTCTCTAGTGGGCTCTGATCCAAATTCTGACTAGGCCAATTCTTTCTTCGGCTTGAGATCTAAGAAGATCCCAACCCATTGGCATATGGTTCCAGCCTAGTGTTTTCTTTATTAAATTCCCCGGAGCTAGAGTGTAAGGAGAAGTTATCAAATGCAGGGTTCCCACATTACTCTGGATACCACTCGTAAAGGAAGAAACAGGCTTGTACAGTAAATCTTGTTTCATAAAATAGCACCTGTTGCTTTTACTGATATTGCAGGAGAGAGGTAATCCTGGAACAGCTGCTTCTATCTGGTTGGGGCTGGAAATATCTAGTTTCAGTTATATAGTCAGTACCCTTAAAGTGTTGATGTAATGGTATATTTGCATTACTGTAAACATGAGTACTTTTAAATAGCACGAATAAACTCCAAAATGGAAATTTCAGAAGGGTTATTTTTATAGTAAAGAGAGTACTAAGAATTAATTGCTTATACTGAAATGCCAAAAGCATTATTATTTATGGAGTACATTATTTTTGTACTAATAAAGTTAAGGTAAACATTTTATATAAAATTCTGTATCTAGTAAAACAGCTCACTATGTCTTGTAGTCAGCTGTGCCAGGGCACTGTGATAAAGAACAGTGGGTGGGTGTTGATAAATGTAGTAGACTCTCCCTCATTTTTTAACCAACCTAAAGCTAAGTATCAACTTATCATGAGGCAGGAATTTAAGGGCAGCTCTCACCTGTCCCGACTACTAAGTATCTTAAGTAGAGCATGCTGTAACGCACCTAGTTAACATGTCCCTAGAACTGAGTGCTGCAAAGGAGTGCTGTTTCTCTCTAGGGCAGGGTATCAAATTGTGGTGGCAAGCTTGGCTGGAGTCACTCTCCTGGACCTCTTGCTGCTGCTGCTAGATTCCTCACTGTTGCTGTGGTGGCCCCTGCAGCAGCCCTCACAATCTGGGCCGGATCTGACCCACAAGCAGCTTTGTGATCCGGGGTCCTAGATTAGTTTGACACCCTTGCTAGGGAAGCCTTTGCAAGGGACAGTTTGTCAAGATTATGCTGAATTCTGTCTTTTAGCAAGTGCTAGTTTGACCTGGAATTGCCTGGTCTGCTCCTTCTTACAGCAATTGTTTTAAAGAATATGAGTGATGATTTAAATATTTCAGATTTACTAAATTGCTTTGCCTAAAAGGTATATTTGAAGTCTCAACTAATAGTATTAACATGGTCTTCCATGTTAAGCTTCTGTTAATGATTCCTTGCATTAACATGCAAGTATAGGAAGGTCTCCCAAGAAGTACTGGGTAGCACTTTTAGTTGCAGACACCAGACATTTGTTTGTTTACTTGTTTGGTGGTTTTCCCAGAGTCCCAATGATTTTTTGTTTTTTGAAGCTGAAAGACTTCCTACTGTTGCCATTCATGTACCACTCTAATGGGCTGAATTGGGATTGGCAGGAAGGTCCTGATTTAGCTCAGTGGGTTAGAAGCCAGGTAGTGGTAGATAAGTGTATTAAAAACTACTTGTAAAATGGAAATACTGAGAAGGCAGACACTTGCTCCTCACAAGTTACTCTCCTCTCCTGTTATGGGATTGGCAGTTTGATATATGCAGTCATGAGGATTAGAGCATGTTTTGATGTCCATTGCCAATGTGTTTAATATTGTCACATGAAGATGCATGCCTCATCATGTAGATATAATTTATCATGCCAGGTTTTTCTCCCTTTATTGTTAATTTCATTTGGATGAATGTTGGTAGCAGTGTTCTTTGGTAGCCCTAAAGCAGGGGTTACAAACTCATTTGGACCTGTGGACCAAACAATCTGAGAATGGTGGTGGGATTCATCCCAGCTGCTAGACCTGCTATTTCAGCGTGGCTCTGAAACACTCTTGCCCCCAGCCGCTTCCCCTGCTGCTGATCTTAATTGTCAAGGGTGACTAAAACACCCAATTGTGGCAGCTGTTGAGGGGGAGGTGAGTGGCATTAATTCCTTAGGTTCCAGAGCTGTATTGAAACAGCAGCTGCGGCAGCCACAGGGATTAACATGGCTGCCGCAGGGGTTCCAGCAGCCATAGCAGTGAGTCCTGTGAGCTGAATCTGGCCCACAGAGGTAGGTAGTATGGTCTGCAAAAAGCCCCATGGGCTGGATGGCCTACCTGTGTTGGCCATATTTGGCCCCCAGGTCATAATGTGTAATGCCTTGGTCCTAAATAATTAATTGGACCTCTTCTCTCTGACTTCCCAGTCATTATGCCTTCTTAGTTTAGTAAATATCCATTAATTGCTGACCCTTCCTTCCGCTCCTTTACTGAAATAACTGCATATAAGGTGATCTCATGTAGGAAGGATGATGCCACCAGCAAATTCTAAGTGCAGCCCTTTTTTATCATATTACATTACTGTTAATTTAAAAAATCCTCTAAGAATTGTACACTTGCAAAATGAACTGAAAAAAGACTTGTATATAAAGAATTGCATGTATGCTGCATGTACAAATGCCTACAGTTGTTTTCATGTATGTGAAACAGTATTTGTGTATGTGAATATGGGGAGTTCTAGCCCCTCCAGACCACTCTAATGTTTGTAATGAATTATTGTAAACACAACAGTTGTAAACCTAGTAATCCAGGAGAGTATTCCATAGTGCAGGGAACACAATCAGCTTTGCTACTCCCTGTCCTCTGGTAGAGCCCTTTGAAAAGTAGGTCAGAGTTTGCTTGTGGTATGGTTTGGGGTTGCAGAGCGGTCCACATCAGCAACTCAGTGGAGACTGAGGAGCACAGCCTTGATGTTAGCATTAGTGATTCTTTCCATTCTGTCCTATATATGTAAACTTCTGTTTTATTAGATAAAATAGCACACAGAGGCACATGTATAGTCTCATGGGGATGTGTAGATCTTTTAAATGTAGCATTCTTCTCACAAGGAAGTGGTGTTGTCTTTAAATTCTACTATGTATTGACTACTGTTTTGTAATAGGCATCTTCTTTATAAGGATGCATTCCCTCATAGTCATACAATAAATTGCAAAGGACTGCATTTTCAGTCTTGTAAATCCAGACTTCTGGAATCTGGTGGTAGACCAGGAGTCAATTGCCTAAGAGCTCATGGGCCAGATCCAGCCTGCTAGGTTTTTTTATTAAGCCCCTCCCCCCAAAATTTTATCTAAGTATCAGTGGCATTTTGGCAGTGAAGGGATTTTGTGGTGGGTCACATGTGCCTTGGCAGGGCGATCATTTTGGCTATAGCAGCAACAGCTAAATCGGAAGCACTTGACCACTGTGCGAAGGTTGCTGATCCCTGAATTAGACTATGATTTAAGATCTGTAATCCAGTGACAGTGATGAAAGTGGTTGGTTTTTCAATCCCAAATATTTTGAAAGTTAACAGCAGAATTGTCTTTTGTTGAATGGTTCCCTACTTATATATACTGTATTTTTAAGGTACAGAAAGACATTAAGAAAATTACACACCC
>NW_017728910.1:41721316-41780696 GCF_001723895.1 Crocodylus porosus
CCCTGTCTTCCAAAATCCTGATGACTATGTAACTGTGGAGAATCATCAGGAAGTTATTTGCATTTGAAGTCTGTGAAATTTGAGATTATTACTGATGATCAGGAAGGCCTCTTTTTGAGCCATACCGTTACTGTCTCCTGACATTTAGCAGACTTAAACATTTTAGTTCAGGTCTGTGCACAGCAGCATTCTTTTATCTTGCCAGTAAATGGGTGCTGCTACTGTTCATGAAATGAGGATAAGAAAATACATGTGAAATACCTGTGAACTCTTAATCTGTAAGGCAGAGGCAGGCAAAATATAGCCTGCAGGCCAGATTTGGCCCACCAGGCAACTTCATCTGGTCCACAGGCACCCACTAATTAGATTGTATCCAACCCCGCCTGCATGTCTCACTCCCATCCTTGTGGATGGAAGGGCCCAACCCAGCCAGCGCACACAGCTTCTGAGTAGGGCTACTGCTGTCACTGCTGCAGCTATTGGAGGATGTGCTTGGCTTCCCCAGTGGTTCCTTCTTGTCTCCCTGCTGCAGCGCTCACTCTGAGTAGCAGGTAGGGAAGTGGTAGGGTGAGGGAGCTGTGGCAGGGTAGGTGGGAACTGTGGCAGGGAGCATGGGGTTGGGGCCTGAGGGAACATGGACCCCACAGCTGGGGAGCCTGCAGGAGCGTGGAGTCCAGGTCAGCAGGGTGTGGGTATGAGGGGGTTGTGGGGACCTCCCACACACACACCTTCCCCCCATGGTGCACAGCCCCCACCACCGGCAGCGGCAGCAGGCCCTCATAGAGCTGGTGGCCCACACAGGTGCTCTCAGCACTCGTGCATCACTGGGAGAAGCTTTGCTCAGTGGAGCCGACTGCCTTCCCTGCTGCTATGTGCAGGTCCCAGGACTACATTGGGAAGCTGGGGGGAGGTGGGGGAAGGCAGCTGGCTCCATTGTGTGGGGCTTCCCCCCAATGGCATGTGACTGTCAGGAGCTGCACATTCTCCACTGGGAGCCCTGCGCAATAGAGGCAGGCCAACCTGGCTGTACGCCTTGCTGCCTCATACAGCTTTGGCTAGAGCTGTGTGCCACTGGGCAGCAGCACCTGCGTGAGCCGCAAGGGTCCACCACCTGCTGCCAGTGGGAGTTGTGTGCTATGCAGGGGGAGTGTGTGTGGGGGGGTCCCCACACCCCCAACTTTCCCTCACACCCCAGAAACCCCACGTACTTGCACCCTGTCCCACAACCCCCGCTGTTCAACATCTTCATCAGTGACTTGGATGAGGAGGTGAATATCACCTTGTTCAAATTCACAGATGACACTAAGATGTGAGGGGAGGTAGGCACGCTGGAGGGGAGGGACAAGCTGCAATCAGATCTGGACAGGTTACAAAGGTGGGCAGATGAGGATAGGATGGGTTTCAACAGTGACAAGTGCAAGGTACTGCACCTGGGGAGGAAGAACCAGCAACATACCTACAGGTTAGGGAACTCCCCTCTCACCAGCACAGAAGCAGAAAAGGATCTTGGAGTCATTATTGACTCAAAGATGAACATGGGCCGCCACTGTGGAGATGCAGTCAGAAAGGCTAACCACACCTTGTCATACATCCATGGATGCATCTGGAGCAGGTACAAGGAAGTGATCCTCCCCCTCTATGCGGCACTGGTCAGGCCCCAGTTGGGGTACTGCATCCAGTTCTGGGCACCACACTTCAGGAGGGATGTGGACAACATGGAGAGGGTCCAGAGGAGAGCCACTCGCATGATCAAGGGGCAATAGGCCAAGTCCTGTGAGGACAGGCTATGGAATCTGAACCTGTTCAGCCTCTGCAAGAGGAGGCTGAGAGGGGGTCTGGTGGCTGTCTATAAACTGGCTACGGGAGACCAGCAGGCAATGGGAGAGTCCCTGTTCTCCTGAGCACTATCAGGAGTGATAAAGAACAACGGCCATAAGCTGACAGAGAGCAGATTCAGGCTGGACATCAGGAGGCACTACACAGTCAGGGTGGCTAGGATCTGGAACCAACTTCCAAGGGAAGTGGTCCTCACTCCTACCCTGGGGGTCTTTAAGAGGAGGCTAGATAGACACCTTGCTGGGGTCGTCTGACCCCAGCATTCTTTCCTGCCTATGGCAGGGAGTCGGACTTGATGATCTGCTCATGTCCCTTCCAGCCCTACCTACTATGAAACCCTCCCACACCCTGCAACATACCCTATACCCCCCAAACATACACCCCCACCCCACTCTACACACCCCCAACTACATCCTCCACACTCCCCCACATACAATATACAAGAGTAAGTCTTTATTTTTGAGCTATTATGCAATCACTTCTATATACACTGCAAACACAAATCATGACAAAAATATGTTTTTAATTAAATTGAAGTATTCTAGTAGGTGTTTGATGTCTGGTGTATGATTTGTTTTTGTTCAGGTTCCAAGATGGCAACCCCCCACTTCCCCAAAGGCGTACTTCCGAGGGGCAAGGGGAGGAACTTCCAGTGGCAGAAGTCAGGGGTTTGGGGCAGAACTCTCAGTCCCAAGATGGTGACCAGAGGGTGGGTACATGTCAAGGGGCAGGGCTACCCTTGCAGCCCTTGACAACTCACCAACTCTTTAAGTGGCCCTCCAGACAAAATAATTGCCCACCCCTGTTCTAAGGTCTCTCCTGTCCTTCTTCATACTGGAGCAGTTCAGTTGATGGAGACAGAACTCTATTTAAAATCTCTTATTTTTTTTAAATGTGGGGGTGAAGTAGATCTTGTTGCATTTCATAGGACAGTAGCATAGACAAGAGCTTTCACTTTACAACAAAAGTACTTCTAGCACATTAGAAGCAGGAATGGGGAAGAGTTGCTTTCTTGACGTTTTTTACGTTTTTGTCATGTTACTCTGCTTCTTGAAATGGCCAAGGGTTTTATTCCTGCTTCACCTTTGCTCTGTTAGAAAATACAAATCAAAGGCTTTCCTTCTGATTTTTTTATTTTATCATTGGGATTGGGCGCTTTAATTGTCTTAGAATTTATTAGGCCACCGTACAGTTGCTACAGTACAGTTTGCTCCTTGGACCCACTTCAGCCTAGTTGTGTATAGTAAATTTGGTATGACCTTGATAACAAAAATGGGAAGTGATTTAACTTTCTCTCTTTTTTTTGAAGGTATTAAATATAATTATAACAGAGAACTTCATTCAGATATTCATAAAATAATGCACATGATTTATTACTTGTATTGATTTATTTTCTTGAAGGTTTTTGTTTGTTTGTTGTGTGTGTCTGTAACTGACTCATTTGATGTACTGGGTTTTCACTTTGGATTTCATTTGGATGCAATTCCTGACAAATGGAAAACTCCTAGTAGACTGCATAATAATAATGTCTAAAACTATTAAAGCAGTGGATGGATTGTCCTACCACTTTTCATTTAAAAATAGTGGAAGAGGCATGTAACTTTCCAAGACTGCTTTGAAAAATCACAACCATAGATCCAGTTAATTGATCTATCTGGCAAGTGTCAGACACCAAAAATAACACTGTAGAAATACTTTTGAAAAGATAAGAAGTAAATGACAGTTTCAGGGAAAAGTGGTCGTGAGCAGGGGAAGTGTATTGTAGTAATATTTTCTAAACGTCAGTTTTCCTTCGGTTGCCTTTACTCTGATCAGTTTCTGACAGTACATTTTAAGACACCAGACTAGAATGAATTATACATGATGTTGGATGTTAAGGCATGCTAGAAGGAATTACTGCTTCTCCCATGCTGAACTGCTGTTTTCTGTTTCTTAAGGAGGTAAAATGATATCACTGTGAAATAGACATTTTGCAATGTGAGCCAAAGTCCCTGTCATTTCATAGGACTGCTAATGTAAGAGTTAAGTCTAATAAGCTTCCACTTACTGTTCTTGATCCTCTTAATGTATAGTATTGATTGTGGTATGTTCACATTTATACCCAAGTTCTCTCTTTTTTTTATAGAAAGGAAGGAATATTATTAAAGCTTATTGCCAAATGTATTGGTTGCTTCTGTACAGGTTCAGTCTCAGTTTATCTGCTCACATCCTGCAGTGTTAGTATAGTCAGTCATTACACAAGACAATCTAGTTTGCCTTTCTTTCTCCCCACATTTCTCAGTCCAGTCTCTTCTTCCTTGACTGTCACACTGCAGGTCCTGTTAAAATGACATGCAACACTGCAGATAATTGGTACCTGTAGGTTTTTCATTCTCGTTAGCAGTGTATGAATTAAAACAGACTTGAAATACGCTGAGTGTTATGACTATTCTGGCTTAGTCAAAATTGGAATTAGACAGGAGTTCAAGAAAATCAAAACCGGTTCCTACTTTTCTGTGAAGTAAATACAAATATTTGCTTCTAAACCTGGACTGATCAGTTGGGAGCCAACCTGGAACAGTTCTCTTCGTTGTTTAAAAAAATAGTGTGGAAACCGTACCTTGCTCAGTGACCCCATTCAAATTAGAGCAAGCACCTCCTATCTAGTAGCAGTTCCTAACAAGGACATCTATACATGTGCTGTATTATAATAGCGGAATAGAATGCTTTATTATAATGGGGGGGGAGGGGGGCACTTTGAGTAAAGAGGCTCTGAGAGCCACTCTAATTAAAGCACCTACTGTGTCACGTGTGTTGAGTGTCCCGCATTTCAAAATGGCAACAGGAACATTTGAACTAAAGCTTGCTCAAAGAGTTTTTGTTCAAATGCCCTGCCACCATTTTGAAGTGTGGGGACGCTGAATAGATGTGATGCGGAAGCTGCTGGAGTATGTTAATTAGCACACTCCAGCAGACTTGTTTAATTGAATCTGTTCCGACACATTGGAGCAGATGTCCTGCATGTGTATAGCTGCCCTAAGTACCATAAACTTTGGAGTCATTTTCATCACTAGTACGTGTCAGTGTGAAAGAGCACTGCTTGTGCCATCTCCCAGATGATTGTGGTTAATCCTAGGGCAATTATTTCAATGGCACAGGGCATTCAAAATCTTTTAATGACATGCATGCAGTAATGACTGTTTCATTAGCACACCAGTATAATTTAGGATAGTTGAGAAATTTTGTGGAAGACTTTTTCTGACCCCACCTTGGAAATCTTTGTGGACTACAGTGTACCTGTGAATAGGATAATATTATAGGTTAGTATGTCTGATAAGGTAATGTATCTGTAAATTTTCTAAGATAAAGTATTCAGTACAGTTTCTCATCAGCTCCAGCCAATGACCAGAATAATACATTTGGAAACGGTTATCCACAAATAACAAGCGGTGTACAGATAGCATCATAGGGTGTTGGGGGAAGATTAATAATACAGTAACTGCATTCCTTCTTGAGTAATGGTCTATACCAGTCACGGCCCATAGGAGATGTCCCATTAATTTTACAGAATATGGAAAAATGAGGCACCAGATTCCTCTTGTTCAGTCACCCAGAATAAATAGCTCTTCTCTGGAAAGCTCTTAAAAAGGTAGAACAAGAATGCAGTGAGGTAAGACAACAGTAATGCAAATGCATTAAATTTCATATATGCCTTTCAGTGGTTTTATGTGGAGGGTTTTAATTTGTTAAAGTGATAAAGAAATGATGCAGAATTTTATTGACTCACTTATGGAATTGGGGAATCGGTGGATCTTCTGGGAAGCTATAAATGAGAAAAGGAGTTGTAGGACCTTGGCTGGCCTACTTTTCATGTTGCTTTCTAACAAGCTGCATCTTCTGTTCATCACCGTATTTATATTTTTGCATTGGCTATCATTAGAAAACCTACCCTTGTGTATCAAACCTACCTTTGACCAGAGAAACCTGTTTTCGGACCATACCAGGTCAAGATCAGAGATGTGTGTTCAGTAACTGAGGACTTAAGTAGAGAAGTAAAACTGCCTGTACTGTGAATGCTCATTTGATCTTTCTGGGAATATGTTTAAAGAGGGTCTCTCATTAAGGCCCTCAACTTGGTCTCATTGAACTCAATGGAAAGTCTTACACTAACTTCAGTGGGAGCAAGATCAGAGCTCATCATGTGCTGTGTAGTGTCTTTCTTTCCTTCCTTACTACTGTTATACATGCATATGTTATTTTGAACTGGGTCATGTGCAAGTAACTTCACTTTTTTTCCAATGCCATCTTTCTCAATGCTGTTAAAATGTTTGTCAGTCACGCTTCCATAGGTAAATAGTTTTGTGGTACCTTAGTATTGCTGATGCTATGATGCATTGGTGATGAGGGAACATTTACCTTTTTTTTCCATAATACATATGAGGCGGAATGGAGGAAATAGGCTGGAGCCCATTCTATTTTGCTATTACAGTCTTCTAAATAAGTGGTATTTTGGAACCTTTTCAAACGATAAAAATAGTGGTTTAAGCAGGGCTTCTACCACTCCTGCAATTTATAGTACTTCATTATTATCTATTGATTCCCACCCCCCCATAGACAGTTGTTCATTATGGCCTTGCTTTCCATTCCTGTGCAGTAAATGCTGAGATTTGGACAGAAGCTTACTAATTTTAAGGAGTGTGGGGTTTTTTTTCCTTTTGCAGAGGTCTGTGAGGCATTTTATTTGAACATATTTTACCCTTGACCTCCAGAATTTTAACTTAAAATTATAGATAAACCTTCAGTGGGACTTAGAAGAGGTAGGGTTGCTCTGTGATTTAATGCATTGATCTGGGATTCAAGATGTAGAGTCAGATTACTTTCTCTGCCAGTAACTTTTTTTTGCAAGTCATTTAATCTTTGTACCTCAGTTTTCCCATTGCATATCCCCACTTAATCTTCCCTTCCTATTTATATTTATCTTCATTTGACAAGACGTACTGCATTTATCCAAATCTAATATGACTTTGAATTAAAGAGGACCTCCCAATAATGACATTCATAGAAAATTAGAAAAATATAAAATTATAATCACATACATTATCTGCCCCATGAAATAAGCCATTCCACCCCAAGACAGGCCGTGGCTCAGTCCTGGCTGTGGCCCAAAGTTGAAGCTGAGCCACCACCTGCCCTGGGTCAGTACTCAAATCCAAGACCAAGCTTTTTTTCCTGTGCTAATTAGGAAAAAAACCTCATCTTGCATTCAGTTAAATATGGTGTCTCCAACTATACAGGTGTCTGCTTTGTCTAAAACACTGGAACCTGACCTTGGTTGGAATTCTTAGCTGCTACCAATGATACAAATAGTAATGGGAATGAAATACCTTTCTTTCCCAAGCTTTTGAAGAAAGTTCATTAATGCATCAGATTCATTGCTCAAAGAGAGCAGAATTATAATATGTAACTGACAGCAAAAGCAGCTTGTAAAAACTGAATCACTTAAAGTTTTATGTAACTGAGCTGACATTTGTTTGAAGTACTGCCCCTGCTAAGGAACTGTCCTTGAGCTTTCAGCATGTACGTGTAGGCATATTTTTTATTGTTTTGTTGTTGTTTTAAGCTTTGGCAAGTATTTTTCTTTACATTGTACTCTTCCCCAAACTTGTTTTATATCCAGTGCCAATTAGAAATTATATTTATAGGCATTTATACACATACCTTTTCATCCTGTGACATGCTGGGGATCTGGCACAGCATGGGTCCACACATGATCTAACGCGCACGGCACTGCTTTTTGTGCAGTTGTATAAGTGGTGAAACGCGCGTCAGCACGGAGAAAATGGTGATGGTGCACTTTTGAACTCAAAACACCGATATGTTATAGTTCCAAAGCGGGCTGCCACCATTTTCTCAGTGCTGATGTGCATTTTGCCACTTATACAAATGCATGTGCCACAGTACTGGGCACTTTTAAAAGCTCCTGGTGCTGCAGTACAAGCATGTGTACTAATGCCCTTTATTGCAGACTAAATTTACTGAGTCTGGTCCACATGAAATGTTGCCTCTACAATGGAAAACATGGACCTTCCCCCGTTCCTGTTTACATTCCTTTCAAAATGAAATATGGTTTCCTAAAATGCATCCTGTGCTCCTGGAAATCTAAATTTCGGTTTTACAGAATCAGATGCAAATAACCTGTTAAAATGCTCTGCTTTAATAGTGCAAGGGGCTATTTATGCTGATTTATATGGCATGACTGTACCTAAAGAAGTATCTATTTCAAATGGGAACCTCAAAACTCTTTTTAAGATGATTAGCTAACATAAAATTACCAAGTAATTGCAATATGGAACAAAAATGACATACTTTATTTCAGGAGGGAAAGTGACAATAGTGCTATGCTATAGATACTAGGGCTGTGCGAAGCTTCAGTCCCTGATTTGATTTGGCGGAGGTTCGGGCCAATTTGATGGCGGAATCTGAATCGAATCAGGAGACCCTTTAATCTCTCTGAATCAAATCAGAAACCTCCAAATCAATTTGGAGAGATTCAGCAATTCAGATATTGACAGAGCTTGAAATGTTTTTTCTACATACCTCAGGATACCAGGCGGCTTGTGAAAGCTGCAGTGGTGGGGTGGATGGAGCATCCTGTAGGAGCATGGGGGGGCTCCCCTGTGCACTTAGCACCAGATCCAGAAGTGGACTGGAAATGCTTCTGGTTGACTTCCGGATCTGAAGGGAAGCACGCTGGCCCCCCACCCACCCCTCATCCCCCCGGCTTAGCAACTGATGCCTCCTAGTCTGGGGGTGTGCCTAGAGCCAGGTGTACTTCCAAGTACTTCCAGTCTACTTCTGGGTACACCGCTGAGCATGTGGGGGAGCCCCCCCCATGCTCCTGTGGGACGCTCCATCCACCCCAGCATTGCCGCATTCGTGAGCTGCACCTGGTACCTTAAGGTATGTAGGAAAAAACATTTAAAGCTGTGTCTATGGATGAATCACTGATTCTCCAAATTAACATCGATCTTCAGATTCAGCTGAATCGAATCAGGGACAGGGATCTGAATAAATTAATTGAATCGATGTCCCCAATTTCATGCCAAATCTAAATCAAATATGGTCTGTTTCATACACCCTTAATAGGTGCCATTTCAACTGAGACATGAGTGAAGAGAGTTATATGGCTTCCATGAGTTTCTATCATCATGTCTTCCAAGAATACAGTCTATGAAATTTGCTTATATATGTAAGTAATTTTGTCCTCGAATTTAGCAGTTAAAGGTGTCACATGGAGAGGTGTGTCCCTCACCCTGTTGGGGAAATTTGATCAGCTACTGTGTAGCACCCATACACCGAAGGATGTGCTCATACACCAAGGAGCACTGATCTCGTCCCTTTTGCTGGGCTCATTCCTAGCCGCGATCAATTAGGCAGAGAATGAGGGAGTGTCGGCAAGATGATTTATTTCTCTGCAGAGGGGGCCACCCAGCGTCACAAAGACAGAGAGTTCCCACTGAACTGAGTTTACAGCTTGGTATTTATACATCAAGCATTGCATTGCTACATTGTTGCACGGCATCTAGGTTTTTCCTCTTGCCATTACAAAATTACAAAACACAGTACAGAGCAAGCTATGGCTAGTTGAGACTGGTTTCACAGTTACACATTACTGTCAGTGAGAAGTACACGTTGCTTACTGTCAGCAAGAGGTGAGCTTTAATCTTAGGGGGAAAAAGATCATTTGCTTTTTCAAGGGTCATCTGCTTTTTATGATTGTATTGTCGTTTTCTCTTACAACCCTCACTGCCCAAGTATTTACTTTAAGTCCAGTAAACAAATGGGTGTCTTTATTATGCACAACTATATACAGAAAAGAAATGATTAATCAAGAGAAGAACTATATAATAAAACCAACAATTTGAATAGAATGTACAACTGCAACAATAGTTGAGTAATTCCACCACACTGGGTGGTCCTACTTGCATCAAACAATCTCAATGATTACATTCACCTAGTTATAACACTTTCAAACAGTTGCCCCCCCATAACCCAGGTTGATTTCCCTCTAGTCACACTTCCCTTCCCATAACAATAAATAGCAATACAGCTTTTAACTATGATCCACCACTAGTGGCAGAGGCAGTTTCTGCTGCTCTGAGGAAGGTGGACTTTGCTCATTCTTGGTAACTCAGCAAAAACAAGTCTCTGACCAGCCACTGCAGGTAATAGGCTTCTTTTCTTGAGTTTGCTTCTGCAAAATACACCTCTTGCAAACATTAAGGGTTAGGTGTCCCCTTACGTGCCCATGCAGATTTGGGATTCTCACAGCCCACTCCCTCTCTGGGCTCTCTCTCTCCCCCAGCACCTCCACATGCAGACAGGGGATTCCCTCTGCAGGTCTCTGTCCCTTTAGTACAAGCCTTTCCAGCTCAAACTGAGGACTTTCCTCTGCAGGCCCCTGCCCAGGCAGCTTCTCCCAGCTAGCTTACCAACCCCTCCACATTCTTTCCCTGTGTTCCTGTGTCCCTGATTGCACAGCTTTAACTGAGGCGGGGAATCAGCTTATCCTGGGATGACTCAGGTTCTCCTCTGTCCTGGATTCTGCTCCCCAGCAAGCCTCAGCTAAATTCCCTCTACGGGGGGGGCTGAGTCTTTACCCCTCTCTTCAGGCTGGTGTCGCTCTCCTCTGACTTCTCCCCACTTCTTTTCCCTCCGTCAGCTTTTTATGGTTCCATAATAGCCAATCAGAGCCCAGGGTTTGCAATGGGGGCTCTGGTCACAGTTCAAATGCTCCAGTAAAAAGCATGCATTGTGCACAGAATACCCTCTGTTTGGAAAAGCTATTTCACCTCTGCAAACTTTTTGCTGCCTTTCTTGTAAAGTTCTTAGGCACAGCTCAGCCACTCAGTTTGCAGCCAAGCAAGGCTTTGCAGCTGTTACAGCTGCTTATCCTCTGCTCTTGATTTTTCCAGTAAAGACAGGGGTCTGAGGACATTTTCACAATGTTGCACACCTGAATGATAAAATAAATTGTAAAATTTTGTTCATCAGTTTAAAAAAAATCTCTCTTAATACCGATAGTGAATTCTAATATTATAAAAGCCTAAATCTGTCTGTCTTCGCGTAATGTTTTATTTGCACTCTTACTGCCTGAGGGAAAGAGCCCATCAGTGTACTCTAAGCATGGGGGAGCATGCCATTATTCTGAAGCTGTGCTGAGGACTGGACAGAGGCCAGCAGCTCTAGCCTCAGCTCCCCCAGCCCACTCCCTGCAAGTGGCACCAAGGACCCGACAGAGGTGGGGGAACTGAAACCAGCACTCCCCCATCCCACACCCTGCAAAAGGCAGAACAGTGGCAGCCTGGGGCATTAGGTGGCGGCTGTCTCCCCACCCCCTGTTATTCTTGACGGACAATTGGCTAGTAAACTAATAAGAGACCAGTCTTAAAGATAGATAGTTCTGCACATAGCTTCCAGTCTTTAAATCTATTGGACTACCCATTTCCTTTTGTTACACTGCAGTAATTGAAAGTACATTAGTATGTTAAAGCCTAACCATTCTTGATGTCTAGGGCATGATTAAAATATTTTTCCCAAGTGGGGTCATTCGGTAGATTCAAAGGTTGTTGCTTTCCCTAAGAGAGTAAAGTGTTTGAAGGCCGTTAGGATGAGCCAACTGTAAAGCTGGCACTTATAGGTACATGTGCATAAGAAGTGTTCTGATAAATTCATCTTCTGCATTTTTAAAGATTCATAATAGGCCCAAGCAATGTCACACATCTGTGCGTTGCAGTATGGAAAACGAGCTCTTTGCTATATGTCTACTTGTGTGATATGGTCTCTGAATTCAAAATGCAAGTCATGCCTGAGCCAGGTGGTGTAAAACATCATTTAACGTGAACATTTGAAAGGTTTTGTTTTTCCTGGTTCATAAAACAAACAAAAAAACCCTCCCAGATATTACTAAGAAATGACTGGCACATGTACTCTTACCGTTCTGAGAGTACTTATTTTTTTACTTGGTTTATTTTAAAGCATTTAATAACATGCAACTTTCTTAATTTAACTTTCTAAAATGAATTAACGATTTTTTTTTACTATAGTAATTTACAGCATTTCTAAATTTCACCAAAATTGTATATGCTCATTAAATCTAAGTATTTAGGATTTTGTCTTTTTCTGTGGATATTACTGGAATCACAAAATCAAGAATAGGAGGTTAATTTTTAAGACTGAAGTGTTGAGATGCACAATGAAGCAGTTAGCTTCATGGAAAGTTTATGGAGAATATTGCAAAATATATTGCAGTGTGGTGTTTGAGGTCACACTGCAGTAATGAGTTCTAAGAAGAGCTTTATCATGGGATTTAATGCCTGTGTTCTCTAGGAAGGACAGGGGGAATTTCCGAAAGGAAAGTAGGCCACAGAAAAATGGAAAGGAATTTGAAAGGTTTATGGTGGCACTACAGTAAAGTTATTTGCCAATTCAGGAAACAAAAGAGGTTACGTATGAAGAAAGAACTCCTGACTATAAAAAGAAAAGACAGATATATGCCAAATACAAAAAAGTGTTTACCAGTCTAACACTTTTAGTTTTATAGGCTTAGACCAGCAACAAAGACATTTTTTTAACCATTTGGCAATCTAAATAGGATTTCTCTTTTCTGGACCATTGTGCTGGGATAAAGTTACTTCCTCTCTTGCTATTGCTACTCCCTGCAAAAGGTTGTAAATTTATGTAAAAGGTTTCAGCATATTTATTTCATGACTTCAGTGCTGGAAGGTAGCAACGAAACTCCAAATCTGAACATTTTCCCCTTAAGGTTCTTAACTTTTAAAGATATAATACAATATAAAGTCTAACAGCCCAATCTCCAGGGAGGAGCACAGTGTATTTTGTCAGCTTGGTGCATTACACCACTATTTAGAAATGCAATAAGTAATGCCTTGTGCTTGCAGAATTACAGGGAATTCTATAGTATGCTGTCAAACTTCATGAGAAGAGAGTCATTACTGTTAGCAAAATGAACCAGAAAAATATTTAGTAAAATTTCAGTGATCTCTAAATATTTCTTTCATGGCAATCTGATAGACGCTACACTATTTCTACATGCTAACGGGCTTGTTTGTTTGTTTTAAAGGAATTTTTCATTGGAAAAAATAAGAAAATTATTTTTAGAGCAACATAAGCATTAATGATGTTCTGCAAAACTTACAAGTTCTGGAATCAGATCTTCTTTCATAGTCTGGCCCTCTAGCATAATAAAGTTATGAGTTCTTTCAGCAGAAAACACTTGGCAGGGGCTGGGGTTTCATAAGTCAGTACTACCTCCTATTTGTATTGTTCCCAGACTTACCCAAGTGACTCAATGAAGAATATGCAGAGTAGCTTATACAAAATTCTTGAACCTATGGCAATCTTCTCAGGTGGTGGTGGTCTTTAAACAGCTAACAGCAGTTTCCAAATTGCAGGACCTGGTCCTTATCTCATATTAAGGACTTTGGAACAAGCTATACCAACATAATGAAAGATTGGGACGAGCTGCAAGAAGCAGTCTGGCTCCTGTGGCAATCTTTCCAGTGAGTTAACACTGAAAAAAGAAATCCTACAAGAAGTGGAACCTTGGTTGTATTGCTAGGCAAGAATATAAGAGTATTGCACTGGTGCACAGGGAGAAAAGCTGCAAGTCCAGAGCATGATTTGAGATGCAACTGGCAAATGGTGTAAAAGGCACTAAACATTATTATCAAAATATGTCAACAGCAAAAGGAAGACCAAAAAAGATTGGAAAAGGCAATCAATTTATGGATGATGCAGAGAAGGTTGAAGTACTTAATGCCTTTTTTTACTTCAGTTTTCCTGAATAAAGTTAGCTACCAGATGAGTGTATTTGGCAAGAAATATAAGAAAGGAGACAAACAGCCTAGAGTAGTGCAAGAACACATTAGGGGTTACTTAGAGGACAGATGCTTTTAAATTGGCAGGGCCTGATGAAATATACCTTAGAGTACTGATGGAATTGGCTGATGTAAGTTTAGAGCCATTGGCTATTATTTTTAAGAACTCATGGAGTTCTTGGAAAAAGGCAATTTTAATGCCAATCTTTAAGAAAGGCGAGGAAAGAGAATCTGAGGAATTACAAACTAGTCCATCTGATCTCAACACTTAGAAAAACTGTGGAGTAGATCATCAAGGAATCTATTTCAAACCACCTGGAGGAGAACAAGGTAATAAGGTACAGCCAGCATGGATACACCAAGAGGAACTTGTGCCTGACCAACTTGATTTCTTTCTATGATAAGATGACAGGCTCTATGGATGGAGGGAGAGCAGTGGATGTGATGTGATATACCTTGATTTTTCTTTTTCTTTTTTTTTTCTTTTTTTCTTTTTTGACAAGACGCAACATTCTCATTAGTAAGCCAAGGAAATACAGACTAAATGAGAGTACTTTAAGGTGAATACATAACTGGTTGGGTCATCGAGTAGTCATTAATGTCTCATTGTCTATTTGGGAGGAGGTTCTAATCAAGTGGGATTCCTAGGAGTCTGTTCTCCAGTATTGCTTAACATCTTCATCAGTGATTCAGAGGAAGGAATTCTGTGTACACTTAGAATAGGTATAGATGACACCAAGCTGGATGAATTGGCAGATACTCTGGAGGGTAGGTTATTCTGGTCTAGGATCCAGAATTACCTGGATACACTGGAGAAATGGTCCACAATCAAAGAAATTAAGCAAGGACAAGTAAAAAGTCCTGCACTTGGGATGGAATAAATGCATGCATGCATAAAGACTAGACAATGATTGATCAAGCTGCAGTACTGCAGAGAAGGACCATAGAGTTGTAGTGAATCATAAGCTGAAAATGAACAGCAGTGTGTTCTTGTTTCGAAAAAAAATAGAGCAAACAATACCCTGGGTTGTGTTAACAAAAGTGCAAGTGAAGGAGAGTGATCCTGCCACTCTGTCTAGCACTGATGATGCTTCTCCTGTGTTCAGTTTTTGGGCCCTACATTTCAAGAAAAGTATGGACAGATTGGAAAGAGTCCAAGTGAGTGATAAAAGTGATCGGAGACTTGACAAACATAACTTATGAGAAAAGGCTGGAAGAACTAGGGTTATTTAGTCTGGAAAAGAGAAGACTGAAGGGGGGTTTGATAATCTCTCTCTCATGTATTTGAAGATGTTATAAAGATGATGGACATAGATTATTCTCTTTGGCTGTCAGGACAGGATTAGAAGCTGTGGCCTCAAACTGCAGCAGAGGAAATTTAGGTTGAACTTTAGGAAAAACTTTCTGTGAGGGCGGCTAAACGTTGGAATAGGCTACCTAGAGAGGTTGCAAATCTCCATCCCTAGAATTTTTTAGGAGTGGGCTAGACAGATGCTTGCTTGGGATATTTTAGTCAGGGATGATCCTACCTTGAGGAGGGGGCCTGACTAGATGACCTCATCTAGCCCAACTTTCCAGCCCTGTTTCCTGTGATCCTCATCAGATGTGTTCTTCCAATAAAATAGTCTTTCAGACCCTTAAACCAAGCCACCAACCAGTCAGTAATTTTGTAGCTGATTCTGACACTTACTTGCAAACACTCAATTGAATGAAGTAGCACCAGCCCACCATTTCCACACAGGCCTAAATGGAAAAAATTAAAGAGGAACTTCCACAAATCAAGACCAGCCTTGTGCTTGACCTTAATTATTTATGTTGTTCCAGAAGGACTACCATTTGACTGAACAGCACTAGGAACAAAAACATTTTTTGTTGGGGATTTCACGACCTTGGTATTTCTGGTTGGCCCTAAATGGCTGCACTGTAATGGATCCAGTTCATGGGGGCACTCATTTGTAGCCAGAAGTGGGGGGAAAAAACTGGTTGGAGGCATGATTTGTGACTCTAATGTGGGAAGTTAGGGCATTTTGCAGTTCCAGAAAAAAAATTCTGGAAGATCTGGAACATCCAGACCCACTCCAGGTGAAGGATCCACTTTTGACTCCTCTTGTAGTACAACCCTCATCGTCCTGTTATATCCTCTGAAGACATGGGAGGATTGTAAGACAGATCATGCCAACTCCAAGTGGCATTAATACTCACAAGATACTCTTCCACCCTTCTGTGCACACATTGGTTCAGTGAGCTGTGGTAAGTCTGGGAGCCTCATGGAATTTTAGACACGAACTTTTAAAGCTCGTCAGGTGCTGAGAATCTAGGGACCCCCCCAGTGGAGTTAGCAGAGAGGCTGTCAGTATTTTCCAGTGACAATGGAGTCAATCTCATATGAGACATCCATGCTATAAGCAACTAAACAGAACCATAAAGAGGTGCTCCACTTTGGAGCATTTGCTTCTCAATCATCTTGTATGCTTCCTGGTTTGTTCTTCATGATCTAGATATACAGTAGCATATAGTGAAGGCTTATTTTAGCTTTCCATGCAATTGACAGCTTTTGTGCATCCCCAGAGCTCTAACCAGTACTGCAGCTGCTGCTGCTGCTGCTGAATGGAGCCATAGAATATCCCATTCCTATCAGATCTCAGCTCTCTTAAGCACAGTGGCTTCTCAACAAGGTGTCCTGTATATTCCCTGACCACAGCTGCCTTGCCTGATAACTATCAGAATTTCACTGATGTGTTTGATAAGAAGTCAGTAGATACCTTACGGCTGCCCCATCAGTTTCCAGCTGTGGCAAGAAATTCCTTTCAGAAACATTTATGCCCATTCTCAGGAATGCATTCAGGAAAACCTGAAAGAGGGTCTCATATCTTAGTCATGGTCAACTGCAGGTACCCTGAACTCTTTATGTGTCCTTGTGTGATATGTGTGTCCTTGTGTAAGCTACCAAGTCCACAATCAGTATTCCTTCCCACAGATGAATGAACTCATTTCAACAGCTTTCATTGGCCCAGGCTTTTAGCTAGATGGATCTGTGTAGAGCCTGTAACCATGTCCAGATCCAGAAGGGGGATAAATGGAAAACAACAGCTTTTTTAACTCATTAAGTATGGTTAAAACATCCAGTGTGTAACGTGCACACTACACATGAACATTCTTTGAGAAATCTTACATTAATTTCTCATTATCTACCTAAAAGCTCTTTTACATTTTTCTGAGAACCCAACTTTTCACGTAATAAGTCTTCAGCATTCTAGAGGTAGAAAAGAAGAAAGATAGAAATGTAAAGATAGAACTTCATTGGGTTCTTGGGCATGCATAAAGTAGTGGCTATTGTAGAAGGGGATGCTCTGTGGTACATGTGGTAGAATCCAGTCTTTCCTTGCATTCACCGATTAATTTTTAGGCATTTAATCAGGAGATTGTCAGTAGCTAGCCCTGCTTACAGCTCTGCTCAAGAAAGGATTACATTTCAAAGAGTCTTAGGAGGCCTAAACAGTCTCTGAGATGCTTAAGATACTTGCCCATCTTGGTGTTCCCAGACCCATTAAACATTCACAGAAGAATTTGATGCATTCTGTGATATAGGAGCCATCTTGGACAGAAATGGGGACTATTGGGTTGTCCAGTTACCCATTACAGGGGTTGTTTACAACAATGCTGCCCATGCCTTGGCTAGGTGAAAAGCATTTTTTTTTTGTCAGTTATGGTTTTTACCTTTATTTCCACTCTGTGCTGTTCATGTTCCCTAGATGCTTTTGCCCAGCAGGTTTCAGAACATCCACAAGGAATTAAGAGCAGCACCTCAATGTTTCTAAAGAGCCCCTGTCCCATCCAGCTCAGTCCAGGGCAGCTCAGACATGGAGACTCAGTCCAGGGCAGCTCCTGTCACTCCAGGGACACCAGCAGGTATATGGATGGAGGTGGCAGAGATAAGCCTTTGACCAGGGAGGGTAAGGGTTTGAATTTTTATCTGCTTTGGGGACTGAAAGTCCTCAGCTGTTGTTTCTGTTGTATGGTATACCTTCTGCGGTGGGTGGCAGGAGCTGGGGGAGGGGAGATACGCAACCACCCCTATAGCACTGCTTCTACCCTCTAAACCCCAGCCCCCCTTTGAATCCACTTCTGGAGGAGATTACGTACCAAATTGGACTCAGTACTCGGGAGCCTTCAAGCAGGTGAACCTGGTACCATTCAAATTCCCAGGTATTCAAATTGATATACAAAACATTCCATGTTACATATCTCCATCCTCAGGCCTTATGTGTAGAGCACGCATCTAGTGTGATCCACTCAAGTTTCATTGCCTGCAGTTCACTCAAGAATACGGCTATGTGGCAAGGTAAAATCCTTAACTTAAAGCAAATCTGTGGTGGGAAATCTTTTTTTTTCTGGTCATGAGTGTCATGAGACCTTGTGGATAGTGTTCTTATGTCCAGTCTAGTGCAAGAATTTCTTTGTACCTATGCAGTAGTCTGGCACTGGGTGCCTGCATGCAATGTCAGATGCCCCATGTAAAGTCAGAGCCATACTGAGCCTAACTGGCTGGTTGAGACATGTGAGGCTGGCTGTGCCTGCATGCCACCCAATTGGCTAGCAGAAAGTGTCAGCAGGATTCTCTTTAAACCCATCTGTTGCTGTGATCTGTAGACTGCTTGACAAATATACTGTATGTGCTACCCATATTGACTCTGGTATATTGTATACAGATTTCTGCCTTTGTTTCCTAGTTATTGGCCACTGACCATTGTCTTATTCCCCACACCTTGACTCTGTAACGTGGGGAAATTTTTCAAATAGAAAGGCATAAAATGGACAGCATGGACTCCAGGATACAGCTTTGTCGAAAGTAGGTTATGAAAAGAAATTTTGAAAGAGGAAGAGTGGATAGCTTTTTCCAGATGTAGGGATGGCGACGTAGTTCCTTGAAGTAAGAGACTTCTTGTGAAAGTCTTAGCCTAAATGTTCTGTGCATTTTACTGTCTTTGGGCATTCTCTTAAGGGAAGCTGAGAAGTTTTTTGAGTTTTTTTTAATTATTTGTAAGTTGTCATATGATATTGGTGTTATCAAAAGAATAAAGGGGAAGCTGGAATAATGAAGCTGGTTTTTCAGCTTTGAAAGTGTAAAATGAATGGAAGCTAGTCTGTTAAAAATATCTTGTTTACAAATGTTAAATGACACCTCCTGAATTTTTTCCCCCCAACTCCTATGATAAATACCTTTGATCAGAACCCTGCAGCAAAGTCAATGGGAGTTTTGTCTGTAGGAGCTGACTCCCTGTTTTAAATATTTTACAGCTCATATTGTACTATAAATGAGAGGCGTTCAGACCTAGATGCAAAAATGAGATAACTTACTTACACAGACAGCTGGAATAATGTGATTATATGACTAGCTATGATTCTGCTGCAGAAAAATAATGGCTGCTCTGACTGTATATACATGTTTCTAGAACAAAGTTTCTAGGTATACAATATTAGTTTTGGACTGGCATGTCCCAATATATTTTTAAAGCTTATTTAATTGAAAAAGGGCTACTGTAAATACATAGTAACTATTGTCTATACTTACAGTTTACAAACCTTTGGAAATAAGCCATTTAAAAAAAATGTAAAGATTTTATTAGAGCAATAATCTCTGGAAGTTTGTTTTATCGTGTAGGTTTATCTAGAGAATTTCTCATAAGACTAGAATTCTTCAATTTTGAAGCATTAGTTGCTTAAATATTTAGTAGCAAGTTCACTTTCAGTGAGAATGGTAAAGCACTGTATTCTGTGTGACAGGAGATCCAACAGTGTCTGAGAGAACTGTTAGCCATTCTCTCATTTCACATCTACTTCTGTAAAAATATATCTGTTAACCTAGCATTGCTTTCAATTAAAATAATCTAGGAATTTTTTGGGGGGGGGGTTGATTTTGTTTTAAAGATTATAGGCCTATTCTCAAAACAGTGATCCATCTGCCTCCCCATAATCTGAATTTACCATAGTCATTTTAAACTGGTGAGTAAATTCCTGTTGTTCCATGTATGAGTAATTCATGACCTTCCCAGCAGTAATAAAACATCAGTTCATTCTTTGGACCTTTAAGTTTTCTTCTATTATTGTTCAGCTGCTGCGCTCCTGATATTATTTGGGGGGTGTAGAAATTTCAGTCTTATTCTACAACTGTGGGTTGAATTTAAGAGAATATCCTTTTATGTGCCTAATGTTATCCCCACTATTCAAACTTTTCAACAGTGATTTTTATCTCTTTGTATTTGAAAAACATGCTAACATGTTTTTTTTCCTCCCTTTTTTTTTAACTAAACACTTTGATACCACGGTGATGCACAGAGTACTGTATACATATGACTGTATATTGCCTGCTTATACACAGTATGATTTTATGTGCTACAGAATATTAGAAGGTAGTTGTAAGTGTTCTACATACTATGTTAAGGAGTAGCCCCTGATTAAACATCAGTGAAATGTGTGTGACTTTTTTTAAGCACTTGAATAGAATTTGTGGGCACATCCACTCATGCAGGCACGTGCTCTTGCAGCAGCACAGATAGCAACGGCATAAATTTGTGCCAGAGATTTGTGCCTCAGCACACATGCCTGAACAAACATACACTTTGCTGTGGGGCAAATTGTGCCACTTGTGGAAAACTGATCCTGCTTAGCTTCTCCCAGATCTTCAGCCAGGGGGAGCTAGAGGCTGGGGCCGGCACTTGTGCTTTTCCCAGCAGTATAAAAAACTGCCTTGGTGAGCAGCTCAGGGCTACTTGCCTTCAGGAGCTTCTGAGGTCCACTTAGTTGGTATCTGAGGACACTAGCCCCCTCACTGCCCCTACTCTGGACCCGCAGCCCCTGCCTGCCCCCACTAGCTCCCGCCCAGCAGCAGCTCTGTCCCAGCACCAGGATGTGAGTCCAGCTGCAGCTGTCCCACTGACTGCTTTGTGGCTCTGAGCAGTGCCAGCCCTTACTGTTCTGCTCCCTTTGCCTGTGCCCAGGCCCCACTGATCCCTATGCCATTCCTAGGAAGCCCTAGACTGTCTCGGACTGGGCTGGACAAGACCCTTCCCTTCCAGGCCAGCCTCCCCCTGCACAGGTTGCTCTAGGGGGACAAAGGGGCCACTCCTACCTACAGCACTCCCTGATCCGTGACCCTAATTTCTCTCACACTCTCTCTTACCTGTTGCCACTTCCACTCCTCCCCACAGCTCATCACACCCCCAACTGGTTCCTGGGACCAGGAGCCGCATCAGGCCGGGGCCACATGTCCCAGCACTGTTATGGACATGGAGCAGGGCTGCAGTGCAGCTGTTGCCCCTGCAGCCGTGGCTCCCACCAACAGCTCTCATCCTGTCTGGTGGCTGTGGTTTGTGAGAGTGTTTGGGGGTGGGGTTTGTGGGGCGATGTGCGGGGTTAGTGATTGGATAGTGGACGGTTCATGGGTGTGGGTGCTAGGGGTGCACTGAGAGAGATTTTTTTTGGCTGATACCAATAGCTGATTTTTAACAAGACATATTGGTTGATACCAATCCGATTCCGATATGCACTCCCACAGCATGGAGAGCAGCATCCAGCTGATAAGTCTGTTGTGGGGGAAGGGGTGGGAAGAGGGAAGGGCATGGGAGGGTTGCGCCCAGCCCCACACATAGATCTGGGGTGCACACAGCCCCTATATCTTCCCAGGATGTGTGCAGTGGTGAGAGTCGCCCCCCCCCCCGATGAGCTGTGGTTCTGTCCTTACCCCAGCCCCACTCCTTACCTCACTGTGGGAGCCTTGATCTGCGCCACCCCCCCCCCAACCATGTCCCTTCCCTCACAACAGACTTACCAACCAGACCCGGCTACTCTCCATGCTGCTGGGGTGCACTGTGAGCTGCCTATGTGCTGCACCATGGCTGTACACATGCACACAGCATTCATTGGCCACATCAGACAAAAAAAGCCGATTGCTGACACTCAATTTTCCTCATTGGTGTTGATCCAATATGGGACCAATGTATCGGTGCACCTTTAGTGGATATGGTGGGTGAGTATATGGGTAGGGTTTGAGGTTTGTGGGTGTGGTGGTGTATGGGGTTTGTGGCTGGGTAGGTAAGGGTGTGGAGGAATTGTGGGGGGGGCCACCACAAGCCCACCCACACCATGATACACAGTAGCAGCAGCCAGCACCGGGCCCTTGGGGCTCTTATGGCCTATAGCAGGCAGAGCATGCCGTGCCACGTTAGTCCTGGGGGCTACACATGGTGCATGGAGCTGGCCTAGCCCACTGGCACACACCTTCAGGCAGGACCTGGCCAGCTCCTGCCACTGCCTAGGTCTCCTGGCACTGCACAAGGAGCCATGCACCATTGGGCCAGGCCGGCTCCTGCCTCTGTGGTCCTGCCACTCGGAGGGAGGAGCTGGCTTGGCCTGATGGTACATGGGCCGTGCAGAAGCAGAAGTGGCCCAGCCCAATGGCATGCAGCTCCTGTATTCAATGCTGGGAGCCTTGGATGATGGCAGAAGCTGGCCTGATCTTGTTTGAAGGCTCATGCCAGCGGGTCAGGCTGGCTCTATGCACCATGCATAGTCCCTAGGTCACAGGTGGTGCCCTGTCTGCAGCAGGCCATGAGCATCCAAAGAGTGGTGGGAGTTGTGAGCCATGGCAGGGGATTCTCCTTCCACACAGTCCACCCCACCCACACACTGTCCCCTCCAACCCCACATCCCTGCTTACTGGGAACAGAGCCTGGGTCCCAGGTAGTTCTGAGACACTGCTGCCAGCCTTGCCCCACTTCTATTTGCTCCAGCACCCTGAGGTAGCCTGCTTGAGCAGCAGGGGCACACAGCAGGCATAGAGTTGCTTGGGCCTGGCGCTAAAGTGTCTCTTTGAGGACTCAGCCTCCGGCTGTTTCAGGGTACACTCCAGGAGTATGGCCTGTACCACTTTTTTCCAGCATGGGTTTGTTTTGTTTTTTTGATACCAGGATTTCCCAGTATCCAACTTAGAGTTTGCACTGCATAACATTTTTTTTCATTCCTAATGTACCTCCTGCAGCATCTCAAATTGCTTTGAGATGTTGCAACAGGCACATGCTTGCTTGTCTGGACATGACCTGAGAAGGGAAAAGGATAAGCCAAAAAGGTGCATGGAGCCTTGTGAGGAAACATCTGCATTTTGCCCTATGCTTGCCCTCACCTTAATTGAATCCTTTGTGTTTGATATTCCAGAAGGGCAAGGAAAGGCTTGCTTGCAAAACTCTTTGTTTCTGTATCTTTCCTTGTATTATCAGGACCACTTCTGAGGCTAACCCATATCCTTTGCTTTTGTGCATGTTGTATCACTTTGAGTTAGTCTGATATGGGACAGTACACTGTGGCTGTTTCCAGAAGCTGCCTATCTTTCTCCTTTTGTGCTTGTGCTACTCAGACATCTATTCTCATTTCCCCAATCACAGAAAGTTCTCTGTCATAATGCACCTTGAGTTACATATGGAAGGTAGGTGAGATAAAGCTCAAGAAGGGCTGTACATATCTTGATGCATCCTAGCTATATACTGTTTGAGTCCAGTGTTCCTTCCAGTATGTTCTCAGAGAGAAGTCTCTTTGCATCTTGTATCTGTAGGCAGGTGGGTATCTATGTGCATAAGGTGAAGTCCATCTTGTGTCCTAGCAGGCATAACTAGGTCATAACATACTACAGGGCCCAGCTATACATGTATATTAGTGCAATATGCAATTGGGGTTATTGCTGTTGGGCGCTGCGTTTATATGTGCACCCAGGACTGTAGCACATTGAGCAAGGCTGGAGCAGCCCCAGCTGGCAGGGTCCTACCATTTTGACCTGACTCAAATTGCTGCAGAGGGGCTGGCTGGAGCATGAAGGTGCTCCAGTCTGGGGCTAGCTGGCAGTGAAGCACCCTTGTGCCCCAGTCAGCTGCATCAGCACCTAACATGTGCACTGCTCCAAAGTTTAAAAAAGCAAAACAAACAAACAAACAAAAACTTCCACAGCAGCAAACAAACAAACAAAAAAACCTCCACACCCTGCTGTGGAGTTAATTTAGTTTCCTGCAGCTTAATAGGGCTGCATATGTAAATGCAGAGATGTTTACTACAGAGCTAATTAGACAACTCCGCAGTAAACATCTTGTGTTGATGTGCCCACAGTATTTTTTTCAATCACTTCAGTATATTCAAACTATATGTATTTTGCAATAAATAACTTTTCAGTTATTATTTGGCTTGTTAATGCCCTGCGAAGAGTGGTTCCCCCAAATAATTGAACCTTAATGAAATTATTTTTGATTCATCAGAGCTGCAAATATGTAGCAAGATTGGAAGGGCAAGGGCATTTAAATTTGCCTTACATAGTATCAAGTACTGTGAAGGAAGCGTACAAAAATGGAAGATATCTAAGATTTATGACCATTATAACATATAATCGGCTCAATGCTAGAGCTTGGGTATTATACATTTTATGGTATATTGCATCAATTTATCATTATTATTATGGTAGAACTGAGGGACTGGAGCCACAGTTAATGTAAATCAATATAGTGCTGGTTTGATCCTACTTTTTGGTAGAGCAAGAACAAATTATAAAACTGGCTAAGTCATCCAGTCTGACCCTCTGAATTTTATCTATCTTTTTTGAATCCCTGTCTTGGGGATAGGCTGTTCCACTACCTTTGGAATCAATTTCACTGCCTGATTTCATTTTGCTTTGAAGCCCACACAAATCCCTTCCTGTCTTTATATGGTTACTTTGAAAATCTTCTTAGAAGTTATCCCCTGTAGAAAGACTGTACATAATATCACCAGTGAATGGGTTTTTTTTAAAAAAAAAAAAAAAAAAAAGGTATGAAGGCTCTATGTTTGCCAAAAAATTAACAAAATATTTCAAAAATATACCCAGTAATTGTTTATTCAAATTTTGATGTATGCTCTTTTTCTTCTTGTTCCTATTCCAGAGTATCAGTTGTTTTGTTGTTGTTTTGTTTACAGGAATCAAATATATCAGTAAAACACATTGTATTCAATTGATACTTGTATATATAGCAATGTTTCATTTTAATCACAGAAATATGCAGATTTGCGGGATTTAAATCAGAGAATTTGTGTTTTTATCAGAGAATTTGCAATTTTTAAACAGAAAGAACCAGGATCCCTGTTAATTACCCACTCCTCTATCTCTACCTTTGTTGACATTTGTTAGATTCTGAACCTAGGAAGGGGATGAAGCTAGACAAAATATTGGAACCTTTTAATATTGTATGATATGGGAGAACTAGATTCCATTTTGTTTACACTTCAAGCAGTTGTGACAGTTGTTCATGGTAAGAAATTGTATGCAAGTTTCTCCAGCTAAATTATTAATTCCACATAGTTTTATTGATTTTTTTTGTTTGTTTGTTTGTTTCATTCCTAGGACTAATTACTGTGGACCAATTTTATATATTCTTTTACATTAATAATGGTTCAGCCTATGATATATGCTAGCAGCTACAAATCAATCATTTTAAGCAATACTGTGTCTTAGTGAAACTGCAAGAAACAGATACTTAAAGGGACCTGATCAACTTTGAATCTAATCAAAGCATTCTAGTTGAAGGTTATTTCAGGTCCTACATCTGAGGAAAGGGTCTTATTTCACCACCTCCCCTGCACAGGGAATGATCATCAGAGGCAGCAGTCAAGCCTAGCAGACCCCAGCTTGGGTCCCCTGGAGATGGAGGGGGAAACAAACCCCTTCCCTGCCCCCTTTGCCCCAGGGGGTAATACTGGCCAGTGTCTGGTTACGCCCCTCTTTCTCTCCCCCCACCCCCATCAGTGCAGCAGTGAGTAGGGAGCACCAGGCACACCCCCAGCTTGGGTCTGTGCTGTTGGGACATAGAAAGGGGAATTAAACCCCCTCCCTGGCCAGTTCACTTGAGGCTACTGATGAGTCTGGCCATGGCCCTCACCACTCCAGCAGTAAGTGGGGGGCAGGGGAAATACCTGCCAGGGACTGTTCTTTCCCAGCCAGGCAGACCCCAGCTCAGGTCCTCGGGGGAGAGGAAGGGGGGGAATAAACCCCCTCCCTGCCTGCTTTGCCTCATGAGGCCATGTTGTCTGGTAGATGGCCACACCCCCACCCCTGCAGCAGCAAGGGGGGAACCCTGACACAGGTTGCTGCATCTTGGCCAGGCAGACCCCAGCCAGGGCTCATGTCAATAGGACAAGGGATGGAGGGGAAAATTAAAACCCCATCTCTGGCTGCTGGGGCTGGCCACACTCCCACCCCTGCTCCAGTTACGGAGCAGAGGGGCGCAGCCACCCCTGCTCTGCTACAGCAGACAGCACAGCACAGCACAACGCAGGCCTGCAAAGCATCCTGGGAAGCTGGGGTACTTTGATTTAACTTAAACCAGGAAGGGTCTGGGACTGATACTCCATAAATCAGTTTGACCTCAGTCAGTTACGTCTGATATCATAGGCAATGCGTGGAGAGGAGCACAAGGAGGCACGTGACACCCCCCGAGAGCACTGGTGCCCCCCCGACAGGAAGTGCTCTGGCTGGCAGGGGGGCACGGAGAGTGCTTCTACCCCTCTCCCCCGCTAAAATTGCCTCTGCTGGTGGTACACCAGTGGCAGAAGTGCTGGCACTTCCACATGTGGCATGGCAGTGGTGTAAGTGCCACGCTCACCAGCTGGCCTCTGGGGGCCCCCCCCCCCAGCTCTGCCCTGCTGGGGCCCCCAGATTCAGAAGGCAGCAGTCGCCCATGTCTGATATTACATTCAACCACGTTTATCTCAAACTGGTTTCAGCCATTTTGAAACTGGTTTGTGTGCACTGAACTTCTGTTCCGTTACAGGTTTAAACCAGTTTCTGCTCACTTAAACTGGTTTCTGTGTAACTTGTGTTCCTAGCCCTGCACTACAAATATGGAAGGCAAGGAGGGGCAAGGCAAAGCTCAGAACTGCCAGGCAGGTCTAATGAGAAGCAAAGAGCCAATCAGTTCTCTTCTGCTCCAGTCAGCCAATGGGAGGGTGAGACTTCTTGCAAGGGAAGTGGCATCCTCAACAGAATGACTTCCATACCCTCCCTCTATGGTCCTATTCAGGCTCCCTCCTTATTAAAAAAGTAGGTCTGAGCTGTTAAACTCACAAAATAAACATAGTAGAAAAGAGTGTATTTTTCCTTTTCTGTGTGTATATGGTAATTTGTGGGGTTACTTATACTGACACTAGGCAAAAAGAATTTTAAAAAGAGGTTTTGAGTGGTATTGTTGCTTTTGCTTCTCTGCCTTCCCCCTCCCTCTGTTCTCTGGGTTAACTTTGATTTCTAACAAGTTGCTACTTTTAGATGTGATGCAAAATGTTAAGGACATGACTTCTTGAAGCTTGGAAAATATTTCTGTAGACAATTGCAGGTAATCTTAACTCGATTATGATCATTCTGGTCATAGAATTTAGAGATGAGCCAGAAGCAGTGAGATAAAAGAAAAGGCTTGCTGAATCCATATCTGAAAGAAATTTTATGATGGGGCTACCTGTGACACTGGGGAATGTGTGGGGTGGGGAGTGGATTCCATAGCCTTTGAGGTTGCAACCCCTACTTAATACCAGCTTTTTTAGGCATTGCCTTGACTTGCTTTTGTTTTCAAACATCTTTTTTATTAATAGATCCATTGCTAAGACGTTTTTTTCCCCCAAATGATCCACATTTCTACTGGGCCCACAAGATAGTTTTTCTGGCAGCTTTGCTGCAGTAACAAAATATTCCTTGAGATGTACAGGTATAATTGTTTATCACAGGTCCACTCATTGTTATTTCTGTCTGGAAATTAGAAATGGATCCAAGATACAAAATTTGAATCCAGATACACACTCTTGTTCTTTTCTAGTTGAAGCTTCTTAAAATAATAATTGTGTACCTGGTGACTGTTCCTTTCACCTGAAAGGTGGAAGATGTGGGTTTGAATTTCATGAGGCTCAGGAAGTCTTGTATCTGGGGTGAGTGCTGTACCCCACTGGTTTTCAAGCAGTGTTCCCTGGAACCCTGGAGTTCCACGGTGGGTCCTCAGGGGTTCACAAAGAGACTGCAGGTAATGACAGCTACCACTGCCATGCTGGGTCATCGGACTCCACATCAGCTCACATGGCCTGCAGAACAAGGGGTAGGGGTAGGGTAGGATTATGCAGCAGCAGAAGTGAAAGGATTGTATGACTTGAGGAAGTTTGAAAAACACTGATCTAACCAATAGGAAATCAAAGAAGAAGCTAAATACCACCTTTTTCTTTCCCTTTGGCTGATGTGGCTCCAGTTGTGTTTCATGAGTCCCTCATCTTATCTGCATGTGTTATGCTTGCTCAGAATGGATTGTGGTCCCTCATGGGATTTGAGTACTGTTTTCCCTGGTTGCTGGATCCCAAGTCCACTTCAGCAAATTAGGTGAAGAACTCCTCAGACTAGCACAGTTTTGAACATGGACAAAGCCAGATCTGCAGTGCCTAGAAAACATCTAGGTTAAGCAGGAAGGTGTCTAGTGAGTTTAGGTGGATTAGGGTTTAGATGCCTGTGACTTTTGGATTCGGGTGTGTTTAGGTGGCTAACCTCTGTTTAAGGCATTTTATGGATCTATGGATCTGGCTTTTGATAACTGCTTCATTTGTACAAGCACTCACAAAAGTAACATTAATTGAAACAGTTGCTGACAATCCCAGGAATTGTGGGTAAGAAGAATTATTTGTCTTTTCAGCCATGGATGTGGTCAAGGTATGTTGGAATAGCTTAGAGAAATATATGCTACTGCTTGTGCACTTGGATTTCTGTAGCTGAAAGTCCCACATAAAGGATAATTGCTAGTATTGACTTCAATAGATTTTCTCCTTCCTTTTTTAATTGAGTTAATTGCTGGATTACTGATTACAAAAGTAAGCACAGGATTAATATAATAGTTTCTTTTTTATTGACTTGCTGCATTTTGCACTCCTTTCCTTGGAAAGAGTTTTATTTTAAACCAACTATCAGGCAAACATCCAAAGGTACTTATTTTAAAAGTTGGAAAGTGACAGAGATCTGTTTAGGATTTTGCTGTTGATGTGCTTCATGATTCATGATGGGCTCTTTTTTTGAGTCCATCCCCTGACACAAGGTTTGTTGCCTATTTTGAGAATGAGCAATCTGTTAATGTGCTGTATATATTTTTCTATATAGTCGATTAGTCTGAATCCAGATGCAATAGTCAGTTTTATCCAAACTTGCCCAAACATACCCATGGGAGAGGAGGGGTGGAATTTTTCAGGCACTTTAACTATGACTTAGTGAAATGACTGATGTTTAGAGTCACTTTTCCAAATTGAATAATTTAATAATGGAATTAGTCTGGGCGCATGCTGAGAGCTTTTGTGCTTTTGTCTTGTCCATATGAAGAGCCATGGTGATTCTTTCCAACTTACCATGATAAGCTTAGACAAGAGGAGAGTATTCACATATGAATAATGAATTTGACAGGCATTTTCATGGTTAAGTTAGCACTGAAAATTCTGCTAGTGGTACTCAACTTAGAATTAGTTCTGAAAATGAAATAACTGTCTCTGGATACAATTTGTAGATGCTCACATAAGTTACTTTATGCCACCTTTTAACAGTTACTACTTTTTTTGCCAAAAGTAAGTGTGTATGTGATGCAGTAAATCAGTGCTGGCAACCTGAAGCTGGTGGGCTAGATCTAGCCCAGGAAGAGATCAGAGCTGACCAGCGGTGGGTCCAGAGGCAATGCAGTGTCACGGTCTCACCTTGCTTTCTGACCACACTGAAAGATCTCCAGCTACGGACTTTTTAAAGTCCCCAAATCAGGTAAACATTCCCTTCCATGCTCAGATGCACATCCCTTGCCATTCCCTCCCCTGCTCAAAGGGGCGGGGGGAGTCTCCAGAGCCACTTCTGCCCAGCTCCGGCTGGACTGCCCAGGGGCCAGGCCCAGCCTGGGACAGCAGAGATGGTGGGTTCCCCCTCCCTGCCTGGGTGTTTGCCTTGCCCTCAGCCCAGGAGCAGGAATGGGAAAGAGGAACCTGCCTGCCACTGCTGCTGTCCTGGACTGAGCCCAGCCCCCTCAGCCTACCTGGAGCTGGGCAGTAGCAGCTCTGGAGCTCCTCTCACCCCTGAGACAGTGGGGACAGTGGCAACTGGAGAAGAGAAGCGAAAGGGAGGAGGACATACCTCTGAGGAGGAAGAAAGAAGTGGGGGAATTTTTACCCATTTGGGAAACTTAAAACGGTCCCTGACTGCTGCACCTGCAGTGTGTTTTGCCCACTGTGGTGTGGGGAGAAGGTTGGGAGCAGAAAGTGCAGCCACCCTTGTAGTGCTAGTTGCTGCTCTTTCACCCCCACTTTGCAAAATCCAAGATATGCTTCTGGATCTGTCCCACAAAGGTCTGATCCAGCCTGCATTTTAATAACAGTGTGCTGATCCTCTACTGCAGGGGTTTTCAAGCTTTTTGGAGCTGTGTACTCCTGGCAGCCATACGTGGAGTGGGGCTGGGGGATGGTACGCAGCTAAATTTGGAGCGGCAGCAGCCTCCCCATGCAAGCTTCCCCTACACCCTACGTCCAGGCAGGTGGCTGGTGCCTGCATGGCACCACGGGATGGTGTGTGGTGGCGCTCCATCCCTGCCCACCCATGCATAGTCCTAGCGCCTTCTCAAGTATTCCTGGGGATACATGTGCCCCTGGTTGACAACCCCTGCCCTACTGCTTCTCAGCCATATAATCCAGCCCATGTTCTGTGTATTAACAGCAGGCTTCTCCTTTGCTGCCATTTCAGTGTTCCTGCTTTGCGTGGAGAACTGCTGCCTTGCCCTCCACTACAGCATATGCTTAGGGTTACCACCAATTAGCCAGTCCAGATTCTCACTCACCATGCTGTTTGTGGTGTTTTTCAACAGGGGCTGCATCACTGGAGGAGTAGAGAAGGGGAAGGCTAAAAGAGCAGACAGAGCAAAAATAGCTAGATGGCAGAAGGGAATCGGGCTGAGGTTTCTGACCTAGCCACTATTAGTAAAAGGTTGCTAAATCCTGCACTAAACTAATCTTTTGGGGTCACGGTTCATGTGTTCATGCAATTCCTTGGGGTCTCTGGATCTACTATGTCCTACTCATATACTATTATGATTTACTGATGTGTAATTAAAGTAAAAATCAGAATCCAGCAAAGCAATTTTCCAGCTTTACGCCTAAAACTATACATTTTTCTGTTAAAATGGGCACACCAATTACAAATATAAGATAAATGAAGACCATGGTTAAGATCATTTAAAGACCTTGGTTGTAAATGAATTTAGTGGTAGTGTTTTTAGTGATCTTTCTTCCCTGTAATACAGTCCCAACTTCTGGTCATTAGGGTAATAGCAGATCATGAGAGTATCTTTTCCAAGCTGTGGGTAGCATTTGGCAAAATGCCTAATTCTGAGTTGCTAACAGCTTTTTAGTGTAAGCATCACCTGCTCCTCATTTTCATAAATAGTGCACCTTAAAGACTTAGAGCTATATTTTTGTCTTGTGGTGGTAACTGCCAAGATGGAGAATAATATATTTGCCTTCCTCATCTTCCCTGGGGCCTTCCTTCCTCAGTTGCCCTGAAGAATGTAGACTGTTGATCATGTGGGACTGTGCCTCAACTTGACTGGCAGAAGGGGGAGCACACTTCTAAGGAACACCTGCCAGCAGCAATTGGCACCATTAGTCTCTGATTAGGACCATGGAGTTCATGATGGGCCAGAAATTAAAGGTCTAGATTATGATGGTTAATGGCTATTTCACTATTATACTAATGAAATATAATCCATAAGAATTTCATCAGAGCAGTTTTACTCTATTAAAAAGCTTAACTTCTCCAGTGTAAATCAGGTATTATAGCTGGTTTGTCTAGCACACCTCTTGTTATGTACATTATTGTTACGTAATAATATTGTTTATTATTTATTATTGTTTGCAAAATAAATGGGGCCATAAATTAACTTATGTCATCCTTTATTTCTCTCTCTCTCACCCTCCTACCTCCTCCCCTCCCAATAAAGATCAGTTTCCATATTCTTATGGAAAAGTTCAACTTTATACACAAGATAGTGCTACACTATAACGTACAGTTAATGTACATTGTTAATGAACAGTTGTGTTTTATTAGTCACCAGTTCCCTTTAGAAAAGGATCAAGAATAAGCATGTGCTTGGAATTCATTGAATGATCTCTTAAGTGATGCACTGGGTTTTTTTGCAGATCTTTCCCCGCTGACCTTATTCTTTTTTTTAGATGAACAAGCTTCATTTCATCTTGGAGAAATGAAACAATAATAGTCTGCCATGTTGTACCTTTTAAGGAGTTGTCTCGTTTTGTGCAAACTGCTTTAATGGAAGCTACTCTGGCATAAAGGTCACCTTCTTTAAATGACTTGCTTTTTACTTTACTCTCTCCATAATAGCAGTAGTGCAGTATGAGAAGCTAAAGGTCTTCAGATATTGGAATTTAACATATGTGCTTTTGAAAGGAAATTTTTTTTTTAGTGGAGGAAGGCAGATAATGTTGATAAATGATGACACATTGCCACATAGAATGGACATACCTCTAAGTTTATTGTTACTTTGCATAATACCTATTAGAGACCACATTCATGCATCGCGGGAAAATCACATTAATTGACAGTGTAAGTTTTTCGTTCAGTAAAATGTAATTTTGAGTAGTAAAAATACTCTTCTAATAAAAAATATAAGTTCAGGACTATAACAAGTGCCTTCTCTCTGAGACCCTCAGTGCTTTAAAATATTAGCAAAATAAAATTCGGATGTAAGGAAGTTATTATCTCGTTAGTACCAAATAGGATGTTACTGTCTTGGCTGGGTAAACCCAGGTGCCCCAGGCTAGACTAACTAAAGTGTAGAAGCTACACTTCAGGCTCAGTGGTAAGCTAACAACTCACAAGAAGTATGTTGCAGAGTAAGGAAACTTCCTCCATGATTCTGGCATGCTTTTGTATACCAAGCTCTGGTGTAAAAACCTAAGGCTTCATATTCCTTTTGCTCTGTAAGATGTTTTTGCAGCATTGTGTAGCAGCTGCCTAATCAGCTTTGACTTATGTTTATACCAAATGCCCACAGTATTAAGATTTTTTGGAAAATAACAAGATTTCTTTATCTCTATTGTCGATTTCTATAAATATCCATTACAACTGAGGTTCATATTGTGTTGATGATACTTCGAGTTGTTCTCCCTACAGACCTGAGCAATAACCTTTCCATGATTCTTCAATGCATATGTAATCTCCACAATGCAATATCTAAAAATTGGCTGCAAGATTAATAAAACAGGATTTCTTACTGGAAATACATGGAGATCAGTCCACAAATTTCTTATAATCTTAATGTTGATTTCCTACTTCATGTCACTGCTGATAGGAAATTGAAACTCATCTTAGACACAGATTTTATTGGGAGGTGCTGAAAACTTTTCCCTCACTTGATGCCAGATGAAAATTTCTGTCACCAGCTGATTTTAGTGTTCACATTTTTGTCATGTATATTGTTCATTCTGTATCAAGGTTAACAGTCTATAAAAATGGGATCCAATTGAGCCTGAATGCTACAGAAAATTTAATCAGTAATACAAAATGTAGCAAGCATAGTTCAACTACTCCCACAAATAGAAAAATTCATTTAATTTGTTTTCTTTAACCTGCAGTGACCTTTAAGAGTTCAGCCATATTTAATTAACATTTTGGTTTCCATATATCTTATCTTATGTCTCCCATGTCTTTGTTCATGCTTTATTAACCATTTAAAACAATCCATTTAAAAACAAACCAACAAACAAAAACCCTCTATAAGTTTTGTTCACCAAGATTCTGCTTTCAATTGTCTGATCTTAAGTTTGCTATTTCTTTTTTATATTTGTGCATTAAAATCAAACTTAGCTTCTTTAGCTAGCCAGATCTGAGCTGACTAAATTAGTCTTTGTACAGTCTTTGTGATGCTTTGATTTCCCAAAGGTCTATTTAGAATATGCATTGTAGTGTTTAGTTTTTTCTCTCAAATAGAGCTAATTAAGGAAAATTATTATATTACTCTGTCAAGGTTATTTGAAACCTGTGTGAGAAACTAGAAATAAGATCAGTGAACTCCAGGCACTTGCATTAAAAACTTTAGGTAGGAAGAGAAGACTGATGCAAATAAGCAATAAAAAAAAGTGAGGGGCAAAGGAATGGGAACAGATGGAATTTTGTGGCTGTACTGCCTACATAATGAAACAGTCTGTGTGTGTATATATATAGAAGCAGACAGCCCACTAGTTTGAATCTTCCAGGTACAGTACATTTATTGGAAAGGTCTATACATTGTGCAGTTGAACATATTTAATTGCTTTTAATGTCCACAATTATACAAATAGCCAGAAAACAAGAATACAGTACTACAGTGAGCATCCTTAAGGGGTCAGCTTTGGTTGCAATGTTGAACTGGCAAATTGCCCATCAAGAATGACTGGGAGGGGGATGGAGAGGAGGGTGGGGACAGAGGTCTGCATCCGGCCCCCTACTCCCTGACTCAGGCTGGGATTGCAGCCACTTCCCTCCTCTCCCCTGCCCCTTTGGGCTGAGGCCAGTGTTACTACCTTCCCTCCCCCCACATCCGCTTCAGGCCAGGGCCGGTGCCCACAACAGCAGTGGTGGTCGCGACAGTGGAGGTTGCAGTGGAGGTCACGGCCACAGTGGTGGTGGTCATGGCGGGGTGCGGCCACTGGTCAGCCCACCTCCCACTCCTCTCCTTTCCTCCCCTCTTCCCCGCTGCCTCACCCTCCCTGCCAGCTGGTGTTGTGAGAGGGGCTGGGGGGGCACTCCAGCCCCTGGCTTCAAGGAGCCTTGTTGGGGGGGGACCCAGCTCCAGCCCCAGTCCCCACGGTTATGGTAGTGCTCCACCATGTGGGGCAGGGTGAGACCAGCACTGCACAGCCAGCACGCGTACCCCTGCCACCTCCACGGTGCAGGGGGGCAAGGCCAGCACTGCTGGCCTTGGCTCCTTGCTCCGTCCCCTCCATCATGGCGTTGCTCCAGTCCCCATCATCCCCCTCAGCCGAGGCAAATATTTGGAGTGCGATTAAAGCATTATAGACAGACAGACTAAGGCTTTTATTATGTTAGAATTATCAGGTGGTGAGCTTAATTTTTCTATTTAGAAATTTCTCATTTTGAAGTTTGTCTTGTTAGATGTTAGAAAACACTTCCAGAGCACTTTGGAAGAGATAGCTAGAAGTTTCAGGTGTCTGGTTATTGTATAATTAACTCCTTCAAAGAAGAAAAATAAAGGCTTTGGAAATGCTGTTTTAATAGATGTTCTCAAGCTACTGAAAAGCAGTATTAAACGATGTATAGTCCTGCTTTTGTATGTTAAGGTTACATCAATAAAGCAAGTTACATAAAAAAATTGACCTTTTTCTAAGCGTGGGGGTTACCTTAGGGAGACCCAAATGAATAACTCAGACTATACCTGTAAGTGAATAAATTAAGATATGTATCAAAAATGAGACTTCTGTTCAGAGAGAAGAATTTAACATTTGAGTGACATCAGCAGTTGCTTTGAGGGTGAAGATATGTTTGATTTTTTTTTTCCAGGTGAAGAAAGTTTCCAGAATCTTCAGGTTTTTGCTCTAATTTTAAAATGTCTAGCTTTCAAAAAGTTTGTCATTGGAAGACTTTACACCCACACTTCATTACTGGTTTTATCAGGTTAGATATTGATATTTTTTTTTAAGTAAAATAATTCAAGGATGGGCATGGGGTAAAGAGCAGAAGTCATGTAAATATATATACAAAATAACATCACAGGCTTTCTTTTGTACTTTACACTCATTTTACTCTTGTTTTCCTGCAAATGGCCATGTTGACACTGTACTACCCAATCCCTGATGTTTACAGATGAACAGCTATGATGTGACTTGATCTTGCATTCCTAGAACTGAGTATAACAGTAGGCCTTATGATTACATTATTAGAAAACACAACCCAGGGAAATAAAGACCACAGATGATAATGAGAAATCAGAAAAGACTAATGATTTGTGATTTCAGAAAATTTCACAGGAAAAATCACATTGCAGAAGATAAAAGTGAACTGAGATACAAAACAAAGGGAAATGAAGTTGCTTGCAAGAAAGCAGTCCCCCATTGCCACAAAACTGTGCAATCGAGTTTCCACCTCTCCTAGTGCAACCCATAGGATAATACAACCCTTGCAGAAAAGATATGCTCCTTTTTCTTTTTTAATTTTATTTTGTGTGTCAGACAAATTAGCCAAATCAGTTCCAAATTATATTGACTGAGCTCAGTCTTTCAAGTCTGTGGGGTGCTACTACCAGCAAAAATCTTCCCTCCCAGACTTTTCAGCCTGGGGCTTCATATACTCTAAAATCCATGGCAGGCATCCTATGTGCAGGCCCCAAACCTAAAGGCTTTGGAGGAAACTAGGGAGAAATCCCCCATCTCTATAAAAAATCAAGTATGTAGCCAAGACTTTCCCATTGGGAGGCTGTAGTAGACTCTGCCAGGGGGCCTGCCTGCAATGCATTGGACAAGTCTCCCCTGTTAACTACATGATGCCATTCAAGGTGATTTTGGGCCACAAGAGGCTGAGATCATACGTACAAGACCCTGCGAGCCAACAGGAATTTTTTTTGCAACAATATTTTTTATATATGTACACTACACCTTTCCAGCATGTTCACCATTACAGTATCACATACCCATTATAATACATGCTCCTGCGCATCCGTTACAATTTGCGCACCCATACACCCATTACAGTTCTTACCCCTGCACACCCTTGAAACCATCCACATTCCCTTCGTCATTAGAATTACGGTGGCCTGCCTCTGCCCTCTGTTCCTTTCTTTAGTCTTTGGTCTGTAGTCCATGTTGCTGTTACTATTTCCGTTATTGCTGCCACTGTCCTTGTTGTCATCTCCTTTTCCTCCACTGTCCACATTGTTCAATCCACTTTCTTTTTTGCTGTCCCTAACTTCTTCCATGTTGTCACTGCTCTTTTCACCGAGAGAGTGTTTTTGAACACTGTGCAAGTGGTTATCTGCCAGATGATCTTTGCTGCCTCTTCACTGTTCTCTCTTACTGTCTTCTGGTAGCATGTCTGCAGCTCGCTCAGTCCTATTTTAATACAGTCCTTGACTGAGAGCTTTGTGTGTCACTACATTAGAAGATTCCTGGTCTTACATAGTGCACTCCTGATGCAGGCGATGAACTGGTTGAAGCAGGCTGATGGGGACCTCTGTTGTTTGGTCAGGTATCCATGCAGGACTCTGGTCAAGGTTTTGACCCCTGTCACCACTCAGCGGAGAAGGTTTACTTTTTTTCCACACCACCTTGGTGTATGGGCATACCCACAGGAGGTGGTGGATTGTCTCTGTTTTCCCTTGGCAAGTTTTCCTCGTGAAGTTGGCTTGGCTTCTCTGCCCAGTGGGCTGCCTGCCAGTTCAAATTCCTGTGGTCTTTCCATCGGCCCCTAGTGAAGATTCACTCTCACATGGCCTTGCAGCTGTTGCTGGGGAGCAGGTCCACAGCTGACAGTCTGTCTTTGGCTCTTGACTGCCTCCTGCATCTTCTGGTGCTTGGTCATTGTTTCAGGGGTTTCTTTGAGCAGGTCATACTTGCTCCAGAAAATGTTTAAGACCTTGTAGAACCATGGCTGCTTCATGGTCCTCAGCTTCCTGTTGGGCAGCACGTATACCTGCCAACATCTCAGCAGGTGCACTACCTAGTACTGTACAAAGCAGGCTGTTTTTATCTCTGCCCCAGTTGTCAGTTTGCAGATCTGACTCATGTACTTAGCCCAGAGGAACAGCAGGATATCTAGCATTCCCCTACCCCCAGCATGTTTTTCCTCTAGTTGCAAACCATTTAATAGGTTTCTTAAGGTCTGTGCGGTATATCTTGCAATACCTAAGAAAGTAACATCTATTTTAACGAGTTGCAGAACTCTGGAATGCTAAAAATAAGAATGACTCTGCTATTAATCATAGCATTTTTCATAGACTAAACAGTTAGATTCCTGTAGCTTTTAAGTTTCCCATTTTTTTATCAATTGTATTTTGTCAAACATAAAGCCAAGTAATTATGAGTGCTTTTGAATTTTATCGTGTGCATCTCTGCAATATGTTGCTGACATTTGAATAACAAAAACACATTCAAAAGAACATTTTTCCAATCTTCAATCTTTTTCATGTCCCAGTCTACAATCTTTTCTTTCTTTTGGAAAAGTTGGCAGGTATGTTGTCTTAGATTGAAAGATGTTTGTTGTAGAAGCCACTTTTTCTGTCTATTGGTAAAAACTCTTATCTATATCATAAAAATTGTTTACAAGAATGTTAAAATAACAATAATATACCGTACTATACACATATTAGTGTAGCAAGCTTACATTTCAGAGCTCGGGTTGAGTCCCAGGCTTGAGATCCTGCTGTTTTGATTGGTGGAGCCCATCCACCAATCAGAAGCCAGCAAGAGAAATAACATCACGTCCCTTTCCGGGGGAGGGGAGGAAGAAGAGCTCCCCTGGACCTGACTGAAGACTGCAAACTGTCAGGTCCAGAAGACTTCAGGGGCAGAGCCTTAGAGCATATACAAGGAGCTGGGTGCCCAGCACAGGGGGGGATGTATCAGGGACAGAGAAGAGAGAAGAGATGGGCTTAGAAGAGCTGAGGAAAGCTGCTTAGCAGGGTGAAGAGCCAGGAATAGCCCCTGAAGACTTCTTTCAGCAGGCAGAGGCAGACAGGTCTAGCAGTCAGGTTTTCAGTGCACAGCACGGCGCATAGTGTCCAGACCCTGGGAGCTGCATGAGGTGGCTTGGGTCTGCAACCTCTGGTGTGTATACAGAGACACAGTGCACAGGCTAGTGCACGGAGCAGGATCTTTGGAGCCCCTGAGGCAGCTCAGGTCCTCAACCCCTGGAACAAGGCTGGGAGCTTGGTGCAGGAGGCGCTGCAGGGAGGGTGAGAGACCCTGGGTGCCGCTTGAGGTGGCTTGGGTCTACAGCTGCTGACACGGGGCAGACAATGCTGCCCAGAGGGTCCAGGAGCAGACTGAGCCCTGGTGCTGCATGAGACTGTCCAGGCCTCCAACCCCTAGCCCAAGGCAAAATGCTCACTACACACAGTGGTGCATGTGGCCCTAAGCTACAATGGCGGCAGCAGAGTCAGGCAGCAGGAAAACTTGGCGGGGAACAGAGCTTAACCTGGAGAACAAGAGGCAATCCTCCGGGACTGTGGAGTAGTAAGTTACCCTGGAGAGAGGGTCCCGACAGGGAGGGACCCCCCCCAAGGGTTACGAATGGGCACCACGTGGGCCACTTCTGGGTGATAGTGGGGAAGCTTAGGAGTCTTTGGGGTCTTCCTCTCCTTTTCTTTCCCCCCATCTCCTTTCCTGTAGTGGTACCTTGGGAGTGGGGCTCCTACCCTGGAGGGCAACCAGGTAGTCTAAGGACAACTGGTTATATTTGTAGACTGTGCCTTATAGTTTATGTGAATAATTTGAAGTAATAGTTTGTATATTAATAGAGTCATAAGGTTGTCCAATCAATATCTTTTGGTCTGGTTTGTTCTATTGTTCATCTGTATTTTGAAACGATAACTCTGTGTGTGTGTGTGTGTGTGTGTGTGTGTGTGTAGTATAGAGTTTATTGTTTTGTAAATTTGTACATATATAAAATCTGTGTCCTTACCCTTTAATGGTTTTGTTGTAATAATAAATCTGTATATAGTTAAGTAATTGATTGACTGGGCCTGACTCTATAGGGGACGGAGGCAGCCTCTGGGCTGTTGTGTCCCTCCACAACACACTGCCCTGCCAATAATTCCCTCAATTGGAGAGGGAAGTACAAACCCATGTACACCCGGGCTACATTAATTCAAGGAACTCTCCGATGTTGTTCTAGTTGGTTTTTGCTCTTGACCCATTTCCTGCTGGCCTATTTTGTAATCATAACCTCTGGTAGCTTTAGTCTTTTTAAATATATTTTTACAGTGTAAAAATTTTGCAGTAGATGAGTAGAGAGTTACTTGCTGATGCACTTGAGGAAGTTATGAAAACACCCAATATAAGAATTATTACAATAGAATGCCAAACAACTGCACTTTGAAGTCAGGAAGACACAGTTGATCAGTATCCTGCCAAAACTCAGTGTAACAAACTGAGTGTAACAAAAAATATACTGTATTATAAAATATTTCATTTACTGGGTTAATGTAGCATGACTAGAAATCAATTGATTTTGAATTCAGTATTGGTGCAGATGGAGATCTGCACAGTGGAGACTCTGCTTTTTGATTAACTACACATCATGAAACAATGTGGGATGATTGGATGGTATTTGGCATTCTGTTGTATATTAATCAGAATCTATTCCTTCTGTTCTTTAATTGTAAGGGCACTTGCATGAAAGCAGGACCTTTGTCGCTGTACTCTGAAAACTCACTGTATCAATGGAGATTGCGTCTGCATCTAGGGAAGTGAATGAATTGCTCAGTTGGCAAGTAATGGAACTTCTCAGAAGTAATGCTTCCTAATTGTCAGCCTTGCAAACTCACCTGGGGATCTGAAAATCAAGCTGGAGCCTTTCCTGCTCATGTGTCATTGCCAGCAATAAAGCTTCTGTTGGCCAAGGGATATTTTCATTTATACATGTGCAACCTCATTAGTCAGCTGGCAGGTAGGGAAGGAGGGGGAAAGCCTTTTTTAGATGGAGTCCATTTGATGGTGAATCCATAATACCCAATAAATGGAGACCTATAATAGTATGTTAGAGATATTTTCAACACAAAATTGCTGTTTAAAGACTTGTTTTTACATTGTACTGAGTGCTGTGGAGAAGGTCCTCAAATAGAGGGATGGATGACACAGGAAGAAGACCTTGGGAACTAACCAACTCAAACTTCAGTCATTGAAACAACCACTCCCTGTCCTAGAGAAAGTGTCATCTCACTCCTACCATGGTCAGTGCCAGTGATCCATAAATCCATTGTGCCTTTGAATTCACCAGGATAGTGGCCTAGGCCTTTTCTACAGTATGAGGGGTTGTGGCTGTAGCCATGATGGTCTAAGGCAGGGACAGCCAAACTATGGCCTATGGGCTGGATCTAGCCTGCCAGGCACTTTCATTTAGAGTGCAGTGCCCACATACAAATTGTACCTCACCCAGCCGTTCTGCCCATGAGGGTCGGAGCAAGGCGCCTAACTGTACACACACCCCCAAACATATCCTACTGAACCTGGCTCCCACCCTCATAGGCAGAAGGGCTCAACCTAGCCAGCAGGCAGTTTCCAGGTGGGGCCACTGCTGCAGTCCCTGGGGACCTGCTCTGCTTTCCCAGTTTCCTGCTGGCTTTGGGCAGCAGGTAGGGAAGCAGCAGGGGTGGGGCCTGAGCTGCAGCTAGGCAGGAGTACAGAGAATGGGGCTGGGCCCGGTGACAATGTGGAGCCTGTACTCAGGGGGGCAGCAGCAGCATGGAGCTCAGGTGGGCAGCATGTGGGTGTGAGGGAGGGTAGGGTGATATGGGGACTTCCCGACACTCTCCCCCACGGTGCACAGCCCCAGCAGGCAATGGCAGCAGCAGCAGGTGAGGGCACTTATGGCAGTGGTACCCAGTGGGGTGCAGCTCTGGCCAGTGCTGCATGTCATGGTGAGGGGCACAGCCTCCACCAGGCAGTCTCTATCGCCGGCTCTCCCTACCAAGCATGCACAGTCCCTACACTCGTGCAGCATGGGAGGGAAGCCCTACATGCTAGAGCCAGCTGCCCTCTCTGCTGGGGCTGTGTGGCACAGGAGGGAAGTGCCAATCAGCTTGGCAGGGAGTGCAAGCTATAGAAACTGCCGGGCGGAGACTGCATCCCTCACCATGATGTTTAGCTCTGGCTGGAGCTGTGCGCTGCCAGACACCAGTGCCCTGAGTGTCCCCACACCCCCCACCCTCCCTTACACCCCACAAATACAACACACCCACACCTTTCCCCCACACTGCCCTACATATAGGCAACCCCCCAATGAACTGTGTTGCCCCCCCACAGAGCTACACCCTCTCACACACCCTGCCACACTCCCACACTGTACCACACATGCACACCCCCAACCACCCCCCCACAATCTACAAGACTAAGCATTTATTTGAATTATTATGCAGTCACTTCTATATATAGTATGCAAACACAAATGACAACTTTTTTTTGTAATAAAATTAAAATACGTTATAGTAGGTGTTTGATTTGTTTTGATTTGTTTTATTTGGGGGGGTTTTTCTGGTTCTAAGGTGGTACTCCCCCTTCCCTCACGAAAGGAGTATTTCCAGGGGCAAGGGGAGGGACTTCCAGTGGCAAAGATCAGGGCTTGGGGGTAGGTGGAACGCTTCATGTCCTAAGATGGTGACCAGGGGGCAAAGCAGCTGTCAAGGGCCAGAGCTACCCATGCAGCTCTTGACAGCTCGTCAAAACTCTTTAAATGGCTTTCTGCTCAAAATAAGTGGTCTAATGACATGGGTCTAAGGAGTAATAATTGGTCTTGTAGCAAAACCCGCAGTTTTTCTTTTTTTTATTTATTTTAAAATTCATTCCCTCCCCTTCCCCAACCCTTTCTGACTTTTTCCCTATAGATAAGTATAAGTAAGGTAAGATGTAAGATAAGCTTTAACATTTTATTTTAGGTAGTAAATTTTATTTTTCTCTCCTCTTTGCATGAAAGTACCCTGCTATTTTTATATAGATATCCACTGTTTTATAAGTGATAATTATTATGTTTGTGTTGATTTATTTGTTTATTTATTTTTACTGCTTTTCTATTGTGTGATTACTGTTTTAGGCCTATATATGTAAGTTAGCTTAAGTCATGTCAAGTTTCCATTCTGTAATGTCAAGCCTCCATCTTATCCCCATGCCTGGTTGTATAACCTATGACTCACACCTACCCCTCCTATGTAACCTGGTTCCTGAATGAATGGGGATGAATGAGGGCACTTGAGAGACAATGGCAGTAGGTCTAAAAATAGCTCCCTCTGAATGACCAAACCATCAACACCCTGGACCAAGGACCCAGCCCTTGGAACCACCATCAGTGTTCAAGAAACAAAAAATGAGACAACCCACCTTTGTGCCAGGCTGCACATTCTCAGTAAGAACACCTGGAGCCCTCTGGGACAGGACTGACCTTGCCTAGACAGGCCCTCCCCATAGGAGATCAGAGGTAGTCTGCCCCATAAAAGGGGTAGTGAAGACTGACTCTTTGGGATGCCCTCTCCATCTGCACCAGCACCATGCCACACCACCTATCTACCCAGAGGCCATGCCAGCGACTGCCCTCTGGACAACACTTACTGGACAAGGACCCCTTTCCAGCCTGGATAGGTAGCTATCACCCGCACCCTCTCTTTAACCTAGGACTTGGACTCTGCTTCTATTCCCTACCTGGACTGCAACCCTTCCACTGAATCTCTTTTTCCTGCTGCCATTGTGAGTGCGTGTGTGTGTGTGTGTGTGTGTGTGTGTGTGTGTTAACTAATAACTTCATGGGGCTGTGTAGCATGTTGTCTGTTTAATAAACCTGTTATCTGGACCCCTGAGTTGGGTTTGCTTTACTACAGTCCAGCCCTGCTCCAACCTCTGCTCCTCACCCCTCTAACTTCTGTCTCATTTCTCCCCCTCCTGCTTCTGGCTCACTGCCAACTCCCAACACCTGTCCTGAGCTCCTCTCTGCCTCCAAACCCCCTGTTTCTTTGCCACTGTCTTATCCCCACTTCCTTTTCCCCTTCCCCATTTCTGCCTCAGTTTCTTTCCTAGCTATCTCCTCCTTGCCACCACTTATCCCCCCCCCCCAATATCTCAGCTTTCTGCCTCAGTTTTCAGCCCCAAGCTCCCAGGTTTCTGTCTCTCTCTCTTTCCTGGCTGTCTCCCTCTTGCCACCAGGCTTTTTCTTTTTCTTTCCTCCCACCCTCGTGCACCAGTGACCTCAAGTAACCCTAGGGCCACTTGTTCTTACCCAAGCCTCAGTTCCTCACCTAGCTTCTCTCTAGTCCACTGGTTCTAATCCCAGTTCTAGCAACTTTCACTCCCTACACTTTAACTCTCTCTCTCTCACCTTAACCTTCCCCCAAGTATCCCTGGTACCTCAAGCACACACACACACACACACACACTGTACCATCCAAGTTAGGAACTTACCTGTGTATGTATTTGTACATGGGTTGTGTGTGTATATATATCGCATTGTGTGCATGATATACTAGTTAGTGATCTGTCTATGTGTACTGAGTGTGTGGGTATTGACTATTGATTTTGTCTAATTTTCAGTGTGTAGTGTGTATGTGCTTGAACTGGTGATAGGTGTGTATGTGCCTGAGCTCGTAGTGTGTGTGTGTGTGTATATGTGCAATTGTGTCACACCCTCCTGTCTAACAACACAATATTGAGATCCTGAGAGTTGGCCTGACCCCACAGGGCAACAGTTTAATAAAAGATATCACATCTGCCCAAAGAACCTTGCTTGTTTTATACAGTCTGAGGCACATAGGAGACATAAAGCTTTGTGTGGCCAACTGACCTCTCCCAGCATGAAATGAATGTCCTCAAGCTGTTGCAAGGCTAGTACCTATCCCTATTACCTTTTTCTTAATCAGCCTAGAACAAGCAGTATGTTGGCAGAAATGGAAGCGATATGGCTGAAGCACAGTGCCATGTTCCAGCTACAGGTGCTTGTCTTGGTCTACTTGCTCTGTACTGCTGTCTCCTGATGAGACTGCTTTCTCTCCTCTAGACTTCCTACATGCCAGCAAGAGGAGGGGATTTAGTGCACAGTTCTCAGTTCCAGTCCACCTCCTCTCAACTCACAGGAACCAGGAAGAACAACTGCAAGAGAAGTCCTGCTCAGCTTCTCCAGCCCTGGGAACAGTTGGACAATGCTTAGTGTAGACCAAATCTTGGGAGATCTTAGCTGCCAAACACTTAACAAGCTTTGTTGAACATGTGCAGTCAGAGACTTCCTCCCCCACCCTCACTAAAGGCTTATGACTTGGCTACATTATGTGTGTGCTATTACCCAGAACAACAAAAGGAACATCCCTGCCAACCTCCATAATATTTCACATCTTTGCTCAAAATAGTGAGGTGCTAGAGTATTTTAAATAGCTGTAAGATATTCTTTAAGACAGATAAACGTTTTTCCCTAGTCTCATTTTTTTTAGAAATGGCTGAGCTATTTTTGCTGAAACCTTCCAAAAGCTAACAAACAAACAGAAACATAAATCAACAAAATGAGGGTAGGAGTGGAGGGGATTGAATGGGATCACTTGACTTCTGGTTTGTGAAATGTCAGCAAATGTGTTAGTTTTGGCCATGTGATAGGTGAGAGTAAACAAGAACTTATAATAGGAAGAGTTGAGCAAACTTACTTCAAGGTGGCATTGCCAGCTCCACTTAGAATATGCCAGCAGATTTGTTTTTGAATAAATCTATGAACATTTTCTGTAGATTATCACTTGTGCGCTGTCATCTAACCAATAAGAAAATCCTTAATCTGGCATGAAAATAACTCTGGGCATGTCCACATGTGCAGCTGTCTAATATGTGGCAATGTAGACACATCTATGGTGCCATATACTGCACGTTTAGTTGTTCTTTGCACTGCAAAGAAGCGGTACAGAGGGTTTTTTTGACTCCTGGATATCCAGGAGTCAAAAAAAAACAGTGGAGAAAAAAAGTGGAGCAGCATAAGCACAGGCAACACACGCTGCTCAAAAACGGAGCCGGACCACCCAGAGCCACACTGCAGCTGCTGGCCAGGCTCCATGTGGCATAATTGCTACTGCTGCAGCCCCAGAAGGGCCCCAGGGGCCCAGGTAAGGCTGTGAGGCCAGCCCAGTGCTGGGCCCAGCCTCTCCTACCACTCCCGGGATAACTTGCTGCATGGTAGAGCATGTGGCACAGATGTTCTCCAGCAACAAATAGCAGTAGTGCAAGATGTACTACTTGCACGACTTGTCCTTGGAGAACCAAAGATCCATACCATACCACATGTGGACATGGCCATTAAACAGTCCATGAATTGAAGTATTGAAGAATGATTCCAAAAAATGTTTGAAAAATACTTTCTTTTAATTCATGTTTGGGCTAGTAAATCAATTACTTTTTTCCAGACCAAGACTGCTTAACCTTAGAGGATAGCTTTGTGTTATCTTTCTTGCATGTTCTTCTCTTGTTGTTTTGGTCACTCATAAAATCTGTAAATTCTATTTACATTTCTGCTAGCAAATCATCCGAGTCAGAACTCTTGTACTGCATTCCTAGGCATGATGATATAGGTGTGCCTTGTCTTTAAAAGTTGTAAATCAAAATTAAAGTTTGTGTTTATTTTCAGTTACAGTTTAGAGATGTTATTTATACCATTGTTTATATGCTTGCCTGAAAGAGTTAAAATGTGCAGGGCTTGGTTTCAAGACATTTCTGTGCTTAGGCATAGAATAAGCCATCTTGTATATTGTTTGAACTGTATAGCTTTTCTAATCCTTGAAACTGAACTTTCCTTCAACTTACCCTGCTATTACTTTGTCTGTAAATCTGCCTACTACCTCCTGTACAATACTACTTCTGAATTCAACTATATCATCTCCAAGTCTGCTGAAATTTTCATCCTGGCTTTAATCTTCTCTCACCTTAATATATCATAACTCCCTTCTTTATGGCCTGGCACAACAGAATTTTCTTCTTCCCAGAACTTGGTAAAGGTTGAATTTGTAGAATGCAATGTTTGTAACTTAATTTCCAACATTTATGGGTTTTTTTGGGTTTTTTTACTCTTCTTTGGTTTAATTCAACAAACATTAATGTTATTATATGTATAATCTTTCCTACCATAAAGCAAGTAGTTAACTCATCATCAGAGATCATGGTTTTCCCTGATAAAAAACTGCAAATTCCCTAATAAAACCCTCAATATCCATTATTAAAATGAAATGTCCCCCTGCCCAACTCCCTTCCTGCTTCCCTTTGAGGGCCTTAACCCCCCCCCTCCCCCCCAACTTACCTGCTGGAACTGCTCTCCATGCTGCCTGGTGGCCATGTGCATATTCGTGCACGTGGTGCCCCCGCCTGACTGCCCTCCTCCCACTCCCTGCAGCCTCTTACAGGCTGGAACTCTGCCAGCCTGCCAAGGGCTTATTGTAAAACTGCAAAATCTGCGGGTTTCTCTGCTAAAATGAGAAATCTGTGTTTTATTCCGGTAAGGGGGGAAATCCATGTTTTACTCATTTTTCTGTGGGAAACAGAAAACCTGGATCCCTGCTCATCACTTCCTCTTTCAGCATCCAGGTGCCTCCTGGATTTGTAGTCCAGAGTTGCAGGCAGCAGTAAGTTTGAGTGTGGGGAGGGGTGTTCAATGCCCCTCCCTGGCCCCAGACCCCAGCTGGGCTTGCTCCCTGCACCCCCTTGTCAGCCAGCCCTCACTACTCCAGCAAGGGAGCACAGGGGCAGGGCCAGCTCTACTCTCAGGAACAGACAGCACAGCACAGCACAGCCCAGCCCAGGGCTGGAAAGGATGCTTGGATGCTGAGGGACTGTGATTTAACTTGAACAAGGAAGGGCTCTAGGACAGATGTTTGATAAACCAGTTTGACCCAAATCACTTAAGCCTGATACTACATTCAACCAAGTTTATCTTAAACCAATTTCAGCCATTTTGAAACTGATTTATATGCACTGAATGTTCTGTTACAGGTTTAAACCAGTTTTTTTATGACTTAAACCAGTTTATGTATGACTTCTGTCCCTAGTCCTATGGACCAGATATTTTCCTAGGTATCCAGATTTTCTTCCTTCCAGATTTTCATTAATTTTGTATTGAGATATTTCCATTCTCCATTTTTGAAATGTTTGTGTTCCTAGTGATTTCTACTGCCAAGTAATGTAAGTTTTGGCACAGGAAAACTTATTCAGCAGTTGCCTCATTAATGAGGTGATTGTTCAGTCTTCTAGTGCTATTGCTAAGACAGCAAGTTTCAGGTCCAGGAGAGTGTCATCATCCTTATTTAATAATGTGTTTGTTTGCAAGTCTGTCCAATAACTTAGCATGCTTTCTATATTTTATTATTTCTTACCTGACTTTTACAGTAAATTGCCTCACTCTACTGGAAAAGATGTTTGGTTAATACAAATCAGATATCATTGGATATGGAATCCCTTTCTCACCAATGCTTTGAAGCCAAATGTATCCTGACTTGAAATAATTCTGTATTTTAAATAGATTTCCAATTCCAATATTATAAAAGGGACAAACTTTCATAAATTTGTCTGATTTTTTTTTCAGCCAGCACTAATTTTGAGTTGCTTTCTGCATGAGTTGCTTTCTAAATGAATTGTTGGTTTTTAAGTCAGGTAACAGTGAGCATATTGTATTGTACAAGTAAAGATTACACATTGTACATGTTTCAGAAATGTTCATCTCATGACTAAGGTCTCATTTGGTGAATAAACTATGCACATTAATGTGGTTCCCGTGTTCAAGCATAGCCTAAATGTTTAGTGCCTTGTAATATTTCTTGGTGTGAGATGGCTCAGGAGCCATCCCCTTATAACTAATAAATGTTTGTCAGCATCAGAAATTACTGTTACTGTCAGCCACTTTGACTGCAATTTGCCAAGAATAAACAAGCTTTTCAGTCTCTACTGGGTGTATATGGATGGTATGAGTATACATTATGTGCAGGTGCATAAGGGGCAGCTCTGTGCCCTAGGCAGCGGTCGTGTGTAAGATGGTGGTGGGGGGGTGCTGTTTTTTTTACACACACCTTTAGTTACACTTCTGATTTTGTGAGAGTGTCTAATGCAGTGATTCTTAGCCAGGATGTTGGATGCCACAAAATCTTTTTTTGCTATGAGGCAGTAAGTACAGGGTCAGGCTAGACCATCATTAGCCATTGCCCTTCCTTCACTACCCAGCCCCTCTAAGGAGGTAAGCACTGTAATAAATGCATTCCATTTTGAAATGGGGTACTATCAATTCACAAAAATTGCAAGGGGGGGGAGACTCAAAACAAATGAAGGGTGCCTCAACTCTAAAAAGGTTGAGAACCACAGGTCTAGTATTATATTTGCTTTCACATTGCATGCTAAATAACGTTTTTTTACGAGGATATTTTCAGCTCCATTTTCATTAAATTGTTGGATGCTGGATGAGTGGCATTACCCACATTGCATCCCATCCATGTCTTGACTTCCTGATTTGTGTGCAGCAAGCAGTCTGTAGGCTAGCTGACCACCAGGTAGAAAAAGTGAGAAGGCTCACAAACAGGATTATGGCTGCATTACCCATAATGGCTGTATTAGATGCACTTTTTTGGTGAAAAACTAGCCTATTATGTATGTTAGTTGCCCACTTTAAAGTAGTCACCTTTTTATAGGGCTGATGCAAAATTTCAGCTTTCTGATAGGAGTTCCAGCATGTAGAACTGAGAGGAAGAATAGGAGAAGCTGCCTTCCCTTTCTGAAAAATACTTTTCCCCATCTGGCAGCGGTTGAAAAGATACTTTTAAGAAAAGTTCCTTTATAATAACCCTCAGTCTGAGGAGAAGCTGTCTGCAGACACCATCAAAAACATGACAGGATTTTGGAAGTATAATCACCCTCACATATTACTGGAATAAGCTTTTGACAGAAACTTTCTTCTCTTGGTACTGCTGGAGCCTGGGAGGAAACCTTAGGTTTCCTGTGAAAAGTTTGCCACATTGCACTGGGATATCTCATTTTGTATTGAATTCCCAACCAGGTTAAGAAACTGAAAGAGCCATTCTTGTGAATTGTGTTTTCTTTACAATTTTATATTGGAACTTAGTAATTCATTTCTATTTTTTCAATTGATAGGACACTAGTAGGGTTTAGAAACTTCTAGTAAAACCAATGGCTACAAATTCTACTTGCAAGCTCACTACTGCAATGGAGCACTTTAAATAAGACATGTAAATAGGATTTAAAGAACAACTGAAAGTAACTAGCAGTTAGGTTGTAGGTCTGCAGGTGAATGCGTATGGTAGTTGCTATCCTAATGACCATTTTATGTGAGAGGTAGAAGCACATTTTGGTGGAGGGTGGGGGGAAGCCATTAGTTTGTCACTGGAGTAAAGAAGTTTTCTTTTCGGGGTAAATAGTAAAGAGTCTTCTAAAAGCAAAAAACAAACAAACCCTTTTTATAGTTAAATTTTCAACTTAGCCTGCTTTTCTTTGTCTCCGGAAGTGAGAGAGGATATTTGTACAGACTTCAAAGGCTCCTCTAGTGCTGAAAGGAGTTGTTCCTTAAAAACTGGATGGTAGTGCCTTTGACTATTTTGTGCAAGGAGGATCTGTGTGTGTACCTTGTGAATGGCTCAAATACGTACTCACAGTTAAGGGGCCCTTGCATCCTCTTCCCAAAGGGAAGAAAAAGTTATATAAATGCATTTAAAGTTAATATATTTTTGTTGTGTGAAAAACTATTCAGCCATTTTTCATATATGAAAATGATGGAATTGGGATAGAGGTAGGCCTTCTGCCATGAATGGTTATTTGTGGTCTGGTTTGGAACAACTCAGTGGCTTGATATACAGATTCCTACCCTACCTTTTTCCCCGATGCCAATAAAAAAATGTGTAAGATTTCGTAACTTTTTCATCACTTTTCAAATGTTAGAGTTGACATCAGGTGACTCTAAACTCGCACCTTGGGCCTGGGTGCAGAATCGTGGGCATGTAAAGAAAGGCATTAGGCTTACCCTAATATAACCTAGGTTATAGAGGCACAAGAAGTTGCCCCATGTGGACTGTAGAATCCAAAATCTGTTCTCTGCTGTTCTTATCTGCATGATAACTATGGACCTATCTAATTCTTGGGGGCTGCCCCCTAATTTTATGCTCTGAGCACGGTACTGGGCATTATTTTCCTGGTGGAGCACAGTAGCCACCCCCACACACACCTCTGGCCAAGGGGCTCTGGAAGTCATCTGTCTTCCAGATGGCCATCTGTCAATCTCTGGCCAGGGGCAGGACTTACAGGGCCCTTCAGCCAATCGGAGATGTAGGAGACCCTCCCACCCTTCCCTGGAAACTGATAAATGGCCATCTGTCAATCTCCAAGCAGAGGCAAGACTTCTGGGACCCCTCAGTCAATCAGGTGTGTTGGGCGAGGGAGGGCACCATGCGCCACCATGAAAATCTCTCCCCCTTCCCCCCATGCTTCAAGATGCCAGAGCTTCCTGCTTCCTGTCTCCATTTTCAGCTCCATTCCTTCTCCCCCCCACCTCCCTCCTTGCTAGCTGTTGTCCATCTTTTTTGTGGGGACTAGGCTTTTTCATCGTGGACCTACCAAATTCATGGTTTCCATGAAAAATCATAGAATTACAAATGTGGTAGGTTCCTAATGATAACTAGGAGTTTTTTCCTCCCAAATGACCCCAGAATCTTTCAGGTTGCAGCTTGGACAGTACATAGTAAGTAAGGCAGATAAATGTGTCTCTTTTTATATATACCATATAAACATATACATTTAACACTAGTTCTCACTGTTTGGGCCACATATCATATTCCCTGACTTCTTCTACCATTTTTATTAGTTCTGGGCATTTTTATATTGATCACATTGTCTATTTCAAAACCTAAGAGGCTTTTTTTAATTTTGAAATTTCCAGCCAGTGCACAGCTGGAAAAATGTTTTAATGGCCGTTGTGAGGGGTTTTTTTCCTTTACACTATTCTAAAGCCAAACTATTAAATAAAGTATTTTAGAATAAATCTTCTCTAATATGGATGGAAGCTTGAGCTACTGTAGGACTGAAAGGGAAAGAAAAAGAAAAGATTTCAAGTTACAAAAATACATTCAATACTTGATATTTAGCAGCTGTTGCAGCCACTTAAAGGCATTTCCTTTACCAACACGTAGCATTTGATGTTTTAGAGCCCCTCTAGTGAAAGAGGAGATCCATGTGTAGCATTTAAAAATAGGAAAATAATTTGTTTATATTAATACTTTGGAATATTTCCATAACTGGCTAATTGCTTAGACAACGAAATATGCTTTCAAATATGTTTAGCTGGAAAAATATACCATATGTTCAATTCAAGGTTAGTAGTATTGCCAAGCTTTAGGCCCTGGAATGATGTACAGCAAATTGTTCTGTAATTCATTAGCTACCTTTGTAGCTTCATGCTTATTAAATCCTGTTTAATCAATTATACGGGTCCATCATACAAATCTGTAAAAGAAATACTTGAGTCATTGATGACTCAAAACTTTACAGACACTTTAAGTGTTTTATTTGTTCAGTGGGCCACCAATCATCATAACGTACCAAAGATTGCTAAGGTGATTTTAACAATGGAACATCTCCAAAATCTGAGAGCAATTGAAATATCCTAGAATGGTTAAAGAGTCATATCTTGATGCATCTTGATCCAGCCTTTATCATCAGTGAAACTCAGATTCTCAGATTCTTCTTGGTGGGAGTGATTAAAATTCCAGGAAGTCCACAAAGTTGCAGTAGTTTATACCAGTAGTTTGATTTATTGGGTATATAACATTTTAATATTTTTATTTGTGCATGCACGCATGCACACACCTCATTAAAACTAAATTGTTGTATGGTAATGAATAACCATGAAGTTGAGTAATATGTCAGCTGTCTGATTTCTAGAAAAGTTGATAATCTACCTATGTGGATAGAATCTAGAAATATTTTAAACTATGTTTTGTTCAATGGTAATAAAAAAAAAGCCAGATAGTTTTAAGGGTCTTAACAGCTTTGCAACTTGGAAATTTTCAAGTGGTTAAATCTGTTTGGGTGAAATTGGCACAGTAGTTGTATAGCCATAACTTTTGGCAGAGACTTAGCTGCTTCTGAAATCTATTGATGCTTCTGTTTAGTTCTTGTTATATCAATCACATGTTGTCATCATGGTGGACACCAATGCTTGCAGTTTCAGTACAGATATTAATGATTTGAATGTGTTTAAAGACCACAGTATTTACTTACTGCCTGCATGTAATCGTCAGGATAAAGTAAAGTAGTGGAGTGGGTTCGGGAAATTGCAGGTCAGTGTTTTTGAGTCAATCTGTTATTTTCCAAAAGTACTTTAATTCAGTTCTTAAAAGTAAGATCAAAACCACTAGAAAGGAGTTATTGATGAAATTAAAAAATCCTGCCTGGTCACCTGAGAGGAAGAAAAAGAAAGAAAAGGGTAAAAACAAAAACTTTGTTTATTCACAAGGAAAAAATGACTGACTTTTCTGTCTTTACTTCCAGTAACTGCTGAAAAAGGTTAGGCAGAGCTTTCGGGGTCAAGCAACATTTGCTGAAAAGTTCAATTAGTCTTAAGTTTTATTTCAAGCTCCTAAAAGATGGAAGGAAGCCAGAATTTAAAAGGTCAGGAGCTTCTAGTTTAGCACAATATTCCTAACTGCTATAACCAGATTGTAAGTAGTAGAAAGCTCAGTATTTAACAGAAAAAAATACCAATACAGTGCTACAACTTGAGAAAGAATGCGAATGTTGCTTATTTACCAGCAAATGCTTTGTAGATGCGAATACTGAGTCAGAATCATTACCCTATCTATATCTATATCATGTGTGGAATATGCAGTAAAGTTGTGACTCCACTTCTGGTAGTAAGTCCAATTTCACTTTTATTGTTTTACAAGTTTGCCAGTTATTTTTCTGAATTGATTGCTGTTTATGAAGTACAGCCTGAGAACTTTGATACAGTCTGTATTTTAATCATGACTAAAAGAAATAGTGAGTATAAGTGCAACTGCCAAGTCATTAACTCTGTATTCTTTTTCTTCCCTTTTTTCAGCGGAGCCCCTGCCTTTAATGGACTTGTGCCGAAGATCAATTCGGTTTGCTCTTGGCCGAGACCGCCTGCATGACATAGAATCTCTACCTTTGCCTCAGTCTCTGAAAAATTATTTACAGTATCAGTAAGAAGCCTAGAACCCCTCTGGCCTCATGTTGGACTAAATCAATGCAAATGGCAGATATTATTGTTTACAGCAAAATATAAATCTTTGTGGCGGACACTTGAGTGTTATTTAATTTTTAATATATATATTTTTTTTGAATCAACCACAGCAGAACCTTAAAGGCACTACTGAAGAATGTGAAAATATTAATCTGATCTAGATTTGTATATTATGTTGCCTACTGTTTGCCATCTTTTCAGATAATATCGAAGGCTGAATCCCCTTGGATCAGTTGTCCATCTGGCAGATGTTAGCTTACCTGTATTGACTTCTGGTAAACACGAGCTGAACATCTGGCCTCAAGTTTTATGCTTGTACAGAAAAGCATCCTTTCAATAATGTGATTGCTGCAGATTAGTGAAAGAAATGACACCATGCGAAATTTTCAGTGTTTAAAAAATAGGGCTTCATTTCCAGAGTTGCTAAGTGATTTCGGCTCTCAAATTTTATCTGGAATTCCGAGTCCTCAGTGCTTCAAAAAATCAAGCTCTCAATGTGTTAGAGGGCCTGCCATGAAAGATTATTGTATAAAGCAGTAATGCTTGATTTAAAGGTAGATGAGTGGAAAAGGTACTTTGTAAGTGTATTTTGGATAAATGAGATAAGGTAGTCAGTGCAGCCCATTGTTTCCAAGACCAAATCTAGTTCCTCTAGAGTTCTGCTGTTTTTAACAACAAAATGTTCACAATCTCAATTTTAGAATATTCACATTTTACAAAACGTGTCACTTTTTATTTGAACAAATTTATTTTTACATTATATCAACTCTAAATACTTTGTTCTCCTTTTAACCTATTAAAAGTGTGGGATATTGTTTATTTATCCGTTTAGAGTCAGTGGAATCCTCTTTTAACAGTTTTTCATCTTGAAAGGACTAGTTTGTTTTTTTTTCTCCTCTCCCCTTCACCCCACCTGAAACGCTCATTTTATCAGGCTCATCCCATTTTAAAGATGCTGCTCTCTAGTTGCATTTCTTATGTATTCCAAGGTATCTGCCTAATCAGTTATCTAGTTTTTAAACTGGAAGTTGTTGTAATGGCAGGATGTCAGATGTTTAAACTGAGCTGCCTTCAGCATATTTTAATGTGAATTTACTAATGAATGAGGAGAACATTTCTAATAAAGTCTGCTGTCCAAAATGAAACAGTGTTCCTGTCATTAATTACTCTATATACATAACATTATGTACAGAGTTAGTTTAGTTGCATTTCTTTATTACCTTTGTGAACCATCTCTGTTCAAGTGCTCTGTGTGGGTGGGTGAGTGGTGGTGCATGCATATGCATGTGCTTGTACATATGCATATACAGTTCCTTTAAGTATGGCCAATACCATGTTCTAGTCATTTTGGGTAGGTCTCTTGCATCCTTGGCCTGTGTACCTAACATGCTTTTTGCCCAGCCTTCTACCGCCCATATACAAAACTCTCAAGCACATGCTTAGTTTGATCTGCAAAGCTATGCATGATTTCATAGCCAGAGGGAATGCTAAGACTGAGCTGCAACTTGTCCACTTTGCATTAGGGATTGTCTTTCAAGTGCCTTTCCCATAATTACCTCAGGGGACAGGCAAATTCCCTTGCAGTTAACAAACTGACTGCGAAGAAATCCTACATCATCTCAACACATGATATGTCCTCAGACCCATACAAGCAAGTGCAGTAAAATGGGGCAAAGTTTTGTTTTGGAAATGCTAACAGTTGGGCTAGGCTGAACCCAGGCATTCTTGGAGGCTAGTCAATTTGGCTCAAGTTTATGTGCCCCCTCTCCCTGCCTCTCACCGCTCACTGCTTAAGCAGAGATCCCTTCCTCTCTGCCACAGCAGGCACCGTAGCCAGCATGTGGTATGCTAGCTAATACCAAGAGGTGTCTTTGTGTGGGATAGGCAGACAGAACAGTGACCACTTGGGGGTTTTTAGGGTTAATCAACAGGTCAGCTGGTAAATTGTTTAAGAAGTTTGAAGTAATGTGGAGAGAGGCTATTGTTTTGCTAATCAGGTGATAAAAACCATTATCAGCCTCCCCTCCCCCCCAGGTTTGCTCATCTGTTGGTTTGTTGCAGACAGTATGATGAAGCAGGGAAAGAGATTGAAAAGCTCCATATCATCAACAGATGCATTCACTGCACACCCCACCTTGCCTCAGAGTGGTAGCCCGGGACTGGAAGCTGGCAATACTCCCCTCCCTTAAGCAGCCAGTGGGGAAAAGCTTGCGACTGTGCAGAATAAGAGTCCGGCCAGGGCCTGGCCATGCCCCCCTCAGCTCAGCTCCCTCCAGAAGGTAAGAGAGGGCTCCTCTGGCTCCCCCTCAGCTTCTAGCCTCAGCCACTGCAGGCATGTGCCTGAATTTGGTCTGTCCAGAGAGAATGTGTGTCCAGTTTCAAACCAGTTCAGCCTAGCCAGGTTAGACTAACCTGCAAAGATTGAATTAATTCAGGCTTAGGCTTTATGAATGTCTGTCCCTAGCCAAATGAGTCTGTACCAAAAGAGAAGCTGCACGCTGCTTTGCAGGCTGCCTTCCAGAGGGAGAAAGTAATAAAGAACTTGCTATACCTCCACTCCTATTTCTTTGTCTAACAATTTATTTTTTTAAATTTTCTCTTAGTACTTTTGCCACTGGTGTCTATTATGTTTTGCGATTCTGTGCCAGTATGTCATCCTCTCCGTACAGTATCTTTAAAATGCACAGTAACTGTTGTAATTCCCCAAAATGTATTACAGACTTTCAAAGAATATGTATGATCTGCACTCATTAGGAGAGTGTGCTGTTCAAAAAGAGGTGACTGCTCCCTTCCTATTGGTTCCATATTCTGTAGAGATTGTCTTTATGTTTTCAACCAGTTTGAATTGTAAGAAGCTTAATGGCCCTGTGTAACTATATGACATTAGGTAAGCGCAGGGACAAGGAGGGGGTATAAGTAGATAAGCAGTTACCCCAAAAAAGGGAAACACTGAAAACCATTTTAGTATGTATATAAGCAAATCAGTCCTTTATCTTGTATTTCTGTTGTTCACATTCCTTTTAAGGACTGTGGCCAGTAAGAACTATTACTGTTTTTTTTCTATTCCTGTCTCTATCTTGACCTGAGCTTGTATCAAGAGTTTAATGTCTCTGGGATGTGAACTGATATGCATTAGAAGTTGAACTGAGACAAATATTTCCTTACACTTTGTTTATCAACCTAATTCACCTGGATTTAATATTGTAGTTCAACTATCAGTCCCCTGAATTGTTAAAGGGACAGCGTTAAGTTAAAACATGTATGTTAATATCTTTATTTGTTTTTAAATATTTTATAATAGTTTTATTAAAAATCTTCCTTTTGCTGATTTCACTGTTGTAACTCCTTTAGGAACAAGAAATCCATTCACTCACCTCTGAACAAGGGTGCCAATTGTAGAGTAGAGTCCTGAGGCTTTACACAAGACATGAGACTGCAGGAATCTTAAACAGTCTCTAGAAGAACACCTCTAATAACAGATTACCACCTATTTGATACTGTTAGTTGTTACATAATTTATTTGTCCTTTCCATAACACATTATAGGGAAAAATGCTACTCACTCACAATGCTAGAATCAAGGAAAGCCAAAGCTGCCTTACAGGCTATGTCATGGCAAAATAAATCAAAATGAATAAATCAGTGCACCTCATAGGTACACCAGCCTGCTCGTAAGGCAATCTCATTCAACATCAGGGCTCATTCCACCACAGTGTAAGCAATATCTTCTGGTTTCAAGAATGTGCCAAGATCGGTAATTTGGGCTCTGGTGATTAGGGACAAATCACTGAACTTTGCCCAAAATTGTGCCTTGAATTTAGCTGCTAGGTTGGATGCTATGCTCAGGAGCCATATTACAATCACTGTTTGACTGAGGTAGTTGAAACTTCCCAGTTGCCCTAAGGGGAAGCTGCTTGCTAGTCCCTAGGAATTGAATCCACACTGGCATATGCTTGAAGAAGAAAGAACAGGTATTACCCTACAATACTTATGATTATCTGAGCATCGTTTAGATGCTTTGTCCAACTCTCCATCATTGCTTTACAGTCTGAAATGCCATGAACTGAAGGAGAAGGCTGAGGGTTGGACACTGCTGGTTTGGGGTGGGAATGAGGGCAAGAGAGGAGAACCAAACATTCATCAGGCTACATGCACATACCATGGAATCCACATAGATCTGTCTTGAAGAAATGCTACTTTGTATCTATTTACTTGAGTTAGGGAATGCTTTGTTATGAACAGCACCCTTGAACTTACGAGCACAAAAGTTGGCCACTTGAAATTGTCAAGGGAGTTCAAAGCAGTAATATAGTGATCTCTTGATTGCTTTGTGAAAATACGGTTTCATTGTGAAAATTGAAACTATGGAGTCTTCTTTAGTTAAGCTATTACTGGATGTTACCCAGATCACACACTTGATCCAGGATTTTCCAGACCTAAAATCATGAGTGTATATAGCTTCACTTAAAGAACTGGGCGCTGTAGGTGACAGCTTTGAGACTACTCTTCTGTGGTTTGGGCATAGAAGGGGCTGCATAACATACACTGGCTAGCAAGTGACATCTGGAAGCATTCCTTCTCCTCTTTGTCTCTTTGCTGCCTGTCAGTTGCTTTAAACTTTAAGTGGACCAGAACTTCTTGGTCTTCCTCTGATTCTCCCAAGTTACAGCTGGCCTGTTTTCAGCCTCTTACTACTATTCCCTTGACTTTTGATTTGCATTATCCTGTATTTATTACTTCCTACTGAAATAGATCTTAGAATGGCAACTAGACCCCCAAATCTGTCTGTCCTAAGTCAGTAGGCCTTCATCTTTACAGGACATAGCATGCCTTTTCAAGGAAAGACAGAATAACAAATAAAAGGAAAACATCCAGGCAGTTATGCTGTTTGTTCTTTATTTCTCTTAGCTGGGCACAAAAGTGGACAGTTAACTTCTGGTTCTTATCAGTTTCAGAACAATGGGAGAGAGTCAGGGCTAGAAACACTACAGGGACAATATTTAAAAAGATTGTTTTATGGAGATATTGCTGTTGGCTTTTTGATTCTATAAAATTCCAGTTGAAACTGCAACTCCAATTTTACAAACTCTGAATTTTGTTGGCACTGGATTTATGATTCAGATACCTTGTTCTGGGTGGACCCAAACCCTCAGACTGACCATGAACTCTCCATTCGATAATAGGAGAATTTTATTGATACACAGTGATAGCAGATAAGAATAATGCAAACACTGTCAGCAGCCTGGAGGTCAGAGGCTGAGGCAGACCCCACCTCCCCCCACAGTGGGGTGGGTGAGACAGGCTGGTAGTCTGCCCTCTGTCCATGGTGACTTCGGGTTCCCCTCTCAGGGACCCTTTTCTGCTCTGAAATCCCTCCTTTTGCATTCTTCCCTCCTTTGATGACTCTTCATCTCACGGCATTGCTGATTGGTCTCTGTGGTCATCTTACTGGCCACATTCTGTCCAGCCACCATATGGCTCACAAGCCCATCACATACACACATTCTAATTTGGGGTTTTCATAAATTTCATAGATATTAGGGCTGGAAGGGACCTCAGGAGATCATCGAGTCCAGCCCCCTGCCCAAAGGGCAGGAAGTCAGCTGGGGTCATAGGATCCCAGCAAGATAAGCATCCAATTTACT
>NW_017728910.1:41780707-41812190 GCF_001723895.1 Crocodylus porosus
GGGGGCGCAGCGGGCTTCACCCGCGCATCTCTCACCGCTCCAGAACCTACCTGAGTGTTTTACTGGTTTCTTTTAATTTGGTCTATGTGGCAGTGACTTAGTCATGTCTCTCAACAACAAATAGTGTCTGCTTAAAACAGCGCTTGCTGAGGCATCCTGTGACAGCTAAACCGGCTTTCTGAGAGTTAAACCTGGTTTTCTGCTGCTTATCTATGTATTGAAGAATGCTTATAGCTAGAAGAGTGTAAAAAGAAGCCATTGTGTTTCTAAGCATTTCCTGTATTTTGTTAATGCATTTTGCCATAGCTTCAAGCCAGCTTCGTTAGCGATGGTGCAGCTAAAATTAATAATGTAAGGAAAATGCAAAGGCTTGTGCTGCTATTGGTTAGTCATATAAGGAAAGTTGTAGCATAAAACCTAGAATTGCCTGCAAGCCAACAGCATAGTTCAAAAAAATCTATAAATTTGCTGGCACATCCGAAAATCAGCTGAAAGAAAGCAGCATGGTAAAAGAAGCTATCGTTGTAAAAGAGAAGCCGCAGACCTGGAATCAGCAGAGTGGTGGGTCCTGAGAAGCTTGAAGACTGATTACCAGGGTCCTTCCCAGTACCTGTTTGGACAGCGTAGATCAGGGACACCTAACTTTACTGGATTTCAAAAGGCTTGTCATATACCAGGTATAAAAGGGGACTGCTGTTAAGTTGCTGACTCGGAGATTTAGTGTCTGTCTTTTTGTGTTGTTAAGCTTTGCGTAATTACGTGTTTGTTAGATCAATAAACCTGTCTTACTTTTTCACCCCGACCACTCTCTCAATCCCAAACTGACCCACTGCAGGCAGCTAGAACAGGTTCATCTACCAAAACAGGAAATCCCAAGGGTTCTGCAGCTGTACACTGTGACCTGGTGCCAGTACTGTAGATTCCATTATCTGTTATGGAACAATGTGGTACATGTCTTCTATTTCTGAGCCTGTGTGTCTGCTTACTGCATGCCTGTGTCAGACACAGCAGACCTTGAAAGACACTGTGACAAACAGGCTTTTAAAAATCAATCAACCCTTGCCATTGCCCTGGACCATTATGCTAATGCATATCTACTTTACCTATAAGCCAATTCCCAAAAGCAAATTTCTAAATACCATTTTCTAGCCATCAGATTTGGGATCAAATTTGACCATACACTACCCTTGATATCCTTCTCCAGAATGTGTAAATACTGGAAATTACTCATGTTGATCATTTATGGTGCAAAAACAAAGTGCAAGAGAGAATCAGTGACCTTCACTGCTCACAAATAGGAAACTTGGCTCTGTAGTGCTGCATACGTTGGGAAACCAATTCTTGTTCAGGGGCAATAACTAATCGTCATGCTATGTGCTTATTCCTTCCTGGTGGACAAGGATTAAGATGTACAGTGTGTTGGATTCTAATATAAGCTTCAAATACGCCCAGAGTTGTTGGTTGTAGCTGTGTTGGTCTAAGGACACAAGCAGACAAGGTTCTTTGGGTGAATGTGGTATCTTTTATTAGACCAACTACATAGTTGGTAAAATTGTACTTTGCAAGCTTTTGGGCACAAACACTTTTCTTCAGGCATTGGAGAGAGTCTTCTCTTTGTTTGGGTGCTCTCCTGGGTAGATTAGATGCCAATATGCAAAAATGCAGATCTGTGAAAATGCAAATGCAGGGTAGGTAATAGGTTGGTGGAAGAGGTGGGGAGGGAGGCAAGGGGGATGTTGACTTGATGAAAGAATGCAGCTAATAAACTGTAGAGAGTTTACCTGGGGTTCTCAGATGGCAGGCAGATTATAATATGCGATAAATCCAATGTCTGTATTTAGTTCATGATTTTTTGTATCCAGTAGATCTACAAAGTGAAATTCAATTAATCTATGAAAGCTGTTTTGTAAATAGCCTTTCAGGATCAGAACTAAGAGATCAGAGAGAAAGTGGTTATTTTGGGAAAAGTGTGCACCAAGAGGTAATTGTATATTTTTGTCTTTGATGGAGTTTTCAGTGTGCGTTCATTCTAGTATGGAGTTGTTGTTTGGTCTCTCCTATATATTTTTCATCAGGGCATTTAGTGCACTGGATGAAATATATTTCTGGAGGTGCAGGTATAAGATCCAGGACTGGTGATGGTTCTGTTTTAGGGGTGTAGTTATTGTGGGAGTGACAGAGATGTGTTGGCAGCTTTTCCATTTCTTATCCCATCAAGGTCTGGATCCATTCAGTGTGGTTTGGGCCATAGGAAGTTTCCTTCTGGTGGTGAGGTTAGCAAGGTTCAGTGCTTGTTTAAAGGCTAGGATGGGTGGTTCTGGAAAGATCTTTTTGAGAATTGGGTGTTCTTGTAGTATTGGTTGAAATTGTTTCAGGATTTTTCATGTAGGTTCCAGGGAAGGATGGTATGTCATAATGGCCTAATGGTGTGCATGTAACAGGGTGCCAATAAACCCTGTTACTTAGGCTTGTAGAGCCACAGCTACCCAAGGGTGGAGCTGCTGGAGGATTTCAGTTAAGTAGAGCTGGCTGCGGGGAATCCCACACCAGGAAGGAATCAAAAGGATCAGCATGGGGGTGGTGGATGCCACAGATAAAAAGAGATGGCTAAGAAGAGCAAGCTGCTTGAGAGGGTGTAGTCTTCCGTGTGTCTCCCTCCTGTGCATCACGTATGGAGCTTCTTCTCAAGCCTCACCATTATTCTTAGGGATGAACAGTTTGGTTATTGGAACGACTTCAGGTTGATTCACTGGGGGTGGCCTCACCTGCCACGTCTTTGATGATGATTGCCTTCAGATTGGGAGAATGATGTTTGGTTCCATCTCCCTTTGGGGTCACCCCTGAGTCATTCCTGCTGTTCTGCCTTTGTGGGGCTCTGCCTCCCTTATATCCCGCCTAACACCAACCACGATGCTGTCACCTGCATTGTTGAGGCTGATGTCCTGTGCCTTCTTGGTGCTTGGGTTCCTGGAATATGATGGTCACTGGGTAGTAGCAAAGTTACTATCCCAAACATTTTCCATGGCCTTCCTCCTTTTTGATTATAAGTTTTCTGGCTTCAGTACTGGTCCATCCCCTGATGCATTGCCCCTGCCCCAGGCTTGGTATTTGCCGTCCATCAGTCTTGTCTGTATCCTGGCTCTACTGAGTCCTGCCAGGCTCCTGTCTCCGCTGCTGACTTATTTGGTTCGCGTCTGCCCTGTAAGCAAATCCTCAGGTCCTCTCTGGCCCTGTGCTCTCGTGGAGGCCCTTTCCTGGAGTGACCACCAGGTCCCCTCACTGGGACTGCTTGTGTTCTCTGGCCCCTCTGAGCCAGCTGTGGACTCCACTTCCAGTCCCCCCCTACTTGTCTTCCACCAGGACTTTTATCTTAAACCTGGGGTTCTGGCCACCCAATTTGCCCCGGCACGCTGTTATAAAGTGTGCCTACACTGATGGGGGTGCTGATCCTGGTTCCTTTGGGCTCAGCCAGATTTTTTCCTTTTTGTTTTTTCCTGTAGCGGTTCTGCCCGCTGAGGTTTCACTTTCACTGCTTTCATCTCCCAGTGCGGTGTTCTGCCACCTCCATTCCTTATCAGGTAAGCCTTTTCCACAGAGGGCAATGGAGGAGAAAGAAAGAGATCCTGACAGGTGTCGAAACAATGACTGGCATTAAGGATGCGAAGCCAAACTGACTGCAACAAAGCAGACCTAATACCGGCAGGTTAGACTGGGGTTGTCTACTTACTGCAGTGTTCGGCTGTGACGAGGAAGGTCCAGGGCATTGAACACTGTCACCCGGGAAGAAAAGAGAGAAAAAGCTGGAGTTAACTCTTAGCTACCATTTACTTAAGACTGTGTTGATTTATGTTGACCTACTATCCAAGCTGTTTGTAGTCTGGGCAGGAGCACAAGAAAATAAATGGAGTGGCTGTTTAAGTTAAACATCTTGAGAGCACCTGGTATTCTTTTTTCAGGATTAATCTTTTAATTTTCTCCCGTTAAAGGCATGGCAGGTGAGCTCCCAAATGAGATGGAGAGGGTCTCCATCCCCATAACAGTGCAATCATGGGGACTTTCTTTTTGTACTGCAGCAATTCTTCATGTGGTATCTGGGTGACTCTTTCAAAAGTGCAAACTATTTCTCTGGAGAAGTGTCCTTGTCAAGTGAGGGCCCTTTTGAGATTTGCGGAGTGGTGATTGCGAGTATTTTCCTTAGTGCAAATTCAGCAGTATTGGAGGGGTTAGCTTTAAATTACAGCTTTCTTGGTGTGTTTAGAGTGATTGTTGGTTTTATGTGGATATGTATGTTTGGTCCGTGGGTCTCATGTATACAGTTGTTTGTATTTTACCTTTCTGGATATTGATAATAATATCTAAATAGGAGATGTTGGTGCTGGAGTTATTCAAGAGACAGTCTGATGAAAGGGTGATGATTATTGAATTTATGAGGAAAATCAATCAGAGACTGTAGGTTTTAAGTCCAAATGATGATGATGTCATCAGTATATCTTGGGTACAGCATGGGTTTTGTTTGATGGTGAAGTTCTTGAGGAATTCTTCCAGGTAGGCCATAAAAAGTTTGGCATATTGTGGGTACATTTTTGTGCCCATCCGCGGTCTGGAGGATAAACCTAAATAAAACACTTCTGAATACCTGGATGCAAGGCAGGGGCAGGCAAGTATTTCAGGTGGAGAAACCCCTTCCTGAGTTTTGGCAAGTTGTCAAGGACTGCATGGGTAGCCACACCCCTTGACAGTTGCCCCATCTGCTGGTCACCATCTTGTGACTGGTAGTCCTTCCCCCTAACCCTTGACCTTACCTACCAGAAATCCTCCCTGTATCCCCAAAAGTACCCCTTTCAGCAAGGGGTTTTGCCATCTCAGAACCAGAAAAATACCAAATTATATTCTAAAAAGTGAACATCTACAGCATTCATTAATATGATTTCAAAAAACTACTTTTATCCTGATTTACATGTGTTTGTATAGTGTAAACAGAAGTGATTGCACAATAGCTAAAAATGAAGTTTTACTATTGTATTGTATGTCAGACTGGGTATAGGTTTGTGGGGGCTGCGGGTGTGTGGGAGAGGGTGTGGGTGTGTCTGTGGGGGGTAAATAAGGGTGGGGAGTGAGGGAGCATGTGCGTGTGTGAATGGCTATATGGGGTATGGCTGGGTATGAGGTTTGTGGGGGGATATCTGAGGTGTGTGAGGGGGTGTGGGCGTGGGGGTCTGCATGTATGTTAGTGTGAGGCGGGATGTAGGTGCATGTGTATGGCTGGATGTACATGTAGGGCTGGCCCTACAAACGCACACACAAACAACCTCCCCTACCCACGCACACACACTCTGCCCCTCCTACATACATGCGCCTGCTGCTCCTGACCCCAGGGTACCAGCATGGCCCTGTGCTCCCCATTCTGCCTGTGCAGTGCTGGAACAGTGTGGGGGCCAGGAAGCAGGGAAATGGCTGGAGGTGGGGCAAGGGTGGGCTGCTTGGTCCTGCTGAGGCTCCCCCTGGGTCCTACTGCCCCTGGCTCCTATTATTTTTGACAAGCAGCCAGGAGCAAATAAATATTAATTTTCTAAATTTGTTAGGGTCCCCATGCACCAGATAGAATGACCTGGTGGGCTGGATCTCGCCCATGGGCCATAATTTGCCTGCCCCTGCCCTCTACCATCAGGATTAGTAGGACTTATGCAAGGCTTTCTCTTGTCTTCCTGTTTTACATTTTAAGTTAGACTAAGATGTGTATGCTGTGTTTTACTAGGCTGTATCTTAGCTTAGGCAAAGATTTTTGGTAGTTCCCTGTTGTATGCTTTGTAAATTGCTGTGTTACATACATGCTTGCTTCTCAGTCTGGAAGCAGCTCACCCCCTCCCCCCCAGATGGTGGATGCCTAGTAGCCCCAGCTGGTCCTGGACACACCCCCTTCACTCTAGCAGGGAGAGGTGAGAGCCTTAGAGGGCATCTCTCTTCCCTCCCCTTTGGCAGTGTCTGGCAGGCATGTTCTAGCATGCCCTGGCTTCTGGGTTGAGCCACTGTAGGCATGTGCCTACATTTCCTGATTTAACAGACAATGTCTGTCCAGTCACTAATCAGTTTAAGCTGTGCAGCTTTGACTAACCTCCAAAGAGTGAATCAATTCTAGCTCAGGCTTTTTAAATGTCTGTCCCTAGCCATAGTGTGTATTTGATCACATTTTTAAACCTGTTCAAATTGAGACTTGTAAATTTGCATATATTTGCAATTTTGCAAGTATTCTTTTGTCCTATGCAGGTTTGCCTCCATGGATTGATTCAAACTGAGTGTAAGTAGAATCTCACTTTGTAGAATCTATAAATCTTCTCTTGATTTGGGGGAAAAAATAACCCATAAGCAGATTTGTATGGATAAATCATTTGATTGTTTCTGATAGTTATGAAAAAGCAGTAAAACAACAATCAAATAGTATCTTCTTCTCCCTGTGTAACTCAGTATGTTTAATTGATCTTATGTTCTCCCATCACTCATTTGCAGCCCTTAGTCCATAAGCTTTGCATCAGATCCTTCAAACAGCAATACTTATTCCGGTAAAATTCCCACCAATGTCAGTAGAAAATCTGAGTCATCATTGCAAATGTTGGTTCCCAGGTAAAGATGTGCAAATTTCCAGTATATTGATTTGAGTGATATTTTGTATGTAAATGGTGCTGAGCAAATTGGTTCAGCAGAAGCCTTTCATACAGGAAAATATGTTAGCAAGTAAAGCTAGGTAAAGTGATGAGAAAGTCAAATCAAGAAATGTGTCTATCTGAGGCTGTGTGATACACAAGGGGAAACCTAGACTGTCTAGCATCTTGATGACACTAAAGAAAAAAGTTCTAGTTTATAAACCTTTAAATCCATGATTTCAGTTGACAATATTTTTGAGAGCTCACACTCTGGTTTGAGTTCATTGGTTCCTGTTTATCTTGTATCAGAAGGAACAGTGCTCATGGTACAAAAATCTTTTCTTTATCTGGCTGATGTCATGCAGAGATGACAAGTAAGTAGAGTCAGAAGTACTAAGAAACAAGACTCTCTCAGCACAAAATATTTTTTGCACACATGCAACACAAGAGAAGAGCAATTCAAAAACAAAACAACCCCACCACCCCTCCCCAAACCTAAGTTTTTTTTTTCTTTCCCCTCTCAGATAGCACCAGCTCTTTAAATACAGAACTAGAGAAATGGGCAGATAAACTATCACGACATCAAAAGCAGCATGGAATGGAGTATTTGTGCCAACAATTGGGAGGCAAAATGCCTTCACTGAAATCACTTCTTTAAAGAATCTGAACTTTGGAGGTGGGGACTCTATGCAAATCAATAATACAATATGGCAGTAATGCCTACATCTTAGTTTACCTATTAAATCTAAGGCTGTGTTTACATATTCAAATGACCTGGAAGAATTCTTCTGGTTCTCTGGTAGAAAACTTACCCAGAGATGCCTAAACAGTTAGTCCAATTCTGAGCCCCTGAAGAGCAGAGAGCTTGCAGTGCTGATGCTGTGCAGCCAGGGGGGCCCTACGTACACATCTCAGCATGCTCTGAAGGTTTCCTCAGTCTGCCTGGCAACTGGCAGCAATGTGCAGAGCAGCCCTAATGGCCTCACCCAGACTGCTTAATGTGTCTCCTTGCAGCATAATGTGGGACTGTGAAAACTTATTTTTCTCCTAGTAGAATCCAGCCCAAGTGACAACCTCCTTGTGGGGAGGAAGGGGAGAGAGAGGCAAGAGCATAGCACCCTGGGATGCTCGAGGATTGTGCTGTGTCTCCTTGCAGACACATCATGAAGCATGAAGACAATTATGAGTTGTACATACTTTTGCTGTCCGAGGAGAAGTTCTCTTGGGAGTAACTGAACCCTGGTTGTTCCTAGGTGATTTTTCTCCTGAAACAGCCATTTTTGCTCTGGGAGAAAAATCATGAACATCTGTATATCCATGGTTTCTTCTGGGAGAACAGCAACTCTTCCAGGGGAAACTGAATGTATGTGTGTTGCCTTAGGCACCAGAGGCCTGTTCAGGTGTCTCTGGGTAAGTGTTTCTAGCAGGAGAACAAACCCTGGCAAACTCTCAGGAGATTGGAATGTGTGTGTGTAGCTCTCATTTCAGGCTGATTAACTCCTTGGAAAAAAAATTAACACAGTGGGTGGATTCTACCCCCCCGCAGCTTTTAGAGGTGTAGCTGGAAGGCTAAGAGGTAATCCATTGAACAGGGTGGAGGAGGATTACACTTACAAATCTACATGCCACTTAGATGCCTACTGTGTGGAATACCATCTAGATCTTAGTATTTACCAAAGAATAAATAAGCACTGAACTACTAGTCAGAAACTGTTGTAGTATCATCAAGCTTTCTTTCAGAATTAAATTTACAATTAAAAGTTGGAGTAGCATCTTTTAAAATGAAAGAGATGTATATATGTTGAGAGGAAATTCTAAGTAGGAGTATGGCGTTTTTCCTCTTGCTTCTGGATTACATTTGTCAAAGGTCTAAAGGAATTCTGCAGTTCTGGATTCTTATGAGCTGAAGTCAGACGCATGGCACAGTACCTTATAGATTAACTGAATCAGACAGGCATGAGCTCTGTGCATGGCTTTTCACAACATCTGACATAGTGAGCTATTGCTAATGAAAGCTTATGCACCTCTTATTTATATAAGGTTAATGGGTCAATTTGTAAACTAAGGTTTTTCTACCTGGCAGAAACCACTGTGACTACAGTGTAAGATCCCTAAACCAGCTTTAGCCTAACTCGCTCAGGAGCCAGTAGCAGTGTAGCTGTGGCAGCATAAAGGTCAGTCTGGACTAATTTATCTTGCCTGGAAATACTTGGACTGTAATGTAAACATGTCCTAAGATAGGAACCAATGGTTGAAATTTTCATGGGATTTCAGTGCCAAAATACTTCAGACACCTTTACAAATCCCATAAAGATGTCAGAAATTACCTGTATTGCTCTGTTCTCATCTCTGTAATATCCCCCTGTATCAGGATCAGAATGTAGCTTTTAATCTGGCTTAGGGTATTGGCATACAAACAAGTTACTGTGGGTAAAGGGCAACAAGGTCTGACAATACTTCTGCTGTTCTGAAGTTGCTGCCCATGAGTATGTTTTCACACCTTGATAAATTATAGTGAATGCACAGTAGTCAATCCTGCAAAGGAAGTGGGTCTATGCTATAAGACTATAATTAGTTTTAAAAGTAGAATTGTTTTTTTTAATAAGTTTCAGTAATCATTTATAAAAATTATAATGGTATTTAAAAGAATAATGTCCCCTGGCTTCAATTAGCCTCAGTCTCTGGCTTCAGAAAATCTATGCTAATCTAGTGTTTCCAAACTCTAAATTTAAAAAGAAGGAAAAAAAACCTGCCACTTTTGACGGTTCTCATGTACAATGAATGTCATTGTCTGTTTCAAATACGTCTCATAAATGGTCATCAGAGAGGTACTTATTTGAGGTCAACATCTGTTCATAGATCTTTCTGGATCAAACAGTTTCTCTTAAAATAAAGGAAGAAAGTAAAAAGGAAATGTATTAAATGGAGTTACTCACATTTCACATTCCACCTGAAAATGCACATTCTTCCAGTGAATAAAATGGTCATATTACACTTCAGGCTTTATTCACAGAGACACAAATAACTGCTTCACACATACCTGGGAAAACTAATTCATGTTTTTAATGGCAGATGGCTTCAGCCTTTCTAGCCTTTGCTAAGAAAATCAATTTGGCAAGTCAATTGCATCTCATATAACAAAATGTGAACAGATTTAAGGCATATGGCCAAAATTTCAGTGAAAGCATTTGGAAATTACTTTCCAAACTTATTAAAAGTGCTTTCGTAGTTATCTTAGGAGTTACAGTAGTTGTCTTTTTTACAAATGAATTAAAACTGAAATTCTAGTGAATTAATAAGTGAAGGGACCCGATGGACAGAGCAGTTCATTAAAAGCATGTGGTATGTACAGAATTGAACAAAAACAACTCCCTCAACAATTGTATTATCTGTGGAAAGCCTACCATGGCATCATATGCTGCAGTTAAAATAATAGTACACGCTGTCAGCTAATTAACAGTCATTGGCCTACAATGAAGTGCAGTATGAAAAAAAGTATAAAATCATTGTCACAAATTGTGTATGTATGTATGAAAACTGTATTTTATAAGCCAATTTTTCTACTTGGCTTGAATTTTTACCCTTGGATGCGAGGAGAGAAGATTAAAACTAACTTGAACAAAACCTAAATGTCTAACATCTAAAAACAATCTTGCAGAGGTAGTAGATTTATTGACATTGTGTCTGCAATGGTCTCTTTCATTTTTATCTCTGTTTGTAACTGTCAGCGTGTCCGTGGTGTATCCCCTCTATCCTCGTGTTTTCCGCCTGCCACGACTTGGACCTTAAAGAAATAAAATAGGGAGGAAGTGATTGTTACCAGAGGAAGTACCTGCAGGAAGTACCACGCTGAAATAACTTAGTTTTCTCCCTTTTTGCTTTTATTCAGTGGCTTTGCATGTGTTAACAGGGAATTCCCCTTTTGGAGGGGAAGATCACAGTCCAAAGGGTTAAACCTGGGGTCTCTACCCTCCAAGCCAGCTCCAGTTACACAGTTACAGTTCAGGAAAGCCACGCTGCCTTCATCCAATTGTTCCATTAGCAGCTTGTTACGGCCATGGTTAGTCCTCTCTTGTCTGCTAACAAGCCAATTAACAACTTGTTACCGCTGCCGCTTGCAGCTTTCCCTTGGCAGAGCCGGCATGCAGACTCCGCGGCTCTCCCTTGATCTCCCGAACCTCAGCGCCATGTTCCCCTTTTTGGGGCATCCTATAGTCCCCTAGGGCCTCCTGGGTTCTGTGTAAGAGTCCTTCCCCCCTTGCCACCTCTTCACCTCACCGGAGCCTCCCCGAACTGCAATAACAGCTCCTGCTCCTGTCCGTGGTGCAGTTCCGCTTCTCTCTCTACTCACCGTCATCCCTCTAGTGTCCAGGTCAGTCCGTGTCCAGGCTTCGGGATCCCTTTTTCCCCCCTCTGACCCTAGGTCAGGTCCCACTTCCCAGATCCTTTTCTCTGGGTTGCCCTCTTTTGCAACTCCTCTCTGTGCTCCTGTTCCAGTGTCCAAAGGCATCCCTCCTCCTCTTCCTTTCCGTTTTATCCTCTGGGGTCTAGTTGCCATTGGCTCCTTAGGGCTGGGGCCCGTCCTCCTCATGGTGTAATTATTTCCAGCTGCCCTTGTTCCCTTGGCAACAGGGTCTCAATGGGGACCCTGTTACAGTAACCACTTCTTTTAAATGTTTTAGCAACAGAAGGGTTAATTCATAGTTAAGAAACTAGACTAGAACTGAGAAGATCTGGGTTCAAAACTGAGCACAACCAAGGGGCTTCTTGTGTGACTTTGCATAACTGACTTAATATTTCTGTCTCATTTCATTTTCAGTACATTGAGAATATAAGCACTCCTCTGTTCTCCATAAATTGCATGTATTTAGGCTGTAATCTCTTTCAAACAAAGAATGATTTTTATTATAAGGTCTTAATTTTTGTTTGGGCGGCCAGATACCACTGTAATATATAGAAAGAAAAATGCATGCTTACAATGTCTTCAGTTGTCCCATATGAAGTACATGTGTTATGAAATTCTATCAGCTTCTGCATGCTTTTACTTGGCTGTCAAAGCTGTACAATAAAGTGTGGCATGTGCAAAGCAATGGGACTTCCACATACCTAGAAACATAAATTGCCATATGGGATCAGATCACAGACAAGCCTAATTAGTTACACTGCCTGTCATAGTCATCAGCTTCTTATGATTCAAATGATGGCAGATGAAAGATAAACAGTGCTCTCTGGGCTGGATGGGGCTCTCAGCTCCACAGCAGAACTGGCTCCTCCCCTCTGCTCCCTGGTTGGAGCTCTGGCAGAAACTGCAGGTTCAGCAGGGTCTCCCTGGCTTCTCCCTGCCCTGCCCCCACCCCTTGTTGCTCACCCACCCATCTCCCACAGTGTGGGCCCTAGACCCACAGACCCTACACATGTGGTATGCTAGCTAACGCCGAGTGTTGTGTATGTGTTTGTGTGTGTATGGATATGTCAAACCAATTTATGCAATATCTGTCCCAGACCCATGTTGGTTTAAGGTAAACCAGACTCCCCCAGCATCCCCGCATGCTCTCTGGGTTTCTCCAATTTCACTGGGATAGGCAGACAGATCAGTGGCTGCTGAGGGCTTTTTGGAGATAATCAACAGGTCAACAGGTAAGCTGTTTAAGAAGAGTTTGACCTAATGGAGAGAGGCTATTGTTTTGCTGATGGGGTGATAAACACTGTTATCATCCCGCCCCCCCCACCCCTGATGGCTTGCTTGCCTGTCAGTTTGGTGCAGGCAGTATAAAGAAGCAGTGAGGAAGATGAAAAAGCTCTGTATCATCAACAGATGCATGCACTACATGCCCCCCCTGCCTCAGAGTGCTAGCAGGGGGCTGGCAACACTCCTGTACCTTGAGCAATCAGTGGGGAAAATCCTGGGATGGTGCAGGCAGAGCTCCCTAATCAGAGGTTCTGCCAGGGACTGGCCATGCCCCCCCTCAGCTTGGCACTGTGCAAGGGAAGAGAGGGCTGCTGTAGCACCCCCCAGCTTCTAGGCTGAGCCACTGCAGACATGTACCAGAATTTCCTCAGTCCAGAGAGAATGCCTGTCTGATTCCAAGCTGGTTCAGCCTGGCCAGGTTAGACTAACCTGCAAAGATTGAATCAATTCAGGCTCAGGCTTTTTGAATGTCTGCGCTCTGCTGGTATCTGCAAAATAATGTAGTCAGTTTGAATTTCTTCCATCTTTTCCCATATTCTGGGCCTTTTCCTGAATTGGGCTGCTAGTTATGCTATGTGCAGCTCTCTGGTTTGATTCTGGCTTTGAGTTCTGCATGCTATTTGCTTCTTGTTTCTTGGTGGTATTTTAGGTTCTCAGTCATGTCTCCAGTATCAAAGCATTGTCCACTTTTTGTTAGCTTCAATCTGGATTTGGGTGCGTGCCTTCTGAAGTTATGCAAATTCTAATGATTATGGGTTAATTCTGTATCACTATATGCATCTCCTCCAATGTTTAACCCTGATTTTTAAAAAAAAATTTTTTTTCTAACTTTTGGTTTCATTGAATATTTTCCTGGTTTGCTACAGCCAACTGCCATTTTTCATGATAAAGAGAAAAACTTCACTCCTAGTTAGAGGCCCTAAAGATATCCAATCTGCTGAGGCAGATAATAAATCAGTGTGAATTCTGCCTGCTTGATCATTCCTCCTCCCCAGCATCGCTCCTGTTGGCCTTACCCAGATAATCCTTCCACAAAAATATGTTGAATCTCATGTTTGCTTTTTTACAAGGAGCTTTTCTGCCAGAGTCCACAGTGAGTGGAATCACTGTTGTTAGTTTGTCACTGGGAGAGTTTAGTTTAATTTTTCTTTTCCAGCAGATGTGTAGTACTCTATGAAGAGTCTCCTTTAAGAGGTCAAAATTACTTTATACGCATACCATATTCTAAGAATTGTTATGGAAATTGGAATAATATAGTGCTGTGCGTTCTTATGTTTTAAATCTACAAAATCTGTTTTCTCTTCCAGTCTTCAATTTCCCTAATTAGAAAGTTTTCATGTAACTGCTTTCATAACTTATTTTTGACATAGGAGAAAGATAAAATGCATCTGTGCAGTTGTATCTCAGATACTTTCTGCTGCCTGAGACACCTCCTGCATCCTGTTAAGTCTGAATTGCAAAACATAATATGATAAGGAAGCTAATTTTTGTGCATTACTTGGTATTCCAGAATCCCCAGTCCTCTCACACATAAGGTTTGTATTGTCAAAAACCTGATGATGAATAGATGCTAATGACAGAACTCTCCTAGGATCTTGTATCATCTATTTTAAAAGCCCAAATGACCCATCTTTCAAAAAAAATTCTCTCCTCAGATAAGTTAACTTAGCTTCAGTATCCCTGCCAGTTGAATGAAGAGTTCCTTTCCTACTTTGGATGAATAGTCTTTTGTGTCTGGGAAAATTCCTTAAAGACGACTTGCAAAAGGAAGGAAAAAATTGGGCGGTGTCCTACTTTTTACTCCTTTTGTTTTATAAAGAAGTTCTGAAACCTGGAAGCTGTGTGGGCTTTTCTTCCTTAGAAATGAAATATAAAAAAATAGCAACTATTTGCTGGAAAATGCCCTAGGGAACTAATATGTCATTACAGTATTGCCCATTATTAGGAGGGGCAGATGTTACATATTTAACAAAGATCTTCTCTTCAACTGTTTTTCAGGGATTTAAGTTAGATAAGCAAAAAGCAAAACGTGAAAGTTAAACAGTTTGTGGATAGAAATCTTTTCTCTAACCTTTCCTGCATGCTCATTTTTCCCTGCACTCATCATCTTACTAGTTCTCCCTTTTGCTAAGAATAGGATTAACATTAGCCTTGAAATTGTACTATAAATTTCAACAAGACTTTGAGAGAGAGCGAGCTTCCAAGACTTCTTTATTTTAAGCATAAAGAAGAAGGATGAAAAATGTAGGAAAAGGATGAACCTTTCTTTCTATTTTTACACATTAGCATTAAAATTAGAATTTTAATGTCAATTCCCAAACTGTTACTTTTCCTAGTGGCTTTAAGAAATAGACCTTTGCACTCCCAAACGAAAATTGTGTTACTGTGATTTTATTCTCTACTTATCCAAGTGGAAATGCTCTAAAACAGGGGCATCCAGCTTCTAAGGCCCCAGGAACCACACACCCTGGGGGCCACACAAGGCATAAGTCACTAGGCCACACATTATGCAGATGCTCCCCATGACCCATGTGGCAACCAGCTCATTTGAGCACCCCTCAGTGCTTCACCATGCTTCCTTGCAGGCATCCCTAACCCTACTGCTGCACCAGAGGGCATGATTTCTTCACAGTCCTGATCCTTCCCCTGCAACGTGGCCTTAGATTCATCCTCAGTCTCTGCACAGCATGTCACACTGTCCCATGCCCTGGGACAGGGGCAGGAAACAGCAGAAGGAGGAGGGAAGGTGGGGGTGGAAGGAAACCCAGAGACTCCAGCTGCTGTTGCAGCTGGAGGAATGGTGACAGTGGCAGCGGGACAGGCGCCCAGGGGCTGCAACTTAACCCCTTGCAGGCTGCCAGTTGGACAGTCCTGCTCTAAAATTTATGGCAACTAGGAAAGTGTCCCAGGTGGGACACTTTACTAGTAGATTTGGATGATATTTTTCACTGAAGTTCATACCATCTTAGAAGCAGTGAAGGTATTTGCTTATGTTTGTTCAGTTCAGTGAGATGACAAAAGTCAAAACACCACATTGTGATATTTTTACATTAAATATTTCAGTTTGTTTTCATTTTGAAACAACATTGGTTCATATTTGTCTCATTCTATTAGCGAATGTACCTCCTATTCAGTAGTTACATTCTGACACCCTGAAATTTTTTTTTTTCCAATTATTTTCCTGGAAACATCCTAAAAAATGTGATGAGGTTTTGTGGAAACATTTGCTCCTCTCATTGGGCCTCAGAAGTAATAGATTATGCAAAGCTGTGTTCACTAAGATGGTCCCACATACGCAATATCTATACTCCTGAGATTCCCTTGGTCACCGTAGACTCAGTGCTGTTTGTCCCCTTGGCTTCTCTGACAGTCTTCTTGGGTACTGGTTTCTGTCCCTTCCCCTTTAAAAGAAATGAGGCCATATCACCTTGCTGCCATAGGTCCCAAAGACCAGAGCTGATCCCTGTACCCATGTTTCCTCAGTATCTTCAGCACACACTTTCCCAGGGTTTCAATTTTGCAAACATTTTATAGTTTGACATCTTCCAGAGGCACACGACAGTGAAAGTAAATTAATAAAAAACTTTGCAATGTTTTCTTAATACAATGGCTCTTTTATTCATATCACAGAGGATACACAAATGCAAACCAAAACAAGAAAACCCTGCACCTATTTCCATACCTCACTGTTCTCAGTCCTCTGAAGTGCTCTGTAGGCTTAGGGGAGAAGTCCTCTGAAATTAGCCAGAATCCTCCTGCAAAATTATGGAGCATCTTTCTCCTTTAGATCAGCTTCAGTTAACTTTAGCTGGCTCTGCAGTCCATTCCTTATGCTATGAAAATATAGTCCTTTTGTTCTTCCTTCTTGCTTTGTGAGTCTTTCAAATTTCTAACTGCTACCACTAATACCTTGTTCCTTTGCTTGGTCTCTGAGGTGACTAGTATTCCATTCCCTAGGCCCTTGCAGCCACTCTTTTATTCTCAGTGAGTTCTATTAATTAGTGGCCAATTCTTAATTAATGTCTGTCCCTTTCAAAGTAGGGATTGTAGACAACACTATGTTTTTCCTTAGCACAAGAAACATTAAGAAGTACCCAGGAATGAATTTTTAAGAGTAAAAGTGGTTAATAAAAACTGGAATTCGTAAATTGTACATAGATTCCCCAAATTGTCACAGAACCTAAATGACTTGGAAGCCCAAGCATCACTGAAGGTCACAGTTTACCTCTAATAGCGCTAGAAGGAAAAGAAACCTGCAACATACTTCCAAGAAAACTTGTTAGCATTTTTTTCAGATATCGGGAATCTATAGTTAAAAGTCAGTAGTCTCTAACCCAAGAAACTATAGGCACAAGCAACATTTCTCAGCACTATCTGTGGCTCTCCCAGATTTCCAGAGTCAAATGTTTACTCTCCCCAAGAGGCAGAGTTAGCAGTCTTAGATCAGGTGAGTGTATTCTACAATAGACACTAAGAAGAAAAGTTTATTTTTAATTGGCAAGTTGCTTGCTACCCTTGCCACTCTGAAGGAAGGGAAATGAAAGACACAAGTGCTGCTGAAAGCCATGCTTTTCCACTGCATCTCTGAAAAGATAAAAAGTAACCCCACCCCCACCCATAACCACACACAGATTTATAGAGAGTAGGGCCAGATGGTGCCATAAAAGCATTCACCTTTATCCACAGTGTATCTGAGGTGATTCTATTTCACCTTGTTGCTCCTATACCAAGTCCAATAACTTGTGTGTGTAACTGCAAAATATCTTCCTGAAAGGAATCCACTCTTGATTTGAAGATATCAAGAGATAAAGAACCCACATATATACCTTCTGGAGCTCTTTGCTCCATGCGTCCTTTTTAAACTGCGGTCACTAGAATTGTACTTTGCATTACCAGTCTCACCAGTGCTGTACACAGAGGTAAAATCATCTCTTAGCTCCCAATTATTAATCCCTTGTTTATAGTTCCAAGGATCACATTAGTCCTTCTTTGCTACAGCTTTCCCCCTGAAGCTCAGGTTGGGTTGTACACTATGACCCTCTAAATCTGTTCTTTTCAGAGTTATTGTAATCCAGCATACAATCTCCCATTCTGTATGTACAGGCTGTATTCCTTGTTCCTTGTTATAACTTTGCCACTTACTATACTAAAACACATTTTGTATGAGGGGGTCCACAATGAAGTTACCATTATGTAACACTATGCCAATCTTTATGCCATTCACAAATTTAATGAGCAGTAATATTCAATTTACTTCCAGATCCCTGGGAATGTTAAACAGTAGAAGGCACATAGATTTGCTCCGTATAGACTAACCCAAGTATGTGTGTATAATATATCACAAACTTTCATGAGCTAAAGCTAGGCAGGCTTGGTACAGATCCTTGTGAAGTGCAAATAGGAACACTCCTATTTGATGCTGAACCTCAATTGACAAACTACTTTTTGAGGTTTGTCAGTTAGCCAGTTCATTATTCATTTATTTTGTATTTTGTTGATATTGTATAGAACTATTTTCTGTACTCACAGGGCATGTCTACATGAGATGCTTTACTGCACCATAAACTAATTGAATGCACAGCAAAGCATCATTGTCTACATGTGCAGATGCTTATTGCACAATATATTAATCTACTCATACGTTAATTTGCTACCAGCTTCTGTAGCCACATGTGGAAGTGCAGGCATGACTAATCAGTGCACCAGTGCTGCATAAATGTCAAGGCCTTGTGGGCACACTGAGTCAGTGTCACTAACCACAACCACCGGTTGAGGCTGCCCACAAGTCCATGCCCTTTATGCAGCGGTTAGATCAGATTCTCGCACCCTGGGACCCAGGCCAGAGCTGCTCCATGTGTTCCATCACAGGCGCCTGCCCAAGCCTCTGCTTTGGCCTGGCAGCTGCAACAAGGCATCAGTGGGGGAGGGTCCTTCAGGGCACCAGGAGCCTATCCTGCAGGGGTACCCACCCCAATGTTGCCCAGCAGCTCTGGCAGCCTGGGCCAGTGCTTGCCGCACCAGTACCAACCCCACCCAGGAGGCCAACTGAACCATGGCACTGCCTGCCCTCAGCAGCTCCAGCTTCTCCCCAGAAGAGGCCTCTGCCCAGGCAGCCAGGTGCCAGAGCCATGGTCCTCTGTGGGGAGGGGAGGGGCATCACCAGCTCCATGTCCTAGTTGTCTGGGGGCTGTGGGATTGGCAGCAGTGCAGGACACAGTCTGGCCTGCAGGAGGAGATGGGGGGTGGGGAATGGTTTTGGAGCCACAGCAGCAGGTGCTGCCAGGAGCCAGGCCTGTTCTGGCCTGGGAAAGGGGCAGGGAAGGCAGGCTGCCTGCTGCCAGCACCCAGTAGCCCAACTGCCGCTGTGGGGACAGGGGGCTTGGCCAGTGGATGCCTATGCCAGGGCCTGTCCAGCTGACTTACCATGGTCCCTGAGCACCTGTGCATGCATGGTCTATCTGAGGCCAGGTAGTGCACAGCCTCCTGGTATAGTGCATGTAATATCAGATATGTTGCAAACCTTCACAAACAGCTTCTTTCTTCTGGCTCTGCAGGTCCAGCAGGTGTACACAAGGAAGAGACACCAGCTGCATGTGGGGATCCACCATCAAGGACACCACCAGTCATGTCTGGGGCCCCCTGTGTGTGCTGGCTCTGGCAGCAGTGGATCTAGGACCAGACCCAGCTGCTGGACCAGCTTGTTACAGTGGCTGAGGAGCAGCTGGCAGACTAGTGGGCAAATGGGAGAGGGACTGAGTGAACCAGGAGTTCTGGGACAGTCTCCTGGACCTCAAGGAGAGGCACATAAGGGCTCAGGAGTGGCAGGCTGCCATGGTGCAAGGGCAGTGGAGGCTATAGAGGAGGACTGCTGGGTGTTAGATACCATCCTGGTCCTGGTGGTCACCTTTGTGCTTCCTGCTGCATAGCCCTCAGCCACAGCCACACTTGCCCCGTAGCAGCCACACACCACCCACCTGCAAGTCCCCCAGTAAGCTTGGGATGCGGTGCAGTAGAACCTCCAGCAGCCAGCATCCCCTAGGTGCACTCACCCAACTGCCCCAACACACACAGCACACTGTACATAGTTTGCATGGGGAAGAGGGTGCTTTATTGGTGGTGGGTAAGGGGGTTGGTGGCAGGGCTCAAGGGAGGAGGGGCTTTGTGGTTTGGGAGGGAAGTGGGGATGGGGCCTGATATGGGGGGAGAGGGAGGAAAGGCTCTGTTGTTGGAGGGAGGGGGGACAGGGGTCTGTGTTTGTGGAAGGGAATAAAGTGCTTTTCTGAAAACTGTCCACAGTGAGCATGGTGCTGGGGGTGCATGGTGGGGCTGGCGGATGGAGCCAGCTGTGTAGGTGGCCTACAGCAGAGCATACAGGAGGAGGAGATCCACCAGTGCCTCTCACTCCTGGTGCTCTGGCCCCCACTGCTGAGTGTGTGGCTCGCCTGGGGCCTCATTAGGGGGTCCCATCCCTATCACTGCTCCTGCAGTTGGCACTCCCAGTGCCAGTTGTCTTCCACCTGCTATGCCTCCTTCACCCAGGCCACAGCAAAAAGCTTCCCCTGGAGCCTCACAGATGTTATACAGTACACAGGCTGCAATGATGACCCAGGGGATGTTGGCATTTGTCATTTCACGGCGGGCAGTGAGGGTGTGCCAGCTTCCCTTTAGGCAGCTGAAGGCACACTCTACCAGCCCACAGGTCCAGCCCAGGCACCTGTTGTAGTGTGCCTGGTGGGGTTCCAGCTGGCTGGTTTAGAGCCACACGAGGAGTATGTAGGTGGGGCCCCTGATAAGGAGAGGTAGAACTACCGCTTTGCCTAGCTGGAGGTCCAGCACCCCTGGCACCACCTATGTGGCTGCACAATGCAGAGGGGCAGGTGGGATTGAGACTGACTTGGGTGAGGTGGCAGTCACCATGTTGATCAGGGTAGCAAGCAGGAGCCAGGGCACAGGTTGTTGCTCTTGGGACCTAGGGGTGGACCAGACCTTGCACAGTGGGTACAGTCTCTGGCAACAGTCACAGAGGGTTATGCCAGCACACTGCAGCCTGCTTCAGGCCAGAAAGGCAGACGGCCAGGGAGCAATGCATGGGGCTGGCTTTTAAAAATGGCCCCCGGTCACAGGCAACTGTGGCTGGAGCCTCCAGCTTCCCTTGGCTGCTGCAAGGGAGCAGAAGACCAGGAGCAGGCTACTGCTGTGAGCAGCAGATATGTTCCCAAATGCCTGCCTGTGCAGATGCCTGCCCGGGGTGGGTTTACGTTGCAGTAAATTACTGTATCACTAATTGCACATGCTGATGTGTCCAGAATGTCATGCAGTATGAATTCAAATGCTTTACAAAAGAGAAATGCTACTTTCAGAACATCCGTCCTTCCCTGGAACAACCAGAAACTGCATGGGAAAAGAAGTAGGGAAAAAAGAGAAAGGTGAAACTAGCAGCCTATACTGTGTACTGGTGTGGGAAAAATCTATCCCTTTCTCTTTTGATAAAGGGGAGAGGAGAGAGTATAATAGCCACTTCATTACTGAACAGAGATGCAGCAACATCACAAGCTGACACAATGATTAATATAGTAATTGAAAGTGACTCTGAAAATATTCAGCTATAGCATCTCATCGGCTTCTAATGGTTAAAAACAAAACAGTGCTTATTGGCAAGAATGACATTTGGGGTTTATAGTATCTTTTTTCTTTTATCCTTTGGTCTGTTTGTTACTGCAATGTATCTGACAATTTATATTCATGCTGATTTGTTTCTATCTACATGTATGCTTTTGTAAGTAAAAGGATGATGTATGAGCCATCCAGTTCAATTTTTTTATTATTTAGTGTGTATATTTAGTATGTTTTTAAACACAGTGAGGAAAAAGTTTGTGCTGCAATGTCTTCCTCTCATCTTTAAGGCAGTTTATCAGCAGACAAGTAAGTTCTCACAGGTAAGGGATGAGGATCTAGTCATAGGGTTGCAACTTCTTGGTAAATTCTCATGAAAGGCAGATTATACACATTGCTAATCTGAAATGCAGTTCCTATGGCATTGAAGATGTGGAGCCACTGACACAGGATGAGATTTGGGTCCCATTTCTGATTCTGACTCTTTCCCTTGGAAAAGTCCCTTATTCCAAACTTTACTGGGGTTTGTGTTAACTTAGACAGTGTAAGAGAGTAATTTCCTCTAGTGCAAGAATGACTGGATGAAGATACATGGCTTATGTTATGTATGAGTCTGACTAACCTGAAAACATATCAATCAAGGATGCTTAAAAAGCTTATTTAGAAAATTAAAATAAACCCCAAAGGATTTTGTAATTATTAGTTGGCATTGTCATAGGTTGTCTCTTCTATTATAAATCAGATTATAAGGCCATCTGTACTTGATCTTCAACCAGTAAGGTGGCATCAGTCCAGAATACTTTACTAAGATGCAAAAGCAAAGTTATATTAATATAAGTAAATGGCAGTAGGATCATATTTTATGAACAAACCATGTTGGGTGTTGGTTAGTTATGAATCTCATGAATACTTTAACTCAAGGTTTGGCAGTCTATGGCCTTCATGCCAGATCTGGCCCACAGAACCATGGGTTTTCTCCTGTGGCTATGGGTTTTAGCTGTGGGCGCTCTCCTAGGTTGCCAAAGGGACAAGACCCAGGTGTGGGGAGGTCCTAGCACCTGCCTGTTCACCTGTATCTGACCCACAGTGGGGCATTCCAGCCCACGGCTATAATAGGCTGCATACTCCTGCTTTAACTCAGTCACACTGCACATAATATCATAATATTTCTTCACCATGCTTTTTTGACATGGAGTGTAACTTATACTATTCAAAATGTTGTGGCAATTTCCATATCTCTTCCAATCTGTAGCTCTCTTGCTGCCTCACTGGTATTTCCAACCTTTATATTTAAGAAGCAAAATGCAATTTGGTTGGCATTAGAAGCTAGAGTAATTGCAAAGAGAGAGTGTCACATTTTCCTCCCTTCCTTTCCCCCACCCTTAACATAATTTGTGCTGAGAAAAATGATACTGTTTTTACTGACCATGTATTTCTATTTGCACACTGAATCAAGACTTCACCTTTCACAGACAAGTCAAAGGTTTATATTAAATTTCTTGCAACAAGTTGGCACTGACAACGAGTTCCAGTCAATATCAGGACCCCTCAGAGAATGAAGGTTTTCCAAGAGGTTTCCTTCCTCAGTCAACTTCTGAATTTTTCTAATACCTGCGTGACAAGCACCACTCATTTATGGTACTGGGTGAGTATTAACTTACTGTTGAATTAGCCATCTTTCCCTAGTCTGTTACAATTTATTGACATGAAATATACTTTCTGGGCTGATTTGGCAATGGTGTATCCCATGTTATGAGTTTTCTGTTCTTTCAGCAGCTCTTTCTGAGTTCTGCTTTTCCTAGATGCAGGATTTGGCAAGCTTGTGCCTGTGCCCAAATACTTAATTCTTGTCAGGAGGAAATGATATGTCCCCCTTCGAATGTGTTTACTCACCTTGTATTAGAATAACAGTTGAGGACTGGAAGCTGTTCCAGCTGGTTTTTAGAGGTTAAACAATGTTGTTTGGGTGACTGATCATCAGGTGACAATGGCACTAAGGCTTTTGTGTCCTACCAAGATAGAAAAAGGAAAGATTCCCAGTATGAATCCTTGTGTCCTTCCCAAATGAAACAATTCAGTAACATCATATGTTGTCTGGAATTTTCTAACGATATCATGATAGTGTTAATGAGAATGCGGACAGATGAAAATAAAAATGTGGAATGCAAGCCGGTGCATGACATTCTCAAGTGGGCCCATTCTCCTCTGACGAATTATAAGGGCAGTATATTTTCCAGTTAAAGGAAATGTTTAAAGCCAGTTTGCAAATACTGAATTGTGAGAACAGCTCCTGTGACAACCTTAGATTCCAATGAAAGGTCAATGCTTGTCTTATGCATGTACATTTCAGTGAGAAAACATCACCTTTAGGGTTGAAGAGTATATCTAAGCTTCTCAGAGTGATTAATAACACATAGGATATTCCTGAGATAAGCTCTAGTAGTTCTTCAGTATTCATCTAATATTCTTGTTATCTCCAAATCAACTTTACTACTAGGCCTGTGCGAGTCGGCAGCAATCTGATCTGGCTTTGGATCCGGCCACTTCAGATGGCCACAATCTGATCCGGAGGTCCGGATTAGTTTGCCACTTCGGAGTCTCCTCAGAGATCTGGCTATAGGTTATAATGGGGGATGAATGAACTATCTATAACTTTGTTATTTTAGCTCCAATTTGGGTGCAGCTTGCAGGGAAGGTAGCCTCTGCTGAGAGTATGAAGCTTGCGCAGTTTCAAGAGGATCAGTGCAGGGGTCTGAGGGGAACTGCACCTCAAATTCTTGAAAGCAAAACTCCTGTCATGTCTATGTGTTACACCACAGGGGGCTGAAAACTGCAGGGCTGAAAGCCCCTGGTGAGGCCACAAAGCCTGCCAAGTTTCAAGAAGATTGGTGGAGGGGTTTGGGGGGAATTGCACCCGAAGCTGCTGACAGGCAAAACTCATCCTGTGGGTGGGTGCTTGGGTGACTGCTGCATCTGTCTTGGGACGCAGGAGGGTTAAATCTAGTGCAGGCCTGAGTGCTGGGCCCTGCCAGGCCACGAAGCCTGCCAGCTGTGTGTGTCTCACTGTGGGAGTCTGTCGTCTGGGGCCCTGCACCCCAAGCTGCTGACAGGCAAAACTCGTCATGTGGGTGGGTGATATTATGTGTGCATAACGGTATGCCTTTCCTGGTGCTGGGGCCTCTGCACAACATGGCAGTGCGCCCCAGTGAGGCCGCCTCCTCCCCTACAGCCTCTCACCCAGTCCTCTGCATTACGTGACAACAAGTAAAATAACTTAGCTGGCTCAACACCAGCAGCATCAGAGGTATCCAAACCAAACTGTCACAGAGCCTTTCTTTTTATAAAGGTATTGACAGCAAGATGTAAAGATGTTGTGTTCTGTTGTGTTGGACATATGATGTTATTCATGGTGTGTGATGGCTTATCTTGTGTTTTTATGTCTATATATGTATTATGAAAAAAAAGGAATACTTAAAAAAATGTACCTTTGGAAGCGTTAGGGTTGAAAACCCCTTTGTCAGGCTGAGGAAGTACCTGCAGTTGGTCCTGGATGAAAGGAATAAGCCAGAAATGCAGGCAAGAAAGCCAGTCAGTGAAAATGGAAATGGAGGTGCCAGGGGGTGAGGGACAGGCTGGGGTGAGGGGGTAAAAGAGGATGTAACAGCTCAGGTGAAAGTGCAGAGGTGCCTGGGGTGCCAGATGTCCAGCCAGGTCGCAGTGTGCCAGGTCTCCACTGTCTATATTGAGTCCATGAGTTTGTGTACCTACTACCTAGGAGGCTGATGAAGTGCAGTTCATAGGCCCAGCTCTGAAAAGTGGTTTGTACATTCAAACAAGCATTTAACCTCATCACCAGAACTGAAGCCAACTTCCTACAGCTCAGAACATAAAACACAAAACCTGCCAACTATCTTCAGTACCCCCACAAACGGCGCACCAGAATCTATCAAAGACAACAAAACCCAGCTACCTGTGGGGGCACATTCCTCACCAAAAATGCTCTGCCTCCAGTCTCTCAGGCCTGATCCTGAGAGGGAACAAATTACAATGCAAACCACTTTTCAGAGCTGGGCCTATGAACTGCACCTCATCAGCCTCCTAGGTAGACTGTACACAAACTCATGGACTCAGTATACACTGTGCAGTTTTGGCACACTGCGACCGGCCAGACATCTGACACCCCAGGCACCTCTGCCCTTTTATCTGCGCTGCTACATCCCCACTACTCGCCACCTAGCCTGTCCCTTCCCCCCAATGCCTCCATTTCCATTTTCACTGACTGGCTTGCTTGCCTGCATTGCGGGCCAGGCCAGCCTCTGGCTTCTTTACTATTCCTTCCATCCAGGACCAACTGCAGGTACTTCCTCAGCCTGACAAAGGGGTTTTCAAACCTAAAGCTGGCATCTCAGGCAGCTAAGCTGAACTCACCAGGAACCTCACAACTGCACTGCAACCAGCAACCATCAGGCCTGTCAAAAACGTGACAGGTCTGGGCATTCCCCAGCCATGACTTTGTGCATGTGTGAGTTAGCTGGAGGTTATGGTGCCTCCTACCCACCTTTCACCAGGGGATCATTGGTCCTGGCATTTACAGGGCTACCACGCCACCAACAGTCCCACCAGGCCCCCCTACCCTGGCAGTGTGCAGTTTTAGTGGTCATGCCCAGGACCTGGGGCCGCCTCCTTCCCCATAGCCGCAATCCCATACCTCCAAGTTTGTCCTGGCAGGGGAATGAGCTCGGCAGGGACATGTTCTTTCCCTCCTGGCTGGTGATGTGGTTAGTGCCTCATCCAGCTGAGAGTGGGGCATTACTCAGCTTCTAAACAATTCAAAATGGGAAATTGGTGCAGACGGAGTGAGGAGGATGGCACTCATTCCATCTGCACCTGGAGCTTGGGGACCCCCAGAAGTGGGAGGTTCACCTTTAGGAACACCAGCTGCTCCACCAACGTAGGATCCAAGCAGGTGCAGTGGGGTGTTACAACATCCCCAGCAATGCTGAACACCCTCTCGTTTGGAACACTGGTTGGTGGACAGGACAGGTGTTGCCAGGCAACAGTGGCCAGATCCTGCCACATCTACCTGTGGTTTGCCCAGTAGGCCAAGGGGTCACTGTCCAGTGGCTCCACATCCTCAGCGAGATAGCCACTGAAGCCTCAGCGCTACCTGCCCGAGACTGGGGTCTGGTGCGTTTGGACCCCAGTATTGAAGCCATGCCCATGGCCCACATTGGCAGTGGCTGGCACGGAGGAGACTGGCTGGTGCTGATGCTGACACCATTGCTGGTGCTGGGAGTGCTAGCACGGGAAAGTGCGTCCCCCTCTTCCACATCCCCTTGCCTCTGCACTTCGCCCTCCCTGACTTTGTTCACCAGCACCTGTGTCCAGTGATCAGGGATTTTGGGGCTGCCAGTGCACATGCTTCCCTTCACCCTCATGTTGCACAAGCCCACCATCATGTAGACTGTACTGGACTGCAAGGGATCCAGCCGTCTCCTGATGCCCTCCTTCAGCCACCTCACAAGTGCCTGCACATCTGGTGACAGTGGCCTGCCCCAGCCAGGAACATTGATCCCCTGGAACGTCTCCATTTTGTTTTCCAGTTCCCTCACTAGGGGGATCACATGACTAAGGAGGGCATTGCCAGCACTAAGGGTCTCAGTGGCCTTGAGGAAGAGCTTGAGGGACGAGCAAGATCTGGGAGATGGTACCCCACTCAGCTGTGTTCAGGGGGGCACTGATCCCAATCTCCCCAAGCAAGGCCATCTCATGCTCCACCGGCCTCTTGAGCATCAGGTATGTAGAGTTCCACTGAGTCTCCACATCCTGGATGATTCTGTGCTGTGGGATGCTGAGCTCTGCCTGTTTCTCCCTCAGCATCTCACCCCCCTTGATGTTGTGGTGGAAATAACCCACCACCTTCCTGCATTTTGAAAACAGCTGGCTTGTAGTAGTACTGGTGGTGGTGCCATCACCAGCAGCCCTGTCCCCCTCCAGGGCATCCCTCACTATTAGGTGCAGCCTGGGTGCCACACAGTGGATGCCAACAAAGTTGGCATCATGGACAGCTTTCACCATATTGGCCCCATTGCCAGTGACCATGAACCCACGGGTGAGCTCAGCCTGTCCAACGAACAGCCCCTGCACCATATGGTTCATGGCCCCCATGATCTCCCTTGCCATGTGGAACTCATCCAGCACCTCAGCTTGCAGTAGAGCCCACTGACGGCCTGACCAAGTGCACCAGTGCCCCGTGAGGGAGAGGTAGGCGTGATCATCATCCCGGCTGCTCCAGATATTGGAGGTGAAGTACAAGGCTACCTACAGCCCTGCCTTGCACAGCTCCTCCCTCAAGTACTTCCTGTATGCCTCATACAGGGAGAGCATCACCACCTGGCTAAAGATGATGTGTGCTGGCACTTTGTAAAATGGGGCCAGAAGTGCTACAAACCACCTGAATCCTGGCCACTCAACTAGGGAGAAGGGCTGACTATCCAGAGCAAGCATCTTCCCAATGCTCTGGGTGATCTCGCTCACCTTGGGAATGCACCCTGCTTTCTGTCCACCTTTCCCCAACTGGTTCAGGGTGGCCTACCTCTGCTTTGGGGATAAGGGAGCTTTGGAGTGAGTGGAAGACTTCCCTTTTGGCAAGCTCGCATTGGTGCCAGGCTGAGCAGAAAGAAGGGCAAGGGGGTTGTACCTCCTCAGATGCAGCAGCATGGCCATAGTAGAGAAGTGCAAGACCATTTCTGGCTGGACATAAGGAAGAATTTCTTTACTGTCCAAGCCCCCAAGGTCTGGAACAGCCTGCCATTGGAGGTGGCTCAAGCACCTACATTGAACACATTCAAAAAAAAATTGGATGCTTATCTTGCTGGGATCCTATGACCCCAGCTGACTTCCTATCCTTTGGGTGTGGGGCTGGACTTGATGATCTTCCAAGGTCCCTTCCAGCCCTAATGTCTATGAAATCTAAGTGTCTCACATCCTTGCCACGGCTCATGTGTCTTTGGCAGTGCTGGCAGATGGCAAACCTGGGATCATTTGCCACCTCAAAATGATCCCACACTACACTACTCCCCTGCTTCTGGGTTGAGGGTGAGGATCCTGCCTTTCCCCCTTCTCAGCAGGCTGAGGCTGAACAGTGGGAGGAGTTGTCTCAGCTGAGCCACTTGCCTCCACAACCTCAGCTGCCTCTGAGGTGCTGCTTTCTTGAGAAGACCTGGATCTAGGGGCAACTTGAGGGGTGTGGAGTACAAACTCTGATTCCCTCTCAATCCCCAGAATTGCTTGAGCCAGTGCACACAACATCCCTGGTTCCAGCTCCAGCTCCTCCTCTGGCAGTGGGAGGCTCACGCTGAGAGATGAAACTGGGGTGGAGGAGGCAGTGATTCCACTGCTGGTGCCCACTTCTGGACTGCGTGAAGGTGGTTCAGGTACAGGGACGTCAGGTGCAGACACTGTGCCCACCTCCTGGCTTCCACTGTTCCAAATTGTGTGCTGTCTGTTTCTCTGTCTGTCTTCTTCTGCTGTGAATATCTGATTTTTTTTTCTATATTGTGGGTCTCTGTGTATGTGTGTGTGTGAGTGCTTGCGTGCGTGCGTGCAAGCAATCTGTGCCTCCCTGCACAGTGATAGATCACACTGGCTGGGAAAACACACCTTTCCTTTTGCAAAGTTTCCAAAAAAAAAAAAAAAAGCAAATATAAATTCAAAGAAATAAATTGAATCATAATACTAATAATAATTTAATATAATAGCTAAGCTAAGCTAAGCTAAATCCTACCAACTCCTTTGTAACAAGAAAAAGGAGCAGGCAAGTCTCAGTCTGAACATTCCTCTTTCACACAGTTGCTGACAGGGAACAAGCTGGAAAAGGCACAGAAGGGCTGCAAACAGAGGCTTTTATGCTGTTTCTAGTCCCACCCCATAGAGGCTGCCATTGTAAAGGTAGCCAGGGAGAAATCCTTCTCACTGGCTACCTACAAACATCAGTCTTCCCACCTGCTCCTCCTCCCTTCTAATTGTGAATCAAAATGGCCAAAGTGGGTCCAAAGCATCCAAATGGATCCAAAGTGCTTCGGATGCTCCAACCTGCTTTGGATATCATTGTTGAAGCCCCACTTCGATCCAGACATGTCACTTTGGATGCCAAAGCATCCAAAGTGGCTCTGAATCTGAAGCAGGATCCAAAGACTCGCACAGCCCTACTTGCTACTATCCTCCTATTTATTGTACCTCTTTCTTTCCCTAGGGAAGGAGCAGTAAAGAAGCTTGCAAAGTTTGGCTACCAGACATTATATTTTTACCAGAGTTAAAATAGCTCTGACGCTAAAGAAGAACCTGCTCCTTCTGTTTTACCTGTAGGAGCTCAGCAAACTATGAAGCTAACTGCAATATGCTTCCAACAAGGCTTTTTTCAGACAACTACTGGAAATTTCCAGATCACAGGCCCTGGTTCTCATGGGAGACTCTAGTCACCTAGACATGTGCTCGGAGGGCAATACAGCAGTGCACAAGCAATCCAAGAAGTTTCTGGTGTAAGTGTTGGAGAGACCAACTTAGGGGAATGCTCTTCTTGACCTGCTGCTGACAAACACAGAAGAATTGGTGGGAGATGTAGAATTACATGACACCTAGGGCAGCAGTGACCACAAGATGATTGAGTTCAGGATCCTGACAAAAGGAAGAAAGAAGAGCATCAGAGTATGGACCCTGGGCTTCAGAAAAGGAGACTTTGACTCCCTTAGGGATCTCATGGGCAGAAGAGCTGGTTGTATTTTCAAGAAACCTTACTGAGGGTGAAGGAACAAATGATCCCCTTGTGCAGAAAGAATAGCAACGAGCTTGGCTTAGCAGAGAACGCTTTGGAGAGGTTAAACACAAAAGTGAAGCTTACAAAAAGTGGAAGCCTGGACAGATGACTAGGAAGGAGTATAAGAATATTGCTCAGGTATGCCAAGATGAAATCAGAAAGCCCAAAGTACAACTGGAGTTGCAGCTAGCAAAGAACATGAAAGATAACAAGAAGGGTTTCTGTAAGTATGTTAAGCAACAAGAGGAGGACCAGGGGAAGTGTGGGTCCTTACTGAATAGGGGAGGCAACCAAGTGACTGATGATGAGGAAAAGGCTGAAGTACTCAATGCTTTTTTTACCTTGGTCAGCTCCCAGACTACTGCACCTGGCAGCACAATTTGGGGGGAAGATAAGCATCTCTCAGTGGTGAAAAAACAGGTTAGGGACTATTTAGAAAAGTCCATGAGGGTAGATGCAATGCATCCTAGGGTGGTGAGGGATGATAGCAGAGCCACTGACCATTATCTTGGAAAACTCATGGTGATTGAGAGAGATTCTGGATGACTGAAGAAGGACCAATATAGTGCCCATCTTTAAGAAAGGGTAGGAGGAGGAACCCAAGAACCACTGACTAGTCAGCCTCACCTCAATCCCCAGGAAAATCATGGAGCTGGTCCTGAAGGAGTCCATTTCTAAGCACTTGGAAAAAAACAAGCTGATCAGGAACAGTCAGCATGGATTCAGCAATGGCAGTCATGCCTGACCAACCTGATTGTCTTCCCTGATGAGATGACCTACTCTTTGGATGCTGGGAAAGCAGTGAGCATGATAGACCTTGACTTTAGCAGAGCTTTTGATACAGTGTCCCACAGCATTCTTGCAAGCAAGCTAAGGAAGTATGTATTGGATAAATGGACTGTAAGGTGGATAGAAATCTGGCTGGAATATCGGGCTCAACAGGAAGCCATCAATGGCTCATGGTCTAGTTGGCATCCAGTATCAAGTGAAGTGCCCCAGGGGTCAGTCCAGGGACTGGTTTTGTTCAATATGTTCATTAATGATCTAGAAGATGGGGTGGCTCGCACCCTAAGCAAGTTTGCAGAAGATACCAAGTTATGGGAAGCAGTAGACACAAAGAAGAGCAGTGTTAGGATTCAGAGAGATCTAGACAAGTTGGAGGACTGGGCCAAAACAGGTCTTATGGGTTTCAACAAGGACAAGTACAAAGTCTTGCATTTAGGATTGAACAGGAGCTGGAGCCAGCTATCAGTCCCCTTCAGTAAGTGTCCCATGCTAGACCAAGGCAGTGCGCTCATGGACTGAGGCAGCGTGCTCACAGACCACTACCCCTTAGAGGGAATGTTGGTCAGGCTGCTTGATTCCCCCACTGCCTGTCCCCCCTACCACCTTCCCCCTGCCACTGTTTTCCCTAGCCATGGTGGGGGGGAGGGACTAATCTGCATTTAAACTTGGAGCATCTCAGGACTCAAGACAAGAATACCTGGTTCCAGTCAAATGCTGTTGACTCTGTCATGGCTGATACTGATCCAATTTCTGATACCAGCCCAGCAGCATGGAGAGTTTCATAGTTTCTAGGGTCAGGAGGGACCTGAGTAGATCATCTAGTCTGACCCCCTGCCATGGCAGGAAATAATACTGGGGTCAAACGACCCCAGCAAGATGTTCATCCAACCTCCTCTTAAAAACCCCCAGGGTAGGAGCTAGGACCACCTCTCTTGGAAGTTG
>NW_017728910.1:41943025-41945309 GCF_001723895.1 Crocodylus porosus
GTATTCTTTCCTGCCATGGCAGGGGGTCGGACTAGATGATCTGCTCAGGTCCCTTCCGACCCTACAAACTATGAAACTATAAGTTTTTGTAACTTTCTATAATAAAATAATTGTTTGTATAATGAATTATTGACATAGTACTCCCCCCCAAAAATAGGTGTTTTTCTCTACTGTTCCATGAAACACAGATTTTTCTTGAAGTGTTATGATTAGGAAGACCCTCTGACACTGTCTTGCACATATGTGGCTTTATTGATGAGATGAGCAAACTGTTAGCCTGGGTCTGAACATTTCTGGAAAGCTCTGGTCTCAGTTCATATCCATATGCCTGTCTCACTATATAATCTGTATGATGGCCAGATGAAAAATTTTCATCTAAATGCCCCTGAATTTGTGTAAGCATGAATCAGATTTCAGCTCAAACCAATTTATTTGGCTTTTTTATTCCTGTTTCTCATTTTTCAGTAGACACTAAATGATGTAAACTCATCCTCCTGCTTAACACAAATAATTATGATGTCATACGGATAACGGAGACCTGGTGGGACTCCACCCATGACTGGACCACAAGTATAGATGGCTATACCTTGTACAGGAGAGATCGAGTTGATAAAGGGGGCGGGGGTGTAGCTCTCTATGTTAAGGAAAGCTACCTGTCCCTGCAAGCTGATATTGGTGACCAGGGTGGATGACTGGAGACCCTCTGGGTTAAAATCCATGGGGAACATGGCACAGGGGACACAACAGTGGGAGGCTACTATAGACCTCCCACCCAAAGTCAAGAGCTTGCCCAGGAGATTGCCTGGAAACTGGCTGAGGCCACATGCTCTAGGACCATGGTTGTCATGGGTGACTTCAATTACACAGACATCTCATGGGAAGATCACTCAGAAAAATCCGAGTGGTCACAAAGCTTCCTATCATGTGTGGATGACCTCTACCTGACTCAAGAAGTCTACAGGCCAATGAGAGGTAAAGCACTGCTCAACCTGGTACTGGCTACTGGGGATGACCTAACCGGTGACCTAGTGATCGATGGGAAGCTGGGTGACAGCGACCATGAGCTGATCACCTTCACCATCTGCCATAAAGCTGGCAAGTCAGTCAGCAACACGGAAGTCCTTGACTTCAGGAAAGCTGACTTTGACAAGCTCAGGAGGCTTGTCAGTGAGGCCCTAGGGGACCATGACCACAGGGGGAGGGGAGTCCAGGAAGAGTGGTTGCTCCTCAAGGGAGCGATCCTCAATGGACAAGGTAATTCGGTTCCATCTGGGAGGAAAGGCAGCAGGAGGGCACAGGAGCCCCCCTGGCTCTCCAGGGATCTAGCAGACCTCCTGAGGCTAAAAAGAATGGCTTACAAAGGATGAAGGATAGGATTCACCTCCAAGGAGGAATATTCTGCACTGGTCCGGTCCTGCAGGGAGCAAACCAGGAAATCCAAGGCTGCAACTGAACTCCAAATAGCTTCGAGCATCAAGGACAATAAAAACTCCTTTTTCAGATATGTGGGGAGCCAAAGAAAAAGAAAGGGCAACATTGGATCCCTGCTAAACCAGATGGGGCAACTGACAACTGATGCCCAGGAAAAACCCAACCCATGAAATGAGTACTTTGTGTTGGTCTTTCATTAGTCCAATGGGATGCACATGCCCGCTATGGGACAGGGAGGTCTGGGTGAGGGAGATCACTTGCCCTCCATCAGTGCTAACCTCATAAAGGAACACCTTGAGAGGTTGAATACCTTCAAGTCAGCCTGCCCTGACAATCTACACCCCAGGGTACTCAAGGAGCTGGACAGCATCATAGTCCAACCTCTGGCATGGATATTTGAGAACTCCTGGTGCTCTGGTGTAGTGCCCAAAGACTGGAAGAGGGCCAATGTGGTGCCTATCTTCAAGAACAGGAGGAAAGTGTATCTGGCAAACTAAAGGCCCATCAGCCTGACTTCTATCCCAGGGAAGATCTTAGAAAAGTTTATTAAAGAGGCCATCCTTAATGGACTGGCTGACGCCAACATCCTGAAGGATAGCCAGCATGGGTTTGTTGCAGGTAGGTCTTGCTTGACCAATCTCACTTCCTGTTATGACCAGGTGACCTATCACCTGGACAAGGTAGAAGAGATTGATGTCATATATCTTGACTTCAAAAAAGGCTTTCAATTGGTATCCCATGATCACCTCTTGGTGAAACTGGCCAATTGTGGCCTTGAGTCCACCACGATCTGCTGGCTGGGAAATTGGCTCTGTGGTCAGACCCAGAGGGTGGTAATAGACAGAAGTCAATC
>NW_017728910.1:41946144-41951144 GCF_001723895.1 Crocodylus porosus
TGCCCTTTGGGCAGGGGGCTAGACTCGATGATCTTCTGAGGTCCCTTCCAACCCTAACGTCTATGAAATCTATGAAACTTTGTTCACCTAAGAGGCACATTAAAGATGGATTGGGAATGGGTTACACCAAACATGTAAATATTCATTATGCAGCCCTGGGAATGGGAAATTTCAGCCAATCACCCCAGCCCCATGGTTGCAGTTCTCTACCTTGCCCCTCAACTGAGCTATTTTTAGCCTCCCAACCTTCCCCACCCCTAGATAGACAAACCCCAATGTGGACAAACCAAGCATTCAGTATATCCACTAGCTGCTCTGATTCTCCAACTCATCTGCTGTGGACCACTAGACTCTCTGATCCTGTCAACCTCCTTCCCACACTGCCACACTCCACCAATCCCCCTGCAAATGCACTAGTCTCTTTGATCCTGCCAAATGCCTTCTGAACCCCACTAACCACTGCATGGACCTGCTACCTTCTCCAATCATACCAGACCAATCCCAATCCTACCAGGTTGCTCTCTCCACCCTCCCAATAGCCCCATGAGCATCTCCAGTCCTATTAAACTATGCTCCTGTTCATCTGCTAGCCTCTCCAATTCTGCCATCCCTACCCCCAAAACTCACCCTCTGTGAAACCACTAGCCTCTCCAGTCCTAACAACCCCTCCCCTGACTCCACTAACTCCCCACAGATCTGCTAGCCCCTTGATCCTCCCAACCCATCTGTGGACCCACTAGGCCCACCCCACCTGCCCCCCGACTGCCTCCAACTTAGTTAAATGGGCTGCCACTGCTGGCAAACATCTATAAAACTGGCACACTTTCTACAATCATGATGCTTTAAAAAATCCATGTGATTATTGATTGGATCCTGGGAACATCTGTACTTGGCCTAAATTTGTTCTGCAATTAATTTGCAAAGAGCAGGATGCAAATGGGGAGCATTGAGTTGGATAAGGAGGCCATTTTTTAACTTGATCTAACCTCCCAAGTTTCTAAGTGTAATGTACATACCCTGTGAGTGTGCATATTGGGAAGGTGAATCATCCAAACATGGACTTTTTGAAAATTCAACAGGTGGCCTAGACAAGGGGTCAGCAGCCCTGTAGCAGCACCAGGCCAATTGGGAGCTCGGTCTAAAGCAAGCCTTCCACCCAACTGCTGCTGTGTGCTGCCAATTGCCATTGAATGTGGCTGATCCTGCTGCTGCTGAGTGCTGTCACCATTATGGCTCTACAGGCTGGATCCAGCCCCTGGCTTAGACTGATTTTCAGATTGTAGTTTCATTTACACCAGAGTTACTTTGATTCTATTGCCACCATTTATCCAGGGTCCATTTATCCAGACTCCTAGAAAAATGCTCAGAATCTGTAGAGGCTCTAGGATTTTCTCCATGTCTTCATTCTGGGTCCATTATTTCCTCAGGTTTTCCACTTCTCAAATAATAAAATATAGTAACCTTTATTAATTTTCCGCTAATCAAAAGGGCCATGCTTCTTTCCTGCTTTTCTCTTTTCTGTCATCAGCTGAATGCATTGACCTTGCATATATAGATGTGCTGTAGTGCTTTTCATTGACTGATGCTGCTTTTACCAAATGAATTCTGCTAGACAGAATTATAAGTAGATGGAATAAAGACTCTTATTTGTTGATGGTGCAAAGGTAGCAGAATTTGCAAAGAAGAGAACTGAAAAAAAATAATGCCACAGTAAGGTAGTTTCTTAACTTGTATGAATATATACTTTGCATACTCTTAGTGGCTGTTTTTTAAAATTATAATTAATCAGTAACAAGAAACACCAATACTATGTTACAATGGGTGTGGGATTAAACAATAATGAGTGAAAATACTGTTCCAAATAAAAAGTAAAAGCTTTCATGGAAAAAAGTAATACTCCTAGCTCTATTGTCACTTAAAACCTAAAGCAGACATAGGCAAATATGGCCCGCTGGTCAGAGGCGACCTGCCAACTGATTGGATCCATTCCACAGACAGGTGCCTGCCAAGTGAATGGACCTGGCCCACAGGTGGCTGGCAGCTGTGGCAGCCATGTGTTGTTGGGTGGCTGGGATTGCTTCCACAGCTGCCAAAATGTGCCTGGCAGCTTCCGGGTTGGGGCTCTGTGCTTGAGGGGTGGGGTGGGGGTGGGGTGTGCTACAGCTGCAGGTGGATTCTGGCTTCTGTGGTTAAAACACCAACTATGGTTCTGTGCCATAGTTAAAACACCATTTTGAAGCTTGGGTACACTGAATACATGAGACTCAGAGGCTTCTGGAGCATGCTAATTAGCATACTCCAGCAGGTTTGATTAATTGAATCTGCTCCAACTCACTGTAATTAAAGTGCAGCATTCCCACATATCTGCAGGCACCCATATTTTCTCTAGTTAAAAAATAAACTAGAAGCTTTACTAATATGCTAGGCCTGTATTATTCAATATAAGATTGAAACAAAAACAAATTTAACTTCATTGGAATGAGTTACAAGCAATTCTGCAGGGCTGTGAAATAGGAGTTTCACTACCAGGAACAGTTAACAGACAGCAGAATTGAAGAACTGGTGGAACATCAAGACCATTAGAGAGGGTGGAATGAAGAGTTTAGAAGGGATCAGATAGATTATAATGACTATGAAGTCAATTGGCTCCCTCAACACTGCCTGACTGGATATGCTGCTGCCACTGCCAGGCAATTGGTTTGAGACTTTGTGTGGAGCAGGAATCAAAGGCGGGTATAAGGTCACAAGTGTACCCTTCTTCCCCCCACCCCCAGGATCTGCCTTTGGGCTGGCATCATTTCAGAGCTGTGACTTGCATAGTGAGACTTTGTTTTTTAAGGAAGTTTTAAGGTAGTAGACTGAATTTCAGTGGGAATTGGAAGGCAATTTTGGTATAAAGTTGAATCCTTGGTATAATTCCATGGATATGAATGTGATTAATTTGTGTTAATGTTCTTTCAATATCATTATTATTTTTAAGAATGTAAAATTAAGCACTCAAAAATTTAGTGTCATAATTAATGCAACCTTAATTGTTCCCCTTTGTGCTCATGGATAATGAAAATCTTTGATTACACAAGCACATAGTATTTTTTCAATACATTTAATGCCTTGTTCTCAGCATACTTATTCAATATTTCTTTATCACCTCCAGATTCATTGCTTTAAGCTTTATTTAGCATATACTCTTGAACCCCTGCTTGGAGTAAACATAATTAATGTTCAAAGTTTCTATAAGTAATGATTAGCAATTATTCAATGAATGCATTTATATAACCTGAAACTTTTTGCAGAAACTTATTTGTTGTAACAAAATCTCTTGAGGCCCACATCCCATGAATGTATCAAAGCAACTGGCTTACTGAGATACTCCCAATCCATTATACACCTTCAGATATCCATTGTGAGAATATTATTTCTCAGTTTTACAGTTAAGGAGATCAAGCACATGGAAATTAAAGTTGAAGTTATCAAAGGTGTCCAGTAATGTTGGGTGCCAAATTGAAAAAAAATGAAGGCCTGATTATAGCCTGATTAGCCTCCCACCACATTCAGTGGCTTTAATTCTCTGCCTCTTGTCCCCTCTGTATTTGAATTAAGCAGATTCTTCCCCCCATGACATTTGTCCCCAGAAGTGCAATCACTGAGATACCAAGATAAACAGCAGCCACCTTGCCCTCAATTCTGGGATAACATGTCAAAGCATCAATGAATTAGAAAGTCTTTCCAACCCAGATCTGAAGCATTCCCAGAGCAGATTTAGTCCACATAAATGTTACTGTATTACTTTCACTGTCTGCTGAGAATTTTGCTACAGTATCCCCCTCCATGCTTTATAATCTACTCAAATATGCATGGGTTTTCACAGAGCTAGCTAAAGTGACATCCCAGAGACAAAGATCACCTCCAGTAAAGAAGCCTCCAGAAATTTCCAGGCTTTAGTCAAAGTCTGCCCAAAAAAAGATAAAAAGGTCAACCAGCAACTTCAGAGTTGGTGCTACCAGGCAGGTCTCGGGTTCCTAGACAACTACCCGCATTTTTGCACAGGGGGCATGCTCAGGTGGAATGGGCTTCACCTCTTCCCTAAAGGCAAGCATGTCTTTTCTTCCAAGTTGGCTGATCTCATATGGCATGGTTTAAACTAGCTTCATGGGGGGATGGGGCCACAGGAGGACACAAGGACACCTCCCAGCCAAGATAGATGATGAGCACAAGAAGTACCCAGGTAAGTGACAAGGGTCCAGATAGTCCTAGGAATTGGGGGGGGGGCATGCACTCAAAGAAGGCCTTAAATGTCTTTACACTAATGCTCAAAGTATGAGGAATAAGCAGGAGGAACTCGCCCTCTAGATAGCTAGTACAAACTCAGACATAGTAGGGCTCACTGAAACCTGGTGGGATTCAACCCATGATTGGGCAGGAAACATTAGGGGCTACAGACTATAGAGGCAGGACAGAATGGGGAGGAAAAGTGGGGGTGTGGCACTCTATGTCAAAGAGCAATACATGTAAACAACTAAGAATGGGATCAGAGGAGGGGTAGACTGAAGTGCTCTGGGTCAGAATACAGTGGGGTCATGGGGAAAGGGACTTAATGGTGGGGGTCTATTACAGACCACCCAAGCAGGGGGAAGAGCTGGACTGGGAATTCTCAGGTCAGCTCATGGAGGCAGTTAAATCAAGGGATGTGGTCACCATGGGTGATCTAAACTACCTGGACATTTGCTGGGAAGAGCAGTCAGCCAGGTCTGCCTGCTCATGCAGGTTCCTTGCTGAGATACAAGACCTCCACCTAACCTAGGAGGTGCATGGTCCTAACCAGGGGGAATGCCCTGCTGGACCTGGTCCTGGCCACAGGCGACGACCTGGTGAGGGGACTCCAGGTTCTCGACCACTGTGCAATAGTGATCATTGCCTACTGGAATTCACCATCCAGTACAGGGTGTCAAGGGCTTTGAGCAAGGCAGTAGCCCTTGACTTCAGGAGGGCCGACTTCAATG
>NW_017728910.1:41958644-41964549 GCF_001723895.1 Crocodylus porosus
CCGGAACCTTCTTTTTGGCCCCTATGTATTTAAAAAAGGACTTCTTGTTGTCCTTGATCCAGGAAGCTAGTCCCAGTTCTATCTCCACCTTGGCCTTCCTGACTGCCCCTCTGCATCCCCGAGCAACTGCAGTATAGTCCTCCCTGGTGATGGCCCTCCCTTCCATTGGGTGTACACCTCCCTTTTTGCTAAGAGACATTCCCGGATGCTTTTGGTGAACCATGTTTATTTCAGATTCTGCTACCAATTAGGTGTGGTCTCAGGGCAATCATAGGGGAAGAGCTGTGGGACCAGGGACTGAATGTAAAAAGAGTGTGTGATGGTTGGGGCCTGATGTGTTGCACGGCCTGCTGGGTGCATAGCCTTACCTCTCAACTTTCCTGCCATGACTTTAATGTTAAACAATCTAGAGAGGGGGGTTCAGTGGAGATCTTCCTGGGAGGGCCTTCCGACAAATGGCAGTACTCACAACTTGTCTGGCATGATTCCACGGGGCTCCACTTCCCCTACACCCTGTCCACTCACCAACCCAATGGGTGTTTGTAGAATGGGGCCTTCATCCTGTGGGGTTGCCCACAGCTTGCTCCAGGTGGGGTCCCACATCGGCGTGGATGCAGCTGGCTCTCCTCCCTCCCAGCGTGGATGCAGCTTGCCTCAAAGCATGGCCCGCCTTCTCTAGGCTCTTTGATTTGAGGGGTTTTTTTTCTTCCAAAGAAATACTCCCCTGAGGAGCAGAGGGCTGTGGAGCTGCCTCCTTGGCCCCAGACTCCTCTAGGGGCCTTAAATGGTTCCTTCACTCTGCTTCCTACAGGGAGCTTAAAGGCTTCCCACAGCTGGCCTTCAGTGGGAAGCTGGGGGGCTTCCCCTGCTCTGCCTCCTGTAGGGGGCTCAAAAGTTTCCCCTGCATGGCCTGTGGGAGCCGCGCAGGCTGCGCCGCTGCTCTTCCTCACTGGACCTTCAGCACGTCTAGCATGCTGTCCACCAGTACTCTTTCTCCCCAGATCCTCTTCTGCCCTGGTGCTGGTGGGGCTTTTCAATTTTCCTACGGTGGCTAGTATGGGTGCTGTAATTGGTCCAGCTGTTGCTCATGTGGGAAACAGCTGATTAAACAGCCGGCATAATGCTGGCTCATGCGGCCATGGCTGCAGCCGTGGTCCTGGCTCCTGCTCCAGCTGTCCAGCAAGGGGTAAGTCACCCCCCGTCGGGGGTCTGTTTCTGGGGATTCCCCTCTCCCCTTTGGGAGCCTGTGGTGGTACCTTGCTGCCACAGAGTGCATGAAGAGTGGTCATTTCTCAAGGACACGATCCTTGAACCACAAAAGAAGTCCATTCCCATGCAGAAGAAAGGTAGCAGAAGGGCTGGTAAGCCATCTTGGCTTAATAGGGATATCGTGGTCCTCTTGAAAAAGAAGAAAGAGGCATACAAACAATGGAAGCTTGGGACAGTCCCCAAGGATGACTATACAACAATGGCCACACTTGTAGGGACCAGATTAGAAAGGCTAAGGTGGTGACTGACTTTAAACTAGCATCAGTAGTCAAGGACAATAAGAAGTCCTTCTTTAGGTATATGGGGAACAGGAGGAAAACAAATGAGAGTGTAGTTACTGACATTCAGGAGAAAACTGAACTCCTGAATGACTGCTTTGCTTTAGTATTTCACTGGACTAAAGAGAAAATCATACTGATAAGGTTCAGAATGGGCATGGTGGGAATGATTGCTTTCCTATTGTTGATGTTGAGCTGGTGTGTGATCAGTTAGAAAAGTTAGACATTATAAGTCAGAGGGGCCAGATGAACTTTATCCGAGAGTTCTGAAGGAGCTGGCTGAAGTCATCACAGGACCCCTGGCAAAATTCTTCCAGAACTAATGGCAATCGGGGGAGGTCCCTGGAGACTGGAAGAGGGCCAATGTTGTGCCCATCTTGAAAACAGGGACAGGACCTGAGCAGCTATAGGCCAATTAGCCTAACTTGTATCCCAAGGAAAATCCTGGAAAAATTCATCAAGAATTCTATGTGTGATACGCTTGCAAAAGGTAGGATTCTGAGTGACAGTCAGTATGGCTTCATCATGGGCAGGTCTTGTCTTATAAATCTCATCTCCTTCTATGACCAGGTGATGTACCACCTGGATAAGAGAAAGGAGGTTAACATTTTGAGCTGGCAGGCTTTAAACTAGGTTCATCAGGGGAAGGGGAGGATGAGGATGGAGGGAGCCATGGAACACCAAACAAAGAGACACCCAAAAGAACAGCCCAACCAATTCAGGTGATGAGCACAAAAAGTACTCAGGAAGGAAACAGGGGTCCAGATAGTCCTGGGATTAGGGGGGGTGGAGCATATATCCTCAGGTGGCCTTAAATGCCTCTACATTAATGCTCCTAGAAAGGGGAACAAGCAGAAAGAACTTGCCCTCCAGCTAGCTAACACAAACCCAGACATAGTGGGGCTCACTGAAACTTGGTGGGATTCAATGCATGATTGGGTGATAAACATCAAGAGCTATAAGCTGTACAGGCAGGATAGAACAGGGAGGAAAGGTGGGGGTGTGATGCTCTATGTCAAAGAGCAATACATGTCCTCAATAAACAGCACTGGGTCAGAGGAGGGGCAGATGGAAGTGCTCTGGGTTGGAATACAAGGGAGTCATGGGGAAAGGGATTTAATGGTGGGGGTCTACCACAGATCACCCAACCAGGGGGAAGAGCTAGAGTGGGAATTCTCAGGTCAGCTCGCAGAGGCAGTTAAATCAAGGGACATGGTCTTCATGGGTGACCTAAGCTATCTGGACATCTGCTGGGAGGAGCAGTCAGCCAGGTCTGACCACTCACATAGGTTCCTAGCTGAGTTATGGGACCACTGCCTAACCCAGGAGGTCCCACCAGAGGAAATGTCTTGTTGGCACAGTCCCACCAGGGGAAATGCCTTGTTGGACCTGGTCCTGACCACAGGCGATAACCTGGTGAGGGACTGATTTTGGGTTCTTGACCACCTGGGTGATAGCGATCATTACCTACTGGAATTCACCATCCAGCACAAGGTGTCAAAGGCCTGCAGCAAGGCAGCAGCCCTGGACTTCAGGAGGGCCAATTTCAATGAGTTAAGGAGATTAGTCAGGGAGGCACTGAGGTCCTGGAGGGGAGGGGACTAGGGAATCCAAGAAGAGTGGTCGCTCCTTAAGGAAAAAATCCTCCAAGCCCAAAGGGTCGCAGTCCCAATGCGGATCAAAGGGGGCAAGAGTCCACACTGGGTTCCCAGATGGACCCAGGGGAGGCGCAGCTAGGCCCAGGGTCAGTGGGTACATAGTTAGGGAACTTCTAATGGGACTAGACGTGTTCAAATCAGCAGGTCCAGACGATCTCCACTGCAGGGTGCTGAGGAAATTGGCAGAGGTCACTGCGGGACCCCTGGAGCAGCTTTAGGAGCACTTGTGGTCCTCTGGTGAGGTGCCAGAGGACTGAAAAAAGGGATAATGTGGTCCCCATTTTCAAAAAAGAGAGGAAGGAGGACCCAGGAAACTATAAGCCCATTAGTCTTACCTTGGTCCTGGGAAAGCTCTTTGAGAAAATTATGCAGGAGCACATCTGCGAGGAACCAGGAGGGGAGATTATGCTTATTGCCAATCAACATGGGCTCATTAGAGGCAGGTCCTGTCAGACCAAACTGCTTGCCTTCTATAACCAGGTCATAAAATCCTTGGACACAGGTGTTGCAGTGGATGTGGTCTTTTTGGAATTTAGGAAGGCCTTAGATACTGTCTCTCACCCCATTCTCATTAAAAATTAGGCAAATGTGGTGTTGGTGCCTACACAGTCAGATGGGTAACAAATTGACTAAAGGGTCACACCCAGAGAATGATGGTGGATGGGTCTTTTTTGACCTGGAGGGATGTGGGCAGTGGGGTTCCCCAGGGCTCAGTCCTCGAGCCCGCACTGTTCAACATCTTCATCAGCGAGTTGGATGAGGGGCTGTAAAGCACCTTGTTCAAATTCACAGATGACACTGAGATGTGGGAGAAGTGGGCATGCTAGGCTACAACTAGATCTGGACACATAACAGGGTGGGAGGATGAGAATAGGATGGGTTTCAATACTGACAAGTGCAGGGTATTGCACCTAGGAAGGAAGAACCAGCAGTATACCTACAGTCTGGGGAACTCTCTTCTCATCATCACAGAGGCAAAAAAGGATCTTGGAGTCACTATTGATTCCCAGGTGAACGTGGGCCGCCAATATGAGGACGCAGTCAGGAAGCCTAACAAAACCTTGTCATGAATCTATAGATCTATCATGAGCAGGCCCAAGGAGGTGAACTTCCCCCTCTATGCGACATTGGTCAGGCTGCAGTTGGAGTACTATGTCCAGTTCTTGGCACCACACTTCGGGAGGGATGTGGACAGCATTGAGACGGTCCAAAGGAGGGCCAATCACATGATCAGGGGCCAGCAGGGCAGGCCCAATGAGGATAGGCTGTGGGACCTGAACCATTTCAGCCTCCACAAGAGAAGGCTGAGAGGGGAACTGGTGGCCATCTGTAAACTTGCCAAGGGGTACAAGCAGGCTATGGGGGGGGGGTCCCTGTTCCCCCGAGCACTATCAGGAGTAACAAGGAATAATGGCCATAAGTTGACTGAAAGTAGAGTCAGGCTAGACATCAGGAGATGCTACTTCACAGTCAGGGTGGCTAGGATCTGGAACCAACTTCCAAGGGAAGTGGTACTTGCTCCTACCCTGGGGATCTTCAAAAGGAGGCTATATAATCACCAACCAGGGTCGTTTGACCTCGGCATTCTTTCCTGGCCATGGCAGGGGTTGCACATATACAAACACGGAAATCAATTAGGTGCATACACACACTACCAGCTCAGGCACATACACATCCAAACCAGCCTAGGCACTTGCATACCTATCACCAATTCAAGCACATACACTATACACCCTAGAAGTTAGACCTAGATCACTAATTTGTATATCATGCAGACAATGCCACATATATATATATACACACACTAGCAATTCAGATACATATACATTCAAAATAACCAGTCTAGGTTCATGCACACCTATCACCAGTTTAAGCCCATACACACTACACACAAATTTAGACAGAATCAGTTACCAACACCTGTACATCCAATATGCATACGTGGATTACTAATTCATATACCACACACACACAATGATATCTACATCTATCTATCTATTTATATGTGTGTGTGTGTGTATTCACTAAGTCACACACATACCACCCACCTACGCATACACACAGGTGAGTGCCTACATTGGGTGTTGTGATGTGTATGTATATATGTATTATGTATGTGCTTGGTGTACTTGAGATACCTGGGGAAAGGTTAACGTAAGAAAGTAGAAGTGTAGGGAGTGAAAGGTGCTGGGAGTGAAAGTCACCAGGACTGGGATTAGAACTGGTAGACTAGAGGGGCCTGGGCTGAAGAACTGAGGCTCTGGGGTAAATTTAGGTTAACTGATCTTAATTGATTAAAAGACAACACCCAAAGCCTACAGAACAGGGAAGCAATGCTGGCACAGAGGCTGGGACTGGAGCCAGAGCTATGGGGGAGCTGAAAAGGTAGGTGGGGAGATGGAAAATGGGACTAAGGGAAAGTGTGGGTGTTAAAGAGGGGCTCTGGGTGTGGGGAGCCAGAGGATGGCTCTGAAGCAGCTAGACAAGTTGCAGGGAGTGGCAGTAGGTGCTGGCAGCTGGAGAAAGGCTCCAGCTGCTGGAGAAAACTGAAGAACAGCCATGAGGAGCTGGGAAGCTTGGGGAGGGAGGATTAGAGAAGGTTCAGGGGAAGCCTGAAAACAGCAAAAAATCACGGGAAAAGCAGCAGAAAGCAGCAGGAGAGACTGAAAGGCAGCAGGGCAGTGGAAAAGCAGAGAAAGG
>NW_017728910.1:41964649-42016068 GCF_001723895.1 Crocodylus porosus
GGGGGGGAGGATGAGAGAAGGTTCAGGGGAAGCCTGAAAACAGCGACAGACAGCAGAAAATCACAGGAAAAGCAGCAGGAGAGACTGAAAGGCAGCAGGGCAGTGGAAAAGCAGAGAAAGGCAGCAGAAAGTCACAGGAAAAAGGCAGTAGATGGCACAGGAGGCTGAAGGGCATCGGGGACAGCATGAAAGCAAGGAGAGGCTGAGAGGCGGCAGAAAAGGGGAGACGGAATTGGGAGGAGATCAGGAAACTAGCAGAGAGTGGGGGCTGGAGCCAAGAGAGAGACAGAGAACGAGGCTGGAATTTAAGATAGGGAAAGGACTGGAATTCAGTAAAACATAACCCTACTCAGGGTTGCAAATGACAGTGGTTTTACTGAACAGGAGAAATGGTGACACAATGTCTTATTGGTTCCCTTGCACCTACACACACACACACACACACACACACACACACACACATACTGATAGCAGGCGTTAGAGAGGCTTGGTGCAGGGGCTAAAGTCTACTGAAGTCCAGAAGGAGAGACAGAGAGAGAGAGAGAGTCCAAATTGTAGGAGGAGGTGTGCAGGTAATTTCTACCTATCCTAGGCTGGAAAGGGTTTCTTGTCTAGTAGGTGTTGTCCAGAGTGGGGTCGCTGGCAGGGCCTCTGGGTGGATAGGTGGCATGGCATGGTGCTGGTCCAGATGGAGAGGGCATCCCACTGGGTCTGTCTTCACTGTCCCTTTTTATAGGGGCAGACCTTGTGTGACCCTAGTGACAGGAGGCATGCCCAGGCAAGGGTCAGCCCCTGGTATACTGAGCATGTGTCCTCCATGCAGGAATGTGCAGTTTCAGGTGTCTGTAATGGTGAGAGTTGCTGGTTCTGCAGGGTCTTTTGTCTTTCAAATGCTGGGTTCTTGTCTCTGTTCCTGGATGAGGTCTGTGGTTCCTGGATGAATCGATGTGAGGTGATGGCCCAGTTGTTACAGGCCATTCAGTAGAGGCTTGCTACCATTGTATTTCAATCATTCCCAATCACACTCACTCATCCGGGAACCAATCTACATGGGAGGGATTCGTGACTCATACAGTTATGACACAGGGGATGCCCAGGCAGAGGACACAAGATGGAGACTTGACATATGAAATGGAAACTTGACATGACTTTGGTTCACTTACAAACACAGGCCTAAACCATACAATATCCATATGAAACAATAAAAATCAATACAAAAATGATAATAATACATTATACAACAGTAAAAATCAATACAAACCTAATAATTATATAATATAAAACAGTGGATATCCAAAACCAAAAACTTGCTACCAAAATAAAAATGTTAAAGTTTATCCTACATCTTAGCTTACTTATACTCAGCTATGGGGAATAGAGAGGGAGAGAAAAAGTCAGAAATGGTTGGGGAAGGGGAGGAAATGCATTTTAAAATAAAAAGAAAAAAAGAAAAACTCGGGGTCTTGCTACACCTCAAGGGTCTGTTCTTGGCCCAGTGCTTTTCAACATCTTTATCAAAGATTTGGATGTGGGGGTGAAGAGCTCACTGGGCACGTTTGAGGATGACACCAAGTTATGGGGAAACGTGGCCATGCCAGAAAATAGGTTGCAGATACAGACAATTCCCAACATACTTACAGGCTCAGTGATGCCATACTGAATAGCACAATGACTGAAAGAGACCTAGGGGTAATAATATACCATAGCATAAATGGCACATGCCCCGGCAGCTGTGGGGGGCACGGCTGTGCTGGCGGTGGTGGGAGCACAGCAGCGGCAGTGAAAGCCTGGTGGTGGTAAGCTGGGAGTTCCCACAGATGCTGCCGGCACTATCGGTGTTTGTGTGGGGGGGTGGCAAGTGATGACCAGGGGTTGGCAACCAGCCACAGGCACAGCAGGCATCATTGGCAGTGGCCAGTGGTGATCATGGACTTCCCACAGATGCTGCCGGTGGTGTGTGTTGGGGTGGGTGGTGAGTGGTGACCATTTTCAGGCACTGCCGACAGTATCAGGTGGACCTTTTTGCAGGAGGTGCACCGGCTCACTCAGGGTGTGCATGTGCACCCACCTGCCCCCCACTATGCATGCCCCTGGACCATAGTATGAACATGATCCATCAGTGCAATACTGTAGCCAGCAGGGAAACAATACTCTGGCATGCATCCACTGATGCATCTCAAGCAAAACCAGAGAAGTGATTCTTCCACTTTACTCAGCATTGGTGAGACAGCATCTGGAGTACTGGATCCAGTTCTGGGTGCCACACTTCAACAAAGATGTGGGAAAACTTGAGAGAGTCCAGAGAAGAGCCAGCCATATGATCAGAGACTTGCAAGGCAAGCCATATGAGGAAAGGCTGAGGGACTTGGGCCTCTTCAGCTTAAAAAAGAGAAGGCTGAGATGGGACTTGGTAACAGCTTACCACTACATCAGGGGAATACATCAAGAGCTCGGTGACCAACTGTTCACCAAGACTCCCTTGGGAAAAAACAGGAGTAATGGCCACAAACTCCTGGAAAACCATTTAAGGCTTAACAGTAGGAAAAACGTCTTCACAGTCAGGGTGTCCAGACTGTGGAATAAACTCCTTTCAGAGGTGGTACAATCACCTACCCTGGAAATCTTGAAGAGAAGACTGGATGGTCACCTCACTGGGGTCAGCTGAGGCCAGTTGCCTTTTTTGCCTAGTGCAGGGGAGATGGACCTGATTATTTTGCAAGGTCCCTTCCAGCCCCTTAGAACCTATGAATCAATCTATGAATCTATAAAACATATAGGCATGAAACGGATGGTGCCTGTTGATTTCAACCACTGCACAGGAGCTGATTATACAATATCATAACAAACAAAGGGATGAGTTCTTTGCATAGTGTGAACTGGCAGAGTTCCACTGACTGCATCTCTGCAAGTTTACACCAGCACATAATTTAGTCTGTTGTATACTACAGACATGTTATGTGTCCAAGGTGTTGGTACTGGATTTATGACCCAGATACCTTGTTCTAGGTGGACTCAAACCCTGACCAACCACAGCTTTTCCATTCGATGATTGGCAAATTTTATTAACACACAATGATAGCAGATAAGAATAATGAAGGCAAACAATATAACTCCCCCCCAACCCCGATTCTATATCTACCAGTCCCTTTGTCCATGGTAGTCTCAGGTTCCCCACTTGGGGACCCTTTACTACTCTGAAATTTTCCTTTTGTATTCTTTTCCTCATCCTTCATTTCAAGGCAACATTGATTGGTCTCCCTGTGGTCTTCATACTGTCCATGTTCTGTCCTGTCAGCATATTCATTTGTTCCTACAAACTCATCACATGCAAATATCTTAATTTGGTATGTGCACCAAAACCAAAGATCCCAAAGGCTCTGCAGTTGGGCACTGTCACCTATAAAAGTCCTTTATCCCTGTTTTGGGTACACTGTTCATGTTATGCAGCTTCAAGTAACAGTGTGGTACATGTTTTCAATTTGTCCATCCAGTGTGTCTGCTGGCTTCTGACACAGTGGGCCTTGAAGGAAACTTTGTCACATACAGGCTTTTAGAAACCTATTTACCCTTGCTGTTCCTCATGACCATTGTTTTAATGCATATCTACTTTACCTATAAGACTATTCCTAAAAACAAATCTCTAAATATCATTTTCTAGTCATCACAATGAATATCTGTGGCATCTTGTTTTGCTATGTTCACTTAACTTTAGATGTTACCCACAAAGTCAACAAACAAAGCAGGCTAGGAATTTTCCATCAGAAATATTTTTTTAAAGAAAAAACAAGTATTGGTTTTTCTAGAAAAAGTTTGATTTGCCACCAAGAAAACTGAACTCAAATATTTTGTTTGGGTCCATGCAAAGCATGCATCTTGGGAGAGGCAGTCTGATCATTAGAGGAGTATGAGGATATCAGGCTTCCAAACTACCACTCACATGAGGAAATGCATGATGGTGGCAAACTGCAGTTGAGTGTTCAGCTGACTGAAAATTAAGCATGTAGGTGAGCTCAAGAATCTGAAACAAAATATTTTGATTTTGGAAAATATTTTGCTTCAGGTAAAAATGACACATGTTGACACTTCCAATTTGCTTTTTTCTTTCCTGAATCTGTGAATATTTAGAAATTTCCACTTGTCATCATGGGATCGGATAAGGAGAAGATAAGTATATGGGAGACTGCCATCTTGCAAACCCTACAAAGTCATAGGCCCCCATGGGCTGAAGAACTCCCACCAGTCCTCCCTCCCCCTTATTTATCTCTCCCAGCCCAGGTACTATTGCAACCACCTAGAGGAGGAAGAAAGACTCCATAAACCTGCAGGACCAACAAACCCAGCAGGCCACTAAGGGGAGGGAGGTGATAGCTGCAGACCCTTTGCAGGAGACAGTTGCAGACTTGGAGGGGAGGGTGGAAGGATCTCTCCTGGAGTTGAGGTGAGGTGGTCGGAGTGGATGGGTGAGGTATTGGTCATAGGGTAGTAAAAGGCTTTTTTTTTTAACTTGTGAGTGGCAATTGGGAGGTGTGGTTTGGGATTAGTGAGGTGGTATGCCTGTGTAGGGATTTAGGCAGAAAGGCAATGGTTAGGAGCAGAGGTGGTGTTGAAGTTCTAGGGCAGGCTTGTCCAACATACAGCCCATGGGCTGCCACACAGCCCCCTCAAGCTGTTTTCTGAGGCCTGGGGTGCTGCAACAGGAAATGAAAGTAAACACTGTATTTTCGTTTTGTGGCGGGTGATGTGATACCGCTTCCTGTGAGGTCTTTGAATATGGTGGGGGGGGCACAGGATGTGGGCACAGCAGCACTCAGAATGCTGCTCTGTCCTGATGCCACTTTCTCAGCTGGGAAAGGATGCAGGCATGGCTTGCTCCAGGAGGAAGGGGACAAGTGGCAGCAGGGCATGACACCCACTCCCAGTGCTGCCACACCCACATCCCATGCTGTTCCATGCCAGCTGGAAAGCAGTAACAGTGCCTGCCCTGCCATGCCTTCCTATGCCGGCTGGCAAGCACCAACATCGTCCCTCCCTCCATGTTGTTCCACGCTGGCTGGCAAGTAGTGGAAGCACAGAGTTCCCTGCTGCCACTTGCCCAGCCAGAGTTGTGGGGAACGTGATGCAGGCACAGCTCACTCCAGGTGGAAGGGTGCAAGCAGCAGTGGAGCATAGCCCCCCCTCCCAGCACTGTTGTCACACCCACATCAGCTCTGGGAGTGGGGACTCTGCCTTGCTTCCACTTGCCAGCTGGCATGGGGGGAGGGGCATGGGATGCAGGCCTGCCAGCACTGACAGTGGAGGCCCTGCTGCCACTTGCCCCCTTCTGCCTGGAGTAAGCCATGCCTGCATTGAAGCCCCCCCACCCACATCAGTTGGGCAAGCAGCAACAGGACAGAGACCCTGCTTTCCCCCCCACCCAAGTAACATGCCCCCCATCCAAGCTGGGCAGCTTGTCCCAGCTTCAGCCCCAATCACTCCCTCCCCCATGCTCCTTCCCTCCCCGCTCCCCCAACCCCAAAAGACTTACCAGCTGGAGGCAGCTGTGTCAGCTACTTGTTTAGGCTATGGCCGAAACTCCAAAGCAGTGCCAAATCTTTTGGATCTGATTTAGCTGAATCAAATTGGGACAGTAATTCAGATCTCCAGATTGAATCCCTGTCCTCCGAATCGGCCAAATCTGAAGTCTTCCCAATGTTATGATAGGCACCTGTAAAAAGGTCAAGGGTGAACTGCAGATTGGTCTCAGTGTGCACAAGGATAACATAATTGTTAGTGTACTGAAGGTTGGTGATACCAGCCTTGGTAACTTTCATTTTGCTGTGAAGGTCCTATAGGTTGAAAAGCCAATTGTCCATTCAATACTCAACCCCAATTCTCGGAGGAAGGTGATCACAGATGAGCATCCAAATAACAGAAAGATAGATAGAAAAAAGGGTTGGAGGGGTGACATAACCCTACTTGACACCAGTACAGCTGGTAAGTGGGTCTGTCTCTGATTCATTGCAAAGAACTGTGGCGATCATCCCATCATGGAGTAGCCTGAAGATACTGATGAACTTCAGTGGAGAACCAAACCTAGAGAGCACCTTTCATAAGGCTTCATGATTGATGGAAATGAAGGCCTTGGTTAGGGAAATGAATGCTACAAACAGCTCCTGGTGTTGCTGTCTACACTTCTCCTAGATCTGTTGTACAACAAAAATCATGTCAGTGGAGATGGTCTAAAGCAGGCTTGTCCAACATATAGCCCACAGGCCGCCACGTGGCCTTCCAAGCTGTTTTCTGAGGCCCAAGGTGCTGTGACAGGAAATGAAAGTCAACACTGTACATTTGTTTGGGGGGGGTGACGTGATACTGCATCCTGTGAGGTCTTTGGATATGGCTCGCTGGCCCACCGGGTGATAAAAAGTTCCTGATCTGGCCCCACATTCAAAAAGGTTGGACACCCCTGATCTAAAGCCACACTGGGATTCTGGAAGGACATCTTTGGCAAGGGGAAGGAGGTGTTTCAGAAGGAGGCAAGTAAGATCATCATTTTTTATGAACTAGTATATGTGCCCGAGTTCACTGATTTAACCTTGTGGAGTGTGTTATCTAACATCAAGATATTAACCTCTTTCCAATATTTCAGCCACTGACAATGGAGAACAGGCCAATAGTGTATTTCAAATAGTGCATGTCAAAAAGTGATGCCTGAGTTTGATGAATCACTCTATAAAGATTTGAATAGGCCTATATGGGTATGTCTACACATTCATTAATATGCTGTAATTATGGTGCATTAAGTTCAGTATATGTAATGACAGGTACTGACTTAATGTGCCATAATCAGTGCTACTGCACATTAGTGCAGATGAATGGATTTTTGGTGAGACTACTGTGCATTAGACTAAATCTACTGTGCATTAACTCAGGCTTTGCTCACCACACTAATGTGCAGTAGAATGTGATGTTGCACACTATGCTGGGTCCTGTTGCCAATTGAACTGGCCCGGGCTGGTGGTGCAAGCAGCCCCAGTGCTGGCAGGACCCAGCTGGGCATGACATGCAGTCCCTGCAAATGGCGCCAGCCCCCGATAAGAGGCACAGGCAGTACCAGCTCTAACACACTCAGGGCCACTCCGTGTCATGGAGGGGCTGGCAATAGTGGGCTCTGAGCACTGCATTTCCACTGCTGCTGCAGGCAGTAAGTTGGGGGCCCTGTGTGTCTGGGACCCTGGGGAGGGGGGCTGTTGCCTTGCTGTGGCTCTGCAGGGTGGCTGGGACCATGGAGGGGGGCGGGGCTGTGGCTGTGTAAGGTGCCTGGGATCCTGTGGGGGATAGGGGTTGGGGCCATCCAGGGAGGATCTGGGGCCATGCAGGGGGGAGCAGTCCATGTGCTTTGTGGAGGGGGTGACATTTTGTTGTGGTCAGGAGATCCACCCCTCCTGAGAAGCCCCCACACAAGGTCCCCCCACACCCCCTCACCTTTCCACACACTAACCCACATCCCTCCACACACACACACACAATTTCCCCACGCCCCTTCCCACCCCCTTCCTCCAAACCCCACATCCTCCATCACACACCCATCATGTGAGAAGAAAACCAAGAGCACACATCAATGCATATAGATATTTAGAATTTATTTTATCATGGTGATAGAGGCACTAGTAGGCTTCCAAATTGCTTTAACGTTGTAAATATATCAATAAAGCATCACCCAACTAATTGATCCTTCTCTCCCCCTCTCTCTTTCTATATATATAAACCTGCCCCAACAAGCAGCTCAGGGCTACTCTGGCCAATTGGTATCTGGGGACACTATACTTTGTGCCAGCTGAACATATATATATGGGGGGGGCAGGGGGTATCTTTTGTTCTATTGTGGAAGAATATGGATTTTGAGGTATTTTTTAAAAAGGATTTGGGATAATGCTGCAGCAGTCCAGCTGGCACAAGGGGTAGTGTCTCCAGATAGCAAGTGGCTGGGCCCCAGAAGCTCCTGAGAGTGAGTAGCCCTGAGCTGCTTGATAGACCCAGTTTTTATATTGCTGGGGCCAGCACAGGACAGGTTTTTACACTGCTGGGGCTAGCACAGGTGCTGGCCTCAGGCTCTAGCTCCCCTTGGCTGCAGATATGGGAGGAGCCAGGCGAGATTATTTTGCCCCAAGTGGCACAATTTGCCCCACACTAAAGAGCATGTCCAGGCATGTGTGCTAAGGCAAAAAGCCCTGGCTCAAATTTGCACCTCTTCTATCTGAGCTGCTGCAAGTGCATATACCTGCATGTGTGGAAGTGCCCTATGTGGCACATGGTAGATTGGTGAGGGCACAAGCAACACAGTGACAGATTGGACAGGGGACAGAAAGAAGAGTATCAAATCAGGAGAGAGCACGTGACAGCAAACAGAGAGCAGAGAAGTACCTTGGTCAGGGAGCAGAGGGCAGGAAGCTTAATAGCAGATCAAAGGGAAAGTGATCAAAGAGACACTTAGGGAAGGTGTGGGCTAAATTATGGCACACCTGTCAAAAGGTTGGCCACCAGTGCCCTATGGGATAAAGGTTTATTGTTTCTCCATAGTTAGCTATAACAGGTTATACAAGAACAAAAAAAAAAGATTTAAATGTTGATGAAAGCCCATTTTCATTGTCAAGTTCATTCTTGCCCTATCACATTGGAGATGAAGACATGCTGGCAACATTCTTTCTTTAAGGATGAGGAACAAAGATGCTATGTATGCCTCTTGAAAATAAACAATCCTAACTTGCTTTCCAAAATTTCCTGCTACCAATTCAGTTACATATTTTATAAGTCATTTAAATTATTTATAAATCATTGACATCATTTGGGAAACTGTTGGGTAACATATATTTTGTGCACAACCACTAAATTAGTTATCTGACCTATAAATTATTGGTATAACTTATAGATCAGCTTTATATCATATAACTCAAAAACTTATATGTGTAATAGGCATTAAAAGTTCTAATTTATAAATCACAGTATGATGAATTGGCCACATATAAAAGCACCTTGGTCAGGGAGCAGGTATTTAATATCTGTCACTGCCTACCCTTTCATATATATATATATATATAACTCATGCTGAATGCCTGCTAATAACTTAGCACAGGAACATACAAAAGGTGAAGAGAAATATGTGTTCTTTGCTTCTTTAAAAGCAAATTATTGATATACACTTTAATGTTTATTTCTCTGTACTGAACAGACATGGGATATCAACTAAACTAGAATTTACATTCCTTTTGCAAGTAACTTGGCACTTCTTAATTTATTTTCTTTTAGCAACCCAGATTAGCCAGTAATCATGTTGCTCCCATACAGCTCCCTAGGATGTTTTCTTTTTCTTTTTCCAATAACTCCTAAGTTTCTGAAGTTTCAAATTAATACCCAAATCTTTCCTCTATTTCTCTTTTAGAGTTGCTGCTTTCCATTAAAAAGCTCTCAAAAATCACAGCTTTTATATTAACATATTCAGTGGTCCTAATGCCCCAGGTTGTGGGAGCAACACATGGCTTCCTGAATTACTAACACATGGTGCATGCTCAGCTCCATTATGCTTTATGTCTCCCAAGGGGATAGCTTCAAATGACACCGTGTAAACTGAAACTGTTATAACAAAATGTGAACATATACCAGTAAGAACCATAGTGATATGACAGTAGCAGACTAATAATAAGCCAAAAATATAGTTAGAGAATGGAGCCAGACATAGAACTTCTGAGCAACCATGAAAAAATGTACTGCCCTCCTCAACTTTTTTTGTGGGAGGAAGCACTGAGTTTTAATTTATGTAGCTGCCAGGATCATGAAATATTGGGAGTAAAGAGGGACCTTACTGCAGCCCTTTCAAAATAAATGAAGACAAGAAGGGCAAAACTGAATTAAAACAAAGGTAGAAAGAATTGCCATTCTGATCAGTCCATCTATTGCAGCATCTTTTCTCTAGTATTGGCCAATGCCACATGGTTTAAGGAAAGATACAACCTTCTAAATAATAGATAGTTAACGTAATAACTTGCCCCACCAAAGGTTGGAAGATGAAGGAGAAGTAACACAAAGAAATGCACTACAAAGAACCCCGTCATCTTTGCTAGCTACAGTCAATTATTTCCAGAAGATGATGGGTATTGACTTGGATCTTTTACTAGCTGCTATTAAGTGACAACCATCAGCAGTATGCTCAGAAGTGCCAATGGTAATTAAAACTTTATTGTCAAATATATTTCACAGTTCATTCATGCTGGACTGAGGCAAATGAGTAATTTTTTTGGTAATTGTTTCACAGAACCATTTACAAGACAGCTCTGAGTAAAATAGAAATTGCTTATTCAAAAACTGGTGGAATTCATTAGCAATATATCAAGGTCACAGGTGAAATCCAAAACTTTTTCACAAATAGAGAAGAAAATTAGCTTTTGAATGACAGGTGTAGAAACAGCTAAAAAGATCAGCTATTCATACAAGCAGACTGCCTGAACTATACAGATGTATATAACTCAGAATTTTGAATCCATAGATCAAATGTAAGACTTTGGGAAATTGGCTTTCAGTGCCATTACTGTTATAGTAATTTATAAGCAATACCATTTTTGCTTATAATCCATTATTATAGTACATGTGCATTATGATAGTTTCTACCATTATTACAGTGCATGCGCATACTTTACAGAGATGAAAGCAGATACAAACAACCCTATTCCAAAATAGTGTGCTCATAAGTTGCAGGGACACACACACACAGAGTGTGACCTTCAACTACTCACAGGGTGAATCTCCATGTGCAAATGCAGCTGGATGAGTTTACTCTGGAGTAAACCCACACTGGGCAGGCATCTACACATGCTCACATATGGGCTTTGTTCCCAGTGGAGATGGCTGTTCCTACCCTGCTCTGCTCCCTGGCAGCAAGAGGGAGGTCTAGACATGCCAAGGAGCATGAGGCCAGGAGTCAGCTGTCTTCTGGTGGGGGCTGGGAGAGTGCTCCCTGCCCCAGGGAGCTGCCTGCTGCTGGAGTAGGCTCCAGTGGCAAAGCCCAGGTGGGGAGAATGTCCCCCTGCCCCAGCAGCAGGGAGCTCCTGTTCCTGGATCCCCCTATCAGGGGAAGGGGGCTTGGAAGGATCTGCAGGGAAGGGGCAGGACCAAGCCCCCTGCCCTCATCTGCTGGTGGGGAAGCTAGCAGTTAGCCTCTGGCTGGGCAGGGATTTCTCACCCAGCTAAGGATTTGTGGCTAGCTGTCCCAGCAGCAGATTGGGGCAGGAGGTTGGGACCTGCCCCTTCCCTGCAGGCCTTTCAAAGCCCCATGCCTAAACTGCCCAACTGGGGCTTGGGTCTAGAAAAAAGCTGCAGGGCTGGGACATGCCCCAGACCTGGACAGTTCCCAGCGAACACAAGGCTATATGGGGAAGTCTACAAGTGCAGCCTGGAGCTGGCTGGGAGCTGCCCAAACTGGGACAGTCCCCCAGTCAGCTCCAGGCTGCATGTGCAAACTTCCCCACACAGCCCCAGGCTGGCTGGGAGCTATCCCAGTCTTGGGCAGGTCCCAGCCAGCTCCAGGCTGGCTGGGAAACTCTCCCCATACAGGGAACTCCCTGCCTCAGCTCCATGATTGTGATCGCAGAGCAGGGGCTGGGAGATTGCTCCCTGCCCCTGGGAACTGCCTTCTGCCAGGGCGGGCTCTGCCACCAGAACCCAGACAGGGAGCTCCTGGTCTTGGCTCCACAATCAGGGAGTGGGAGCTGAGAGTTCCCTGCTGCCAAGGCAGGGTGACATTGTCCACACCCAGGCTCCGTTGGTGGAGGCTTTCCCAGCAGAGAGCAGCGTCTAAGAGTAGGGAGCAATCTTACACTTCCTCTTGCCTGGCGACCAGGAGCTAATTTGCTCCCAGTCAGCTGTCTACATGTGCCTTACTGCACAGTAATTACTTGGCAGTTAATTTGTTACTTGCATTGCAGGTAGATCCTTACTGTGCAGTAAGGATCTGCACATGTAGACAGTGGTGCTTACTATGCAGTAATTGCTCTACTGCACAGTAAAGCATCTCATGTAGATGCATCCACAGTCTATAAAAGGTTGGGTTCATTTTATACCAAACACAAAAATACATGAATCTCCAAACCTACACATTACATATTGAAGCCTAGCAGGCAAATACTTTCGTAATAGGCAATATGAGAATCTATATTGCTATCCAGGCATGGAGGCACCATGTCAGGATTAAGGGGGGTAAATGTCACCACATACCAGAATTAATAAGAGTAAGCATGCTGCATATTGATGAGACAATAGATCTTATAGTATCTACAACACAGTTAATTTAAAATATTCTTCTAATAATCAATAAGTTTTTAAATAACAAAGAATAGCAATCCTGTCAGATGGATACAAAATAAGCTTTGATGCAAAGTACTGCTCTCCTTTGAATTAAAGGATTAAAATTTACTATAAACCATATACAACTGATCAAAGTAAATATTAAGCAACAAACATACTTTGAAGTAGAGTATATGTTACCGACTGCAAATTAAGTACATTTCTTTGACTTTTAATTATTCTAAGCAGGTAGTTGGTTACATTTTATTTTTTTAAAGTAAACATAAAAAGCTAGACCCTACTCCCCCTGTTGGATGCCTAAGTGGATTTAGGTGCCTAAATTTGTTTGATGCCTATTCCATTGTGCTTGAGTCCCTGAAAAACAGTTATCACTCCTGCTCCTGACTATTGCTTTTTGTGACTTAGTCTTAAGGGTAAGATGATGGCATGTTAAAAAAGTAGACACAGTCTTCTTTTTAAGGGACTTGAGCAGGTTGTAATAGTATAACACTAAGGCACCTGATAGGAATAGAATTTGGCCCAAATATATACGAATAAGATTCTATTAAGAAAATAAACCTTCTTTCCTTTTTTATGTAAACATCTTTCTACAATGATAACTGTCTAAAATGAAGATGATCAAGTGGATAACGCATCAATACTGTATGTCACAGTGAAGTTTGATTGGTTGTTTCTGGAAAAAAGAAAGCTTGCAAGGAGCTACAAAAAAAGTGAACTTTTTGTAAATTAAACTTTACTTGTAATGACAAACTATTACATGCTCTGCTGGTGTAGAAAATGGCATTTTTCTTTCAGCTAAGTTACTTTTGAAAATTATTTGAATAATGGTACACTTGTACATCCAAATCAATTTCTTGTTATTATAATCACACACTTTCGAAACAAAGCTGACTTGTATAAACATATTTAATCATGATAGAATATTATTCTCTCATTTTTCCAATGTTGTTCAGCCATGGCATTCAATCACTAAATTAATTAACATGTCTGTAGTTTTATTTGGGTTGCTGTCAATCAAAGAAAAACTTTTAAAAGACAAAGAATTTTCCTGGCAAATAGAATGGGCTAACTATACTAAGAGAAAGTAATTGTTTTTAAAAAAATTATCTTTCATAGACAGGAGAGTTTCTCTACTTCGCATATTTCATATTAATTTATGTGAATAGTCAGAATAACAGTTGATTAAAAATCCCATAAGAATTCCATTATATTTGAACTGATTTGTCAATTGGTTTACCAAGCTATTCCATCATACCTGCATCGCCACACTATCTACTTATTGATCCTAGTAATAATAAGGATATTGCAGTCCATTCCACAGGAATTACATGGTAAATTAACATTCAAAACTGCCACAAATGAGGATGTTGTTTGTCAACAGAAAGCTTTCATAATTCTTTTCTGTAATGATAAGATGTTTTTGTTCATAAATTACTCTATAACTTCTACTACACAGGATTATTGCTTTTTGTTTCTTTTATTGTGGTTCATGTTTATATCTTGTTGTCCATTCTGAAACTGTTTATGCATTTTTATTTTTTTATATAACTTTTCAACTGCAGTTTTCAACTTTTAAGAAGCTTTGGCATGATCCTTTCCTAGTCAAACTTTAAGGGAAGGTATCAAGTTGGTGCCTGTCTTAATGTTATCTGAGGAGCAGCATGTATGTTAGAAGAAAAAAACACAGCTATGAGGTAGATATGAGGGGGCAGAGATGAGAGTCTGTATAATTATGTGTTGAAGATATAAGGTTTTAATGGGTCTGTGAGTTTTTTCAGGGTCAAATGTTTTAAAAAATCTTATTTGGAAGCAATAGACAGTCTATGGAAAGTGTGAAGAAAGAAAACCATTCCACACAAGTTCATATTTTAGACCAAAGAAGCATGGCATTATATCTTTTGATTTAAAATTTTAACAGAATTTGTAGGTTAAGAAAAACCCTATTATAGATCAGAATTTTCAGCCAAGATAGTCAGCAAACTTCATTTTATCAGCCTCAACTGCTGCAGATTCCTAATACAGAAGCTACAATAGTTTTCATAATTCTTTGTTGGCAATGTGAAATCCAAGGCACCAAGACCTTACAACTGTGAAAACATTGCAGATCCCATGAATGTGTGAAGTAACTGAAATGCCATACAGTTGCAGTGACATTGTCAACTGCAGTTTCCTATGTACTTTCAATAACATTGTAATGGCAGCAGTACTGCAACAGGGCCATTACAATGTAAATTAGACTATTTCATGAAGTGCTCCATATACCCATAATAATGTCATTGGCAATAACCCAGACAATTTGTATCACATACAGTTTAATATCCCATATCATCTTAGAAAGACATTAAATACAAAAATGCACTTAAATAGCATTAAAGTTACAAATTAAATATGCTGTACAGGTATGCACATCATTCACTATTTGGAAATCCTTTTTAGATGTTCACAGACACCATATTATATACTCACAAAGGGTGATATCCATTCCACCTGATAAAATTCATGTAATCTGACATTGCACTGTTGAGTGCAATGATGCTTAGGTGATGAACTCTACCTTTCAATCTACAGCCAGGACAGTCCCTTCTTGCAGGCTAAAACAATAGTCATTGCTTCTCAAATCATCTGAATGGATAGGGACCACAGGAGCTCCCAGCATACCTATTCTGCTCTCTCACACTCTTCCCCGCTACACCAGTTGCATTGTGATTGTATTGTCTGTGGCATGCAAACAGTGCATGGGCACCTCTGCAGTCACCTGATATGAAGTTACCCTGTATAGTTTAATTATGCAGAAGGATTTATTAAAGGGGTGTCAACCAAGAAAAATGTAGGATGAGTAGCGTCTTGACTGTTTCAAATTTCTTTGCTTAGTTTTTAATCAAACCTATAATTTTCTGTACCAGAATATTCTGTAACGTAAAGTATCCATCACAGTGACTATTTCCATTATACTACCACAATATCATTTTTACTTACCATTTCTTAATATTATATTTAAGTGTGTTAGACCAGGTCTGCATTGAAGTAGGCAGTAAGCAATACACGTAATAGTAATAGGTTGAGTGCATCCCCACCCCCAACTATGATTTGCTCTGGTATTAGCAAAATGCCATTTCATTAATACACTCAGAACAATGCTGTCTTGCAAAGGAAATAAGAGCCAGATGACTTGCCAAAGAGGGGAAAAAATAAATACCAGTAAGACTTTTGGGGGTTGATATCTTCATTTGTACAACATAGCTTACAGTGAGGAAAGTACTGCTCATCAGTTGTAGACTGATAAATTTGAACTAATAAAATGGACATGCCTGAGGAATTTGTGTGCGCAATGAGCTAAGTCCAAGATCATTTGGGAATATTTCTGTGTGAAATGAGCCTAGCATTATACAGATCCCATTCTGTCCTTCATAAAACTTGAAATTGGGGCGGGCGGGTGGAGAATCATCAGTGAACTTTACATGTATAATGCTTCTATAGCAACACACTTCTATAGTTCTTTATTGTTTTTTTAATGGAAAGTTTGCCACCTGTCATGATATGTTAACTCATTTCAAAACATACTTTTCCTTGTAGTGGAAGTGGATGGATAGTTTCTCTAAGCAAGCCAAAGATTGTTAACTTAGAATGGGTAAATAGGAGGGAGGAAAAGCCTAAAGTTACATGATTGAGAATATTCAAAACTTCTAAGCTTGAAGTACTTCAGCTAAATTAAAAGCTCATATTTTAAATCATACTGCTATACAGAGAGCTGGTCTTTTCCCTGGGTTTTATTTGCCCTTGAGAATTCAAGTTGTAATACTAAGAGTGAACTGGGAAACTTGACAGGATTTCTTATTTTAAATTCCAGTCTACTTGGAAAGGTATTTTGCACTAAGAATTGAATTTCTGCAAAAGGAGAGGAAGTGAGGTGAAGTGAGGCAAGGGTGCCCCGAGCTCTATGAGCATAGGTAGCTAGTCCCAAGAGATGGTGGGGTGGGGCCAGGTTGGGCCAGGCTGGACCAGGGGGTGGATAAACCCTCATTGTGCTAGGGGGGGGCTTGTGTGGATGCAGCTCATCCCCACATTGCGGCTTCCCTACACCTGAAGATTGGCACGCACAAGGCAGTGCTGGCCAGGGGAGTGGGGTCCACTTCCCCCTCCCTGGCCAGGGTCATTGGCTAGGCACCTCCACAGCAGGATGGGAATAGAGACTGTGAAGACCCCATTTTTTGTTTTGTTTCAACAAAATGCCATGATATGGCTGCTTGCTGTGGGACTCCCCAGCAAGTGGCTATATTGTGGGATTTCATTGCTAATTGCATTTTTCATTAAAATCACTTAATTTCATGAAAAATGTAAAATCATGATTTAAACCAGGCCTTACTTACAGCAGAGCAGTTTCCATCACTCCGCTCTGAGCATATTCAAAAGAAGTAATTTTCCTTTATTTTAACAAAAAATAAAACCTATAGTTTTTTTTTTAAATGAACAAGAAGACCAAACCATTTTGTGATCTTGGAACAGCATGCAGGGGCAAACTCCTGAGATATCTTTCAGACCTGCTGTTTCTGAATAGCAGATTATATTAATGAAGTCACTTGGTATTCATGAAAACGTTTTCAGTGTTCGATAGCTTTTCATTGTCATTCAGCTTCAGCAAATATGCCATTCAACAAGTTATAGAAAGTTTGGAACGGAGATCCAGCAAACAAAAATATTTACTTCTCCATTTCTCAATTGCTTCCTAAGCCTCTGTGGAATAGCACTTCAGCACTGCAAAGGAAAATGCCTGTATTAGTAACCTGGGGACTTGCTTTACTTGAGTTATCATTCTGAGATGTTTCATAAAACTGATATCAGCACACCTGTACGTGCTTACTAATCTTATCAGTTAACATGGTAATAAGTTTCATAAAGGAACCTAGTAGATTCAATTATTGTTTGGTAATAAACCACAGACCTTAGAGAAGTTCAGTGTACCCCCAGTCTTTCACTAGTAAATATCAACTAAAAAGCTAAAACAATATTTACTCATAGAAATGTACTGTTATAGACTATAAAATATGCAGGATTTTGTGAGAAATAGTACAGCATTTCTGGAGGAGGGAGCAATGCTGAGTTACACTTTCTTATGAAAGATTATGTTTCTTTGAAGTAGTCTCTGCACTGCCTTCTGCCTGATTTCAGATTAACACAGCTAATTACCCATATCTAGAAGTATTCATTAATCTCTTATAACAAAATTGCCCAACTGATCGCTGTCTCTCACTCTCTTTTCTTTTAATTTTGGAGGAACATGGATTTTGAGGTATTTGACAGAGTGACCTTTGGGATTTTTTTTAACAGAGATGTTTCAGTTTTCCAATAGAGAACACCAGATTGGCTAGGGAGGCCAATAGCAGGAACCTGCCTACTCAGAGTTGGCACCTTGGACTCAGCTGGAAGTGGCTGGCCTCCTGGCCAGTTGCAGCTAGGAGGACATGCTTTGACAGTTGAAAGCAGGTCACCACACTGGGAACAACTTCTGGATGATAGCTGCCCAGATGGCTGGGCAGGGGGGTTCCACAGACCCACGCTCCATGCTCCCGCCCAGCTGTAGATCTCTTTACATCCTTGCCCCCACTGCTTCGTTACCTGCTTTCCTGAGTGAGCGAGATTCCAGGGAAGCCTAGCAGGTCCCTGGCAGCTGCAGCAGTGGCAGCAGTAGCTCTGGCTGGAAGCTACATACTTACCAGTCTGGGCCCTTCTGACCATGAGGTTGGGACTGAGGCACAATAGGGTATTTTGGTGGGTGGTGTGTATAAATGGGTGGCTTCCTCCCATCCTCATGAGCAGAATGGTGGGGCAGGGTAAAATTAGTTGGGGGCCCCACGGACTGGATGAAAATGCTGGTGGGCTGGATCTGGCCTGTGGGCTGTATTTTGCCTGCCCTTGCTCTAAGAACTGGTAGCTCCATGACTGTGTTATTATTAGACCCTGTGATTGAATGAATGTCTGCATCACATGAGCCATGAGAGGAACTGATGACTGCTAGACAGAAAATTGTCTTGTCAGATACATTATGAACATCTGCCTTGCTCTTAAACACCAAAAACAGCCAAAAGCAATGCAAAGAACCCTCAACAACAGATCTCTTCAAGACCCATAGATCTGTAAGGATTTCCAACAGTGTCTTTATGAACAGCTCTCTGCCCTGCCCATAAATGAAGGCTACATTGAGGAACTCTGGGAGGGGGTTAAAACCATTATCTATATAACCTGTGCTGAATCCATTTGCTATACTGCCCATTGACACCAAGGTTGGTTTCACAGTTGTTAGGGGCTGGAAGGGACCTTGGAGATCTTCAGGTCCAGCTTCCCTGGACTTGGGCAGGAAAGACTGCTTGGATCAGATAACCCCAGCAAGATGGGTTTGATGAGAGCAACTCTGAGATCCAAGCCCTCCTACATGTTAAGATGACACCTCATCTCAGCAGAAGGAGTTGTATTAGCTTCTTAAAGCCAAAACTCAAAGGAGAATCTGAAAAATCAAAAGTCAAGGATGGCAAGATAAAGCCAAGGAGATTCAGCTAACAAGCCTGCCACACAGTTTTTTTCCAGGCAATGAAAGCCATCTATGGTCCAAGCTTCCATGGTCCTAGTCCTCCAATCACAGGATGGCTCAGTGTTCCTTAAAGACAATGAATTATCCAAGCTAGACTGAAAGCACTTTGAGGAACTCCAGCACTGTGAGTCAACTGTCACAGATGCCATTATCAAGTCAATCCCTCAACACCTTGAAAGGGGATCCCTTACCAACCCTCCTATCCCAGAGGAAGCTTGGCGTGCCATCAAGGAAACCAAGAACAACAATTACGATGCCTAGGGGGTGCATACAGGTGGACATGCACCCCCTAAGATTGTCTGCTACTGACACTGCCGGTGGTGCTTGCAGGGAGTAACTGCTTGCCACGCTCCTCCCCACTCCCACCACTGACACAGCCAGCAGCATCTGTAATCGGTCGCCAATTGCCAGTCAGTGCTCACCACCCTCTCCCGCCACCATCGATGACAGCATACTTGCTGAAGTCAGTGTTAACTAGCATTGAGTTGAGGATCCTCAAGCACCAACTTCACTGGACCAGACATTGTGTGCAGATGCCTGATTCTTGACTCCCAAAACAACTGTAGTGGACTTACCTTTTGAGCTCTGCATGAGTCCTGGGCTCAAAATTCTGCAATTTTGATTGGTGGAGCCCATCCACCAGTCAGAAGCCAGCCAGGGTAAGCAAGGCCATGCCCTTTCCCTGAAGGGAGTGGGGCAAGGAGCAGTCCAGACTTGGTTCGAGACTGCCCCCTGCCAGGTCTGGAGAATTTTGGGGGTGGAGCCCCAGAAGTGCATAAAAGGAGCAGCATGCCTGGCACACAGGGAAGATGTGACGGGAAGATGAAGAAGGAAGATTGGGGTGAGAAAAGCTGGGTATGAGCTGCCCCAGCAGGGAATAGCCCTGAGCCCCTGAAGATCCCTGAGAGCATGTGAGACGGTCAGGCTTGTCATGGTGCAGGGACCCACTGCACAGAGCAGCCCTGGGTAGGTGTAAGACCCTTGGACTCATCATGGTGGAGGGACCCACTGCACGGAGCAGCCCTGGGAGGGTGTGAGACCCTCATGCTTGTCACAGTGCCTAGTCCGATGCACAGAGTCCAGGCCCTAGGAGCACAGCAAGGCAGCTTGAGCTTGCAGACCCTGACAAGTAGCTGGCAACCACTATGTACAGGACCTAGGCAAGATCCAGGAGTGGTGAGCAGCAAAAGGCTGCTCAGGTTAGCCATCTGGTGTGAGACCAGAAGGCTGGAGCCCTGCATAGGGCCCCAGCAAGCTGAAAGAGTCCAGGTGCCGAACTGGGCATGGAGAATGGGGAAGGCCGCCCCAGTGTGAGGCGGGCATTTGGGAGCCCAGCAACCCTGCTAGGTGAAGCTAGCCCTCAGTGCTCAGAGTGGGTCTAGAGTGGTGCAAACAAATCTGAGGGCCATGAGAGCCGAAGCAAGTGACATTGCAAGGCTGGGGTGCCCAGGCCGGGAGCACCAGGCCATAAGGGGAGTCCAGAGGCAGTGTGGGAGAAGAGACTGTGTCAGGGAGCATCATGATGGGACAAGCTGGACCATCAGAAGGGCTGTGAGTTATTGGGCCCTGAAAAGGAGGGCAGATCTTAGGAGTGGCCTCACTAGAGCTGGGTCACCCCTCCCAGTGGGTGGGTCTTGGGACCCTGTAGGGAGTGGGTGAGGGGACCTCTGTTCTCCAGGCTTGGAGAACAAATTCATAATTGGACTTCTATGTGCTTGAGATTCTGAGTTTATGTTGCACTTTATATTTTATAAATCTTGTTCTTATTATTTTAGTGTTGCTAACTGTGATGTTGATGAGTTTGAGAGTTTGAAGAAATCTTTGGGTCAGTTATATACATATTTTTAAGTACTGTGTTTTACCCACTGGGGTGAATATTATTGGATTCATTGGGTCAGGTAACTCATTTCTTGACTTGGAGATTATGACAGTTATTTTGTAATATCAGGTATTCAATTATTTCTGGCATGTAAATGTTTTAGTTATATTTGTAATAATAGAACTGTATATAGTTAAGTGTACACTCATGGGGCTGTCTCTGTAGGGAAATGGAAGGATCTGCATGTAGGGCGGTGACATCCCTCTCTCAGCACCCTAGCCTGTCACCACTTCCTCTCCATTTGGCTGGGAGGACACACCCTCAGTGTGCCTGGGTTACACAAGTGCTCTGCTGTCAGTTTAGTTGCAGCACTAAACTGATCTCATGGTAGCCAAAGGAATGCTATAAGAATACACTCAAAGCATACCTCAAAAAACATATGCTGATATCAACACCTGCAAGGAACAGGCTACTAACCGACTCCAGTGGTGCTGCAACCTCAACCAAATGGCAGCCCATTTTGAAGTGTCTTGTCCTCAAGGCAGACAAGAGAGAGGGGCAGAAAGAAAATAATAGGAATCCCATGTTATAGTCTACTCTCCCCTGAGGAGGGACCTGCAACTTCTGTGTATGGTTCTGTGGCTGAAGAATTGGACTCTTAAGTCAGCTCAGGACCCATCAATGAGCTATGGTAGAGATTATTCTTGAATTGAGAGATTGCTGATGAAATTTCCATTGATTTGTAAGGAGTGGTGAAGGAGGCATGAGCTATCACTGACATTACCAATGTACAGTCTGCCACATCTTTTGAGATGGTACCACCTGTTGTCCCTGGTGCTCAGCCAATCAGGATAGAGGAGTGTGCAAGGCCATGGGCCTGTTTTTACCCTACCTCCTGTAAGATATTTTTGTCACTGTGACATGCATTAACAGAGCACTCTTGGCAAACACTTGCATAAAGGATCTGCATTATAACAAGCCCCAGGGAACTGAGGCTCCTGACATGCTCTTCCTCCGCTCTTGTGTAAATATCTGTCTCTATCTAGTCCTGCATGAAGAGATATTGATTAAAGCTCCCACAGGTCAAGAAGCATTTTTACAAGGTATCTATTAGGGACATTTTTATTAGCAGTTCCTGTCCCCTTATTAATGTATGATCAGTTCGGTTCTATTAGTCAAGTTTAGCATCAAATGAGTGGCCTTTTTCAATTACCGAGTCCACTCATAGATGTGGTACTTATACTAGGGAGACAGATCAGGTAAAGCCAGAAGCAAAGCTTGAGGAAGATCAGTGAAGCTGTAGCAGCAGTGAAAATAAAATGTCATGGCTGAATGTGATGGCTCAATTTTTTTTTTCTAGAAGACATAAGATATTTGGGCCTTAGGCACTCACTGCTTTCTTAATAATAACAATAAGCATTGTGTTCCCTTTCGCAATCTGTTCTAGCTGATGTTTTTTCAATTTGTTTTTCAGTGTCAGTATCTCTGTTCAAGGGAAGGCGAGCAATTGAATAAGCAGGTTGTTGCTGGTCATGACTAAGTGGCACTGGCAGAGCTGTGGGGTGAAGAGTAAACAGCATTTATATGTGCTAGAACTGACTTAGACTGGTTATTTTTGCCTCTCTATTCAGCAGGGATTATACTACTACACAAACATAACAAATGAATTAATTTTTCAAGACATATTTTTTAAAATTCTTTTGGTGGCAGTAATGTGTCAGTACCTGAACACACAAGACGAATTACCAGGTTGCCCAGGAATTGTCAAATCCTGGCTGCCATTATGGATATTCACCATCTGTGTAAAAGGTAGAAAGTGAGGAGCTTCTGCTTTCTTTGCTAATGCTGCTCAGGTTGTTGTCTGGAATTCCAAGGTATTTTTCCAGGCAAACACAAGAGGGCCAGACTTTCTGCAGGAGTATGCAAATTTTGAAGGCACGCTAATTGCGTGTCTAGTAAGTTATTCTGATGTTACCCAATTACATCATGTGAACACATTGTTTGACTATAAGCAAGATGAAGGCAGTTTGGACATGTAACCTAGAACTTAATAAGAAAGCATAGATTCCCTTTGACAAAGACAAATGCAAGAAATTGTGGGAAAATTGGGTAGAAAATACTTATTTTTTTCTTTTTTACAAGACTGTGTTACAAGACTACCTGAAATCTGTAGAATCATAGAAATAGGGGATCACAACAGGCCATCTGGTATAATGCCCTGCTCAATGTCTGGGTCAGCTGGCCTGTTTTTGGGCTAATAACATTTTATGTGCCTGAATCTGTACCTACAAAACATCAGCACAGTACTGGGCAAAAGCACATTAAAATGTTTTGTGGCAGCTTTGTACCTTATAGCTGAACAGCATCTGCTCTGAAATGTCAGCTGTCAATTGTTTCTTAGCTTATTTGGATTATTAAGTCACATATGGCCTGGTGAATAGCAGACCTCCAACTTCTCTCTTTGTTTTTAGTTTTAGTATCAAAATCTACTGTCAACTTCTTTACACAGTTTGGATGTTGTGAGAATATGTAGTTCTCTTACCATTCCCTTTTACTCCCACCTTGCTCTAGGGGCTGTGTTTCCATCTCCATCTGTAACCATTTGTACTGCCTGTGGGAAATAATTCCAGACACACATGCAGGAACAAATCCAACACAGTTTTATTGGCAGAGCCCCAGTAGCCTGATCTACATTCTGCAACAGATGTGCACTATTAACTGATTCCACCAAAAATGCTGCTGTTCTTAGCTGTATTTTTGGTGACCTTAAAAGGATACAACATTATCCTGAGTAGACCTGCTGGTGGCTCTTACTGATCATTGTTGTCTCTTTTATTTTTATGTTAAAGTGTGCAATAATGGGAATAAAAAGATATAGTGATTTTGGTTTGTAGCTCCTCTTCATAAAGATATTTATTATTTGGGGGATAGCTGTTCTATTGGTTCTTCTCTGCTATTATCTTGAAAATCAGGTAATGAGAATAACAGCTTGCCAGAATGGTCATTCCTTTCTAACAATGATTTAGTTTCTCTAATCCATTCTTTTATCACACTGAGACTGGATTATAGTAATTCCATCTACCTGCAGATAATGATCAGGGTCACTCTGACTCTAAGTATAGAGCCAAATTGTAGGGGAGCAGGAACAGGGCCAATTTCTTATTTTATTTTTCTACTGTTCTTAAACATCATGTTGTGGCACAGCACCTTTGGCAATTGGCCTCATAGAAATAGGATAGAGTGATAAACACACAGTTAATACTGAACACCCAAGCATTTGTCTGAGCCAATCATGCTTTCAGCCTGTGCCCACAGTACACCTTAATGTAGGCACCTTTTGTTTTATTCATTCGGAATGAGATACCTCAAAGCTGCTGTGACTCAGTTATCAGACTAGTTCCCAATTCAACTATTTTAAGTTATCAGACTAGTGCCCTATTTGACAACCGATAGTTGTTAGTTGCCCTAAGGCAAGGTGTCACTCATTCCTAAATTCACGTTTTGCCAAAGACAGCAGAAAGTCTCTGTTTCCAAGAGTTGGTATATACTGTTACTTTTTTGTTTATTTTCCAGGTAGCATTGGAAATAGTTGTCTATTTGTCTGCCGATGCTTCATTTCACATTCAAGATTGCTTTGGATGAAAATTAGTCCAGCAGTTTTCAGAAGTTGCTTTGGGCACCAGGATACTTCTCAACTTGAATCTTTGCTTCATTAGCTACTGCTGAAACTGGAACAAATGCAGCAAACAAAGGTGATCTTTCACTTATTAAGACTCTCTCCTTCACAGAAATTGCACATTCACAATGTCCCAATGGACATTGCACATTCTCAGTGTCCCCAAGGAAGCACTTTGTCAGTAGGTTCCATTAGGTAATTAGATTTTTTGGTTAGGATTTCTAGGACAATCTCTCCTATAAGTTTTTGTTTTGAAAGAGAGATTTTCAAGATTTGTTTCAAACCTTCTAAACAAAATTATTGGTTCAAAAGAAGTGGCTTGTTGCAGCAAAGTAATGTATGGAACATGAAAATCTCTTGTTACTTTTGATTATTATAAATGAATAAGCCACTTACAGCTACCATAGTCCTGAAAATTATAAATGGAAGGATTACTGGATTGCTGGTATTTGCTTATCTGAGCAACGCAATTAATAAGTGGCCCTATCTAGTGGGAATCTGAAATATCTACCTTTTAATTCTATCAGAAGAAAACAAATCTCATCCATCAGCTAAAGTGAATAAGAAACTAAACCTGACTTCCAGAGCTCAGCACTCACAACCTCAGCTGAAGTCTGTTATAGTTACAGAAACCTGCTACCTCTGAAAATATTTGAAATCTTTTTAACATTTTAGAATGCTTAGATCTTTGGAAGATCTGTAAAAGGGAGCTAACTACCAGATGGTGGGCTGAGCATGTAAATAAAGTAATCTTACTGCAGGCAATGTAAGTTCTCATTAAGGTGAGGAAGGTCTCTAGAAATGTCTCAGAAAAATCAAGACCTATTTTTAATAAAGAAAAGAGCTGAAATTGCAACCAGTTGATATGAAAGGGATTAATGAGAAGCATATATGCAAAACAGAGCACAGAAATTATGGAAATCAGGGTTAGTGCAGAGTGCGGAACAATTTAAATCTCTCTTTTAGGTTTGAGTTCTGTATTTCAACTGCTCTTGTGTGTAGGGTAGATGATGGTCTTGAAAGAACTGCAAGAATCTGTTCGCCAGAACAGAGACATGCTAGAATCTTAGGTAAACAAGCTGTTATTGTTCCCTAATGACCCTAGAATATATTGGAGAAAAGCCATCATTAAAAAAAAATCAACTCATTGGCATCCAAGGAGCCAATGTATTGGAATACCTGACTGACATGGTCAGCAAATTTCACGGGTGTAAATAGCCTTGCTACCTCAGAGACCAAAGCAGTAAGAAGGCAACAAATAAGGACATTACTCCAATCACGTGCATCTGTAATAGAAATACAAATAAGAATCCCTTTATCTGCCACTAATTGCTACTGCTTTTCATATTGCAGAAATCTAAGGTTCTTATGTTGGTCCCAGTGAAGAGAAAGGCAGAACTGCCATTGATTTTAACAGAAGGAGGATTCTATGCCTGAATTTAAGGATAAGGAATGAGTTTGAACACAATTTTGATAGTCCAACATGGCCTATCAAAAGCGTAACATTGATATGCAAATCAGAAAAGCTTACACTCATGCCAATCATTAACAATGTTGTGTTTTTATTGTATTAGGCAGCACCTTATTTTAGCCATTCATATCTGGATTTGAGCTAAAGATAATCTGTTGACAAACTGCTATGCGTAACTCCACTGCCCAATCGGCAGAGCTGGCCCTAAACATTTTATAGCCATAGGCAAAATGCAGTATACATGCCCTTTACCTATGCTCTCCCCAGCTCTTTCTCTCTTTGTTCCTATCATATAGTTTAAGTTTTATTATTATATTTGCATTATGTTTTCTCTTAAGCAAATACATATTTCTAGTATTTTATGTTATCTTTTGTATTTTTCCTTTTCTTTCAAATCTTTGCAGGCTCTCCAACCAGTACCTTCTCTCTTCTCTTTCTGTTTGTTCCTAAGTTTTCATTAAGGCTGTGCAAAGCTTCAGTAGCTGGTTCAATTCAGCAGAGATTTGGCCAAATTTGGACACTGAATCTCCAAATCCAAATTGAATCAGTAGAACAATTAAATCTCTGAATCGATTCAAAGCATCCAAATCGATTCAGAAAAGATTCAGCTGCTTCGGAGATTCAGCCGTAGACTAAACAGGCAGCTGACACAGCTGCCTCCAGCCGGTAAGTGTGTTAGGGTTGGGGGAGGGAGGAGGGAAGGGGTGGGGGTGAGGGAGGGAAGGATTAGGATTGAGGCTGGGACAAGCTGCCCAGCTAGGGTGGGGGTGGGGGAGTGGGATGTGGGATGTGGGTGCAGCAGCGCTGGGAGCAGGGGGTATGCCCTGCTGCCGCCCGAAGCAAACTGCGCCTCCATCGTGCTCCCCCCTCCCCCCCCGCATGCCAGGTGGTCAAGCAGCAGCAGGGCATAGCTCCCACAACTCCCTCCACCAGGGCAGAGGCAGGCACAGCTGTAGGAGCTGCGGACAAAGCCCCCATGGCTGCCCTGCCTGGCCTCATCTCCTGCCTGGCCTCAGCCTTCCGACACTTGAAAAAGAAAATTAAAAATGGGGCCTCTGTAGGCTTGTGGAAGAACCCCCCTCCCCCATCCCATGTAGCGCAGCACAGTGGGAGGCTGTGAGGATCGCCCCCACCGCCCCACTTGGCTCCTGTGCGGCATCTGCTCCATCATGCAAGTGCAGAGCGACTCAGCAGGTCACCGTGTGCTGTCTGGGAGCTGGGGCAGCTCCACATGTCATCCAGAGCCCACACTGCCCTGTGCTACATGGTGGGGCTCTGCCATGAGCACCCAGAAGCCCCAGTCACTGCTGCTGCAGCCAGTGAGTACAAGGCTTCAAAAAAAAAAAAAAGAAGAAGCAGCCTCACTCTCACCAGCTGCAGGAGTGGTGATTGGGGCCCCTGGGCACTCACGGCAGAGCCCCGCCTTGCAGCGCAGTGTAGCAGGGATTCCCCTCCCCCCCACTTGGTACCCATGCACCTGTCCCATGGCATAGGTGCAGTGCAGCTCATCAGGGCACCACACACTGTCTGGAAGCTGAAGCGACTCCATATGTCAGTCAGAGCCCAGCAGTACTCAGCCCCAGCAGCCCCAGCTCCCAGGCAGTGCATGGCACCCTGCCGAGTCAAGTTGTGCCCATGCCATAGGGCAACTGCTGCAGGGGTCTTGGGGGGGCATGATCCCTGATGCCCTGTGCTGCACTGGGGAACTCTGCCATCACCCAGGGGCCCCAATTACCCCTGCTACAGTCGATGAGTGCTTCATTTCAGAGAAGGATACCCATCCTCTTTTCCTCCCCCCACTTTCTGTGCCCTCAGCCACAGAGAAATAGGTTCTTACCCACTGGCAGTTGAGTGAATACTTTACAATCAAAGTAAGGATGTATCCTAGAACATTAGGAGATGTAATTGGATCTCTAGACAGTCACATTCATCTGTACTCAGCAGGATCATCTTTAACCTCAGAAGAGACAAAGCCCTTTATGTTTTAGTCATTCACTATGTAGCCTTTGCTGGAGAAAAGGTAGCAAATGAGAGGTTGAAATGAAGGTCTGACAGTAATTGTATGTAAATGCAGTTACTTGAAAGTCTTTAAGTACAATACAAACATGGGATACTGGGTGCATCTACACATGCTGTTAAGGTGACATGATAAACTCCGGTGCAGTTCACACCAGAGAAAACTGTTTCCAGGCATAGCATTTATGTGTGCTCCTGAGACTGCAGCAATTTGAGCCAGGGTGAAGGAACCATGGTTTGGCAAGGAGTTCAGCTGGGGGGAGGGGGTCAGCCTTGAACTCCAGGTGGCAGTGTTGGGAAGCAGAGGGGCTGGCCATGGCATGAGGGTGCTGAAGTGCAGGGCTTGGCAGCAGGCAGGCAGCCCTTGCACTTTAGCACCCTCTTGCCCCAGCCAACTCTTGTCTCCTTCTACACATGCATTTCAGCAGAGTAAATTACTCTGCTGTAGAATAATACTGTCCCTGACAGTACTATCCTATGGTGGTGTACATTAATTTACTCCACCCTAATACCAGTGCACATGCAGACTGTGACACTTTGCTGCAGAGCTAATTAGTCAGCTCCACAATAAAGTGCACATATAGAAGCGCCCATTGGGCATGTCTACATGTACAATTTAATGCCCATGAATAACTCTGAAACTTATTTCTCCAGAGTTTTTTGCTCTTAGTCATACCATTTGAATGTGCCCCTAGGAGCAAAAAACTCTGGAGCATATTGTTCTGGAGTTTATCTGTATGCACCATAAGGAGCCTGACTGCAGCAGCCTGGGCTGGAAGGGGAGGCAGGAGATCAGCCTGCCAGATCAGGGCTGCTTCAGTGGGACTCCACATGCTGCAGAGGAGCTGGCTGAGGCAGGAGGATGCTTCAGCATGGGGACGACCTGATGGCTAGCCCCGCACTGAAGCATCCTGTGCCTCAGCCAGCTGGGACAGCGTCTACATGTGTGGTGTTGTGCACACAAAAAAAAACTCTGCAGCAGTCATAACCTGCTGTGGAGTTTATTAGTTTTGTACATCCTAATAGTGGTGCACGTGTAGATACTGAGATGCTTACTGCACAGTTAATTAGTCAAATGTGCAGTAAATATCGCATGTAGATGCACCCACTGTAATCCAGAAAAGACTGTTTGCCATGATTTCAAACATAAAATGAAAGCATAATAATACAATGGATATATAATGTGATATTATGCCAAGCCAGTAGTAATAGTACTGAATTATATACCCATGAACCACAGGCCTATTGTGAAATAACATAATAAAGCAGTTTTTCATTTAGGAAATACCTTTTTCATGGGAGTTTTCATAGACACTGATCTTCATGGATGGAGAAAAATATCCCAGCTCTTTCTAACAAAAACATTTGCTAATGAAAATGGTCTCAGCTGTGCTCTAGGTAGGTGTTTGTTCTGCCTGTAGGGGGTGCTGTATTCAGCATAGAATTATGAAAGTCATTGATGTACCGACAGAGACCAAGCTTAACCAAGCAGATAAATGCTATAGCATATTACCATAGAAAGCATGATAGTCAAATCAGAAAACTTCCTGGAAATATAGTACAATTGCTAAAAATAAGAAAATAAGATGTGATTAACTTCTTTATTTGTTTTTATTTACTAAGTGTCACAATAAGCAGATTCATTAGACAGGTATTTTTTTTCCAAACAGGTTTTCTGCAGACAACACTAGTACAACAAAAGCTGTGTTGTGACCCAGCTACACATTCAGTCAATTAATGGTGTGATAAAACAAGCAAAAAGCTAGAAGGTTATTTCATAAAAATGAGTAATAACTTTGTAGCTTATTCTAATCACACCATTAATTGAACATTTGGCCAAGTTCTTCCCTGTACCTGGGAGCCCCATCAACTGAGGGGCTCCCAGACAGGGGGGGTGCACCACTCACCACCAGTCCTGCAGGTGACAAGTGGTGGCAGTGTTGTCAGCTGTAGGGCTTGTAGTGGGCAGAACACTGCACCCCCTGTGAGACTCTGGAGGTGCAGGGCATCAGCAATCTGCTGTGCTGTCCCCACTGTGAACCTTATGAGGTTCAGGACTCACAGCAGTGTCAGAATCCCTACGCGTTGCTCCCACTGTCAGCTCTGCAGCTGATGTCACTGTGAGAACACTGCCCCTGTTGTGAACCTTATGGGCTGGGAGGCTTGCAGCGGAGACAGCACAGGGGAACACTATGAGCCCCATATAGAATCATACAATCAATGAGTTGGAAGGGACCTAGATAGATCATCAAGTCTGACCCCCTGCCATGGGCAGGAAGGAGCACTGGGGGTGGCAGGGGTCATAAGACTCCAGCCAGGTGCCCATCCAAGGAAGGTGAGAGCACCACCTCTCTGGGAAGCCTATTCCAGGCTCTGGCCACCCTTACCGTGAAGTAGTTCTTCCTAATATCTAACCTAAACTTATCCTCCCGCAGCTTGTGGCCATTGTTTCTGGTGACTCCAAGGGGAACAGACTTTCCCTGAGTCCCTGCTGCTGGCCCCTGATAAAGTTGTAGGCAGCCACAAGATCCCCCTCAGTCTGGTCTTGCGGAGACTGAAGAGATTCAGGTCCCTCAGCCTCTCCTCATAGGGCTGGCCATGGAGGCCCTCAACCATATGAGTGGCTCTCCTCTGGACCCTCTCCAGGTTCTCCACATCCTTCTTGAAGTGCAGCACCCAGAACTGGACACAGTTCTCCAGCAGTGGCCTGACCAGTGCCACATGGAGGGGGAGCAAGACCTCTCTGGATGCTTCCAGAGATTCACAGTGCTGGCAGTATTCTTTGTGTTTCTGCCACAAGGCTTGCAGCCTGTCATTATTACAGGTGTTCACTTTCAGCCTCTCAAAAGCACCCTTCATAGACACAAATGCTTATGCTATAGAAGGAAACCAGTAATTATCAGGAAAATCTTAACAGAGATTGGTACATTTGATCTCCAACAAACCAAAATCAGGCTCATGTACTAAATATACATAAATGTCTCTCATAAAATAAGCATTGTTTTCAATGATGACATTATTTTTAATCTTCATTGATTGCACATTACTGAAGTTTTGTCTGAGTTTGAATGAGGATTTGACCCCAGATCAAGCCTCCTGTAATAATCCTGTATTCATTACTCAGATTGCTTTCCTGGTTTTCAAATTCTCTTTTATAGTTCATGCTCACTGATTTTAGCTTCTTTACCCAGCCCCCCACCCCAGACCTTTACAGTCTCCCAGCAGCATAATGATTGGTGGGTGAGTGGGCCATGATCTGCCTTAGAAGGCATGCTGGAATGAACTATGGGAGTGTATCATCCTCCCATCTTCCATTCTCCCTCTGTATCAGCTCTGGCTCCAGCAGGAGGAGGGCAGAGCATCAGCAGCAGTGCACCATGTAGGAGTCGCTGATGTCATCTCCTTTTTTCCGTGCTGAAAATCAGAGTTTAAATGGCTGTTCGACACATGTGCCACCAGCAGATAAGGAGGTGACCTCCCTGCAGCAGTGAAACTCCAGCTGCTGCTGCTGCTCCTCCTGTTAAAACAATGCCAGTTGTCTGTTTAGGGTGGGATTTCCAAAAATGTCCTGTGCTGACTCATCTCTGCCCCCTAAAAAATTATTGTGAGTTTCTTACTGATTTCAACTAAAATAGAATTAGGCAATCTCTTGAGTGTTTTGAAAGGGAATGTCTTGACAGCTCTAAAGATCCAAATCTTCTCTTACAACCATATCAGTAGTAGCATGCCCTGAAGGGAGACCTCTTGAAGTCAGAGGATAATTCACAAGTTCATTCAATCAGTGATTATTCTGCTTCTTGCCATTACAACGACGTGTAGAGATGTCAAAGCTAGTAGAACAATGTTGTACTAAGGCAGTTGAACTACTTCCTGAACCTCAGCCAGCTTGCTTAGAGCTGATTCAGGTATTCCAATACAACTTTATATTGTGCTGTATACAAATATTGTCATGGCTGTAAGCCTTGCAGCTGGTGGGGCTCACAGTGGGGACAGCAGGAAAAAAGTGGCCCCAGCTGCTAGCCTTGTGACGTGTGAGGCTCACAGTGGCAGAAGCACAAAGAATACTGCCAGCACTGTGAATCTCTTGAAGTGTGGGGCTCATAGTGTTCCCCTGTGCTGTCTCCGCTGCAAGCCTTGCAGTCCAAAAGGTTCACAACAGGGGCAGTGGTCTCCCTGCTGCCCCTGCTGTAAGCCCCACAGTGACATCAGCTGCAGAGCTGACAGTGGGAGCAGCGCGTAGGGATTCTGACACTGCTGTGAGTCCTGAACCTCATAAGGTTCACAGTGGGGACAGCACAGCAGATTGCTGATGCCCTGCACCTCCAGAGTCTCACAGGGGGTGCAGTGTTCTGCCCACTACAAGCCCTACAGTTGACAACACTGCCACCACTTGTCACCTGCAGGACTGGTGGTGAGTGGTGCACCCCCACTGTCTGGGAGCCCCTCAGTTGATGGGGCTCCCAGGTACAGGGGAGAACTTGGCCAAATGTTCAATTAATGGTGTGATTAGAATAAGCTACAAAGTTATTATTCATTTTTATGAAATAACCTTGCAGCTTTTTGCTTATTTTATCACATCATTAATTGTCTGAATGTGTAGCTGGGTCACAACTTAATGTGTGATTGCCTGGTTAATCATGCCTTAAGTGTAACATGTAGGGAGTCCTTAGGGTGAAGTTATGCATAACACTTAGACCATTCTAAATCTGTGGAGTGTTAAGCAGTGCCAAGACATCTGAGCTAGCTCCCTCTTTGGGGGAGGGGAGAGTTGCTAGGAATGGTATATCCTGGGATTCTGGAGGGCTGGAAATTGCTTCTTTCATATCTGGGCAGAAGACTGAATTTAACCTAATTCAACCTAATTAGCATGATCCAGAGTTAATCCTCACCTGAAGCGGCATAATTTTGAGACATTCAGTCTGTGTATACATATTCAGATAATCTGGGAGAATTCTCTGATTTTTTTTTTCAACTGGTGGAAAAACGTACCCTGAGCCACATGTGAAGAGTGGAGAGTCTGCACTGCTGACACTGAAACAGCAGGGGGGTGGGGAGAACTGTGCACAAATGCCAGCATGCTGTGTAGGCTCCATTAGTCAGCCTGGGGACAGATGATAAAAATGCATAGGGCAGCCCTGATTGGCTAACCCAGACTGCCCAGGGTCAGCCTGCATTTCCCTACAGCACAATGTGGGGATGGTGAAGAGGATATGTTCTCTTCCCAGCTAGAGCAGCAGAGTCCAGTGAGTGACTCCCCCAGGCTATGGCAATGGGGAATCAATATGGAATCTTCTGTGGGGAATCTTTTATGGAATCTACAGTGGGGAATCTTTTTGGAAAGCATCTTCTCTCTTAAAATGTACAAACACTGAATCTTCAAGGCAAAACTTTCCTGAGAGTGATTTAATCCTGCTTTTTCCCAGGTTTTTTTTCTCCTGGAGCAGCCATTTTCATTTTGTGAGAAAAAAAGTTGAACATCTGCACCCTTGTGGTTTCTCCCAAGAAACCCCAAGTGCACAGACATTCAGTTTCTCAGGAGAAATTGAATGTTCGTGAGGCCACAGAAGGCACTTAGCATGAATTAATAACATTGCAGATGATCACATTTTAAGTGCCCTTGGTATGGTCGAAGCATAATAAGTAACTTTACTATAGGTCAAGCTTAGCAATGTTCTGTTGTGAAACAAACACTTTTCTGTAAGATCACTAATTCATTTGATAGCAAAATCTTTCATTCACTAAAAAAACATGATCTGGTTTGAGCCGGTGTCCTACAGGTGAAATCTCTATATATCCGTAGTAGTTTCCTGATCCCTTTATTCCCTCCTTTTAAATGTTAAACATTGGAATTTTAAATGATGTCTCCCAAAATGTTTGCTTGTCTTTGCCTGCAGGTATCTCTGTAACTCATTCTTCTTCACCAATTTAAAATTTTGGTAGCTCTCTTTGAAGTTGTTCCTTCCTACTACTTTGGTTCTTTCTGCGTTTTTGATGCCACTGCAATAGAATAAAGTGTTATTTCTCTTACATGAAACCTGCTGGGGTAGAAATATATGATTTTCAATCAGACGTAAAGTGCAACTGAATCAAAATGATGGGAAATTAGGGCCCACAAATCCACTGAAAACTGTCCTTGACGTACTCAGGAAGTTAATTGTACATATATATTTCAATATGCTATTTTGTAGAAGTGGCCTATTTGTTATGTCTTTAGAGTTATAAGGGATGATGTTCTCATTTATGCTGGTTTAAATCTAGATGATCCTGCCGATGTCAACATAGGTTGTTCTCACAGCAGTAACTGGCATGCAGTTTTTAAATTAAGCACTTCCATTTTAAAGGAACTCTATGAAATGGCTCTGTTTGGCATCTGTCCTTGCTGATAGGCAAGGATAAGATGAAGTTATGAGCTAAGTTAAGTTATTATAGCCGCAGTATTAATACTGTATGTTATGCAGAATGAGGAATAGGACTAATGTGGGTGTGACAGAGAGCAGTCTCCAGGGCCTGGCGCCGCACTGGCCCACCCACCTGTCTGGGGCAGTCTGCCTGATCTATGCTGCCATGCCTTGTTAAAATACTAGTTATAATAACATGGGGAGCTGCCCACACTATGTCCCAATATCTAGGGGTTCACTCATGACTCCTACCTTCCCTTATCATGCTCCATGCCTTGCAGATGTTTCTCCCTGTGGTTGGCACTCTTTAAGTAACTCTATCTTTTCATCTGGGCTGCTTCACACTCTCAGCCCCTCACCTGGGCTGCTGCGCCTCTCTCTGGGCACCTCTTTGTGCCCCTCTCTCTCTGGGTTCTGCCCAGCTCCTGTGCCCTCTTTTCTGAACACTAATGTGGCCTCCAAACCTCCCCTTCTAGCCTCTTCCTGGTCCTCCAGAGTCAACAGTACCTCAAATACAAGCCCTTGGGCTATAACATAATGACTCCAATGAGGCATGTGTTCTGTCTCTTTAAGAGTGTAAAACTTCCACTTAAGAGAACACAACTCTAAGCCCTGGGTAACTTAGGCTCCTGGTTCTTATAGGTAGTAACATAGGTAGCATCTAGTCTCAGGTAACTTGCTTGGGCAGAGGCTCCTTTCCTTGGCAGTTGCTAAACAGAAAATGTCTCTGCCAGCTCCAACCCTAGGTTTATATTTTTCCAGCGCCCTGCCTCCTCCTGATCAGCTGACCTCCTGCAGGTGAGGCCAATTACCCTATTAGCCTGTTGCTTAGGCAAGCCACAGCTGTGGAGCTCTGCCTAGCCCTCTGAGCAGGCTGGCCAGGCTGATTCCACCTTTTGAAGTAGTAGGCACATCTTGGTGCCCTGCTACAGTGGGCAGTAATGTGTATAATGATACAAAGGCAAAATAATTTTTGGGAATGGTGCCTATGCTAGAAAGAAAAGTATTAAATATAGAGTTGTTATGAATATTGCTTAATTAAAGAAAACTAGAGACAAAGTTTGGATCTATATTCAAATTTACCCAGATTTCTGTTGTTTTGGATATATATTTGGATGACAGTCATGGTTTAGTGCCCTGCCCCGCTCAAAATATATTGATTCATACATTCTAGCACCATTAAGCTAAAGATCCAAAATATATTATTTTGAAAAATAGAATCAGAGTTATTAGTGGGTAGTTTGATTCCTTTGTGGATAAGTTAAGGAAAAGTAAGCACTTTAACATCAAAATAGAGAAAACACCAAGATGTTCGGATACCACATTTAGCATTCAAAGAATTACTATGTGAGCACATCTCATGCCTGTTGGTAGAATGGGTTAATCTTGTTTTATTTACCACCTTTACTACAAGCTTTGCCAAAAGTATGGATTCACCTAGTACCATCTGCTGTTTTCATCATGTACTTCACTGAAGAGATGACGCATCAGAATTTAAATTTCTAATTCACATTTTGAAATGTAGTGATATCTTTATTATATTTTGAGATTGTATTTTAAACATTTTATATTTTTACTGGTTGGCTGTTTCCTTCTCTTACCTACAGTTCAGTTAGTTTTGGACATGAGAGAAGAACCTAAATAGGCAAGGCAGCAAATGAAATTGCAGAATATTGAAAAGGTCAAAGCAGCAACAGCACATGATAATAATTTAAAAAGTACATGAAGTATTTGAATTTTAATATGCCATTTTTGTGATGGCCATTGGAAAGAGCACAACAAATTACACCAAATAAATCTATAAAGACAGGACTAAAAACGGAGAGTTTAAACTTAACCCATTCCTGAAAACATAATAATTTTGTATCCTCCCAAAAATCTATACTTGAATTGCCAGGAGGAATCACAGCATGCATTTGTCCTCAATATATGTATTCTCCTCCAGGTTAGCAGCTTATACAATATTTAAAAGTGCCTTGACATCTGTGTGGCCAGGGTATTATATACTTACTAATGGACACTGCTCCAGAGTTATAGATTGCATTTACATTTACATTTGAAACTACATTATGGAGGGAAATATCTGATGGGTCAAACTATTTACCTTGAGACAAATTAAAGAGATTTGGCTTTGAAGTCCAAACTGATAAAATAATCCCATATTTTACATAAACCTGACATTTCAGTGACTTACATATGCTTGCTAATCTCATCGTTCTAAATTCTTTTCCTTAGCTGTTTGCATTTACGTTACAGGTAAAAAATAAGCAATGGAAATGTTATTTCTTTATGAACACTCAAATGCTACAAACAGGAAGTGATAAGGTCAGGAAAATGCCACAGGCCAAATTATTATAAGGAGAATGACTAAAAGTACTGCCAATTGGCCCTGTCAAGAGTCATTATGCCTATATAGTGCATAACACTTCCAAAGGCTGCTGGGAAGTGAAGAGTGAAGTCTGGCCAGTAGAGCTTGTTATGGTGTTAAGCATGTAGCCAGAACTACGTGTAAAAAATACCTTCTATATGTTGTAGAGTATACAGGAGCAAGGTTTCAAGCAGCACTAACTAGCAGTCTCTTGTGTGTCCTGAATTTATATTCAGGTTATAGCTGCTTTTGAACAAGAACTGTAAAGGAATAGGGTTCCCTATACACATAGTGCCTCCCTGCAAGCCTAGTTGTAGCTTAGTCCCAACTGGTTGCTTTTACAATCAATGGGATGTCATTTTTTTATTAGAATATATCTAATATCTAGTACAGGGTGGGCCATTATTTGGGCTAGAAATCACTTAAGGAATTTTGGTGAGCTGTTGAGGGCTGATGAGGGATGCTGACCCAGCCTGCCCCCCCCACTCAAATCACAGATATTTACACTGGCATGATGGGGGGCAGAGGTGGGGGGGCTGGGGAGATGCCAATTGATCCTATCCAATGCCATCCACCTTGGACCGACCACCAGGGGCGCTGGATGGAATAGGTGGACAGGTGGGAAGAGTCCACATGGAGACCAACCCTGGACCCTCCTGGGCAGATTGCACTTGACTGAGTGGTTGGATGGGGCCACAGGTGGGAGGGGAGTGGTCTGGGAATGGGATGGGTGGCTGGGGCTGGGTCCGGGATTGTGGGATCACTCCTCCCTGTGGAAGTGGCACCCATCACAAATATGTGCAGGGAATGGATAGTGGTTCTCCCTTAGGCCCCAGCCCCACACTGTCACTGCCTCACAATCCTGGCCGTGCACCCATCCTGCTCCTAGACACTGGTTCCTGCCCACTTGTAGTGCCATCCCATCTGCCTAACTGAGACTGCCTGCCAGTGAGCATCTCCATGGGGACCCTGCTTGCCTGCCTACTCACTCCAGGCCACGGTGCCTGGGCAGTTGGGCCAGATCTGGTGGCAGTGGTAGAGACACTGGCAGTGACAGTCAGAGTGAGCAACTGTCTCAGGGGCTTCCAGGAAGCTGAACCTGGCCACTGTGCTGCCCCTGCCCTGCCACGGCACAACCTGTCCCCACAGAGTACAGCTCCTGGCATGCCCAAGAGCCACTCATGGGGATTGGGCAGGCTGTGTTTTGTGGTGGGTGGTACCTCCATCCCCAGAGGTGGCAGAACCAGCTGCACCCAGCTGGGAGGCTGACCCAGCATTGGCCCTCCAGCACAGCTATTTACACTGGCATGGCAAGGGGCTGGCTGGTGGCTGGGGAAATGCCAGTTGATCCTATCTGGCCCCATCCACCCTGCACTCACCACCAGGGGTGCTGAACAGAATGGGTGGGCAGGTGGACAGGTGTAGCAGGGCACTAAGAGGTGCCTGCTCCTTTAAGGCTGAAGCAGCCTCGCCAGGGAGCTCTGCAGGCCAAGCAGTGCTCCACAGCAGCAGGTTGCCTGGGTAACAGCCTATGGGGTGGGTAATTGGACAGCACCTGCAGGCATCACATGACTGGAAGGATTCAGGGTTTGGGGCATATAAGCCCCCGTGCTGGAGCTTGCAAAGAGACTCTCTCTCTGGCAATTGCAAGGGCAGGAGCTCTAGCATGAGGAAGCTACCTGAGACTTGGTGCTGCCTGCTTTACTGTCCATGTGCTGTGAGACTTCAGAAGCTGTCCAGGTATCTAGGGCCAGGGGCATGCTGCCCTAAGGCTAGAAGTTTGTCCCCTTAAAGGAGTATAGCACTGTTGTCATTGATAATGTTTAAGTTATACCCTAGGGCCTTATGCTAGTGTTTCTGTTTCCCGAAGGACTGGGATGAGGCTATAAGGGGAGGCTTGGAGGCCTCACTAGTGCCCCTTGGTGTAGAACACAGCACCAGAGGGGCGCCAAAGTGATAGATAGTAGTAACATCTGCAAGACTTGGGACATGATAAAGGGGAGGTTAGAGTCATATGTAACCCCTAGGCAGCAGGGTATTAAATGGGCAGCCTTCCACCTGAGTGACATCATAATCATTATCATCAAGGTGACAGGTGAGAGAGGTGGGTGGTTAGCCCAGACAGGTGGGCAGGCCAGCATTTGAACAGCCCCAGGATGGTCCCCTGTTACAACAGGGTCTCCATGGATACCAGCCTAGGGCCCCATGGGCAGGGCACACTTGGCTAGGTGGCTATGCCAAGGCTCAGGCTGTTCTTCATACCTGGGCTGGTTTGGGCCAAGGAACCCACTGTGGGCCATATACAATCACCGGTTTCAGCCCATGGGCCAAATTTTGCCACTCCTTCCCCCAGGTCTAGTACATGCTAATCATCAATATTCTACCACCCTTACTTTTTTTGAGTTGAGCAGTGCATTATTTTCTAGACAAGTGATTCTCAACCAGGGTGCTGAAGCAAAAATGCTGCGGTTCGTTTCTCGGGAGGCGAAGAACTCTCAGACACACTCTATTAGCAACACAAAAGGTATATTTGCAAATAGGGTCGGAGTGAAGACAAAAGACCACTCTGCCCCCGAGGGAAACTTCTCAGCGGGCTTTATCCCCTCTCTCCTGGGCACGTGTGCAAAAGCAGGAACTCTTACAACTCATTTCCGGTTCATACAAACATATATGAAATGACGTCACGTCATCCGTCGCATGTGTATTATAATTAACTACTTAAGTATGCGGGGCGGATAGGCTTATATGCATTAGCTAATTACGCATGCTTAGAAAGCTCTTTAGGTCGTTAAAAGTTCAAACCCTTTCTCTGTCAAGGACACGATCATTAAAAATTGCAATTACTCTTATCTGCATGAGAAAACTAAGGAGTTTTCTTTTACTGTAACAAAGAGATAGTAAATTTGCAAAACAAAGAGAGTGATACCTTAATACAAAGAGCCCTTGGTAGTTTCTCCTCCACCCCCTCCTCCCACCAGGGAGAGCTGCCAGCTGTGCTGTTCTAACAACACTATTCATAATGCATTTTTAATAATATTTCTAACAGTGCCATGCTTGGGGTACCTTGAGTTCCTTCAAGGATGCCCTGGAGTATCACACAATGTTAGCACTGTTAGGTGTACAAACATGATTCATGAGATAAACCTGGGGATTTCAAATAGGAATCCTTAGTGTTAATACCATTCTGCCATGTTGGGGTCTCTCTGAGTTCTTAATGAGTCCTTAATAGATGCTCTTTTATTTTTCTGTAGTCAAAAACTGCAGGAAAACTAAGAGCTGGTGTTTTCTGGGGAGTGCTTTGAGTCTAACTAGGGGTGCCTCTACTCCCAAGACCTGATGTTTAGTAAAAGTAGAAACTGATTGGGCATGTCTTGGATTGCTGCTCTTGGTTTCTTACACTGCCTTTTTTGGGAAAACATTTCAAGGCTGTTTCCTTTCCTACTACATATTTCTTATCTATTAATCTATCCTGTAGTAAAACTTCAAGAATGCTGGGAAACTAAATCCTTTCTGCTAAGAGATTTCTGGATAAATTTTCACCTGGACCCAAGTTGTATGGAGCTGCAAACTTCTGGGCTCATTTTATTTCCAGATGATTTACATACAAGTTCATTCTGTGTTTTATTATTCAATTTCTGCTTCCAAATTATGTATCTCTGTGTTACAGGTAAGTTGCATAACTTCCCAAAGCACTCACTTTTTAATGGTATAGTGGTTTATAGAGGTAGATTTTAATAGCTAAGCTCCTTAAACAAAGGTTGTGTTGCTATCAGTTTTATTTGGATCATCTTTTTGTCCATTCTCCAATTACTTACAGCTAGGGATACCACTTTTTGCTATTAACTAAAATATAAAATGGCCAGATCGATACTGGGGAAAACTGGAATAGATCTGTTCAATGGATTTATATCAGCCAAAAATATTTACTAAAATCACTAGTGACAATGTCATCCATATATAGTATTGTGCAATCCTAACAATCACTTGTTTTACAATATCAATTATACATGAAGCTCTTCACAATTTCTAAATGTAATTCAGATACTAGTTTACTTAAAAGCAATTTTATTCAGTTAATTGCTTCAAAAAATAAAAAAAAATACTAACTGTGGCAATCAATATCTGGATGTGAGCAATGGTGAATCACATTTAAGATAAGTTGTGTTATATTTTCTTACAGAAGATCAAGCAGGCTCTCTAAAGGAAAGGAAAATGACGTAAGGTCATCATCCCAGGCTCTTTGAGGATAAAAACAGTGCCAGGTGCTCTGAAGAAATTTAAGTCAGTGGAGATTTTTAGTGCTGACTTTATAGAAGAGATTTTATAGGAACAGAATTTTAGAATTTGAATACTGCAAGAAGAAAAATGCATATGGAGTCCCAACATATGGAGTCCCAACATTGGATTCTCAGAAGATGCTTCTACTGTTGAAGATCATCCTTTGAGGTAAGGATGAGTTGGGAAGTCTGCTTAGTGAATGAAAATGCTATACTGAGTGGAGAGAAAGGGGGAATGGGGCAGGACTCAATATATCAGTGATCTTAGTCCTGAGAGGAGTTGCCATACTCTATAACCTGGAATTAAAGATCTAGGGCATTAACGAAGAGTAAGTAGACTTTTATATGGGGCAGATACCAAAGCATGGAGCAGACTCAAACTCAAAAGTACTTAATCTCAGGTAATCTCTGGGGAGAAAGAGACTTTAGGGAACACAGTGGCCTCAGTTTCCCCTATAAGTGTTAGAGGTATTGGTAGAACAAACACATGCTTATCGTGAATGGGTAGAGTGACTGGAGGTGGGTAACTTGGCACTTACCCCAGGAAGAGCAGGCACTTACCCCATCCTAGGTAACAGATATAAGGACCAGGCTATTGGTTATTCTGAAGTGTGTGCCAGGGTGGAATGAGGTGCAGTTTAATTGGAACTGGTATCTTTCTGTGAAAAAAAGTTTCTGTTTTGACTAACTAATATCTTCCAAGGAAAAATAGTTTTGTTAGAAAATTCCCAAGCATACTTCAGAATAGAGCATTTAGTGTCCTGATAGCTGTGGGCTTCTAAGGCAATCATTATCCATTTCTATAATGGCTTTAGAAAGCACATTAGCATCTAATGTGATTTAGCTTTTTCAGAAATGTTCATCCTCAGCAAAGCAGTACTTCTTTTTTCCTTGGCCATACATAGAGTTCAGTGCTGAAGGTACAGGCTCACTCAGCAGTTCACCAGATCTGACTTTTATTTATGGTTCTTTTCCATACAGTTCATTTATTCATACCAATTCTTGGATGAAGTTCACATTCCAGAACTTGTTTTTTAAAGCTCTGATCAGCTTAACTCTGACAAACATTTTTCCTTTCTGTTGATCCTTCCTCACTTTTGCCTTGTTTTCCCTGGGATTCCCTCTTCCCCACATTTCTTTACATTCCTTCAACAGCTTACTTCCCATGATCAGAATACCAACAGTTATTGTGTGCCAACCATCCTCCATCTTCTCTAAACACTTCCTCAAACATTCACTTTGCTTTAGCTGTTGTTTCTATTGCCTGTCCCATGCTTGCTCCCCTGTATTGTGTAACCTTCTTCTGTATTGGACCTCTTTATTAGAGTTTATTAGAACTCTGTGTTTTTATGGCTATGTTGTAACATAGCCATTTTTAACACTGGAGCTTCCTTTCACTTCTTCCATGTGTGTTTGTTTTACTGCCTGCATTGTTCATTGCGATGCCTTGGGAGCATAGGATGTAACTTTAAAAAACATTCTCTTCATTTCCATGAGACAAGATTTCTGAGGGTTATGTCGTTTATAACACCAACTGCATAGGGGGATATCTCCCTGCCATTTCTTTCATTTAAAAAAAAAAAGGGGAAAAAAAAGGATTGTTCCTTTATATACAGTCCTGGGTAATGGAAGAGGTGAACTGGCCCAGGAAGCATACAAGAAGCATTATGTCAGAGGTGTAAATGCACTGCTCTTATGGTAGAGGGAGAGAGTAATTTGCAATGTCTCTTTTCAGCAATGCCCGTCTAATGGACAAAACTTAGTTACACCTCTTTCCTTTCTAGTACCCATTCCTTTGGGGAGTGTTCACATTGGAATGGACACATAAAAGGGCTGCTAGGATTATTAGTGGAAGGGAAAGACAATGCTAAAATAGCTTGGATCATTTAGACTTGCAGAACAAAATCTGGGAGAGGAACCAATTGCTTACTGTAAATATAGCAGGGAGTCAACAACAGCAAAGGAGAAATGCCTTTTAGATTAAACAACCTGTGTTGGAACAAGAACTAATGGGTATAAAATTGTCAAGAAATAAATTTAGAATGGAAATTGGGAAGTGATCAGGGTCTAAAACAGCTTCCCACTTGGGAGTAGCAGGAGCAAAAAACCTAGCAAGCTTCAAGTCATGGAGTATTTGAGCCCAGTTTTTCTCCTGCCCAGCCAGGGGGTCAAACTTGAAGATCTACAAGGTTCCTTCCAACCTGACTTCTATGATTCTATGAAGATGGAGCTTGATTAGATTACGAATGGGTCTGGATGACATGGTTGCCTGCCAAAGCAAAGGACTGAATTTTCTGACCTAGGATGTCCCTACCAGTCCCATATGCCAGCACAAATATCTGGTAATCAGTTCTTAACCATATTACAGGCACTGGGAGCTATGTTCTGGGCAGCTATACCAGGGCTAGGAAAGGGTATGTGGGGAGGGAGTCTTTTCACTCATTTTTTCTCCCACTAATTACAATTTAGCTTTAAGATTTTAATAAATAATTATTTCATTTCTATTTTTCACTTGGGCAAAACTCTCACTCACTTCACAAGGAGATCTATAGGAATCAGGAGATCTGAATTGGTTCCCACTCAATAAACTCATTTTACTGTGTAGTGGAATGTGCAATTCACATGAATATTAATTCGATATAGTTTTGGGTGGATGAAGACAGAGTCCGATACAGATGGGCCATTAATGTGAGCTTCGATTAAATTTCTGTGCATTGTAATGGGAATTTACACCTATGTGTGATGTATTTACTAGTTTATTTTAGTGGGAGGTAAATTAATTCAACAGCAACTCAGAGTTCAAAATATGGAGATTCTCTCCATTAATATATTTTCAGTCTATTGGGAGGGTAGGAAATGTACTTTACTATATGGTGTGTTGTTCTGTTTGGTACGGGAGATCAATATAAAAGATTTTGGATTTCAAAGAGGATGAGGAACTAGAAATGAATACTTTTTTCATCTTCTAATCACCTCTCATTTAGCTAGTTTAAGTTAAGATTAGGCAATGTAGTAAATAAAGTCCAGATAAAAAAAATAAGGACTTCAATACTTAATATGCAACTTAGGTGGAGTTTAGGACTAAGTACAGACAGTGAAAAAGCCCGAGGCTGAATTGATTCAGTCTTGCAGGTTAGTCTATGCTGAAGAGATTAAATTTAAAAATCAAATGAACAGACATTTACCTTTGATCCAGAAAACGCAGCTGCATGCCTGCAGTGGCTCAGGCCAGAAGCTGGGGAGCACTAGAGCACAGCTCTCTGACATATAGCCAGCATGGGCTGCATGTTCGCTTCCTCCTCTGGCTACTGCTGAGATTGCTGGGATTTGTGGTGCAAAATCACAGCAGCAAGACTCTGCAGGGTTGCTTATCACTTCCTCTTCCTGTTTCTAGGTGTCTCTGGGATTTATAGTTGTGGCAGACCACAGGTTGTGTCTGCCACTTTAAGAGGTTTGAGCAGGCTGTAAACCAGCCACCTTCCTAACGAGCAAAAAACTCCTATACAATGTGAAATATGTGTGTGTTAGGGCTCTGTGAAGCTTCAGTCCCTGATTTGATTCGGTGGAGATTCAGCCCGATTCAGTGGCCAAATCTCTGAATCCGAATTGAATCAAGAGACCCTTTATCGCTCCAAATCAAATCAGAACCCTCTGAATCAATTCAGAATGATTCAGTGATTTGGACATAGGCACAGCTTTAAATGTTTTTTATACATACCTCAAGGTACCAGGCAGCTCGTGAATGCTGTGATTGTGGGGCAGATGGAGCATCCCACAGGAGCACAGGGAGGCTCCACAGTGCACTTGGCAGCAAACTCAGAAGTGGACCAGGAGCACTTCCAGTCTGCTTCTGGGTCCTCCAGAGAGTGTGTTAGGGGACCCCCCGCACTCCCCTGGCTCAGTGACTGGTACCTCCTGAGTCTGGGGGGGCACCCGGAGTCCCCCCATGGCTGATTCCCAAGCCAAGGGGATGGGGGAGCCCCCAGCACACTCAGCAGTGGGCCCAGAAGTGGACCAGAAGTACTTCCAGTTTACATCTGGGTTCACTGCTGAGCATGCAGGCCCCCCCCCCCCACACTCCTGTAGGATGCTTCATCTGCCCCAGCATTGCAGCATTCACAAGCTGTGCCTTGTACCTCGAGGTATGTAGAAAAAATATTTAAAGCTGTGTCTATGGCTGAATCGCTGATTCTCTGAATGGCATCGAATCTTTAGATTTGGATTTGGCTGAATCAAATCAGGGACAATGATCCGAATCAATTAGCTGAATCACTATCCCCAATTTGGGACGAATCCAAATCCAAACTGAATATGGCCCGTTTTGCACAACTCGTGTGTATGTGTGCACATGTGTATGTGTATGTCTGTGGGGTATGTGTGTGTGTGTATACATACATACACACACACGTTTCACATTGTATCAGAATGTTTTGCTATACCCAGAAAAAGGATACTTCTGAAAATAATGCATTTCAGTTGTTAAATATTTAAAGGTAAGTAGATGCTGCCGACTCCAATATTTTATTTGAACAAATCTGAAGCCACTGGGTTTCACTTTGTTTTATATCACAACCAGAACTGATACAGGCTACTCCAAAGACTGGCAAACTTTGACTTCTCTTTTCAAATATGGATTTGATTGGATTGTAACAAAACATAATAACCATGGCACTTTTACTCAAATACAGGTGATGATAATGCTTCCCTTCCCCATTTTTGTTTGTGTAGGAAAAGCAGGCTAATAGCTGGAACATTTGCTCATGAAGTGGGGCATTTGGGTTCAATGCCTTCCTCAGCCTGAGCCGAATTCAAAGCTGCCTCTTCAGAAGAATGCTTCAGCCACTAACTAAGCTCAAGCAAGATAAGGGATGGGAGCATTGTTCACCATTCCCATTGAAACTGTGACCCTACAGAGAAAGGAAGGGAAGATTCATAGAGTCAAAGAGAGGATAAGTAAGAGGGCACATGAGGTCACATGTAGCTTAGTAAGGAGGTTGTTTTCCTGGGAGAAAGTGTCCTGAGTTTATCCCCTGCTCCAGGGAATTCTTATGCATTTTGCACTCGCCATTGGATAAAACCAAGAAATTATGCTGAGACCATGGACATTCATTTCTACAAAATGCCACAACTTCAATCAGAGAGGTGGAGAGCACCTCCTGTGAATCTACCTATGCTGTGGTGACTTTAACACTTTTCTGGCACATGATAAATGAGGGTTTGATTCCCTGACTTGAATGTGAACCTATGTACCTTATTTTAAACATGTCTAGTCCAAGGAACCACCTGTGTGCTTAGTGTTTGGCGTATACATTACATAAATGGGGCCTTTAACCAGGTCTTGTGCCAAAGAAGTTATCACTGCCAATACCTTTCTGTTGTAGCTTTACAGCATGCATATTGAACTCTTCTTCTTTTTCCCTCTTCACATTTTATTTTTACTGTTTACTACTGGCTAAAATTAATATGGAATGATACCCTTTTGAGTGTGAACACTCAAGTATTATAGTCCGTTACTAAAGCTTAATGATCGTAGGACTTGAAGACTTTTTTTTATTGGCTGAAGAATCCATAAGCTATGAAATCATTTTTTTTTGGAGAGATGAAGTTTATACCTTTTCTTAATAACCCTTTGCATAGCAGATATATTTATTTCCTAGTACACACAGGATGAAGCACAAAAGTGCTGCCTTTTAATGTTCTATTCCACAGACTGTTGCTCAAATGATACATTCCCATCTTGCAGAGCAGCCTCAACCCAACAGAACTTTCTTGCCCTTAAGATCGTTTCTATCACCAGTCCTCCTGGGAAATATGAAACATCTTAACAAAAAAACCCATAACATCCTGCTCACCATCAGACATCTTGGAGGTAAATAGACTGCTCCAAATTTTATCCAAGCCTAATTTGCATAAAAATGAATTTTTCCAGCCAGGAACTGATACCAGCCTCCAGCTGTCCTGTGCAATATGAATCTTCATTTCTACCTGGGAGAAATGTTACAATCTTTGCATTCTCCTTTGCCTGAGGAAGGGCTCATGAACCCAAAAGCTTGCATATAGATTTTTTTTGCAACTGTCTAGTTGATCTAATAAAAGATATTGCCTCTACCACACTGACTACATTTCCATCTAGATGTTTAGGAATCAAATAAATTTTGTGACTGAAATTATTGAATACTTTTCATCCCAAATGTGAAATAAGCTAGTGTTGTGTTATGTGAAGAAGGTTAGTATGAAAGGCTTCCTTTTAAGGATGATCTAAATGTTAAAAAAATCAAATAACAAGGCACAAAGGGTGCTTGCGTGAGTCTCAAAATTGGCCTTTAAAGAAGCTTATTTGCCCTTTTGCACCGCTTTAATGAAATTGCTGTTTATACCTGAAACAAAGTATTTTGTTTTAATTTTGTCATGCTGTACATGTGTGGCAATGTATTTTGCTTTAAATGACTTTGTTACTTACAATTGAATGTGTTTTACTTTGCTATTTTAGTTTTCTATGTAATGAATTGCAACAGTGTACTTGGGGGCTGGAAGCCTGGGCATGCTTGGGAAGCCTGAGTCTGGTGGGCTTCCAGCTTCCTGTGCACCATTCCCATCGCCTTCTACCAGTGAACCCCCACTGCCCTCCGTCTGTCTTCCCACACTGCACCAGGGGCAAGCCAGCCCATTCCTGGGAAGTCCCAGGTGGCAGGGATGGTGCACAAGGTGTTGGAAGCCCACCAAGCCCAAGCTTCCCCAAGCATGCCCAGGCTTCCAGTACCCCATGCACCGTTGGATCCAGTAGGCGCTGCCTGTGACCTGGGGCAGCACCCATCCTCTAGGGGCCCTGGGGGATGCCACTGCTGCAGGGGGAAGCACCATCCCCTCCCCCCACCCAAAGCACAGGGGCTGCATGACTCAGCAAAAGCTCATGCAGATACGCTTTGCTGAGGTGGGGGGAAGTGACAAGGGGCCTACATTTTTTCCCCCATGGCAGAGCCCGCCCACCTCTTCTATAGCTGGGGGGCAAGCTGCCAGTGGGACAAGCAACCCCTAGCCTGCAGGGGCCCCCAGACCTTCCCTTCATGGTGGTGGTGCCCCCCAGGCAGCACCCATCCACTAGCACCCCACCCAGGCAGTTCCAGGGGGTGCTGCCACCTTAGAGAGAGGCACCAGGTCCCCTTTCAGGTCAGGGGTTGTGTGGCCTGGCAGCAGCTTGTGTGAACTCTGCTGGGGGGGGGGGGGGAAGAAAAAACTGGTGAAGGGCCTGAACTTTTCTTTTCTTTTCTCCCAGAGCCTGCCCACCTCTTGTGTGGCCAGGGTGTGAGCTGCTGGCAGGGCTTGAGTTGTGGGGGACCCTGGTCCTTCCCTCCATGGCAGTGGTGTCCCCAAGGCACCACCCACTCACTAGCAGTCCACCCAGGTGGTCCTGGGGGGCATTGCCACCATGGAGGGAAGGTCCAGGGCCCCCTGCAGTTCAGGTCCCACCGTCAGCTTGCCCCCCTGGCTGCAGGAGAGGTGGACAGGCTCGGGGGCAGGGGGGAAGGGGGAAAAAAGTGGTGAGGGACTTGATCCTTTTTTTTCTCCCCTGGCAGAGCCTACCTGCAGCAGCAGGGCAGGGGGATGAGCTGGGGGGGGCTGTCACTGTTCGGTTACAGCGACAGAAGTCCCTAAATTGAAACAGTTAATTGCAACAATTAAAAGACCACCATTTCAATTTAGGGAGAACTAAACCCCCATCAAATGTACAAACAGCCAAAATGTTTATTGTTATATTTAAGAGTGTCTAAATGTCTCCTGTTAATATACAAACTCCCACTGAGTTAATTGGGAGCTGGGTCACCCACATGCAACTGTATCTGGCTCTGCTCACTGGTAGAATGCTACACAAAGAGCAAATAGTGATGGCCAGGACAGAGAGTAACTCTATAGGCACCTTCCTAAAGAGCAAAAACCTCCTATACAACGTGGACAGTGTGTGTCTGTGCGTGTGTGTGTTGACTTGACAAGCAAAACCAACACTTGGGATCAGCAGTATCGGGTTTATTAGAGGAGGGTGTAATTATTCAAACATAAAACAAATACAAGAAACTAAAGCAGGTACAAGAAACTTGACAATGGGACTTGGTTAATCACAGAAGCAGGACTGAAGTAAACAAAACCAGTGTAAAAATAGCACAAAATAGCAAAAATCTGAATATAAAACAATACAAGATAGCAAAATTAGTGATACATAGCCTAAAAGAGGCTTATCTATCTATCTATCTATCTATCTACTGTAACACATTGCAATGCACAGACTCATTTCCTTAGCTTAACTTACAAAAGATTTATCCTAGACCTTATTTCATATAAGAATGCGGGGGAAGATAGAGGGGGAAAAGAGAAAAATAGAAGAGGATAGGGGAAGGGAAGGAAGTGTGGGGTCTTTCTGATACATGTGTATGTATCTGTCAATACACATTCCACATTGTATAGGAGTTTTTTGCTATACCCAGAAAAAGAATACTTCAGAAAATAATGTATTTCAGTTGTTATCAAATATTTAAAGGAAGTAGATGCTGCTGACTCCATTTTCTTTGAACAAAAGGAAAGTGAAACATATCTGAAGCTACTGGGTTTCACTTTGTCTTATATCACAACCAGAACTGGCACAGGTCTACTCCAAAGACTGGCAAACTTTGACTTCTCTTTTCAAATATGGATTGTAACAACTAGAGACTATCCCCCATGAAATGTGGAGATCCAAATCGTCCTGTTTCTGCTAGCTTAAGAAATATATTTAATAATGAACCCTAATTTTACTATAAAGTAAGAAACAACCCACCAATACATAACTGAACACTGCATAACTTCTGGGATTATTGAAACTTAGATATGGGTCTTGCAACTTGAGACTCTTTACAGTATAAAAAAGGCAAACCCACTTGGATTTTGTATCATCTTCAGTTTTGTTCTGCATATCTAGTAAGCAGCAATTTGCATGCACCACAAGATGTGCACAGTTTCTTGCAGGGTCACCATAGGGATCTGCATTTTACAAGATGGCCCAATCTGTCATTGTGAAACAGCATCTGATGAACTTTTTAAATACTTCTTATTGCAATAAATGTAATGCTGAGACGAGATCATTTATACATTATGTATGGTAATGCCTCAAGAACATCATTAAGGAAGAAAGTCAGACAGGAGTGAAGTAGAATATTATGAAATCATTTTGGATTAAATTCAATTTCATCACTTGGGGGAGACCACCTGCTACTTTGGTGAACAATCTTATTACATCATTAAACGTATATTTCTGCCATTCTTTAGAAAAAGTGTTCCTGTGATTGGATTAAGCCATCTTTGCCTGCTCTGTATTTATGTATATCATCTTTGTTCATATTTTTTCTGAGAGAAAACTATAGCTACAGTATGCTCTAGGGGGACAGTAAATGAATTTTTCAGGACTTTAGAATCCAATTTTTTTCTTTCTTCCTGTAGCACCACAGATAGGTGATCTTTGAGAATAGTCATGAATTTCATCTGCAATTAACATCTATGTTAGAATTCCCTGAAAGTTTACTTTCCAGCTCAGTTCCTCCTCCTGTGTCTATACAAGCATTTCTTACTTTTCCAACACCCAAATGATTTATTTTCTTAAAAATGAGATAAGATTACTGTGTAGCAACAGAACAGTTACCTATTATGTTATGTGCAAAACCTAAGCACTTTAGAGCAAGGAAAGGTGATGAATAGTTAAGGACACCATAAATCTTTCTCTGCCCACAGCAGGACAGCTTCTTGGTTTCATGTACCGTAAGCTGCTGAAAAGCTGCCCCAAAGTAGGTAAGCAAGGTTAGCTTTTCCACCAGTGTAATGCATGTGTTAAGCCTTTGACAAGGTAGGGAAGAGAAGGGGCATGCCAGAGTCATGCCATCAAGGGGCTAGGCACAGTACACAGTGCTCTGCCTGATCCCCAGACTCCAAGGAACTGAAGAAGATGGTGTACCTTACAGAAGCATTTATGGCATGAGCTTTTGGCCTAACTAGTGTGGGTTTGAGGAAATTGAAAGGTGTCTTTATAACATGTCTGCACTGTTGAAGGACCATGCTAAGGAGCTGAAGGATCATGCTAAGGAGTGAAGAATGGTATGTGTAATCCATGGGTACTCCGTCCTAAAAGCACGTAATGTAACAACCCCGTATATGTTCTGTTAGAAGGGTGCTAAACCACCAGCCGGTGGGCCAGCCCAGCCCAGCCCAATGTCCAGTGCCACTCAGCTCACAGGTCTCCCCACAGGTCCAGAAATTTAGCAGTGAGATAGTGGTGGCACTGCTCTCCCAGTGCCAAATTTCCAGACCTGTGGGGAGCCTCAGGCTCTGAACATGGAATTGGGCACCTGAGCCCAGTGCATAGTCAGGTAGGGGCAGTGCCGGGCCTCCAGGGACCATAGTTCATAGTTTCATAGTTTCGTGGTTTCTAGGGTTGGAAGGGACCTGAGCAGATCATCTAG
>NW_017728910.1:42018336-42020665 GCF_001723895.1 Crocodylus porosus
CTTGTAAAGCCGTGCCAGGGGACTTGCAATGACCTCGGCCAGTTCCTTTAGAACTCTAGGGTGGAGATCATCCGGACCAGCTGACTTGAATACGTCCAACCCCTCCAGAAGCTCCCTAACTAAATCCTCGCTAACCCATGGCCCATGCTGGGTATGAGGGGGGTAGTGTCAGGCCCCAGGGCCCAGTGCTGATGTGAGGCTTGATCCAGCCTGTAGGCTAGTCTCATCCCACTTACCTGTCCTGTAGGGCCAAAGGTTGAGCACCACTGCTCTATTAGATCTGTCTTGAGCCTGGTTATTGGTATGTGCATAATGCCACACTAGGGGCAGCTACATTATATTCTCTGGGATGTGATTTATACAGCATGAATGTGTATTCTTATTAGAGTTCTTTGCTCCCTTTAGCTGTGGCTTGGCCGTACTGAGTTTCCAGCCCATTGTTTTGGCTAGTGTAAAGAATACTTCACCTCAATGCAACAACCTTAACTCTGATCTTTGTTTAAATTTATGGTTTTATGGGACACTGTTGAGTGGAAAATTTATTCAGTTAAATATATTTATTAATTGACAAGATCTGTTTTCATAAAAATACTTACCACAGCTATTGAATAAAGTGAATTAAACTATTAACATATACAGTAAAATATATATGCAAGTAGACTGAACATGGGGTGGTTCTTTGCTGCTTTCAGCAGATGAAAGGGAAACTGCTTTTCTCCATTCTGCCTAATTTTCATGTTAGATCAACTCTGACTCCCTTTAAAGGATGTGCCAATGGTACTGACTAGGGTAGTCTTTTCTTCCAATGGATTCATTTGTTAACTCATAACTTCATACTAATTTAATAATTAACAAGTCAATTAATTAATACATAAAGAAAAAATAATGTTCCACATCTCTGTCATGTGCTTTATATTCTTCATCTTCCTCCATTAGGGAGCCACTGTCTGGGCAGGAAAATAATTTTGCTGCTGCTCTTCAATTTCAAGTGAAATCTATGATTGTTCAAGGGTATTTAAGCAGTGCTGATTCAGGCAGGGATAAAACTTGTGAACTGAAGTTCTTAAGCTTTTTCAGATAGGACTTTCGCAAAGAGTTTACTGGCAGAAGTAGCAGATATTTTAGGCTGAAGCTATTACTCTACGTTGAGAGCAATGCAAGAGAAATTCTTTCACAGCCATCTTAAATGCATTTACAATTTTTATATATATATATATATAATGTATATAATAATATATATATATATTCCTTGTGCGGTGATACTGGACTTCATTTTTTAGCTACATGATGATGGCACTAGTGCTCCTTCAACTTATCAGCTAGCTGTGGACCATGAGCCCTAGCAATCTAAGAATACAAGGGTAGCAGGAATAGGAGCAGTATCTTATGAAGCAAATACAGCAGTTTAAAGTAAATCTGCAGGAATGAACAGCTTTCTTGTGAGATACCAAAATGGCAAAGTTTTCCATACTCCATGGGGGCTGTTACAGCCTATCATATCTACAATCCACTTTTTAATAGCTCCTTTAATTACATATTTATCCAATCCAGTAAGTACATAATTAACTATTAAGTAATTAACTATTTGCTTGACAGACCATAATGCTTCCAGTAATGGAGCAAATAGGTGATTGGGGAATTTTTGAGAGTACATTTTAGAGGGTTTTTATTTTTTTAATTTGGGGGTTTTTTTAAATAGCAGAGTTTAGAAAGGAAAGAAAATAATCTGCAGAAAATGCCCTAGTAAATGTGTACCATATATTAAGCAAGGATTAAACTATGACTTACAAGTAAGTAAACCACCATAGTGGAATAGTGCCACTAGCACCATCCCATAGCTGTGGGGTACCAATCCTAACAGTTTCCTGCCCAAGAAAATCTCTATATGATGATATATTGCAAAGAACATACCTAGACTACTGACATATGACCAGGGTCAGAGATAGGTCTCTCTCTCCTATGACAGCCAGCTCATAGATTACTTGTTTCTATTTCTGTTCCCTTGTGCTCTTTTGAGCACACTAGCTCCTTTGGTCTTTGTTCTGAATAAATCTAGTCTATGGAGCTTTAGTTCCATGTGCCAGGGTAGCAAGGGCACTTAAATGATTTGGTGTATATTTTCTGCCTGGGACCTGGCACAATTATGCTGCAAAACTAATGGAAGGCCCAACTGAGGTAAGGCATTCCTATATGACTCTCTCTTAATGATGGCTAGGAAGATAGGTACACCCACTCTGTATCTCAGCCACCACTTAATTAGGCATGGACTCCAATGTTTGCTTTAGAGTAGAATGTTTGCTTTTAAAGTAGAAACAGCTTTGATGAAGAA
>NW_017728910.1:42021175-42023551 GCF_001723895.1 Crocodylus porosus
AAAAAAAAAAACATGGGAAAAAAAACCTGGTGCAGCACATGCTTAGTCAGCATGCCTTTGCAGGACAGAGAATACTGGATATGGTGCTGCAACCATGTTTTTAGAGCCACATACTGCACAACCGTGCTTGTTTGGACACGCCCTGAATCTCTCATCAGCTGAATTTGATGGAATGCTTTGGAATTACAATTTGGATTGAGGTACATTGCCCCAGCAATAGCCAATTCTTTAGGCTCATGATACCAACTACCGTTCAGCTGATGCCAAAACTACTTGCCAGGACCTCCTTTTAGTTTTTCACATGCAAGGCAACAGTGGCATTTCAAATGACATTGTTATCACAGGTTTTTGGTTTTTGTTCTGTTTTTTTACCAAAGTTTACTCCTCCAGTCTTCCATGAGTAAGGGCAACAACTCCATGTAGCATCCCTAACTTAAGTAGTACCTGTTATCCAGATAATGCTATAAAAAAAAGATTGCATTGAACAGGAAGAAAATTTCTCCTTTTCTGCATCTCATACTTGCCTTATAGAAATGTCCTCCCTGATATTCAGTGAAAAGTTGATTGTCCCAATAGAGAATCCTCATTTCCTAGCTATGAGGTCGCATTAAGCTCTTAAACTGATTAGAACATCATTCTTGTAGCTTCATTACCACACAATGGGTTCTACTGAAAAAAGAACAGCAGCGACAAGCATTTAGAATGCGAAACTTTATCAAATTTAAGAGAATATAATCCAATAGCCTCTTTTAAAAGTTTCATTTTAATGATCTGTTTAATCCCTTCTGGGAAGCTTTGTGTAATGCACACATTATCACCTGGTCTAATATTTCCACAAGGTCGAATTTGTCCTGATGTTAAGAAAAATCAATGTTTGTTAATAGAAGCTATTGTTGATTCATCCTTTAATCAGTTAAAGAAATAATCAGTATAGAAGCTTAAGCACTTCTAGAAGGTTATCTTCTACTACAGTCTAGTTATGAGTTGATGGTCATTCTAAAATGAGACAGCACAAGGAGATAAAAGGAAAGGGACACAAAAGAAGGGGACATGTTGAAGCTGATGGGGAAAAATAAAACAAGATAAGTCCATCTATAGGGTAAGCCTAATAGCATGGTCCCCTCTGTCTCTAGACAGGTAATAAAATATTAATCTAGCCCAAGGAAGGAAGTTGTTGCAGGTGTCTATCACCAAAAAGTTCTGGATTCTGTGATTGTTTATGACAGTTAGAACCCCTGTTCTGACGCTAATATGTAACTCTCATTAGTAATTCACCATTGTCACTGTACAGTCAAAGTCTGTGGCACTGTAAGGAGGTGCTGAGCTTTGAGAGTGATAATGAAGTGAAGGCATTCTGAGGATGCAGGTGGAAAAGGGTAGCAGTAAATGGCCAATCAGCAGAAAAGGATAAAGCTGTAAGAAGTTGTGTGGACTTGATCAATATCTGATTGCTCCTGCTTTTTAAGTGATCCTGAAGCTGCTCCTGCCACTTCTGTCTCTGTTTGGCTCATTCCTCTTTTACTTCCTTTCTTTCCCTATGCCACAAAGGCATGGAGAGACTATGCAGGCCATTTTGTACCTGGACAATACTGAATCGCCACACTTCAAGAAAGATGTGGAGAATCTTGAGAGAGTCCAGAGAAGAGCCACTCATATGATTAGAGGCCGGAAGAGCAAGCCATACAAGGAAAGGCCAACAGATATTGGACTGCTCAGCCTAGAAAAGAGAAGACCTCAGGGGGATTTGGTGGCAGCTTACAAATATATCGGGGGTCAGGTGAACGACTATTCACCAAACTACCCCAGGGGAAAACCAGGAGCAACGATCATAAACTCCTACAAGAAGGTTTCAGACTGGATAGAGAAAAAAAATTCCTCATGGCTTGTGTGACCAGACTCTGGAATAGACTTCCAGCAGGGGTGGTGCAGGCACATACCCTGGAGGTCTTCAGAAGGAGACTGGACATGCACCTTGCTGGGATTATTTGACCTCAGCAGTCTTTCCTGCCCAGAGCAGTGGGGCTGGACCTGATGATCTCACAAGGTCCCTTCCAGCCCCTAAGTTTCTGTGAATCTGGGAGGTACTGAGAAGTATATGCTTGGGTAGGCCTATCCCTGGGTGGCATCCATCTTCCCCCTATGTACAATGCGGTACTTGCTTAAAATGTTTCTGCAGCTGCTGTTGTAAGTGATATAAACTCCACTGAATCTAAGAATATTTTTGTACTCTCCTCTAGCTCAGTTATTTCTAGTCCATGTGTTTGTGCTTGCATTACACTTTTGTTTTAGTAAGAACATTCATTATTGAAATGCTCATTAAAGAAAGTTCTTGGCACAAGTGATTCCATCAAAATCAGTGGGGTTCTGCAGGGCTCA
>NW_017728910.1:42024206-42025146 GCF_001723895.1 Crocodylus porosus
AGTACTCTTTCCTGCCATGGCAGGGGGTCAAACTCGATGATCTGCTCGGGTCCCTTCCGACCCTAGAAACTATGAAACTATGAAAAGACATTTTGAGCACCTTGAGAGAGAATGGAAAGATTAGATATCAGCATTATCCTTATTTCAATAACAAGGAAGACCTAAGATCAAGTTATAGTTATAAATGGGATGTGAAGGATGTTTCATGAATAAGGACACATAAATACTCACTTAAACTGAGGTGCTAAGCATTTCAAAGTTGCTGAATGTTTTGCAATTGATGCGAAGCTGACTCTGTTATAATAAAGACTGTTCTGATGTCACACTTCAAATCAAATCTAATGGATGGGGAATGTAAGAGAAGCTCTAGCCTTTAAATATTGTGTGTGATTGAGATAACTTGATACTTTGTATTTTTGACAACATGCAGAAAAATAATTTTCTTAGGAACTGTTTAGAAAATATTCAAAATGAGTGAGATTTTACTAAATTAGACTTAAGGACTTGTTGCATATTGCACTTTGAGCTGCTTAGATATTGGTCAATGTTAGTGTTAGCTCATGTTCTTTGGAGCAGTCACACCCTAAGACTAAAAACTTTCTCTGCCCATCTTATCTGCCCCCCCACCCACTGTCCCTGCACAGCTGTAACTCATCACCAGAAGGCTGGCAAGCAGGGTCCTAATGAGGAGCTCCAGCTGTGAGTTGCCACTACAGAGCCGGTGAGCCAGGACAGGCTTCTAGCCCTGCTCTAGGTGGGAGTATGTGAGAGATGGATTCTGGGGCTTGTAACCTGTGAGCTCCATGTTCTTGGGGAACCCTGACACAGGACACAGACTGTCTGACTCACAAAGACTCACCCCCCCAACCTAAACAGAAAACCTGAAGCAGAGACTGCAGTAAATTCTGGGATCAACGAAGCAGGGGAGCACTGCATGATG
>NW_017728910.1:42025246-42087524 GCF_001723895.1 Crocodylus porosus
CTCAGACGTGCCCTAATGAACTGAATGCTGGCCCGTGAGGGTGTCATCTGGACACCCAGCCGGATTCAGAGGTATTCTGTTTAACTGTGTGCTTGTGTCTGACTGTAGTTATTGTTGCTCTGGTGAACTGATCCTTGGCATATGACGGTGCCAGCCCGTCCATGCTGATCAACCCGGCCAGGTCAGGCATGTCACGTTAATCTGTGTGTTTGTGTGTATGACTGATTTGGGGACTGGAGGAACCCAGCCCCACTGAACTGAGTCCTGCAAGATAGCTCCATTGGGGGTGAGGGCTTCAGGGGGAGAGATACAGCTCCATATAGAAACACAAGTAACACAAGCAGCACATTGATAGAATTACCAAGACCCTAGCCCTAATAAATGAGCACACCCCAAAGTAGCAGGCAAATCTGGTAACAGGGTGTGGAATGAAGCTGGGAAGTAGAGAGTTAAAGGGATAGGGGTGGTAATGAAAAGGGAGGTGGAAAAGAAAGAGGGATAAGGGAAGGGTGCTGAAATGAAGTTGACCCCTGAAGGATACAACTTAAAAAATAGATTTAAAAAAGAAATCGAAGAAATAAATGAAAGAAGTTTTCATGTTTTAGTAACACCCACTTCCCTAGGCACATACAGCCATTGTTGAACTGGCAGGAAGGGTTAATGTACCTCCCTGGTTGCTGATGCTGCTGTCTGGGCTGGACATAAACCTGAGAAGAGCAGCAGCATGGTGGTGGTGGAGTCAGGCAGGCAGGTTAATCTTTCCCTGCCTGCTTCTTGATACAGACCATGGGGGCAGCCACTAGTAAGTTGAGGGTGGGAGGAGCCCTGGGGATGGGGGGGAACCAGTGGAGCCCTGGGAGGGGGGCAGGGGCCAAATCTGGACTGGGGGGAGAGGAGGGCATTCTTACTTTTTAGTCTTGGGTCCCCTGTTGATCTGAATGTGTGGTTGTTCCAGACTTGAGCTAGCACTGACACCGATCAATATTTTGAATGGCTCACAGTGTAACAAGTCTCTCATTCTCCCAGAAATAAGTAAATGTGAAATGCACTTAACTAAAGCGTTGTCACATGTATTTGGGCTGTGCTGCATATTAACTTCTGAGAAGGATTCCCTTTTAAGAAGAGTGATTTATGATAATGTTTAACAAATCATTTTCTACTAAATTATTGTACAGAGGCTTCCAACTACATTTGGATGCTGTGCGTAAATATACTTGTTAAAACCAGAGGTGCTCAACCCTTGGTCTGCAAACCAAATCCAGCCCACAAAGCCATGGCATCCAACTTGTGGGGTTCCTTACAGGTTGGGAAATTTGGCAGTGAGGGAGTCGTGCCAATTAATGCTGCCAACACCCTGTGCCAATGAATTTCTAAGCCAGGCAGGGTCAGGTCAAACACGGGCCATTGCCATCGAGATAGACTGGCACTGTGTGACTACTATGTGGCTGGATCAGCTAGCGCCAGGCCGTTGCCGTGGGACCAGATTAGGGCACAGCTTTATGCACTGCATCAACTCCCCCCAGACTGGCACCCGACAAGGCCTGTTCCATGTGCCATATAGAACCCACAAACCATATTCAGCCCATGGAAGACCCTGGCACTGCCCATCCAGCCCATGGGACCAAAAGGCTGGGCACCAATACTTTAAACTATTGGATGATGACTCTTGCTCGGAAAAGTGCTGTTGGAAGAGACAACAAAGATGAATCTTTCTGTATTAAATAATTAAGACCCAAAGCACAGACAGCCAGACTTCCAAAGGTGTTCAGGTATCTAGAATTTCAGATAAGGTTTTAGTGAAATTTTTGATCAGGTCTAAGTAACTGGGAAGTCCAACAGGAGTTCTGTACTGTCGGTCATTATTGCCGAGATATCTATTTGGCATTCCTAGCTTGTGCATGTGTCTTTGAAATTCTGTCCCGAACAAATTAAATTACTTTGCTACTTTCCTGTGCAGAAAGTCTGTGGTGAAGTCATGAATGGAAGATAGAGACCCTGAATCCCAATCTGGTGACTTAACCAGATGATCATTCTTTCTCTTGGAAGAATCCATTGAAGTATTCTGCTTTTTGGCAAAGTACACATTGGGGTTTTTTTTTGTCTCCATCATAAATATTGCCATCATGTTTTTATATAGCAGTTGCAGATCTGTGACTGTTTTCAAACATTAACAAATGTCACAAAAATGTTAGCATTATGAAATTTTCCATAGCTTGCCATTTCATAATGTATCGCATAGCAACTCAAAAGCAAAACTGTTATTTTTTTCAAGAGATGGAATAAAGGTTGAAAGACAAGGCCTCTCAAGGGGCTCATTAATGACAGAAGGAAAATTTCAAAACTGCTCTATATAACTGCTTTCGAAAGCCACTACCTTCCAATGCCCGTTTGGCAGCCTGTGTAAAATGAATAGTTGCTGTTAGCTCATCTCCTTTTGACAGATGTCCATATCAGGAAATCCACCTCAACAATTAGCATCATTCGTGGCAATATTGATGGAAAACATCACACTACAATACATGGAAACTAACTTAGCATCCTTTTCTGACAGGTTTTCCATTTAAGTTATGGGTGGAGCACATTCGTGGGAAAAGTAAAATGAGTCCAGTACCAGGTAATGATCAATGCAGATGTCTCCTTCAAGAATTCAAGCATTGTATTGAGATGGATGTAGTGAAGCAGAACCAGATGTACTGAACTGGAAATAAACAGAAGGGTTTATCCCCACTGGTGAGCCACAAGAGTCTACTTATAAATGGTAGTGTTTGGGTGATGTTGTAATTATAATGGTCTAGAAATGTGTGAGAGGCCAAGATTTTTGTGGTGCTTTCTTATATTGGACCAGTTGCATGAGTTAGTGACATCTGGTTGGATGGATGACATCAGGTTTTTTGTTAGTAGGTTTGGGTCTGCTGCATACTAACATGGTACATTAATCTCCATTTAGTAATACTGTATAAGTATGCCCTGTTTAATTGAATCCTGTTGGAGTGGGGATCATTCATAAATGGTTTACTAGGGTACCTTCATAACCTGCTAGTGATGGAGAAAACATGCCTAAAGACCAGATTAATTGCATAGATAAAAATAGGGGAGCAAAATCAAGGTTAGCAGAAATGTGTTAGTTCCTAGTCTCAATATGACACTATATCAGAGGCAGCAATTTAAGAAATGACTGATAGGAAAGTGTCTAAAAACTGAAGGAGGCCCAGATGTAAGTTATTCACAGGCTTCTTAGAAGTCAGGACTAAGAAAGATTGTTTCTTAGTTGAGTTCAAGGTCTGATGATATTTATAAGCACCATGAAGAAAAAGATGTTATACATGTTATATATGGAATTGTCCAAACTAGAAGAAGCCACAGTAGGGAATCCAGTAGTTGCTGTTGGATTCCCTACATATAACAATTTCTATCTTTCCCCTAGCTCTGTATTAAGGATGCCATTGGCAGCCTTCAGAAAAGAGTAGAATAGGTAGAACTGGAGGAAAACAAATGAAAATCATGTTATGCTACTATTAGAACTACTCATATGAAGAACTGTGTCTATATGGCACTGGCTGTGACCAAGTGCAGGAGTTCCTCTGGATTGGCTTGAGGTTCACTGCCAGAAATACTAGTATTGGTAATTCTTGTTAGTTTGACATTTTCTCAAGCCATCTTTCGATTAAATTCAGTTTATTATAATCCAGTTCAACAAATAAATCTGTTGGGACAGATTCTCAGCATATGTGGATATTATCTAAGTAGAGTCAACCACCTAAAAGCAACTGAGAATATGATTCACTAACTCAATTGGTGATAATAATGGATAAAAGTATTATTAGGCAAATTATGTATAAAGAGTGAGAACCTTTGCCTGTTAAGGGTGAATATTGTATAATCAGATTTATTTAAGGTGATATAGGAGATTAGCAGTACACCAATAGAACATTAAAAAGAAGTTCTTACATGTCCAGACATGACAATACTAAGTTTATCTACACTACCCTAATTTCCATTATGTATATGAAGCATAACATGATTTTCATTTTTTTTCCTCCAGTTCTACCTACTCTACTCTTTTCTGAAGGCTGCCAATGGCATCCTCAATACAGAGCTAGGGTAAAGATAGAAATTGTTATATGTAGTTAGTTCAAAGGATCTAGTTAGGAGTTTCTAGTTAGGGACACACTTTTCTCTAAGATAAGTTGCTCTGAACTGTAGAATTCAAATCTGTGCTTATGTTCCTATATTTTTCTGTGCTTATGATAGTATTCATTATTGCCAGAAGCTATGAATACTATGGACTCCAAAAATAAGAAGTGAACATATGGTACTTGGTAATAATGAGTGAACATCCAAAATTTCAGTTGTTTGGTAAGTGTCCAAAAATCTGAGTACTCATCCAGAACAGATCTTAGTTTGTGTAAACTGAACATGAAATCCTCCCAGATACCTTTTCAGGCTTCCTTGTATCTGAGCTGGGAATGGAATGAAAGAGCTAGAAAGGTTCTCAGCAAATCTGTGCTCAGTTCCCAATTTTTGCCATGTACTATTGGGCAAATTACTTGTATTTGGTCCCTGACTTAATTTTCCTCCATGTTTAATACGGCTAATAATATTTGTTAATGTTTGTGAGGCACATGAGTCCTATGGTAATGTGAACAGATAAATATCCAGCTAAAGCTTGATCTGAACTATTCAAAGAAGAATATTATCTCAGTTTTTCAAATTCTAGCTCTAAACAGAACTAGCTATGATAGATCCATGTAGCCAAGGGGCCTGGAGGCCTGTGGCTGGGAGCAGTGCTATGTGACCCCTCACTGCTCAGAAGTTGAACATCCCTGTCCTGACCGCTTGTGAAAACAGAGTTGGAGAACAGAATAGAGACTGCACAATGTGTGTGTAAACATATAAATATAAATATATATAAATAAAAAGGGGTACAGCATATTTGCATCTTTTCTTTTCTCTTCATTTTATATGCAAAGAATAATAGAATAAGAGACTTTAAAAAGCAAAAACTAAATACAACTCCTTTAAAACACTCCTACTTAAAATAATTAACTATATTCAAACTGTTGAACAAAACAAAATAAAATTAGTATCAGAGTGAGTCTAGCAGCTGGCCTGATGCCCCTAGCAAAACAGAGCTAATGGGTGATCTGATGAAATCAGACAAATTTGGATCTTAATTCTCACTCTAAATTCTGCCTACTAAATATATTAGTAATGTCATCAATAACCACTGCTACTGCTTTTTGGCTTTGTGTGGTCTCCTTAGCATGACAGCACCAACTAACTTAAACTTGATCAACAAGGGCAGAACCCATTCATTACTGAAGTTGGAGATGGAGCTCTCATGCAGGGGCAGATTTTATTGCCAGAGGCTTAATAGCCAATAAAATGGGTGATTGTTGTACTGGAAATGAGCAATTACTTAAGAAATCAGAATTTTGGGAAGTAATGCAAACAATTTTGTTTGCTAGAACACACTGCCTGCTTTATTTTTCCTATTATTTCTATGACTGAGGCTACTGTATTGGTTATAGTATTTATTTTTATATGTAACTTGAGATTTTATATATTTCTAATCAAACTTCTTTGGGTTCTTTTTTCTATTATTCTACCATGTCTGTGGTGCAGAATTCAGAGACCTTTGTGAGAAAATTAGATCCTGCTTGCCTCTGAGTACACAGCTTCTTGTATATACATATTTTAATGTTATAAAACAAAGACAGAGAATTTTATCACATACATTTTCTGAATTAACATAGTGTTCTATTATTTGTTACAAGCCAATGGACATTAAGAAGTCAACATAAGTCCTTTTTCAGATCTCCTTTTAAATGCAGTTTAATATTAGTTTAACTTGACTTATGGATTCCTTCATAGATACCATTTTTTAAAATTAACTGAATAAGTGATGCCCTTTTTTAAAGTGCAAATTGAGGTCAACTGTGTGTGTGTAGTCCCCCCCCCCCCCCACTTCCAGTTCTTGAGACAAATACCCCCAGGTTTCTTAGGGGACAAATGTTGATGCAGTTTGCTTTTCAAGCAGTGTTCCTGGCCCTTACAAGAAGTTTACTTCAACTTAAAAAAAAGCATTCAAAATGTGAGCACACAGCATAACTCATGGGAATAGATGGATGTGTTGGGTTTTTTTGCCTCCCCCCACCCCCGACACTTCCTTCACCACCTTTAATGTCGCATGCAATGGATAAGCCTGACACTATTCTCAGGAGGGTTCTCTTCCTTGCCAAGGAAACAAGCCAGGAAACCTACATACATTCTATCATCCTTTATTGTTTCACTAGCGAGTTTAGTTTATATATTGCCTTACCTGTGCTTTTATACTGTAGAAGCTTTTCCCTCAGCTAGTCATCTTAAGTACTGGAAGAAACAGGAAATGTGGTTTGGTTGACAGTATATATTTTCCTATATATTCTGGGCATATTCATGATTCCTCAGTGATATAAAAAGTGTCATGCCAATGTAAAATATGTACAAATTGGATCAGGATTGGGCATCTCCTGTTCAGATGGTAGTCACGGACTCAAAGTACCATGCAGCACAAGATTGCTTTTCAGAAGAAGTAGCATCTGGCTACCTGATAAACTTTTCATATCATTAGATCAGAAAAACAACATAAGTTTATTTGGAATAATTTCTCTAAGGGCTAACTGCTAATGTAGTCTTATCCTTTCTGTCAAAATAATAAATCTCTGTTCACTTACAATCTGGAACAATTTCTCATGTTGATTCGGGGAAACTTATGTCTACTTCCCATGCAGGGCTCCAGTCACCAGCCTTCTACCCACTTGGCCGACCACAGGTTTTTAATGCTCATTACACTGGATGGGTGGAAGGCAGCTGTGAGCTGGAGCTGGAGCCCCACATGCAGGGGCAGGAGCTGCCCTGCTGCAGCTTTTCCCCCCTGCCTAGAGCAGTGTGGCAGGAGCAGGAGGATTAGACGTTTATTTACTATCTTCTTGCACAGAGCCTAGCACAATGAGGTCTCTCTTCACTAGTATATTACTACTGCTGTTAATACTATATTTTTTTCACATACAGTGTGCCCAAGAGTAAAAGATACACCCTGTTTATGAAACAGAAAAAAGGAAACAATGATCTTTCCTTGCAGTAAGCAACAGAGTAGCACAGCAGCCTGTCTCATGCACCCCACTGGAGGGGGGCTGTGGGCCTCAGCATCCTACCTCCAGACTGCTGACACCTAAGAGAGGGAGCCTCAGAGTGGAGCCTGCATCCTGACCAGATGTACTTTGACTCTAACGACAGCCCTAGGATTGGTAGATATAGAATTGCTTGATTGTTTGTACTGTTGCTTTTCTGTTATCACACTGTATCAATACATTTGCCTATCATCAACTGGCAGGTGTTGTGATCAGTCTGAGGGTTGTGCTCACCTGGAACAAAGGTATAGGGGCTGGAAAAGAAAATGTACTCTTTAAAGAATTAACTGTTGTATTTTAGTTGAGAATATTTATGAAACAGAAAATACCATATATTCTGATAACCACAGAGCTCTTATGTTTTCTCCACTATTAAATATATACAGCTCGGAGCCAGTCAGTATGCTATAAACAATGAGCAGATGTAGAAACAATGTGAGGTAAGCTTTATTGACACATGCAATATCTCCAGAAATTATCATCAGTTTTATCCTTTCAGGATATCAGAGCTGCTAGGAGAAACTCAGAAGATCAAATTGAATAATGTTTCTTTGCATTTTTCAAACAAATTTCCAACAAATATCATTCTATGGGTGACAAAAAAGAATTATCATTTACTCAAAAATTCTCAAGGTTTTATTGGATTTTTTCTGAAATGTGTTGCTGCTTAATCTTTCCACTTTTTATTCTTTTTTAAAAACTTCTGCACGTATTTTACTTCCCCACATATTTTTTCTTTTTCCAATTTACTATGGGAAAGAAGTCAGTTGAGCCTAAAGGCAGAAAACTGATTTATATAGAGAGATTTCTGGGTTTCACTGAGAAAATGATTTTTTAACTGAAATTCTTGTGAAGTTTTAGAATGTTGAGAGAGAGCTTTTTTCCAATGTTTTTAAAAGTGTTGTTTAGCTTTATTTCAGCCAAAATGGAGATACTGTTTGTGGGATGCATGAAATGATAGTTGATGCCTGTGTGAATATCCTTTACTTGCACACAGGTTTTGTTTGTTTGTTTGTTTTTTAAGATGTAGCCAATGTGGAACAGAAAAGACTTAAATGAAGCAGGTAGTCAGGCTCAAATAAGACCTCAAAATCGTCTATATTTAGTGATTCAGTACACATAGCTTGAATGTGCCAACCAACTAACAGAAATAGGCCATAGAGAATATGTGTACGTATGGCTCTGAAAATAAAATAAGCTAAGCTTTAGAGAGAGATTGGGAGAACTGTTTGAGAGAGAGAAATCCTCTATAGTCAAGCATATCTCCATGCTAACTAATAAATTATAATCTTAAAACCCCTCCTAAAATACACCAAATGGAGGAGGGGGGTGGGGCTGGGGGGACAGAAATCAATATTCTGAAAAGGTTCAGAACCAGATTCCATTCTAAGTTCAATCGTAAAAATTTGAAAGCATATGGGAGCTTTACAAGGTACTACTGTAAGCAAAGGAAAATCTCAGTTATTTTCTACGATAGACTAGATATGATTTTGATTAGAGACTAGTAAACTCATTTGTAACGAGACTAGCAATGATATAGTCATGACAACATTTATCTTGTATAATTACCAATCAGATTCTTGTATTTAGCAGTTTAGGAGAATTAAACTTTATGCAGAAACTAGAATATCAGACTGGGGCTGTTACTTGTACAGCCTATCAACAGTCAAACTTTGCCCACTCTTCTTACAGATGAGTTTACATGCACTATATAACATGTGTAACTGTAGGTACCATATGAGGAATCCTAACCATAATAAATCCTTCCCATAAGTGCTGTACTGCAGTCTATTCTTTAAAACAAAAATATATATATATATTGGCATTTTCTTTCAGTTTGCTTTAGTAGCTTTCTGAGCCATAATTTTAAATTTGAAAAGATTTAAGAAAATCAATTGCTTCTTGGTATTAACCTTTTTAATACAATCAATTTTAATATTATCTTCCAACAATTTATCTGAACGATGTCATTAGAATTCATTCTATGTTATTTTGAGGGACTTTAATGGAGCGTGATGGAAGGGGTTTTTTGTTGTTGTTGTTGATCATGCTCAACTGCAAACAGTGACTAAAGAGTTAAGGTTTCACCAAGTAGACTAGATTGCAAACACACATATATCTATTAGATACTCTTTTATTGGAGAGGTTAGGGATCCATACCCTGAAAGCTTCCAGAGTGTTTCAAGACAGCTCTGCACTGACGGCAACTAACACATTGGGTAGGGAAGAATGTGAAATACATTATATTTTTAGGGTTGACACTTGCAAATTCTTTTTCTAAAGCCTTGCATCAAGATCAGCTTTTCATAAATTTTCCTCTACATTAATTGTTGGAGATGAAAGAAAAGACAGTTCATATATGTCAGTTTTTAGTATGATTCCTGACAAGTTGTGTGTATATATGATTAATGTGAGAATATATTTGAAAGGCTAATCATTTCACTCAATTGTTGGCTGCCTGAAAACAAGTAATTGAGTCTTGCACTATCTTATATGCCTTATTTTTAATTGGATTAGCCATTAAGTCTCTCTTGAGAAATATGCAAGTGGCTGATACATGTATAGAAGCTGTTTATAAATGAAGAATAAAATATTTTGGAAAAAAAACATATGCTTTTCATGTAATTTGTATAGAAGAAAGCACCAAACAGCTGTAATAGTGGCTGGCTTTTAAGGCAAATTATTGCATTAAGATTGAATGCCATGAGGTTTATAGTCATGGCTCAATCAGACACATATAGATTTACAGTCATAAGCAATTGTTTTGAAAAGCAATAAGCATTTATTAGGTTAGCCAATGACTAACCTATGCTTGATATTTTATAGAAAGACAAATGAATTACTATGTTTGCATTTTATTTTCAGTTATGGGCCAGTACTTCTAACTTATCTGAAGGCTTACGTTGAACTCAGCATTTTTCAAAGTAATACTTTACTGTTTGAAAATGCAGTTGATTTCATCTGGCCAAGAGTGCCATGTATGTAAGATCCTGATCCCACTACAGTCAATGGAAGCTTTGCCATTGATTTGAACAGGGTCAAACATTTTACTTTTTGCCTCTGTGTGATCTCCTCGGGTTGTGTGGCTAGTCAGTGAAACACTTTCAGTATCAAAACTGTAGGTTATTGACTACTTGGGATTGTTGTAGAATCCATGTGACTCAACCTTGGGTCAGTTACACCCAAAACATTCATTTTTCATGTTGAAACTAGAATAAATCTGTTAGTACTAAAAGTGAATGAAGGACCTAAAGATGAAGTTTATCTTGGTCCTTACCAATTTGCCACTTTGTGGAGTATCAGGAAGCCAGCTGTTCTTTCTTCCTGCCTCCCTCCCTCCCTCTCTCTTGGAGTAGGCAGGGGAAAGCAAAGGACCATGGGATGCTAAGGGTCGTAAAGACCCCTGTAGCACTACACAACTGCAAGTGTAAACATTAACTATACAAAAGTGAGAAGGTCCTCTTTGAAAAAGGCAGTCATCTGTACACTAGCTCTTTGAAAAAGGTAGTCAAAAGGTAGTCATTTTGCCATCTTTGTAGTTTTACAAACAGCTTGAATATATTTATTTAATTTATGAAGACCAGTTTTCAGGCTTAACAAATTTGTGAGTAATGGAGAAGAGAAATACAGTTGTATTGTGCCAGACCTTGTAGCCATGAAGGTATATCCTATTTTGTTACTCTCTTATGTTTTTGTCTTCATTTGTAAGACTCCTGCTTCTCCCCATGCAATAAAGTTTGATATCTAGAAATACTAGTAAAAGAGTGTTCCTTAATTTCTCTCTCCAGTCATGATGTGCAACAAGGTTATACCCCTGTCACATAGAAAAAAGGTTATATCCCATGATATGTGCCAGGACTACACGAGGTTGTGACCCTGTCACAAGGCAAAGTGTTATATCGCACACACACAAGATTATAGTCCTGTTTTACAGGGAAAACAAAGCTGTCTATATTACACTCTACTGACAAGCAAGGCACAACAGCGTTACTTAGGTGCATGGTTATTTTTCACTCATAAATGGGTACATCCATAGGGCTTGACAGAAAGAATTAGAAATACAAAGATGCATGGAAGGGGAACGGGGAGGGAAAGCTTTTATCATTTCAAAATAGTGAAGCTACTGATTTCAATTTGCCTTTAACAAACCAAAGAGAAATAACCACAAAATAGTAAGGTTGATTTAACAAAATATGCAAGTTAAGGAAATCTGCATCAGATGTTAGAGTAACTGCCTGAACGACTTTAGCAGGTTAGTGCATTTTGATTTTTACTTGTATCCATCAAAAAATACTGTCTCAGCCATACTGCCAACCCTGTTGCTAGACCACTTCTTATCCTACAGATACTTCCTTCTTCTGTGGTTTGCATGGCTACTAAGAATGATTTGCTACCTAGAGTCAAGGCTGTCAATATTTTGAATAATCAGTGATTGGGTGTTGGTCAGCTATTGTTTATCATAGTGTGGGGGTACCCTGAATGCAATCAAGAAATGGAGGGCCAGTGTTGGGACCCAGAGGCCTTTGGGCCCAGTATCCTCTTTGGCTTTCATTTCTCTCTTTCCTGTGATATAGGATCACAGGAAAGTAGGGCTGGAAGATAACTCTGGCAGTCATCTAATCCAGCCCCTTGCTCAAGGCAGGAACATCTTTGACTGAATCATCCCAGCCAAGTGTCTGCCTAACCTGCTCTTGAAAACTTCCAAGGATGGAGATTCCACAGTTTCTCTCGGTAGCTTGTTCCAATTCCTTTGCACCTTCATAGTCCAAAAGTTCCTCCTAATTTCCAACCTAAACTTCCTCTGCTAACGCTTGAGGCCACTGCTCCTAGTTTGGTCCCGTTCAGTCACAGAGAAAAGCCCATCTCTATCCTTTCTGTAATTGCTCATCAGGTATTTGAAGATTGTTATCAAATCCTTCCTCAATCTTATCTTCTTCAGACTAGTCCTTCTATCCCTTTCTTGTAATTCTCACTTCCAGGCCCGTAATCATTTTTTAAATTATTCACTGGATTCTTACCAAGCTGTGAAGTGAAATGCGTGCAGTTTTGGGTTCCACAGTACTTCAAGTGAGGCCTCACCAGTGCCAAATAGAGTGGCAAAATCACTTCCCTTGATTTGCAAGTGATACTCCTTGTAACTCAAAGGAAGTGATGGGTGACTAAGCCCTTGAGTATTTTAGCTCTAAAATTCAAGGCTGCCAGCCACTTTCCATTAAAACTATAGCTAACTATATAGATGGAAAGGGGTTAATTGCTTAGCGTACTTATCATAACATTTCTTCTGTTATAGTTTCCTGGCATTTAGCTCTTTCTGAACCACTTTTGAGGTTAATTACCTTAAGCATGTCTGCACAGTCCCTGGACTGTGCAAGGGAGCACTATAAGTGAAACATACATACTCATGTGTCACTCTGTGAGCACTAAGCTTGGGAATGGATGCTGGGTAGCTGCCTTAAAATGTTGTTCACCATGGGCCAATAACTTCTCTGTGTTGGGTGGGCTTATTGGCACCCAACACCTGACTAAGGGGAGCTGCATTTTTTTTCAGGGTTTAGTACGTTCAGAGCAGATAAGCTATTCTGCTTCAGTATTCTGTACCATGGTCAGTGGCAGTGCAGATATGTATTGTGTCTCGATACCAAGATGTTTTGCCTTTCTGCTCATAAACTTTCTCCAGTATGATTAACCCGTTGAAGGAGAGAGATGTTTCACAGAAAATTTACTTTTCATTTATAAAATGACTTAAGGATAGCAAGGTTGATGTGCTTCTATCTCCGAAAATTCCGGTTGGAAACTATCCTTACAATGGGAAACATCTACTAAACAGTTGTGTTATTGCCTAGAAGTAGTGGATAGGTCAATTATGAAGTGAGTATTTATTATTTGTCTTGCATAGCATCTACCTACCTTAATTCTGGACCAGAATTCTGTCAGGTGTCAGACAGAACAAAAAGATGGGTCAAGTTTTGAAGATCTCACAATGATTGACAATAAGTTTGATAATTTTCTGGGCTTGTTTCTGTTTCTTCGGGCTTAGAGGGTGAGCAGAGGTGAACAGTTATGAACATATTATCTAAATGATCTTTTTTGTTTTTAATTCTTTTTGGATGATGTGAGTTTAATTAAAGAGTCTTTAGTCAAGTACTTGACGCATCAATTTGTAATGGAATGCAGTATATTATTTATCCTTCTGTTCATTTTGATAAATGGAGGGTCATTTTTTTAATATTGTAGAATGGAAAAGAATCAAATTATTTCTGCTTGGACTCTGTATCAGGTAAAGTGGATATGGTACAAAGAAGAAAAGATCTTTTAGGCCAATCTTTCTGGCCACAGGGTGACACCATTGCTCTAGCAGATCACTATAGCTAGCACAGCAGAAAATGTCACAGAGAGATTAATCTGAATATGAACTACTCTAGGCTCATTTTAAAGCTCAAATGTTTAAACACTAGTATATCATGATCACATAATTTGCTGCCTTTCTGAAGCTCCAAAAGGTATGCAGTCTAGCTAGACCAAAAACCTTGTCTATTTCAAAGCAGTCCTTAATGAGGTAACAATTTTCTCTTCTCTTCGATATAAATCCTCGGTTTTTTTATCATTTGCCAGGCAGTCTAGCCAAAGTTTGTATCTGCTGCTTATGGGCTGATGATTAGGGATAGCTACTTTTTAGATAAATCACTGATTATACACTGAGGACTCAATTCTGATAGCTGCTACAATTGTAACACACCCACACAATCACACGCTTTGGTTGTGTATGGTAAAGTGTGTGCTTTTGATTGTGTATTGTGTGTGCATGCGTGTGTTTGTGGGCAAGATGGCCCCTGTTGTTCTGGCCATATGCTTAGCACATGGTAAGCTCAGGCCTGTGTCTGGGCAAAATATATAAAACCCTCTGGCCTTATTGGCCAGAGGAAGCAGAAGATATTTCAGGCAGATTGAGTAAGAGAGAGGCTGGAGTGTGGCACTCCCCGATTGGACAAGGCTTGGGTGATGCCACATCAGGTATAGAAGAATAGCTCAACTACAGTTTCTCACTTTCTCCTGCGGCTGCTGAGAGCTACACAGCTGAATTGGGAGCCGGAAAGCCTGCTTCCCACCCCCACTAGTCCACCCCCCCCCCCTTTCACTGGAGAGGCAAGCAAAAGCTATGTGGCTGGAAAGCCTCAAGCATAGGGAGAGAAAGTCTGTCTTGGAGTTTGACTCCTATTTCCTCTGTCTTCCCCCCAACACACACACTTTTTGTGGAGTGGGGTGTTGACCCGTGGAGCAAACTGATCAAGAATGGAGTTCTGGCAGTTTTGGCCACATAGGCCTTGAATGGGATAATACTGTGGGGGTGTTAATCCCTGGAACAGACTGACCAGGAACAGGTCCTGGCAGTTACTGGCCACGTGGGCCTGGCCTCCTCTGTTCTGTATGTGTAGTGACTCAGCATTGTGGTATAGCTGAGACCGGATGGCCAGGCTGCAGCCATAGGCCTGGGCCTTTTTGCCATTTCATAGCTACTGCACTTCAGCCTTGCTATGTGTCTGAACAGCAGCCATATGTTTGGCTGGCAGATTTGAGCCAGAGTGAAGCCTGGCACTACTTGTTGTTTATCCAGGCTTCTGTGCAGTAGAGGCCTGGCCATCTTTTTGCTGCCCTGTCCAGGCCCAGTGAGAAAGGCCTGGGCCTCCTTTTGTCTCTTATTCTAGTATGTCCCAACAAAGTGGTGTGGTTAAGTGCTAGTTGTAGTTCAGGCCCAACCTTTTCTTTGAGATTTTTTGCAGTTTTTTGGCCCGTAGAGCTAGGATTGGGACTAGGAATTTTGGGGTGCAGTATACTGATTAAGCTGCAGTTATCCCCTCAAAGCCACCATGCAGAAGTGGACATCAGTGCCCTATCACATCACTAGGAACAACAGAGACCCTTGCAGTGCAGAAGGACCCATGCCCTCAAGAAGCTTCCAGTAGTACAGTGAAACCAGGGGACTTTTTCTGGCCCCCCACTCCAGCCCATTGCTGAAAGGCAGGTGTAGTGGTGAAGGACCCCAGAACTACCCTTTGGGGAGCCCCAGGTCCCAGAATGCCTAAGCACGGGTGAAACCTATAGACCAAGGTGAGCAAAATATGGCCTGTGAGCCAGATCCGGCCTGCCAGTCACGTTCATCAGGCCTGCCACCACCCACCAATGAACTGTACCCTGCCCAGATCTTCTGCCCATAAGGGTGGGAGCAAGGAACCCATGTATACAACCCCCCCAACATACCCTATTACACTTTGCTTCCAACCTCGTAGATGGACAGACCTGGCCCAGCCAGCAGCAGCTTCTGGACAGGGCTGCTGCTGCCACTGCTGCAGCCACTGCAGCCACCAGGGGCCCTGCTCAGCTTCTCTGGTGTCCCACTCACTCTGAGCAGCAGATAGTGAAGTGGTAGGGGCAAGCTTCAGCTAGGCAGGAGCAGGGAGCATAGGGCTAGAGCTGGCAGCAGCGCAGAGTCCATGCCCAGGGGGGCAAGGGAGTATGGAGCTTGGGTAGGAAGGGTTTCTGGCAGCAGTAGTGTTGTGGGAGGGAACTTGGGGCACTCATGCTTGACGCTGGCACCCAGTGGCATGTGGCTCCAGCCAGCGCTGTGCATGGTGGAGAAGAGTGCAGTCTGCCTGGACCACCTCTATCATGGGGACTCCATGAGGTGTGCCTACAGCTCCCATACTTGTGTGGCACTGGAGGGAGCCCCGTACTTGTGCCTGCTGCTTTCCCAGCTCCTTGTTGCACAGGTCCCAGGACTTTGCCAGAAGTAGAGGGAAGCCCCAACCCCATGCTTCCTGGTGGAGTCCCAGGACCTGCATGTGAGGGAGCGAGGCACTTCCTCCAGTGCTGCACAAATGTGGAAGCTGCAGGCATGCTGCATGGAGCCCCCATGATAGAGGTGGGCTGGGCAGGCTGCACTCCTTGCCCTCACATGTAGTACAGGCCAGAGCCATGTGCTACCAGTCACAAGAACCCTGAACGCCCCCCGCCTGCTGCTGCTGCTGCTGGCAGCAGGGGCTATGCACCATGTGAGGGAGTATGGGGATGTTCCCCACATCCACTACCTTTCCTCACACTCCAGATCCCCCACATAGATACACACACCCATGCAATGCACTGCATGCATGCACACAATACAAGAGTAAGACTTTATTTTTGTGTTATTATGCAATCACCTCTATATACAGTACACAAACAAATCATGACATATTTTTTCTAAAAAAAAACCCATTATGTTATTGTAGGTGTTTGACTTTTAGTGTATGGTTTGTTTTTTCTAGCAACCCTCCAAGGAGTATTTCTGGGGGCCAAGGAGAGGTATTTCCAGTGGCAAAGGTCAGGAATTAGGGGCAGGACTTCCAGTCCCAATATGGTAACAAGGGGGCAGGGCAACTGTCAAGGAATGGGGCTACCCAACAGCTCAAAAAAGCTCATTAAGCGGCCATCTAGTTGAAATAACTGCCCACCCCTGCTATAGACTCTGCTTTGTAATTAATAGTGTTTTTAAAATTATATTTAGTGTTTTCTTTTGTTTTTAATTCTCTGTAATAAATTGGGGGAGGGCTGTGTTTACACTGATTGTGAGGAGGGGTTTTTACTTATAAGGTACACCCTAGCAAATTTAGTGTTCTTAGATTTTTGGGTGGGAGCTCAAGCCACTAGTATAATTTATGGGTTACCCTAAAATGTGAACCCAGCCCTTTGTGCTGCCAACTAGTGCCTGGCAGAAGGGTTACATAATTATAAAAATCCTGAGTGATATAGTAAAGTCATGCAAGGACTTCACCTGCATAACTGAGGGCAGAATTTGGTTTTCATGGCATAATACCAGCAAAGTATGAGGAATTAAGGAAAACAGTCCTGCTATCAACTGATCTGAAAGAGTGAGGAGAGTGGATATGTTCCTGAGGACTGGGTGTTTGGGTACTTTTTGTGGGCCTCCCTCCCCTCCCCTTTGGCATTGTAGAGCTGGGAGTCAATCCAGGTAAAAGAAGGGGTATAACTTGTTCAGTTTCTAGCTGCAATCCTAAGTAATGCAAAAAGACACAAAATTCAGCTGCAAAATGTCAGATCAGCATCTTTATGCCTGCATGACTTGCTGGTTCCTATATTGCTGCTGATTTATTTCCTGAGATGATGGAACAGATTAACAAGAGGTAGAGTAGTATGTGGATTAGTCTGATTACTTTAGAACCCAAGATCTTCTACCTTCAAAACAATGGAAGAATTTCTTCCAATAAGAATGCCAATGGACAGCTACTTAGAAAAAGTAAAGGCTACAGATTAAAATCTACCACTCTGACAAGATCTCTAACCAAAAGGGTTGATAGCAAATTGCTACTATAGTAATAACCTCATAAACTACCTCCCTGTAAATAGAAAACATTTTGATAGCTTTATGGCATTATTAATAATCTATATACTACTATTGTTGAAAAGCCTCATTGGCCCATTGGGACCCAAAGGTCTGATTATACAAAGATTCATGAAAAAAGGCAAGAAAATAGACAAGAGAGCAATAAAAGGGATACTATCAAAATTATTGGGGTGGTTAGGTAGCAGTGGCAGGTGATCAAGAATAAGTAAACTAGCTGCTGGGTATTTCAGAAACAAGAATTTTACAGTATGTTTTTTCTTTCTCCTTCCAACCCAGGGTAGTAGTTTCTGCCTCTCTTGCATTCATTTTTATTCCCTTAAAGGTTACTGTTAAAAGGCATATTGCAATGCTATGAAGACTAATATGAAGGACAATGAGGAGCAAGTATGAATTCTGCCCAATAGGCCCCAAGGGTCTAATACACACAGGCCAGTTGATTAAAGTGGCATTTTCCCCAGATCACCTTGCCTGAAGACAGGAGTTTGATCATTAAAGAAACAATTTGCCAATAAAACTGTCAAGGCATTTATCCCATGAATAGCAAAATTGGAGTTGCACACAAACAGAAACACTTATTTGCCCAGGTCACACATCTGAGCACAAGATAAAGGAGGAGGCAAGTTGGATTTTCAACAAGAAAGGATGGCACGACTGCATTGTTGCTACAGGCATTATCCATGGACCTGGACACTTACTCACGCTGCACTGCTGAGGTGGCAAGAAATGGCCAGTGAAGAAGCTGATTTCTAGAGGGCTAAGGCTAGCTGAGATTGCAGGGAGAGCTTCTGTGCTAGTCAGAGAGGGGAGAAGATGGATCTCAAAGTGAAAGAGCTCTGCCAAGCCAGTTTTCCACTGGAATAATATCCCTCACTGGGCCTTAGTTCAGTAGCTTAAGTTACAGAATTACTCAGTGACTCTAACACTTGAATTAAGGTAAAGTAGGACTAGGAAGCCCAAATGGCCCATTGGCAAGCACTCTGGTCTTTTGCACCTGGTCAGAGCACTGTTGCTACAGAGACAGGGGGCTTTGCAATGTTTAAATTTTCTTCTGAAAGAATTTTTTTTTACAGGAGCTAAACTGGGTTTCCCTTATAAGGTGGGGAACTCCAACGAGGAAGCTAGACTGCTAAAGTCTGTTTATATTTATTTCACACACGAAGGATAATATTGTTACTGACACTTCCTTGGTTCTTATTATTCTCAGGCAGAGCTTCTGAAGTAAATCTCCTGCCATGCTAAGGAGAGTTGTCTTTTTAATAGTAGAATTTGTGTCAGTAAATTCTGTGCTCATGAATTCTGAGTGCAAAATTATCATCCACATTTTGTCCCCACAAGTAAATTGCTCTCAGAGTGCAGCACATTTTGTGTACAATTGCAGGCACAAATTTTGAGCTGCTCGTTTTAGTGGCACAGATAGCACCTACAAGAAAAGAGCCTGAGCTTCTGGGAAGTTAACATCAGAGAAGGCATGGTTTGAGCTTAACTAGACTAGGAACTAGGAATGTCTGAAATCCTAGGCCTGGGTTTCATTTCTATCTCACATACTTATTGTGAGGATTAATAAATGGGAACTATGGAAGTTGTCATACTGAGTGAGACCAGATATCCATTGTATCCAGTGCCCTGCCTCAGCCATTGGCAAATAGCAGAAGAATATCACAGGAAGTTGCCCAGATACTGCAATAGGCAGTTATGGCATAACCTGTTTCAGGGGAAAGTTTCTTTCTACCTCCATGAGTTTTAGGTTGATATATATCTGGGGACATGACAATTTATATCCTTCTGAATGTTCTCTCTTTATTTTTGCCTAGTTTTTAATCTGTGGTTTTTATAATGCTGGTCATTTTTTACATGAATCTAAATGGCAAAGCCCTTTTGGAATTAGGCTTTATTCAAATACTGAATTTAAATAAAGCCTAATTCAAAAAGCCTCTGGCATATACATAAAGCCTAATTCCAAAATAGGTGAAATAATAATAAGCATTCAGAACAGAAAACTGCTATCCATGTTTTTCTTACCCACCTACTTTTTTGTGCATGAATCTGGTATGCTTTGCACATATAGCCTGAATAGAAACTTTTGAAAATGATATCTTGGAGATTAATCACTTGTCATTTTAATTTGTATTTACTTTTTTAAATAGGCATCGCTTTAGTGTTTCAGTAGATAGATAAGTTTTTTTAATACACACACACACACACACGCACGCACTTTCTTCTTTGTCTGGTCATACCCAAAAATAGCTGACCACATTTTCATGTTACAGAAAGAATTTGCATTTGAGAGAGGTTACCATCATGAAAATTTTGCCTGAAGGAAACTTCTATGGACAAATTATAGGCTGTTAAAAAATAAACTTCATAATAAAATGCCAATTCAGCATTCAGGGTTGGTACCGGTGCTTCTGTACTCTGCTTCTCTGCTTAGTAATATAATGAACCATATATGACAAGTTTCTCAAAATATTCTTGAAGCAACATTTTCTGCTGTGACATTCTGAGATGTATTAGTTTATATAACTGAGCTCACAGTGACTTTGATCAGACTTTGATTAAAGTTTTTGAACAAAATGTAGAAGATACTCAAGGCTAAATGATGAAAACAAATTAATTCGAGATCTCTGAACTTTAGATCCAGCTCTGAACTTATAGCAGAGTTTAACTGTGGCGTTGTCTAATATATTCTAACTGTTCTCAATTAAATCTGGATTACCTTTTGTATTACATTTCTTGCATAATATGGTATTTGTTATCTGTGGAAAAAGATAGACTCTCCAGACTCATACTAATTTTTGCTTCCTCCTAGACATTGCCTATGATGAAGGCAGTCATAGTAGCAGCACGGGCACATCCTCTAGGAAGGGAAAGAAGCTATCCAATGGCTTTAAGCAATCTACCATGTAGTATCAGATGGCAACAACAGCTTAATTACTACCTTTCTCAGTTTGATATGAATTTGAAGCTTAGAGATGAAAGTCTCCCTTTTGAAATCTTCTTAGCCATTCAGTCTTCCATCATCAGATTGTACATCCCTTGAGTAACAGAATAGATGAGAGTTACTAGGCTAAAATCCCTTTAAAATAAATATTTGCTGCAGCATGTGTTTTTTCCCTGACAACTGCCAAGGATCACTGTGTACAATTTTAATAAATTTTAATTTTATAATATGTAATATTTCCTAGGAGGTATAACTTGTACCACATCATGTCAGGATATAAAAATCATTTCATTCCTTAAAAATGAAAAGATGTGATTTTAAAAATGGCATGTTTGGGAATTATAAACAGGATTCCTATAATCAGTCATCCAAAATGAATTGTCTTATTTAGGATCTGTTTGCAGACAGATGAGCTGAAAACATTATTTTGCACAATACCAGGTAGATTTACATTATATCACACATCTAAAATGCCTTTTTCATATACATGTGTTGATCTTAGGCTTACATTTTTTTAATAAAGTAACTCAATACCAAGGCAAGGCTCTGTAAGATGCTAGAGCATCTCAATTTACTGGTAGAACTCCACTGAAGTTAATAGGAAAAACAAATGAAATTAGAATTTGAACGAGACTGCTTACATAAGTGAACAATATCCCTTTAGAGGATGACTATCAGATGAGAGATCCCCAAGTAAAACTCCTCATATTCTGATTATGTTCTCATCAAAGTGATGAGGAGTTTTTGTACAGGCTCTAAGGCTCAACAAGTTATGAACTGAGAGCAATCTGTGCATTTGAGGGAGGCACGGTTCTGACCTTATCTCTGTGGGAGATTGGTATCCTAGAAGATCTGTGTTTGTTCAGATAGGTTAAGGCAGCGGTTGACATGTGGGATAGGGACTGTGTTTTGTGCTGTGTTTGTACAATGCCTAGCACAATCAAACTGTTCTTGGTCCATGACTAGGGCACCTAGGTGCTATAGCAATACAAATGCTGCTACTGCTAAGATTTGTACATTGAGGTGTCAGCATGGGAAGCTACAATTTGAAACTTTAATGATGTTTAGTGAATTGTTCCTTCAAGAGGAAGAGTGTATTTCTTAGCCCATCTTGCCTGTGAAAGAGGGAAAATGGCTGTTACAGAATGTTTCATACATGAGGTTTCAACAGTATCCTAACAATTAATTATTCTCTTTCTTCATTGCTATTTCTTTTGATCAGACACAAGTATTCTTTCTTGCACAAGCCTGGTCTCAGGCAAAAGGGCACAATCCTTAATATCTTGCAGCTGGCAAACATGCTTTGGAAGGGAAATGGATTTTTAATTTATTTATTCACCTATTTTTAAAAACCGTTTATATACATAGAGAGAAGAGGACTAATTCAAAATGTATTGTCCACAGGAGCCCCAGTCCACCAGAAGAACCTCCGCTCAAATTTCTCACCTGAATTTTCAACTTCACTATGTCCTAAAAGTGGAGAGAACTAAACTGGAAATTACTGTAACACTTCCAGAAAATAATTTTTTGAACCTAGAGAGCTGATTGTTTTTACAAGGTTATAGTCATGTCGCTTATAGGTGGGATGTGGTAGTATGCTGTGGAAAGGTACTATAAATCCTTGGGTCTGCTATGGGTTGTGTAGAAGACAAGGTCTATTGTCTAGGAAGTGCTAAGGGGTTTAAAGTCCCCTTTACCCACCTCACTGTCTGGCTCATCTAACCTGAAGTTTGCTAGAAATCTATTCTCCTATCAGCTCTTCAGGGATATAAGAGCAGAAGGGAAATGGTTAAAAGGCCGTAGAACTTAAGTAGATGACCTAAATAACCTTTCAGTCTCACCTGCAAGATATAAAGGAAGAAAGACTAACAGGAGAAAGTGTGGATTTTGGAATTGGGGGCTATTGTTTATTTCCTGAACTGGAAATACTTTTCATTTTAAAGGACTTTGCCTAAATCCTGAAGAGGGAAGGCTATTTGTCTCTGTTCTGCGTATGGCTTTCCAGTCTCCTGCCAGAACTCTACTGGTATATAGTCGTTCCCATGCTCTCAAATGGACTGGGGATTGAAAAGTTTCTTTGATTGTACAGTTTGTTTTGGGACTGTCTGCTATATTCTAAGCAAGGAAAGATTTCTGAAGTAGCTGTCTTTTTGTGTGACTAGAGGGTACTTGCCCCTGTGGCAAGGATGTGTTGGATCACAAAATATTAAGAACAGAACAAATCAGTGAATCCTACTAGAAGCCTGAAGAGTGAAATCCCTGATTAGCTCCGTGGCTAATACCAACTAAAAAATGTCCATGTTTTGAAAACCTACCTCCCCACCATCAAATAGGCATGCTGAGTGCACAAGATTCTACCTTTGTACTCTTCCATGAAATCACAATTTCATGGGAACTCAGAAAGATATGGTTTTTAGATGACTCGCTTTTTTGTAGATTTCAGACATGAACTGATTTGCTCCAGAATATGACTTCCAAGGGTTTGTTTTATATAATGATATCCCATTCTCCATAAAAACAGACTAGGCTGACATGATAATCCTTGTTCAAGTGTGAAAATGAATTCTAAGGATTCAGGAAAGCAAGTTAGATCAAATGGTGAAAAAATGCTGCTGTTCTTGCCCTAGCTTGAATAGCACTGAAAACCAAATAAAATTCAGCCCATAAATGAAAAAATTGAATGCACAGTTCCAGAGTACCACAGGAGATTTGGCAGACAGCCTTTGAACACATATTTAACAACCACCTCTCCATCATGGAGAGAAATCCAATAGGAAGTGACTGTTTTCCACCCCCCTGCACTACAGGATTAACAGTGAGATGAGTTCAGGTAGCCAGAACCTCTGGCCAGAGAAAATATAGGTAAGTAAATTAAATATTCCTCCAAATGATACACTTCCTAGACTGAAAAGATTTTTAGACCTAAACATCACTGTTTCTTATCTCCTTCCAATGCAAAAGTATAAGCAGGGATTCTAGATTTAAATTTGGAAAGGAAAACGAGTTAGATGGAAATCTGTATGAAAAACCTGTAAGGGGAATCTGCTTTTAATGCCAAAGCTGATTGGAACACTGCTTATATTTTTTTTAGGCTGGCTGCTGTGTCTGTTGCAAGAGGTATCCTGCTTTGAATATAACTATGCAGAACAGTGAAGTTGCTTATTAAGTTCTAAAAGGTATACATTTTACTGTAGATAAATACCATAGATACATATTTAGGGGTTGTTGCTTTAATCCAATTCATTACTGAATAACAATTAGATAAAATGCACCTTACCATTCACATGTGGATAGCGACAGGGCTATGGATGTAGGCATATTTATACTAGGCCTCTTGTATATTGTATACACACACTAGAGATCATAAAAGATGCTAACTGCACAGTGGTCTGATACTACTGTACAGTAATGTCACATGGCAAAAACCATAATGGGACAATACTGTGTAGTAGTATTAGCTTAAAAAAAAGGCTTTTGCTGGTGCTACTCTGCAGTAACTCAGGTTACTGTGCATTTATTTAGTATTTGATTATACAAATACTAATGAAATGCACAGTAATCACTGTGCAGTAGTGTCTCTTGTAGATGCGCCCTGGGAGTGTAAACAGCCCTTAAAGTGGCTACAAATGTGTTGCAGGCCCACTTAAGGTTCCTTTGTGTCACTGTAATGGTGTAAAAAGGACATTGATACAAATGCAAATCAAGCCCAAGAATTTTTAGTTGTGCACTCACATTTTTTAAGTTAAATCTGTGGCTATTACTGAGAGTTGGAATAGACAATAAATTGGTGTATGCATTCTTTTACATGAGTAAGATTTGTTCATTCTTTCACCAAAAGTAAGGCTCTTGTAACCAGAGCCAGGCATTTTGGTGCTTGGTGAAGGTCATGTGCAGAGAGCACCCAGCTATGTGCTACTGTGCAAACTTGCTTCTATTTCATTTGACACCACCCATGTCAGGGTTCCCAGTGCCAGTGCACCCCTGGCACAGCCCTTACTACAGTACTGATTGTTACATTGTAATGTATACGTTTAAAACTATACTAAACTTCTGATCTTTCTTTTTATTGTATTTTTGAAAGCAGCAATCTAAAGCTCTTCATAATCTTATTGGTTGCTTTTTTGTAATGTGCAATGGGGCTCTCCTACATGAAAAGATATAATCTAAGATAAATTGTATACAGAGATCTAGGATAGAGTGTAAAACACAACTGCCAAGCACTTTATTTGCACTTCTAGAATTGTGATTGGTATTTCAGCCTCATGACAGCAGCATGATCAGAAGCACAGTTCAGGTTCATTTCTTCATAAGGGCCAAAATGAAGGACAGCACCTCAAGAGCTTTCAGTATTCAGAGGCAGTGTACGTGATACTCAGGGGTGAGTGAGAGGGAAGGAAATTGCTAAATTTTGAAAGCCTTTTAACCTCTGGCTTTAGCAAAGAATGTATGTCATATTTAATGAAATAGGAAGACAGACGTGAAAAAGCCTAATAGTGACATTTGTATAAGGCAGCAGACAAAGAAGCTGTCTTTTGTATACAGGAGCTGACAGTAATTGCACTTTTCATTGACTAGCAAGTTGCTGCAGAAGAAATAAAAATGGTAATGCACGTATATGTGCAACTCAAATCACACTGGCTCCTAGCACAGACCAGTAGGAGGTATCAGTACCAGCTGATTTCTAACACTTAATGAGACATCAACACTCATCTTGCATCTTTATTAATTTTCCTCTTAGTGATCATTTTACAACAGTACTTTTCCCTGGTAAATCAAAAGAGCTGTTCTCCAAATAGGAGATACACTAATATTACAGGTCCCCTCAACACCCACATATGGCTGGGGCATGATTGTGGGAGCATGCTTTAGATCCCATTGTAGGCATAGGGACATGCAGGGAGACCTTATTGCTGATGCAGGGGGACCTTCATCCCAGGCTTCCCCCTGTATTGGAAAGAAGCAAACTCCCATGGCTTGTGGCCCCTTCAGTTGAGGGGCTCCTATCTGTGGGGGTGCCCCAAGTAGCTCTGAGGCTGGAGGCTTGTGGCAGCAATGATCACTCAGCCCCAGGGGTTTCATGCACACCTAAGCCCAGGAGATCGTATCAGCTATGATCCCCCATCCCCACAGGTTTCACACACCCAGCATCCACAGCTATACGACTCTGGGTCCCCTCATGCTGCCAGGACCCAGAGTCAGCAGCTGCTGGGGCTGAGAGTCACCTTACTTGCAGGACTCCCAGCCTGGCTGGGCATGGTACAGCACTGCTGCTGGGAGCTACAAGCAGCTGATGGGGGTCCCAGATGCAGGGGAGCACCTGCTACACATGCAAATTACAGCTTGATAACAACCAGCTATAAAGTTAGCACACATTTTTGAAGTCTAACTTTTTAGGTGGTTGGAACTTTTTGTAGTGCTACTTTGCACATACAGTTAGTCTTAACTAGCTAATTGCACAATTACCTTAATTGCACAGTACCTGTAATATGTAGAGGGGTCCACAGAAGCAAAAATTGCTGGTTTTAACCCAGATGTATGTTTCCCTAAAATAGAGGCATGAGCATAATATGTTACCTTTAAAATACAGGATGCTTTTTCTATTACTCATTCCCTGTGCATTGATTGACTTTCCTCTTTACAAGTGATTGAAATGAGTTTAATATCCTACTTATGTGTTTCTCTGTTTGTGATATGAAGGGCACCTGAAGACATTCAGGGAGGTTAAGCTGAGCAAAAATTGGTGGGCCTGATCTAAATTAGTTCACCTGAGGAAGTGTAGTAGCTTAGATTAGGAATGGATTAGTCAGATTTAATGAGAAAAAACCCAGGATACTAATATAAAAGAGTGTAAGTATTATCTGGAGGGAGTGTAAGTATATCAGATAAATGAAAGAATAATCTCACTTTTTGATAGATTTCCTCTATAGAAGTGCTCAGAAACCTCATTTTCAATAGAAATAACAACTTTTTGTAACCTAAAAAACCAAATGGTTATTAGAAATGTGGCCATATTAAGCTCTATTCCTCAGACAACATGCAGAGCAATTCCAAATGAGTTTTTTCTAGTTTCTTGGGACTGTTCAAGACCTAGGTCCCTACTGTTTTCTTGCTATGCTCTAAAAAGCAAACAAAATCTTTGACCACTCTGGCTGTTTTCTGAAACCTAGTGGGGAGAGCCATCTCATTAAGATTTGATATAAAATTAATATTTGATTAATACACTGGCATTGGCACGTTCAAAGAAGTCTGAAAGAATACATGGGAACCAAGTTACCAGAATGGTAATGCCAGGTAGGTGGGAAGAGGAAGACTGAAGATGAGATGGAGACATATAGTAGAGGGGCACAAGAGAGAAGGAGCTGGAAGATGTGTATGACTGAAGCTGGTGGAGAGCCAGGATCCACAACAGCAACCCATGTTTAGATGGGAGAAGTGAGAGAAAACTAAGAAAATTTAATTAATACACTAAGCTGGCTGGTCAAATATCGCTGGCTTTCCTCTTTGTTTACAGCTGCTAAATTTTTATTAAGTAGAACAGAAACAATTGAAATATTTTCCTAGTAAACAACTGTGTAACTGATACAAGAATGTTGCATAGTCATGGGAGCAGAACTGCTGCCCAGGAAACCACTGATGGAGACTGAAATTGGTTTACAAGACAGTCTAGTTAAGTGAGTTTAAAAGTATTTGAAAAGGGTGGGGGGCGGGGGGACCCTGGCTTATTTCAAATGTGTTGACAGCCAATTTGATTTGTTTTGGGGATTTTATCCCTTGTGAAAAAGAAAAAAGGAACCAAGCTATGCTGTTCAGATTCAGAGATGATGATATAAATAACAGTATAAGTTCTGGTTTGTTTGTTTTCTGTGTACACACTGGGAGAAAATACTGATGGTTACCAATAACATATTTTTAATCGCTGACTGTTTGTATTTAAAGCCTGTTTTCTTCATTTTTTTGTAAGAGTGTAGCTGCTACCTACAGGTTATAGTTAAGGGAAGCAAATAAACTAATAAAAGAACTAAACAGTAGTTTGGTTTTATGCTTAAAGTAACTAACAATTATTTACCTTTTTGCAGCAGTATGAAGCATTAAAAAGTAACACAATTAATTACTACAAACAGATGTCACATTTATCTCAGGACAAACCATTTTATTCTTGACCAATGTACAATCATGCAGACTTCCATATATGTTGTCCCAGGATGAATTCTAAAAAGGTTCACAGGATAAGAAGTGTTAACAGCTTATCCTGGGACATCACAAAGTATGTCTGAATAGTTATCTCAGGCTTGCATGATTGAATCAATGGCAGAAAAGCAGCAATGCATTCAGCCATTCATTAAACCCTAATTAGAAGTGGGTATGTGAGAATGGGTATGCCCATGCCAATCCTGGGATATTTCTGTTCTGGGACAAGCACAGGTAGAACTGGTCCAGAGACTAATTCATTTTCTGTTCCTAGCTTATTACTTTACGCTTAGTCCAAAGTAGTGTTTTAGTCCAACTTTTAGGTAAAGACATTTGCAACCTTCCCAACTTTCATAAAGTTCTGAATTTTCATTGACTTCCATAGACTTTATATCAGGCCTTGAATGAACTAACCAAGAGACCTGGCAATAAGGAACAAGAACCATATTGTATAGAATATTTGGGACTTTCAAAAGTAAGAGAAAGAATCCAGCTAGAAACAACTGAGGCTGGGGTCTGAAATAAAGAATGGAGTGTAAGGATATATGTTTATAAATAAAGAAATTCACTGTGCTACCTCCATTTTATTTTTTTCCTTTAATTATTACCATCATTTTGATCCACCAGTAGCTGGACTATAAAATGGAGAAGAGCCTATAAAATATGTTTCTAGTTTTAAGTGGCTTAGGCTCTTATCCTGAATTTGCAAACCAAATAGAATTAAAATTTGAAAAGTCCAAAAATCTCATATTACCAAAAAAATCTTTTTTATTAAAAAAAGACATTGAGATTTGGAACTCTAAAATGAATGCATATTGGACCAGTCATTTGCAAAATTACAAAATACAGAAAAATCTCTGTCAAGTTTCTGAGAGGTAATATGACAGAGACCGAACTCATGGTATATGTGATTCAGCTCAAACAGCGAAGCATGACACATTTCACAAGTGCCTGTTTTTCACAAAATGTCCAGTCCCTATTCCTACCTAGAAAGCTTCAGACATCATAACAATGCTTATCCAAATTAAAACTCAAAAGAATATGTCCCAGGAGGACATATATGAATTGCAAGACAGGATCAGATTTATGCTCAGTCTAGTATCCTGTCACTGATAGTAATTATGCTTTTGAGGCAGATGTGTAGAAATTCATAAATATCAGGTAATTGGCCACCACATAGGTTTGACATAAGACTAGTCAAATGAATTTCCATATGCCTTTTAAAATCTAATATTTGACATTAATTATGATAACTATGAGATAACTGCGAGGTAATTCTTGTATATGTTTGACCCCCTTTTTAAGGTTACTGAGTTCTTAGGTTCAAGAACATGTCATAGCAGTAGTTCCCTGATCTAATCATGCATTATGTTAAAAATAATTTGTCAGGCTTGAATTTCTAGCTTTCACTTTTATTAAATGTCCCTTGTTGGGTTTAGCGACAAGGAGAAAAGAAGTTCCCTCTGTACCTTCTTCTGTACCTTCTTCGTATTGTTCACCATTGTCACTGACTACCAGTGTTACTGGAGAATAAAACAAACCATTGTGTCCAGGAAGCCAGGAGTGTTTTGCATTAAAGAAGTCATTTTACTAAGTCATCTGACTTCTTTCAAAATTGGAGGAATTTGATTTGTGTCTGTTTTAGGAACTATCTCTGTTTTAATTTTCATTGCACTGAGCTGGGTATCTTGTAAGTCTAATTTCTTTTTACTCTGTCATAGTGGTATCTCAAATACAACATCACCATCCCATGTCTCTGAAAAAAGTTTAAGAGTTAACCTCTTATAATTGACCCTTGTCATACACATTTTTTTGTATTCAGTACCATAGTAAAGTCTTTTCATACCCGTACTCTTTCTATCATTAAGCTAATAGTCTAGTGCAGAGTTCAACTGCAAAAATAATGACAAGAAATGAATAGAAGGAAGAAACTTAGCTGTGAACTTTTATAACAGTGACCTTCTGTCATTGGTTCTACAGATTTTTCTGCTTCTGTCAAGACCTGATCCAGTAATGAGCTCCATGTATTGAAGGTTTCCTATCTCAGGGCATGTTATTATCAATACTCTTATTTATAATACAACTTTTCTGTCTAGTATTTGTTCAGTGTCCATTAAAAATATTTCATACAGGGAAGTGCCACTGGTTGCCAATTGGAAAGCAACCAAACATGCATCCAATCATAGGCTCCTTCAAATTCAGGGGAAATGAGGTCATAGTCGAGTCAGAGAATCCAAACTCATCCCATGCAGAGATCAACAAATCTTTTCTGATAAACAATTATAGTTTAAAAAAACCCATTCTTTCCCTTGGATGTGAGCAGATTGCAATTTCCACAAATGTATTCATTATTTAAATGTATTTAGTGATTCAGAATATTTTGAGCTTAGTTACTTTGTTGTAATTAGTCAGCTAACTCAATTTCTTCTCTTTCATTGCTTCTATTAGTGACTGTGAATTTAAATTATAGCTTCCACAAATCCACTTGCTTCTAACTACATGGGATTAAGAAAATACATGTTTTATCTGAATTTTTCAATTATAGTTCATTGATTTTTATAACTGTAATGTTCCAAGGATGTAGTTAAATTTCAATAACCTGGCCTGCCATTGCAAGCTGCTTAACTTTCTGCCAGCCTACCCATCTGGGTCCTTTGTAGTTTACTCACAAGACTGCCTGAAAGTTGGACTCAAGGGCTAAGAACAAACAGTCAAAAAGCCTGAGGCTGAATTGATTCAATCTTTGTAGGTTAGTTTAAACTGCATAGATTGAACTGATAAGCAAGTGAACAGATGCTCACTTTTGACTCCAGAAATGCAGCCACATGCTTGCAGTGGCCGAAGCTAGATGCTGCGGGGGGGGATTGGGGAGGGCGGGAACTAGAGTACACCTCCCCACTCTTCTGGAGCGGGCAGCTTGGCCCATGGCTAGGCTACCCATGCTGTGAGGACAGGGTTTGCAGAGGAGGTGCAAACCAGCCTGGGATGCTGAGGGAGCTGTGAGTTACCTTCCAGATTCAAGTTATCTGGCACAGAAGTTAAGTCTATCAATTTAACCTAAATCAGTTCTGATACCACAACATCCATCCAGGTTTATCTTAAACTAGTTTTGGCCACTCTGAAAGCATTTTATGTGCACTGAACTTCTGGGCTAGGGCTAGAAGTTACACAAAAATGGGTTTAAGTGGGCAGAAGCTGGTTTAAAGCTGTAACAGAACAGACATTCAGTGCATGTAAACCAGTTTCAAAATGGCTGAAACTGGTTTAAGATAAACCTGGTTGAATGTAGTATGAGACTTAACTTATTTGGGTTAAATCAGTTTATAAAACTTCTGTCCCACACCCCTTCCTGGTTTAAGTTAAATCACAGACCTCCAGCATCCCTGCATGCTTTCCAGCCCTGGGCTGAGCTGTGCTGTGTGCTCCTAGAGAGAGGGGTTTGGGGGGGCTGAATCAGGGGAAGGGAGACGGGGACTTCCCCCCCCCACAAGCAAACCCCAGTTGGGGCCTGGGGCCAGGGAGGTGAGGGTTAAATCCCTCTTCCCCTGACTACAGAGCTGCCCTTACTACTGGCTGTGACTATGGACTACAAATCCAAGAGGCACCTGGTAGCAGGAGAGGAAATGATGAGCAACCCTGAAGAGTCCTGCCACTGTGATTGTGGACTGCAAATCCCAGAGACCTTGGGGGCAGCAAGAAAAGGAAGTGAACACACAGCCCATACTGGCTACATGCCAGAGAGCCATGCTCTAGCACCTCCCCACCGACTTCTGCCCTGAGCCACTGCAGGCATGTGGCTACAAAAAGTAAATGTATGTTCACTTGTTAGTCAGTTTAATCTCTGCATTTTAGACTAATCTGCAAAGTCTGAATTGATTCAACCTCAGGTTTAGCCCTGTTGTGTTACAGATTTGAACCAGTGTCAGATCATTTGTACCAGTTGATGTGTAAGTTTTGTTCCTAGGCACAGGCTTTCAGGGTTTAAGATTCCAGTGCGTCTTGTCAGGCAGACTGACTCAGACTCAGGGCTTTCAGGGTACCCAGACTTATGGCAGCCTTTTCACAGAGATTTTTGGTTTTCATGGTGTATCAGGGAAAAACAATACATTTCAAACATCAACATACTTCACAAAATGTAACAATTTTCCCTTGTTTTACACACCTGCACTTCACATAAATAATTATATCTCTGAAATTTAACTACTTCAAAGTGCATGGAAATGAGCACATAGAAAGCATGAATAGAATAAAAACCAATTTATATTTGAAATAATGGTCACAAGAGTATTTTATTCAATGTTGAAGTTGAAATTCCTAGTTTAAACTTAATTTGTGACCAAATATCATCTTCATGGCTTATCTACTTTAATTTCTACCTGCAATGGAGAAGAGTCCTTATATGTTTTCACTGTAGAAAATACAATAATATTTTTCTGAAAATTGTTTAGAGATCATCTGTCTTATCCAATCCTGTGATGGCTAACTAGCAAAGAATAAACACCAGCTCAGATGCATGGAGCGTATGTTTAGTAGAGTGCAGTGTGTGTACAGTCATTCTACCAGTTCTACCAAAAATACCACAGCTCACCAACTGAATTTAGGCTGGAGTGTAATAGAGGAGAGAATTAAAATCTACACCACAGTTAAAAAGCTTTTTTTATCTCCTTGTAGTTCTCTTTTTTATCTCCTCCTCACTAGCATTTTATCTCCTCTCTTTATGTTTCCGTATTTCAGCAGTAGTGTTGAAAAGTAATGATAAAAAGTGTGGAACCAACCTGGACAGGGTAATCTAGGTTAATAATGTAGGTACTAAAATCCTGAACAACATCTTTTGGTGTGCTGGAGTTGTATCTGTTTTCTTTTTGGCTACCCACTGGCAGGTTTTCATTCCCCATGGCTATGAAAGTTAAATCAGGTGTTTCTGATCCAGGCTTTATTGTTAAAGTCAGTCCTGCTGGTCTGAGAAACGGAAAAAAACATGAAAATAATGGAACGATGAAAAAGGCTGATGACTACATTTACCTACAGGAAAACTCTTATCTCAGTAATAGTTTGTGAGAATTATGGTAATAGAAGCAAAATGCTCAAAAGGAAGAAAAATGGTCATCTAGTCATTTTAAATAAGGAAAAGGAGCAAAGAAGGTCTACAAAAGAGAAATTTCTCTTAATTTATTTCCGTATATATTTTCAGCAGCATTTCAACATCTTTGAAGATGTCAAACTGTGGATCATCTATGGATGCTTATCTAAACATTGTACCCCTGGAGATTGGTTGACACAATAATATATTTATTTTTCTCTGAAGGAGTATGTAATCTGAATACATGACTGATAGAAAGGAATACTTAAATCCTAATTTAATAGTTTCTCCATGGCTTTCCCTGTAGTTTTTGGACAAATCAGTTACGTTCTCTGTCTCAGCTTCCACCAAATTTAGAAAATGTTATCTATATTGAGTACAAAGGTAGTGCGAGGATTTACACAGATAACGATTGTAGCTGAACCCTGGCAAATCAGAGTAAAATTTAGGCCAACGTTTCTAGAGCATTTCAGATATGGACTCTGCTACATACATGCTATATTTATTAATACCTAGTTATACTACATGGACAGTAGCTACTATAACACCTGTTTGTAGTAATGAGATTTCTCCAATTCTTTCAGTTAAGCCTGAGCAGCAAGAAGTATTTGAAGTAGAAAGCCATACAGGTACGGGTAGCATTTTAATTTCCCCATCATTGCATTGATTAGAATCTGATTAATTTATAGGACTCCACAGGGCACATTCAGATCTCCCAGTATCATCACATTCCTTGGAGTTGTTTCTTATAATTAAAAATAGATCTCTTAAATAAAATTACAGAGGGGGAAAAAAAATCACAAAATAGATATATTTTAAATAAATGCAGGCCACAGGCTGGCATTTATCCTGCAAGCAGTTTAGCTCTCATTCCCCCCATAGCTGTATCTCATGCTGCTGTGTGGTGGAAGAAGTTCCAAGGGTCTGCACTCTGGCTACACACTTGCATGATGGAGATGGGGTCCATATGCTGGTGGTGCAGTGCATGTGGTAGAGGAGGGGTAGAGAATTCTGTGGGGGCCACTCCTGCAGCGTGCGCAGCACCCAGCCATACTGTAGTGGGACAGCCCTAGGGTGGGGGGAAAAGCAGGACAGGAAGGACCCAGATGTAGAGAGGGTCACTCTGTGTGTGTGTGTGCGTGTGCACATGCACTAGTGTATGAACAGTCGACAATTAGCTAATTGTTTGGCATACTTTAAAAACATGAATAAATGCAGCGGTTCCAGATTTTAGGAACCTGTTGTATTATCTGTCTTAGGTTTGCTAAGAGCTGCGGCTTATTCCAGGAACTGGAAATTGGAACCATGGATTGCAATGTTTTTGATGTGCACCACAGCTAGAAGAAAAGGGTGGAGAGGTTAGTGTTGTAAGTGCTGTTAAGAGAGCACACACATGTTCCAGTATCTCCATTAAAGAACACAGAAAAGTAAGTCCCCACATAATAACATTCCTATGATGCCCAAAATCAAAGGTTCAGTTTATCATATAGAGGCTTTTCAAAATAGTAGAGGATTATTCATTTATAATGACCAGTCTGAGTTGCTTGTTTAACCTTCAGATTCAAGAGCATTGGCTAGTTTATAATTAAATGAATCACCTGCAGTAAACATTTAAAAAAAGAAACCCATACCTTTGTTAAATGTGCATATCTTTAGACATATTAGTTCCAATTGATTATGCACTGTTCTAGATTACTTTCTCTTACATATTTATTATAACTGGCAAGAAAAGCAGGCACTGCAAATGCTATTTTTATAATAATGCTATATTAATCCTATTGGAAGGGCAAAAAATGCTAGGAATTGTAAAAGATTTTAGTTCACAGATACATGGTGGGAGCCTCTGGTCATCTAGTACCAGGGATGATAATAGTGGCAGCTGGCAGACAAATCAGACATTTGTTGCATCACTTGGTGTCAGAATTTCAGTAGTTTGACACCCAGCATTCATACTTCTTTCAAAAATCTGCCTCTTATTTGGTGCCTAACTGTGAATTGAGTGAATTGAGTAGTTTTGAAAATCTGGCCTCTAAAAGGGAAAAAAAAATCTAAGGTTTTGCCTGAGTATAATCAAGGTGCACTGGTAGTGCTGTTTGTGACAGCTTACCTCTTTGGATAAATAGATAATTTCTTGTTTGTAGAGCTTCAGTCTGGCACTTTTTATGAGCATTAAAGTTACATGCATACAAGCTGAAGAAAAGTTTCCTGGTGTAATTGGAGTCATACCCATGTCAAAATGTAGTGAAAAGATGATATAAACCTCCCAGCTAAGGACAAACCATGCAGGAGTTAGTCTTTTGATATTCATTATAGTGGTTTAGATTTTTGTCTGTCTAGGTCTATGCCAACTTTGCCATTTGCTAAAGGGAAACAGCTCATAACCAGATCCTCTGCTGCCTAACAGCAAGACACAGTAATGGCTGCACATCTCTGCCTTCCTGAACCTGGTGTTATTTGCACCATTCTACAAAACCGATGTAATTTACACCAGAAATGTGTTCATCTGTCCATGCCCCATATATTACAAAAGCAACAGAAAAATTCTAATGGTCTATTTCTTGCCCTCTCACCACCTCATATCCAGCTGAATTATTTTGGCATAGATGCTGTGTGTTTTGGGATTCCAGAGCTTTTCCTGTTTCTGTGAGTTTGGTTCAATTATGTGTCTCTTCCAACTATGAAAGCTGAAGGTCAGGGTGTACACAGAACCACTCCTCTTTCCTGCACTGATTTTTTTTTAAAGCTAAAAGATCATTTGAAAGCATTTCCTTAGAGCTTCTAATATCAATGTTTTATCCATTTTAGTGAAGAGAGGTGAGCCGTAGAGGTCATATTTTATTAGTCTGAATTTAGCTGCAGCTAAGTCTCAAAATATTCAAAGCCAGAAAAAGGTTTCAGAAGTTTTAAAAAGTATATCTGAAGCCTGTTCAAACTTCATGTGTTTGTTTCTGTCTCCGTGATTAGACTGAAAACTGGCTAGGGAAGTTTTCTTTTAATGTTTCCTCGTAAGATTTGATGAGGGTTGAATTACCAAAACAAGTGTCATTTAAGCATAATTTTATAATTGTACTTGCAGTTAAACCCAAGGTGTGGTGCAGGCAAAATATGCCCACTGAACTTCTCTGTAACTCATATAAGGTTTTGGTTTAAGTCAGATTTATTTCTAAAAAATGTTTGGTTTTTTTTCTAAACTAATTTATTTAACCTGGATGAGATGTTATCACTATTTCTTTCATGTGTGCAGACTTTATATAGGTTGCACTTTTTTTTCTTTTTGCTTCTTGACAATGCCGAATGTTTTTATGAAGAAAACAGATGATGAAATTAAAGGTCTGGATTCCAGGGTACTATTGTCCTTACCAGACAGTCTCCTTTCCTCCAAGTTGGGCTCTTGTAGAGTTTGGTCCTGGGTCTTCCATGTTTTTTAATTTGTCAGGGTCACATAGACTTAAAATATTTTCTCCCTGACTGTGGCTTGAAGCCAGGCCGTGCATCTGACCTTCCCTGGATTTGGGAACTCTGCAGTCTTAATTGTCTAGGTCTTGAAACTAGTACCAAGATACCTTACCAGTTGTTGCACTCTCTGAGATCCACTGAAACTGTAGAAACTTTTATTTTGTATTCCTCTGTTTGGGGTATATAGGACAATGAAATCAAGCAAAGTCGTACAAAGAATTATCTAAACATGCACATACTTAATACTTACCTAAGAAATACACAGATTAATGGAAAAGCAACAAACCTGCTTAAACAATTCAGCCTCAGTTTTGTTACTTCTCCAAGACTCCTTTCAGATCTCATGCCCTTTCACCTTTTTCACTTTTCAGGTTTTTCTGCTGCTAGTCCTGGCCTGGCTTCCCTCTTGCTGGAGTAAGTCTTTTTATGAAGCTATGGTCCCCTTTGCCAGATGAGCTCCTCAGTAACTTAAAAACCCTGCCCAATTGAGTCAACTGCTACAGTGTAACTTGCGTACATGGCCACCCATTCATGCAGCTATTATGCAGCTTATCTTGCTACAGCAAAATCATTTTGCTGTCCATTGTTACTTACAACTGCCTCATTCAAATGCACATATGTTAACAGAAGGGGTATGTTGCAAGGATGCAGAGAAAGAAGGTCATAAGGGTGTAAACCAACAGAGAGTATTCATAAAATCAACCTGAAATTTATAAGTTCACACAAATAGATTTCTGAACTTCAGTAATACCAAACTCTGTGAAAGCGTTTTACGAATAAAATCTGAGGTGCTGGACCTCATATTGCAGCTAGCTGGTGTGCTTGCTGTATGTGGAGACTAACTGCAAACAAATACTTTTATTTGTGCTAGTAGCTTGGATGTCATGACTAGTCTAATTCCACAGTTAAGTGTTTTTTATCTGTGACAGACAACATGATCAGCCAAACTCAATTAGGCTTGAAGTAAAGTCCATTAAGTCAATGGGATTTCTTCTACTGACTTTAATTTGAATGAAGATTTGCCATCAGAGTAGGAATTTCACATTCTTTCCTTCCTGGTTTCCCAAACCTCTGGAGTATTTCTTCTCCAGAATCCCAAAGACTTCCTTCTATAGAACATCTTCAACATTTCCAGTTCTAGCCAAGAGAATTTTTTGTTCATTATGCTTTGTCCTACGAAAGGACATAGTATCTGCTTATCCCAGAAAACTGTTAAATTTATTTGACAGTACATATTATGTAGGATATATTTTGTGATATTATGTAGGTGCACTTATTGCAAAGTATTGATCATTTTCAGTAAGAACTGTTTTCTCTATCATTAGAAAAGAAGAGCCTACTACAAAAATAACATTTAAATCAATTTCTAGCTCTTAAAGTAAAACTTTAAAAATTACAAGATATTCAAATAAAATCTAAACAATGGAGTGTATTAAACAACTGCCATTCAGTCCACTCAAAAATTATCTTCCAGGTCATTCAAAATGCAATAATCATGTCCTGTGCTGCTACCTCCTATTTCAAGAGATTGATGAACAGTAAATAAACAGCATAATAACTAGGGACCTACTCAAATTGCAGTTTCATGGATTTTATGGAAATTGTAAAATCAGACAATTTCCACAAAATCTAGGGGAGGAGGGGGGATGGGACTGCTACCCCTGTCCTTCACTACTGATTGGCTGAGAGGGCTGCCTGTTGTGCAACTCTGTCCCTGTCCATCAATCAGTGGTGAGGGGCGGGGCCACATAACATAGCCCTCAGCCAATCAGTGGTGAGGTGTGTGGCTGTATGACAGACAGCCCTCTCCACCAATGGCAGGGCCAGCAGAGGCCCTCGGCCAATCAGAGGAATGGGAGAATGGGGCACCACAATCAACCTATGGAAATGGCTGCTGGCTCTACAATCTACTTGCAAAATCAGCTGGCCACCTCCTCGAGTTCAGTAGAACCCTACTAATAACATTAGGAGATATATAATTGCACTAAAAGATTTTTTTTTTCACTTTGAACAGTGTTTTTACTTTACAGAATTTTACAGCAGTGGTATTATTATTGTCATTTTACTGGTGGATTCAGTCCCTTACTTTATATGTAGAGGTTTACAGTGTGGTCACCACTAGTATCTGAACCTCCATGAACCCAAGGTTACACACACACAATTGCAGAGCTGGGAACCAAACAGCCTTCTGAGATCACAACTCACCCGACTACTAATTTTCTTTTAGATACTACTGTATTGGTATCTAATTCAGCCAACCATACTAATTTTCACACATCACTTATACATACACTATGGTATAAAAAACAGCTTGAATGAAGGAAAGCATTCCTATCACAATAACCGGATTTTGGCCCCATACAGACATTCAGTTCTCCTAGGGATGTTGCTGCTCTTCCAGAAGTGTACAGGATTTTTTTCCCAGAGTAAAAAATGGCTGCTCCAGGAGAAAAATAACCTGGGAATTACCAGGATTAAATCACTCCTGAGAGAGTTTCTCCTGGGAGAATAAATGTCTGTGCATGCTGTGGCTTCTCCCAGAAGAAAAGAATCTTCCAGAACTCCTCTTCAGCCCCTCCCAGGGAGACACTGTGTCACTCACTAAATTCTGTTGCTCCAGCAAGGAGCAAAACACAACCCCTTCATAATCCCCATATTGTGCTTCAGGGAAACACCAGCTGATGATTGAGAGTCCAGGTCAGCCAATCAGGGCTGCCCTATGCAATGGTGCCATCTATCAACAAGCTAACTTGCTGGGTTCATGCAGGAGGATGTACAGGAGGGGCCTGAATTCCAAGAGTTAGCAGCCTCACACACAGACTTCAGGTGAGTGAAGGAGAAGTGAGGTTACTATGGGAGTGGTGACACAGAGCTCAGCCAGGGATCCTGCCCTGCTGCTGCCTCTGCCCTGGAGTTCTTGTAAGACCTCCACCCAGACAGGGTCCTTGGCTGGGTTGGCAGTGCCCTGTCCCCTGGTCTGCAGGGGTTGCCTGGCCAGACCTCTGGGACTTGGGGGCAGTGTGGGGGCTGAGATCCCCTCGCCTGTCCCACATGTGCCTGGGTTGAGGCTCTGCAGCGGCAGGTGAGGGAACTCCAGACTGGGGTGAGCAGGCTGTGGGGGACCAGGGCTGCAGAGAATGAAATTGATGTGTACTTTCATTCTCTGCAGCACCAGACACCTAGTACAGAGAGAACGCAGGAGGATCCCAAAGCAGCTGAATGGAAGACAGTCACCTCCAGAGCCAGACAGTGGGTGGCTGTGACTGCTTCCTCAGTGCAACTAGGAAACAGATATGAAGTCTTGGCAGCACTGAAGGATGATGCAGAAAAGGAAGTTGCAGGGGAAGACACATCTGCAACAAACATGCAGGCTGAGTGACAACTGGGAAGCCAGAAGAAGAGACGCTGGGTCACGGTGGTGGGTGGCTCCCTCCTGAGAGGCACGGAGGGGCCTATTTGTTGACCGGATCCCACGGCATGGGAGGTTTGCTGCCTGCCTGGTGCCAGGATCTGAGACATCACTGCAAGGATTCCTGAACTCATCCAGCCCTCCAATTACTATCCCATGGTCCTCATCCATGTGGGTATGAATGACGTGGCCAGGAGTAATCTGGACCACATCATGAGCGACTACAAGGCTCTGGGGGCCAGGCTTAGGAAGTTGGGGACACAGGTGGTCTTCTCATCAATCCTCACAGTCAGTGGTCACTGTCAACACCAAGATGCCTGCATCAGAGAAGTCAACCTGCGGCTCTGGAGTTGGTGCCACTGAGTGAGTTTTGGCTTCCACAACCATGATCTACACTTCCATGAGAGAGTTATCTTGGGATTGTCAGGAACAGGCCCCAAGGTCACGGTGGGCTGAGTGCAGATCGAACAGGTGGGTTTAGCGGCGAGGAGTCAGAGCGGTTCGGGACACATGTGGTTTCAAAAACAGAATGCTTTTTTATTGTTTACTTATGCCACTGATGGTGGTGTAGCATAGGCAGGTCAAACTTGGTTACAAACGAGTATGATAACGTGATAATGGTGGATGAGAAATGGTGCCGGGTCGATAACAGGAACGATGTTGAATGATCAGGAACAAGTCGAGTAAACGTGGAACAAGAAATCAAAGGCGAAACGTAGTGACGAAGAATGAGAAGTGAACGGATGGTCGAGAACGGATAGCCGAGAACGAGTCGAATAAAACTGGAATGTGAACAGGTAATCGTGGTTGGATCGTATCAGAATCGTAAACGAGTAATCAGAGTCAGAGTGAAACGAAGACAAGTAATGTGCCCAGAAACAAGAGTGACGGGGAGACCAGCGGAGCTCTGGGAAGTGAACCAGGGCTCTAGGCCAAGGAGGCTCTCCTGAGAGGCAGTCTCTGCAGTAGCAGTCTCTGCCCTCAGACTGGTCTGGTCTCTGTCGTGGGCGGAAACTTACAAGCCTTAAATATGAAACATGTGGCCAATCATAAGGCTTCCCCTGTGGAAAGTTCCAGTGCATTCTGGTGCCTGTCTGAGCATGCACATTGTTACCTCATGGCAGAGCCATGATTGACAAGCCTGGGGTCATGCATGGGACACGTGCTGGGCATGCTCACTAGCCCTCTGGGGATTTTCCACAGCTTGTCAGCACTTGTCTATACTTAACCCTGTGTTAGCCAGCACTCTTATCAAATTTGGTTGTGACAGGGATGAGATGGTCTTCATCTTTCTTATAAAGGTAAGAATCTGTTCTCTTACAGGTTGGCTGAAGGGCTTTAAATTAGGTTTATTGTGGGATGGGGATGAAGTGGACTATGAGGACCTAGGTTCAGAGAACCATGAGCCATGCACTGGATCAGCCCAGGTAAGCATTAAGGGGCCTGATAGACATCAGGATGGGGTGGGGGTACCAAGGGTACCCACTGGGGGGCTCAAATGTCTCTACATTAATGCTAGAAGCATGGGGAACAAACAGGATGAACTTGCACTCCTGCTTGCAAGCAACAATTTCGACCTGGTTGAGCTAACTGAAACCTGATGGGACCCTACTCACAAGTGGACAGTAAGCATTGAAGGTTATAGGTTGCACAGACGGGATAGAGTGGGGGGAAAAGAGGCGGGGGGGTTCTCCTTATCATAGAGAGCAATATACATCTTCTATAATCAAGATGGGATCAGAGGAGGACCAAACTGAGGGACTGTGGATTAGGATACAAGGGGGTCGAGGGGAAAGAGACTCGGTAGTGGGGTTCTACAATAAACTGCCACACCAGAAGGATGAGCTAGACCTGGAATTCTCTGGGCACCTCTCAGAGGCCATAAGGTCAAGAGATATAGTTATCATGGGTGACCTAAACTACCCTAACATCTGCTGGGAGGATCAGTCAGCCAGAACTAATCACTCATATAAATTCTTAACCTGTATGCAGGACCTCCACCTAACACAGGAGATATACAATCCCACTTGGGGTAATTCCTTGCTGGACTTGGTGCTGGCTACAGGGGATGACCTGGGAGGGGATCTCCAGGTACAAGGCAACCTAGGGAATGGTGATCATCAATTGACTGAATTCACTATCAACGAAGGGTGGAAAAAGTAACCAGCAGGGCAGAAGTGCTTGACTTCAAAAAGGCTGACTTTAGTGTGCTTAGGAGATTAGTTAGTGGGGCATTAAAGCTCAAGAGCATTGACAAAATGGGGATACAGGAAGGGTGGTCATTCCTCAAGGAAGTGAACCTTTGGGTGCAGAAGGAGGCAATCCAACTGTGTAGAAAAGGGGGCAAAGGGGCCAAGAAACCATCCTAGCTAAACAGGGAAATCCAAGAAAGCCTAAGAGCAAAAAATGGGGCATACAGGCTGTGCAAACAGGGGGTTGCTACCAAAGAGGACTATACCTCCTTGGTTTGCACTTGCAGGGAATCAGTGAAGAAAGTCAAAGCAGCATTAGAACTCAGGCTGGTGACAAAAATTAAAGGCAACAAAAGATCCTTCAGGTACATAGGGAGCAAAAAGAAGGCGCAGGGCAGCATAGGACCCCTGGAGGATAGACAAGGGCAATTGGTGACAGATAGGAGGGACAAAGCAGAGTTCTTCAGTGAGTTTTTTGCCTCTGTATTCTTGAACTTGGATCTAGACAAATCTCCCAAATGCATTACTGACAGAAGCAGAAGAAACACCAGCCCACCAACTCAGTGCTGACTTAGTAAAGAGACATTTGGAGGGGAATGGATGTGTTTAAATCAGTGGGACCAGATGAGCTCCATCCAAGGTTGCTGAAAGAATTAGTCAGTGTCATAGCAGAGCCGCTGGCATGACTATTTGTGTACTCATGGTGCTCAGGTGAGGTTCCATAGGGCTGGAAAAGGGCCCATGTGGTCCCTATTTTCAAGAAGGGGAGGAAGGAGGAGCTGGGTAACTATAGACCAGTTAGTCTCACCTCTATCCTTGGGAAAACTCTTGAAAAAATTATCAAGGATCACATTCGTAGGAGTCCAGCTCAGGTTCATAGCAGGTAGATCCTGTCTGACTAACCTTGTTTCTTTCTGTGACCAGGTCACTAAATGCTTAGATGAAGGAGTCGAGGTAGATGTCATCTACTTTGACTTTAAGAAGCCCTTCAACATGGTATCCCATCCTATTCTTATAAATCAATTGAATGGTTGTGCCATAGATGATTACACAGTCATGTGGGTGCTAAATTGGCTTAAGGGTCATACCCAGAGAGTGGTGGTGAACAGGTCTATATCCACCATGAAAGATGTGTGCAGTGGGGTTCCCTCAATGCTCGGTCCTTGGGCAGGTGCTGTTCAATATCTTCATCAGAAACATGGATGAGGGTGTGGAAAGCACTCTGTCCAAATTTGCAGATGACACCAAACTATGGGACGAAGCAAACACGCTGATGGGAAGAAACCGAATCCAGGCAGATCTGGACAGTTTTGAAAAGTGGTCAGAGAACAACAGGGACAAGTGCAAGGTGTTGCATCTAGGGAAAGGGAATCAACAGCACACCTATAGGCTGGGGTCTGACCTTCTCAGCAGCACAGCATCAGAAAGAGATCTTGGAGTTGTTGTTGACTCCAAGATTAATATGAGTTATCAGTGTGATGAAGTAATTAGCAGAGCTAACTGCACTTTGTCATGCATTAGTAGGTGCATCATGAACAGGTCCAGGGAGGTGATACTCCCCTTCTATGCGGCATTGGTCAGGCCACAGCTAAAGTATTATGTCCAATTCTGGGTGCTACAAATCAAGAAGGATGTGGATAACTTTGAGAGGGTCCAGAGGAAGGCCACTCATATGGTTAGGGGCCTGCAGGGAAGGCCTTATGAGAAAAGGCTGAGGGACCTAGACTTTTTCAGGCTCTCTAAGAGAAGGTTGACAGGGGATCTTGTAGCAGTATACAAATTCACTGGGGGGGCCAGGGTAGCAGGGAATAGGAGATGCTCTGTTTGACAGAGCACCCCTGGGACAACCAGAAACAATGGCTACAAGCTGATAGAGAGTAGATTTTGGTTGGACATCAGAAAGAACTTCTTCACGGTTAGGGTTGCCATAATCTGGAATGGGCTTCCAAGGGAGGTGGTGCTCTCCCCTACCATGGCAGTCTTCAAGAAGAGACTGGACAAGCACCTGGCTGGGGTCACATTACCCCAGCACTTTTTCCTGCCACTGGCAGGCAATTGAACTTGATGATCCATTGAGGTCCCTTCCGACCCTAGCATCTATGAATCTGTGAACTAAGAGAGCCTACAGAGCATGCCAAGATGTATGCACAGGCCGTGTCCTCCAACCCACCCCCCACCTGCACAGAGTCAACACTGCAAGATCTCCATTCTTCAGGGCCTCAGCATTTGAATATCTGTACATGTGCCTCTGAGTAACTGTTTCTACCATGTGACTGAGCAGCTTTAGTACTCTGTTACTTTAAGGGGTGGAGTGGGCAGCTGCCAGGTAGCTGATGAGGGCAGTCATTTTAGAGCCCAGCGCTCCTGGCTATGGGGAGCAGTTTATGATCAGCAGCCCTGGGAGTAACATGGTGGAGCTCCTGCTCCAGAAACATCACGGAGGTAAGGGTGAGGCTATGGGGAAGGAGGAGACCTCTTTGGTCCTGACATGACCTGAAACTGTACCCTGCCAGGATAGGGAGGCCTAGTAGTCCTGCCTGTGGTGAGGCAGGACCACTCAAATATCAGGACCAAGGGCCTTCCTGGTGTAAGGTGGGTTGGGGCACCTAAACTCCTGCCCCCACCTTAGAGTGAGTGTGATAACTTGTGCAGTGGACCAGGTACTTTGAAAAGAGCACCTGAGTCTGCAGAGGTGTTTGACCCTGTGCCCTGAAGGGAGGATATAGCGGTGGGCCAGGCAAACTAATTGGGGTAGCACCTGAGCCTCTGGGGGTGTTCAACCCCATGTCCTAAGCAGTGAGTTTTGGCCCTGGAGATGAAGAGGCAGTAAAGCAGCCCAAGTAGGAGGGCAGAGTGTTGTGGGATGCAGTTGTGAGGCCCAGGGGAAGAGGAGACAATTGGCAAGGCTCAGGGTGCACCACCCAACAGGAGACTGGGTGCTAGGCTGCATATGTGAAGGCCCGGTGTGTGCTCCAGGTTGGAGGCTGGGTGCTAGGTCAGATATGAAAGGCCTAGTGTGTGCACTAGAAGGGCAGCTGGGTGCTAGGCCTAGAAATACCTGAGAGGCATGGGACACATGAAGGGGTGGTCAGAGCATGTACATTTTTGCCCTTGTCATCAAGGCGGTTCGAAGGGCAGCCTCCCACTTATTTAACATCTGGTACAAATTACAAGGCATGGCAGGAGAACAAGGTAAGCAGTTTGCCCAATGACAAAGGAATGGGCTGGTCTTACAGCCTGGGAGTTGGCTCCTTTTGTCACATACCAGAAAAACAAACCTGGTAGAATTCCCCCAGATTATTTGAATGCATGTATGCAGACTTTATCACATTATAAACAAAAACCCTGGCTGAAGTTAGTCATTATAGGTATCAATCATTTATTCTGCTGTCCATCAGTGAAAAACGTTCCTCTATCCACAACAGTAATATAAAACAATAACTCAGAGGAACATTATGAATGATTATTTATAGGGAGTGATCAATATTAATATAACAATCTGAGTATAAGATATATTACCATTATGATTATTTGTCTGTGAAATAAGAATAGCTCACATCTCACTTTTCTCTCTTACTCCTTAAGTGTGTTCCAAATCTTGTTTGGAATGGCAAGATCAATGTGCATGAAGAAAACAAACTTACTCCTATGATTTAAGTCATTTATCTGCTCCTCAGACAGCTCACTAGTAAACTAGAGAGAAATCCTGGATATCAGAGGTATTGAACCCAACAGTGAAAATAAAATCACTAATCAGGCTAACTACTACTGTCACATAAAGGGAACGCAACATATGTCGTGCAAGCAAGGACTTTGTAATCCTCAAGTACTTAGATACCATGGAGATGATTGAAGAAATGCCTACACAGATTGTTTAATTTGGACCTATCATAAACTTTACTAAGCTATAAAAGGAAGTCCATAGGGTAGCATATCACAGTTCAAGCTGACTGATAGGAAAAAATACTGATGAAATATCCTCACATTACAAAGGGTAATTCACCACTCCAAAACAGACCACTGTAGCTATCTTCTACAGTTCAAGAACCACATTCAGGAAAAATATAGCACACTGAAGATGAATATGCTTCCATTTTACCAATTATCAATGCCAGGCCAAAACCTACACCCTGAGAAACACTGAAGCAGCGCTCTGTCGTGGCTACTACTTACCAAGAATTAGATGTGGCCACGACCCATGTCAACCTACATCTTCTTGCTGAACAATTTTATGAATAGTAATTTAGGACCCAGTCATGTTCCTGAGCACAACTGAAATGAGAGGCCAAGTTCTGATCTGGATTTTCATCTTAAGCTCCTCCTTTCTGTATTCACTGAAATGCGTATTAAAAATGGTGAAATTAGACTAATCACAGCTAAATTTAACACCTTCAAATGCAAGTATCAAATTTAGGTGTGATTAGTTAAAGTGCATTAACATATATGTAGACGTGACCCGGCAGTAACTTTAGTGCCAGGTCTGCCCAGTCACTAGGGGGACATGACAGGGCTGCAGGAACTTGGCACCGACTTTAGTGCCAAGTCCCTGCACATGTAGACATCTGCCAAAATCACTTAATGCACATTAGCTTAATGCACATTAAATTTAGTCACACTTAAATGAACGTGTAGACGTGCAGACATGCTCTCTGTTAATCAAACAGAGCCCAAAACTATACAGCTAGTTGAGGGGCCATCCTCTTTTTCTTGAAGGTATAGAAGTGGCTGCTTTTTGAAGAACTGTTTTCACTTTGAGAGGGACAAAAATGTTATCTTTATTACTTTGAGTTGATATACGCAAAAGCATGTTCAATATTGTGCATTTAATAAAGCTAATGAGATAAATATATATTTGTGTGACTGTTAAGTAATATAAGCAGTCCATAAAATCATAATTGCTTTCAGATTCTAGGACCAGGACTATAATAAATTCAATTATCATGTCATAAAAAGACACTCTAGGAAAAAAAGGAAGGCTATTATCATACTTCACATTTCCACAGCAACAGAAAAACCCTAGAGATAGGAATCTTAACTCCAGGAGAAGAAAACAAACCAATAAAATACTTAGGGGTCCTTGCATTTGCTGTTTTTTGACAGCTATTCTCCTCCATTGTAAAGACTGGAATATTTTATTTTTTCACAATATCTCTTCCATCAATAGAGGGGAGAGAAAATGTCTTCCATATCTCTAAAGCTTTCCTTTAGTGACCTCTTTCTTTTAAATACTTCATATTTTTCTCTTTATCATACCTTCATCATTTTTTATCTTTGATTTTATTTAGAAGTTTTTTTTTCAATTAAAGTCCACTTAAAATAACTGTACAAATATATGGTTCTACTTGGAAGCAGATCCATTATATCTCCTAGATATCTTTGTTACCTGAATTGCTTTCTGAATATCTTCCTTCTTCCTCCATTGCCCCATACTACTTCATGTCACACATAATCCTTGACATAAAATTAATCTTTGAACATTTTCTATTCCCTCCTTATGCTTTTATCTTTGTCACTTTCTAGCTCAGCCTGGAATTTTTCTTCTAGTGCACAAATTCAGTGAAAATTCTATATCCTTTCTAATCTACTGATCTTTTTTTCTTTTACTGTAAAGCTAATTATAGAGGATAAATATAGGTCTTCTGGGCCCTACCAACAGGTTTGGGCCATTCACTAGGGCTGCTTGCAGATGTGAAAAAATAACAACCCACACTTTACTTCAAACTCAGCACACCCCCATGCCAAACCTAGTGCATGCCCAGAAGAGACAGCACATTAGTTTGACCTGACTCTACAGCATCTGTATAGATGAGGCACTTTCATGGGGCTTTTTTGGTACTTTTATCTAGCAGCTGATTGAATCAGCTACTAGATAAAAGTGCCAAAAAGCCTTGCTGAAACACCTGATCTATACAGATGCTGCAGAGCTAGGTCAAACTAACGCCCTACTTCTTCCATTAAAATGCAATTTTTTTTCCCACATCTATAAGTAGTCTAGATGGCTACTGGTAGTTTTATGCATCTTTCCCCTACATTGCAAATCAAATCCTCTCTGTAATTCTAGTCAGTATAAAAAAATAGGATGTGTGTTTCAAGTGATGCAAAAAGACTGAGGTGTGTAAATCTAAAATTAGCTTACTGCATAGCTGCCTAATGCTGGAGAATCCTATAGTTTGTAGGCACCAATAAATATTTTAGGTACCCAACATTTGCTTCTGAGCATGCTAACCAATGCCTCAGTATTGACGATGCAGAGCAGCTAGGCATCTAATAAGCCTTTTGGGATCCAGAAATTTTCCCCTGCCCAATGGGACTGAATCCAGTAGCTTTGAAGAGACCACATGTACCATATGAGGTCTCCTTCTCTCCATGGTGGTGGTGCCCAGGTGGGCTGCTAGTGGACTGGGTGCTGCCACAGCTCAGAGGCACCACCTGGCTTGATCCAACTGTTCCCCAAGCCCTCCCAGGGAGCAGCACTCGAGCTTCCAGTGGGCAGGGTTGGAGAATGATTGGATCAGGTAGGGTGCTGCCTCTGAGCTGGGGCAGCACCCAGCCCACTAGCAACCTGCCTGGGTGCCAAGAGGTGCCACTGCTGCAGAGGGAAGGACCAGGGCCCCCTACAGCTCAGGAGCTGCTTGGCCCACCAGGAAGTCCCTCCCCCCACCACCACTCCTGCCACCAAGCTGCAGCAGAGGCAGGCAGACTCCCCTTAAAAAAAAATTAAAAAAATAAAAGCATTAGGCCCCTCACCACTTCTGCCTTCAGCAGGCACTTCCTGAAAGCAGAAGCAATGCAGAGCCCAATACTTCTTTCTGCAGAGCCTGCCAGCCTCTCCCACAGCCACGGGTTGAGCTGACAGTTGCAACACATCATTGCAAGCCAAACTATATCTGAATGTAGCTTATTTTGCAATGATAAAAACTCATCGAAAACCCCCCAAAACTGGCACATATGTAATGTATGATGCCATTAAACCACACAGGTGACATTTTCATCATGTGTACAGGCATGCAGAAATAAGCTCTTAACATGGTTTTCTTATGGGATGAGGAACAGTAAAACTAGCCATCACAGACTTTCCTTACCTTAGCTCAGAAAAAGCTATATGGCAGAAGGAGGCTGAAAAGATGTATTTATTTTGCAGCTGTTTTTCCAGTCACTAAAGCTGGTCTCTTGATAACTAAAGAATAGATATTTGCTCTTTCTTGTCTCCTTTTAGTGGTTCATCTAAATACTCCATGTCATTCTGTGAAACAACCAGCTGTGGACACAGACCAATCTTCTCTTCCCTAGACCTTAGAGAGGGATGAGAAAGAACCTGCTGCCTAAAATCTGCTGAGATTATGCTGATGACCATGGAATAAAGACAAGGCTGGACAGGAATTGGCTGAGATGGAAGGAAATAAGATTTCAGGAACCTGCTTAATACAAAGCAAGAGCCACTCTTTTCTCACCAAAAAAATTGTAAGACACTCCCCTGGGGAAAAATACAGCTAGTTTCATGTGTTTACTTACGTGCTCTGTTTTACTTACGGCGCTGTTTTGCTGCCTGTAAATTCTAGAGGACAGGTTTTCCAGTGAGAACAGTAGAGACTTGTTAGTTTCTTTATAAAGAAAAGAAACTTTTCAGCAATAAACCTTATATTTATTACTACTGTAATCTAAATTCACATAGAAAAACTGCCAAAATTGCTCAATATGTGTTCAGTTCTCCTAGTAACTATAAAAAAATTGGACCTGGGAAATGAGAACCTAATTGTTACAGAGAGAAGTGAAAGTGTTGGACAAATATTACCACAGACATACTGTGTAGCTTACATGGTATACACTGGTAAAAAGACAGAAAAGAACTTTGTTCCTTTAAGAATTAAATCAACTTTTGCACTAACTTCTCAGGAGCACCCGTAACTCCCCTACATATGGCTCTCCTTTCTAAATGCAGGGGTTCTTTGACTGCCCACCTCGTTACCCGACATGTGGGGAAACCCATCCCTTGCATTCAAACTGAGGGTACATGCAAACATTTGCCACACCCAATCTATGATCATGTGACTTACTTTAAGCCATGTGATTGTAGATTGGGACAGTGGCTTGTGCACTGTGGCTTGTACAGATGTTCAGCAGTGCTGGGAGCTGTCAGGAAGCTCAGCTAAGTAACTTAAGATGGGGGAAGGGGCAAGCAGGATTAGGTCGCATTGGTAGGTCTAGGCAGAGGGGTGGCAGGTTTGCTGGTTCTGATGGGTCAGGAAGTGGTGATTATGTAGGAGAGGGGTTGTCCAGCTGGAGTAGGGGAGAATGAGCAGCTAACAATAGCCCCGTGAAGGTTGTGGGGTAGGAGAGTGCGGCTGTAGCACTGAGGTGAGCAGCTCGGCTTTCTCAGTCCTGGGGCTGTGCCCTGAACGTGTGCAGATGTTTGGTAGACTGGGCTAACTTGTTTCCAGTCTAACTTAGTTCACTTCATAAGGTCGGCCATTTCCGGCCAGATTTAACCTTCCTGAAGATGTGCACAGACTGCATTTAGATTGACCGAAGTATAGTCAATGACCTGCATATCCCCTGAAAGAGCTAGTAATTTCCCTACCACCACACTGATCTCTACATCTTGCTCCCTCTCTTTCCTGAGTCAGCTTTTCCTTCCTTCACCTTAGTCTATACTTTTAGAGAAAATGAATTGTTCTCGTTCTGCATCCATAGCTATGCCAGTCTCTCATATTCTTTTCTTTGTTTCTTTTGTATAAGAGCTTATTTCTGGATCCATAGTTTTTCTTAGAGCTTAAAGAAGTCTAAAATTGAGAGACAATGCACAATTCAGAAGTAAATCATGACCAAACAGTATTGTTTTTAAAATTCATTACTTGCATATGAATATAACAAGTACGTAATATATTCACCACATAAATATTTGTTTTTTTCATGTAAGTGCTATAATTTCATGTTTGATGCTTGCCTTCAAATATGGAGAGATATGACCAATGTGTCTTAGAATATTTCTCTCATTGATGGACTCTGGTAGTTGCGTTGCTTTCAACACGCTCTTTTATGTCAAGACAGTAACTGTTTATAGATGTGTTTTCCAGTGAGCTAACCAAGAGCACAACCAATAGCTGACTAGATTCACTCAGGATACAATTAGGACAGTTGTTCTCAGCCTTTTTAGGCCCATGGCAGCTCTTGCTAGACTCGAGACATCCCTCAAAAAATACTAGCTCTTAGTTTTTAGTAATTTTTGATTATGGAAAAATAATACAGCAATTTCTCTATTGTAAGGTATTAAATAAGATCACAACAGATCAGAATTTTTTTCTAACAACATATATTCTTTTACCTGAAATCATTGGGTTTGTCTTGTGTATGAGGATTGCACGCCTACCAGTGCTAAATTTCTGCGACACCCTGCAGCACTGCAGAAACAATCTCAAGGCACCACAGGCTGCCACGGCATCCTTGTTGAGAATCACTGAATGATGACAACTAGTTTTGGCATCAGTTACTAGATTAATGCTTATTATACATTAAGCCAAACTTGAATTTGTTTTTAGGAAAAGGTTAACACCTTAGGGGTAAGTTTTGACACTGGATTTTCTTTTATTCAAATATTTGTGTGCGCTGTTATATTTACATTCATATATCATTTCTTTTTTTTAATTTGTGGAAGAATCCATGAAGTATAAGGCCTCTTGTATTTGATACTATGGGTTCCATGGTTTTCAAGTACTTGAAGTGTTCTTTATTTTATTTACTTACTTACTCTTCTTTTAAGGCTATTAACATTCAAGTCACTACTAAGGAATTTCATTCCTAAGTCCTGTTACAAAGGACTTTTCTCTAGAGATTATGTAGTGTTGTTTACATCTTTGAAGCTTTTTTTCCTAAAAGCAAAAGTTTGTTTCTTGTACAGAAAGTACTATAGCAAAAAGAACAAAAAACTTATAAGGGATTAGAAGAACAGCTAATAAAAATATGATGATATTGGAATTCATGGAAAATGACGTTTTCAAACTCAGCTGACCCAAACATTGCGACCAGTTTTTTTTAAAGTTATCAGCTAGGGGAAAATCAAAAAATCATTGTAAATTTATAATATGTGTTGTTTGGATTTTTCTATAGTGGACAAGACTTATTGTTGTAGTCCATAGTTATTTAAAAAAGTAAATGTATTGATATTTTTCAATTCCTAATTTTCATGAGCATTTTAAAATGATAGATACACTAGAAATGGGAAAAGGGAAAAATGAATACATAACAAACTTAAAAAATACTCCCAGGAAAGCAATTTTTGCTCATAGATCTTTGTCAGTGTGGCACTGGCTGGGGCCGAGGGACTCAGTGGACAGGCACCTGCCTGGACTGGACTATCATTGATGCTTTTACTCGCCTCCAACTTGCTGTGGGATTACCCGACTCTTACCTGCCAATGTATTGATGTTCAGTGTTTCAGATCAGGAGATGTCTGATTCTGCAGCAGATGGTGGGAATGTCTGGATAGAGACTTCTTCTAGGACTCCAAACTCTCCTACACCCTGTCCTACTGCCACTGATGTTATGCCACTGATTACACCCTTAGATCTTAACAGGCATCTTGTCTTTGTTCTTTCCTTAACTTTTTACAGGTTCGTGAGCATGCCAAAAGGACGAATCAACAAAACTAAATGGGGCTTTTCCACCGCGTGTGCCATTTTTTTTCAGCACCACTGAAACCGGCATCTCCTGGCTCACCAGAGCTCTCCCAAGCTCTCCTGCCAGCCCACAGCCATCTCTCATGGGCCCAAAGCCTCCCACTCTGCGTCCAGGGGCTCAGGGCTCAGCTCTCCCCTTCTCAGCTCCAGCACTTTTCTTTTGGCTCCTTTGGACCCAGAGATAAGCCTCGACTACAACTCTGAGGCCGCTCTAGCTGCACCGAACAGCTGCTCTGGAAGCACAGCTTTCTTGGCCTCCTCCTCTCCCTTAGTGCCACAATATCTTTTCCAGCCAGCTCATCTCCCCCTGCGGTAAGTTCATTTGGGTTCTCCTTTTTTCATTCACAAGCTTAACAATATTAGATGTAGTCTTTTCTATGAAGATAATGAATGATATTGAATCTAAAAGATGCAAAAGATACTTTTTTAGCATTGGCTAAAGTAGGCTGTTGCCTAAGAAAGTTCATGCCTCTCTGAACCAATTAGGGCTCCTCTACACATGCTGGTAAAGGTGCAATGGGATCTAATGTGTGATTCATACAATCTCACCTCCTGCCATGCCCATGTGCATGGCTGAAGGCATGATTGGGGGATTGTGCATTATTTCCCATCACATCTTGTTGCTGGTGCAAGGGGAATCTGATCCTGGGCTCCCCTTGCGCTGCCAAGAAGCAGGCTCCTGTGGCTGGGAGGCACCATGCACCCTAGTTGAGGGACTCCCAGCTGTGGCCACCCCTAGGGCTGGAGGATCTTCTCTGCAGTGGTCTTCCCATCCCAGGAGTGAGAGAAACTCCTGAAGTCAGAGGATCATAATAGGGTGACATCCCCCTTCCCCCGCCCCCTTTCAAGGTGTGGGAAACCCCTGGGGCCAGATGACTGTGACAGTCCTCTGGCCCCGGGTGTTTCCCCTCCCCCAGGGCAGAGGGATTACAGCAGCCATGATTCCTAGGGCTCAGGGGTTTTTCACTCTGCATGGCATACCCCTGCGGATGGAACCCCATCAGTGGATGGGCCTCCTTGCAGCAGGGGAGAAGCTCAGCAGCAGCCAGCTGTAATGTTAGTACAAAGTTTTAAGGTCTAATTTTATAGCTGGTTGGAGTTTTTTTATTGTGTGATAGCTACTTTGCACATGTAGCTGGTCTTGAGGTAATTGTGAAATTAATTAGTTAATTGCACAGTACCAAGTAACCAGTTAATTGTGCAATGCCTGTAACATGTAGATGGGGCCTTAGTCTCTAATGTACCACCCTGCCCTGGCTTCTGCTTCAAATGAGAAAGAGAGAGAGAAAGAGATCTCAGTAAGTTTGAAATTCAGTTCTTAAGATGATGATCCAAGTGTTCTGGATATATATGGCTTTTCAATTGTCTAAAGACACCTTTTGTTACTAGGAAGAGTTATTTCTAGGGCACAGACACCACCCACCATAGCAACATTTTACTTCCCAGAGCTTGGCACCTACATTAAGTAACATAGTTGAAAGTTCAGTCTGTAGAGCATTTTGGTCTGTATGACAATATATTCTGATCACTTAATTGTGTTGCAGAAATTCTGACAAGAAGTTAAAAGAGATTGCAAATTTTCTAGGGACTGAGATGAGTATTAATAATTTAGGCAACTAGAGCTTACATCCAGGAATATCTTTCCTTTTATCTCTCAATATCTAATGCATCATCACTATCATAGTATTCAGTTATCATACAAGAATTAGTACAGTATACTATTTTAGAAACATAAACTATGGTACTCCTTACAAATATTCCTGCACAACCTATCACCACGGCCTGCTTCTTAAAAATGGCTTAGTGCTTAATGACTGCAGGTGCTTAGATACTAGGGGCATTTTTACACGTGTAAGCACCCCAGTGCCGGGTGCTTTGAAAAGTGATTGTGCAGTTAATCAGTTAATTATATAAATCACCTTATAGAGGCCTTACAACTTCCCTAACCAGGTACACATACATTAGCATTGTGTCTTTGGCTCATAGCTTTTTTTAATCTTTAAAAACATTATGGAAAACAGTTACTGTTTCTTTATAACAGAGAAACCTCAGCCCAGCTGACTCAGATCTGCTGCAGTCAGTGGAGTTATGCCAAGTGAAGATTTTGCCCATTGTGCCTTAAGGGCCTGGACCTGGAACACATTTCTACAGGTGCAACTTACAGTACTTTTATACTGATGTAAATTACTTTAGGACTATTCTTGGCTGTTCCTGGCTTCCTGTGGTCAGAGACCCGATGAAGAATGTCTTGCATTTGAAAGCTTGTCTAACTTTATCCCAATAAAAGCTATCCTAAGAAGTCTTAAGAAATCTTAAGAAATCTTTGCTTCCAGGGTCCAAAACAGATAGATGTGCTGATATCTCAGGGTTACTGAGTTAGCTAATATCGTCAGGAGTAGGTTAGGTAACATGACTATACATCCCATTTTCACTGGGACAATCCTGTTTTAAACAGTTGTCAGTTGGTGCATTCAAATGACCACTTTTGTCCCATTTTCAGTGAGAATACAGTGTTGGAAATAGGGCATTTCCCCTCCCCCCCCACCTTCCTACCCCCACCCAATCTTATTGAGGTCATGAGGAATTTTATTTCTAATGTGATTAGAGTAGATGTGAAACCTTTTTAGCATTACTGCAGCAAGCTCTAAATTATATGTGAAACAAACAAAAAATCCCCTGTTGCCCAGTGCAGAGTTCACATACAATATCAAATATTACTTCTCTGCTTCCCCTCCTGGTCCCACTGCTGTTTTGTGTCCCATATCTTCCCTCAGTCCCAGCACTACTCAGCTTCCAGCTCCTGCCAGGCATGGGTAGGGAATGAGAGCCAACTGGGGTGTGCGCTGCATGGGTAGTGGTAGGACTGAGGGGATGGGGGAGTTTTTTGTCCCTCAGCCCTGTTACTGCCGATACAGTGCATGCCCCAGTTGGTTTCCACTCCCTGCCTGCGCTAGGGGGAGATAGGAGCTGAGCAGCACCAGGACCAGGGACAGAGAGTTCCCCTGTCTTGGTGCTGCTCAGCTCCTGACTCCCATGGGGACCTGGAAGCTGAGTGATGCCAGAGCCCTGCTTCCTGTGGCCCCCTGCTGCCCAGACTAACAGGGAGCAAATTGTCCCAATTGGTATCTACACACGTGCTTCTGCACAGTAGCTAATGCACCATTAATCTACTACCTTTATTTTTTGGTACTGGCAAACAGAGCATTAGTCTAATGTACTGTGCAGTGTAGAAGTAATTAGCTTACTTGACTAGAAAAACAGACAAAGACCAGAAGTGCTGATACTGCTTAATTCAGTTAAATGTTCCGAGATAAGGAATCCTGCACACCTTGGGTTATTCTTAGGTTATCTTGATATCTTGCCCTGTGCATAGATAGTTTGTTTAAGTAAACTTCCTAAATCTCTGTGTAATTTATTATTGTTTTGTTTCTCCAAGGTCTATTTTTTTATCTCTTTCTCTGTCTTAAGTATAAATATGCTTGTAACCTTAGGGAGTCTGAGAAATCCTTTGAAACAGACAAGTGGGTGATTCCCCTTGCTGTGTGCAATTCTCCCTGTGATCACAGTACAGCCTTAAATAAAGAAAAGCTGGCTCTGTCAGTTCTGATTCAACCACAATGCGAAGTTTGATTTCTTCCACAGCAGTAAGTCCTGCACATGTGTGGATGTTGATGCTTTACTGTGCTTTAGATTAGTCTAATGTAAAGTGTATCCTGTAGATGCACCCTGAGAAAAACAGCAACTATTGTGTACAATACATCCACAAGAGTTGGTAACAGTGCTTTGCCCATGATGTACTTTTGCTCAAAGTGCATAATAATGGAACTTGTTCAGTCTTTCCTGGTAAATTCAGAATACTAATTTGCTGAACAATGCCCATGTTACTGTCCAGCACACATTGCAAGAATACGTGCTTTTGTCTTTTGTATGAGTATTTAGTGATCCCAAAATGTATTCACAAAATCATTTATTGTTGTTGTTAGGAAAACATGGTCATCTTACAAGCAGAGATCTTGGAATCTGAACATTTTAATAAATCACTTTTTTTCCCCATTTTTCCACTAGTGCTATTGTAGGATGTATATTTTGCTATTTGCCTGACTACTGATCAGTTATGTAACTAACCTTACAGAAATGGCACAGGTGATGATGAAGGAGAGTATGCTGTTGCTGCTGTTGGTTTGTCAGTTCTGCTCCATATTCTGATATGGCTAGGATCCTGGCAGTGATCTTCAGCCATTTTTAAGTTGCTTCCACCAATATGTGAATCAATCCAGGGCCTCTGTGACTGACTGGAGAAACAGGTAAAAAGAACTGGGCTTTATAAAATGGTTTGTAAAACAGTTTTGTTTAGAAGATCTATGCTTATTAGTTTGATGGGAGTGAGGAAGGCTTTGAGTGTGCATGGAAAAGAAATATCTGTAGTAATGTATGCAGCTGTAGAGACTTGCTGATTATAAGGGATGCTGTAGAGAAGAGAAAAGTGTGTGAGTGTGTAGGGGATATTTCAAGGAAAAATATCCTAAATGTGAAATTTGATTAGTATTCTGCTTTTTTTATTCCCCCCTACTTTGTGACCTCTGTGCCTGGTGGGTATTTTTCAGCTATGTTGAAGAGGAATATTACAGCAATTAGTCCAGCACAGCAGGGATTTCAAAGCAATGTCTGACTTTGTATATGAACTGTGTGCACTGGACAAGTGGGGATTTTTTTGTTTCACATATCATTTAGAGCTTGCTGCAGTGATGCTAAAAAGGGTCCAAGACTATTTTAATAACACCACCAATAGACTTCTTCATACCCTCAATAAGATCAGGAGCAAAGTTCACATATACATACAGCGAGAGAGTTATGTCTATTGGGGCATATTTTGTCCTGTTGTTAAAATTGTTAATATTGACATTTTATCCATATCTTAATGAGTCCAGTGATTTTTTTGTCAGTGCCTTTTCACCTAAACCTATAGTGAAAGTCATGTAGTAGCTAGTTTATTGTTTTTTGTTTTTGAAATAATCTTGGACATCCTACTCTTAATTATTCAAACATTTTTACTTCTGTAGACCCCATATGTCAAAGAATAGCTAAAAGGAGACCTTCTTTTCCCTTTTATTTAGTTCTAATCAGGAGTTGAGCAACTTAAGTAAAAAAAGTATTTGGTTTGTTTTCTAATTATTTTTAATTTTTAAATTTTCTTGAAATTTAAATAAATAGCAAAGAACTTTCATTAGAAACAATTTCACGGACATCAGTGAAATTACATATGTGTAAAGTTTTATAAGAGAAATTAGGTTTTGAGTCTTTTGTGCATATTTTTTTTATCTTGTATTATTTTTTGCAACAGCAACCCAGGGACACTTTCATAAATCAAGATTCATATTATCAAGATAAAACCAAGCATAAAAATTACTCTTCAACCATAACTAGAGAGATTTAAGGCAGCAAACCACCATGGGATTCAATAAAATGGTAAATCTATCTTTTAAATGTGACTTTTATGATGATGAAAGCAAGAGAGAAATGAACTTCTAATATTCCCAATTTTTGTCAGTACGATTGCAAAACAGAATTTTACCATCTGGTCAGGCCCAGCAAATCTATCTGTAGCACAGCATGTTGCTGCTTGGAGAGGCTTTGAGCCAAATTTAGTGACATAAATGGTGGTGTAAATTATATGCTAGTAAATCAGTGTCAGTCAGCATGAGTATAATTTAGAGGCTGGAAAGACAGAGTTATAGCAGGAAAGAATTCAGTTTATGGACATGCAGTAAAAATTGAGACCTACACAACAGGTCATTTTCATAGGGAATAGGTTATAAAGTTCTCATTTGGCAGCCCTTAAACAATGGGACATGAACTTCTATATAGTTTCCCTTACAAAAAACAGGGAATGTCTCTGATAATTGTGTGCTGCCTTTTGGCAAAGGGTGATTTATGTTGTTGTTGTAATGACGATGACCACTACATACCGCAAGAGCTAGTCCAAATCAACAGAAGGAAAAGAGAGTATCTGGTATGTAGCTACACAGAAGACTAAGAAAGTACTGTTACATATGTTGTTTTTAAAAATCCAGCAGACAGCTGGGTATATCTAATTTTTTTATGAATTCCGGTTTTTATGTCAGACTTGAGGACTTTTTTCTCAGGATGCTGTTGTTTCTATTAACTTCTACACAAAATAATTGGCTTCTATGTATGCATTTAGATTAAGCAGTGGGGGTGGGGAGGGGAAGGGAAGATGCCTGATTAATGTAACCAAGCACTAAAATTTTTAAGCTTGAGTGACTAAATTTAACCATCCAACTCCATATGTAGAAGCCCAATATTAAAAATGTTAGACCTATTTTTAATGACAGTAATGGAAAATAAAAGAATGAATGTATATAAGAACTGCCATATTAGGTCAGAGCAGTGTTCTACCTAGTATAATTCCCTTTGGCCATTTAGAATAGCCAATATGAGTGGTTTTATGAGAAGATTGAAACAAGCCTGTAACGTCAGATCACCTGTCCCAAAGGAGTTCCCTGTGCCACTTGTCACCATGCCAGGAACTCTGGGGTAGGAGAGGTGGAAAAGGAGCACCCCCTGTCACAGGGAAGCTTGACCCAGCCCCCAGCAAGATCCCAACTAGGAATCTGGAGTTGGGCCAGCCTGGTGGGGGGCTCCTTTTCAACCCCTTCCCAAGCTAGAGGTCCCAGGTCTGGAAAAAATTATGCAGGGAACTTACACTGCTGCTGCTAGTTGCTGCTGGCTGCAGCTGGTGGAAAGGAGTCCCCTTGCAGGCAGCCCCTCCCCCAGCTTGTTGACAAGGGTCTCATGGAGGCTGGGCCACAGTCCCTGGTGTAGGAGGCTCCTTTTCTCCCAGCAGTGGTAGCATGAGTTCCCTGTGCCGCTTTTCCCTGCACTGGGAGCTCTGGTGGGAGTGGGGTGGAAAAGAAGACCTTCCCTCCCTCACCCCCACTGTGCAGGCCCAGCTCTGTCCCTACTAAGACACAAGCTGGGGTAGGGGAGTTCATTTTCCACCCCTGACCCCAAGTTCCTAGTGCAGTGAAAAGCAGCACAGGGAACTTGCACTGCCATCGCTGGCTGCAGCTGATGGAAGGGAGCTCCCCCAACCCCATCCCACCATAGTTTCATAGTTTCTAGGGTCAGAAGGGACCTGAGCAGATCATCAAGTCCGACCCCCTGCCATGGCAGGAAAGAATACTGGGGTCAAATGACCCCAGCAAGATGTTCATCTAACCACCAAATGGCCCCCTCATAACTTGCTGGCTGGAGTCTGGGGGGAGGTCCAGGCCACGTCCATGTGGCGGGGTGGTTCCCTTCTCTCTCCCCCAGCTGCAGCTGACAGTCCCCAGCTGGACTCTGGCAGCCTCCTGGGAAGTGTTCAGGAATGCCTCCACCTTCTGTCTTTGGCCAGTGCAGGCAACCACTGCCCCCACCCCTCCCAACTGAACAGCACACATCTATTTGGCTGGAATGTGCTTTAACGTATTTAAGTAAAGTGTGATAGTTAGAGCACTTTCTTGCCAGAGGCTTTTTGAACATCGGTACTTGACCACAAAGTATACTTACTGAGAACCCGCCCTTTTGTTTAAATGATGTGTTGTGGTAATTAATTTGCAAGCTAATTGTGCATGAAGTGGAAACAAATATTCTTCTCTGTTTTAAATTAGCTCTTTTGTTACCATTAAGTTTTATTTTCGTCTTATATTAAGAGAGGAAACAGAAATCCCCAACTACCTGTTCTGTCTCATTCATTATTTTGTATAGTACTGTTCTTTTTATGTTTCATAGATTTCTAGGGTCAGAAGGGACCTATTAGTTCATTGGGTCTGACCCCTGATTTGGGCAGGAAAGACTGCTGGGGTCAAGTGACCCCAGCCAGGTGCTTGTCTAAGCTCCTCTTGAATACCTCCAAGGTAGGGGAAAGCACCACCTCCCTTGGACGCTCGTTCCATATTTTGGCAACCCTCACCGTATGTTATTTCATCTTTGTTTCACATATAAGGTCAACAGTCCTGCTATTTTCAGTATCTTGCTATAAGAGGTTTTCTGTCTTTCTGAACTCCCTATGATACATTTTTGTGTTATACATAAATGAATTCAATGTCCTAAACAAAAGTATACCATTGGTTTTAAAGCATAGCACTACATTCCCCCATGTTATTTTCTCCCCATTCTTTATAAATACCAATATTTTGTTTTCTCCATTAACTTCATATTGCATTTGAAAGTAACCTAAGAAAAAAAAGCTGACTTGATTTCTTTCAAAATGTTAGCTCAAATCAAGCCACATTTTATAATAAGAGCAAGAAAGCCTTGAATTATTTTTCTCAACAAGAGAAAAATACATGTATCCAGGTAAAAGTTGTTTTAAGATAAAACTTAATGTACTAGGATTGAGGAGGAAAGTTTGGCTGGCAACACTATAAACCTTTAAAATAAGAGAGTCTATCTATAGCTTATAAATTAGGAATTCCACAAAGACAACCAGGATATCTTTGTTGTTTTGTAGGGAAGCTCTAAGGAAAGAGGATATGTGGTTTAAGTAGTGTAACCATTCCAGAAACTGAAACTGATGGGAAACAGCATTATTTCTAATGGTACCTGTTAAGCCCACAAAGTATCCTTGTTTTAGTTGAGAAAAAACAGAGATGATCAGGGAAAATAGCTGGAACAGGTGATACCATAGCAAAACTAAATGGAAGGATGGAGGGATAAAGCTGTTATGGTAACACTAACACTCCAATAGCAATGGAACCTCCTCACCTGCATCTATATAGAGCCTCAGGATGGATCTTACTTGTCTCCTTTGGCATTTGCAGGCCTGAGTTTCACCAGTAGCAGTGGTGCCAGTTTCTTCAGCTCCTTGTTTTCTTGTTGGGAGTGGATGGTGACTGTGCAGGCCGAGTCATGATTGGATCTATCAGACATATGCCAAATGTAGACAGTTTGGAAAGAGTCCAGTGCAGAGCAACAAAAAATTAGGGGCCTAGGAAGCAAGACTTAGGAAGGCCGTGGTAGATTAAAATGTATTGGGGTCCTGGGCAAAGAGAAAATTGAAGAACCCCCACTCCAAATTATTTAAAACATGAATGTATGGATTCCAGTGGGGAGAGGGGCCCCTTCCCCTCCTGGTGCTGCCACTGCTAAAGGTGGGGCCAGCCTCCATGCCCATTGGGGAGGCTTAATGGGCCCAGCTGGGCTGAGGGTGAGGTAGTACATGCCACCTCTCCTCCCTGCTTTCCACCCCACTCCATCCCTGTCATGTGAGTGGGGCAGAGCTGAGCTGGGCAAAGGTGGATGTGGGTTGCCCACTGTGGGCTCGGGTTCTCCATTCTGCTGCCTTTGCTCTGGTGCCCTCATGCCAGCCATGCCCCCCCCACCTGACAGTGGGGGCCATAACTAGCCACCCTCACTGCTGCCAGGTGGAGGGGCATGCAGCTAGTACAGGGCCTCCAGGGCAAAGGTAGCAGGATGGAGAGCCCAGAGCCCACAGCATCCCACATCATCCTGTGCAAATCTGGGGGAGGGGCACATGCTTCACCTGGGGGTGCAGTTAGGAACCATCACCCTATACCCTCTGGACAAGTTATCCATGGCTTTGTCCCGCTCCCTCCCCAACCCCTGTTCCCATACACCACTCTGACTGGGCAGCGCCTCCATAGTTTCATAGTTTCATAGTAGATAGAGTCGGAAGGGACCTAGGTAGATCATCTAGTCCGACCCCCTGCCTTGGCAGGAAAGAGCACCGGGGTCAGATGACCCCGGCAA